>NC_136828.1:1212549-1908726 GCF_951394365.1 Tetrao urogallus
CCACCGAGGTCGTGCCGGTGCCAACCAATACACCCCGCTGCTGGTCACGGCTTCCTTTGTCATCCAGAAATGCCCAATTTCATGATCAGGCCAGAGCAGAGAACAGAATCCCCAAAGGGCAGCTCAAAAACCTTGCCCCCGAGCCTGCAGAGAGCCAGAGCTTCATGCGTTGGGCTGGGAGCCGGGCCCGGTGGTGCCCAGGGGTGTTCACAGCATGGGGTTCAAGAGCCCCCAGTATGAACCTGCTCAGCCTTCCTGCCCACGCTGCCTCGCTTTGTGGAACTCGTGTCTTTCTTCACTCCTTTGGATCACACAGATGCGCTCAGAGGGACCAAATAGTGCAGATCTCCTGTTTGCACTCAGAACAATCCACAAAGGCGGTTGGTATCGCTCACCCTCGGTATAGAATGCAACCAGCAAAGCATTTCCACTGCCAACTCCCTGAGCCCAACACGAGGTGGTGGCTGAAGCCGAGCCCTCCTGGCAGCACAGATGTGAGCTCTGCTGCTCTCTGCAGGGTGGGATCACAGGGGGGGATCTCAGAGGTGCCGGAATGAAAGCAAACAGCCCTGAGAAGCGGCGCTGGGGAGCGTCAGGAAGGGGGCAATTACTTTACTCAGTGAGACACACTGCTGTTGGCATTGCCGTGTTAGCAAACCCCGGCGAGGGGATTAACATCTGACTGTAATTGTAAGGATAAAATCCGACGTGTACACAGCATTTTTCATCCTGAAGGATCCCAAAGCACTCGAGTAACTTAATTCCTTCAGCTGTCTCCCGGACTTTGTAAACATGCTTCTCCATCGTTTGCAGCAGGAGAATGTGGCTTTGCTCTGGGCATGACTGTGTCCCACTGACACGTCCCTCAGGGAGCAGGCAGTGTTCGGGGTGGGGGGGGGCTGGAAATGTTTCCCTTTCTGGAGGCAGGATTCAAAGAAAATAGTGCTTGGCACATCCTGGGCAGGGGGAGAGAGCCAGGGCAGGGCCTGCCCCCTCCCAGCAGCTCTTCGAGGTTGGGAACTAATGACAGATCCCTGGACACAACATTGAAGGGTTTGCTCTTCCCTTGGGGTCCACCGGATCGGCTCCAGGTGGCTGCTGAGGCTCCACTCCATTCTTGTCCCTTCAGCAGGGTGCTGGGGCGCAGTGCTGTTCATGGCTGTGTTCACAGCCAGCAGGCTGAGTGCTGCTGTCTCTTCCTATCGGCTCCCTTCTCCCGCTCTCTGTGCAGTCCAGCTCACAATCTGGCTTTTAATTAAAGGATCTGAAGTTGGAAAGGCCATGTATCACCCACAGAAAAGCCTTATCAAAGCAATTCCTTGTAAAAAGATGGATGTGATGTTAAAGGAAGAGTATTTTTGTTTCCCGTGTGGAACTTAAGCAGTACCTACTTGGATCCCTCTGACAGGCTCGGCAAGGAAGTCAGTTCCTAGTAACTGAAACACCAGAGATACTGTCTTGGCAACACTGTTATTCCACTGCAAAGATGTTTCATCTTCTAGTTTGTTTCAGGTAGCACTGGCGGAACTTAAATGTCAGGGGTAACCAGGCAGAGCAAAATTGTCTTTGTTGAGAAATTGATCCTGCTGCTTCAGCTTCAAGTGTAAGGAGAGGAGAGGAGAGGAGAGGAGAGGAGAGGAGAGGAGAGGAGAGGAGAGGAGAGGAGAGGAGAGGAGAGGAGAGGAGAGGAGAGGAGAGGAGAGGAGAGGAGAGGAGAGGAGAGGAGAGGAGAGGAGAGGAGAGGAGAGGAGAGGAGAGGAGAGGAGAGGAGAGGAGAGGAGAGGAGAGGAGAGGAGAGGAGAGGAGAGGAGAGGAGAGGAGAGGAGAGGAGAGGAGAGGAGAGGAGAGGGAGAGGAGAGGGAGAGGAGAGGGAGAGGAAGGGAAGGGAAGGGAAGGGAAGGGAAGGGAAGGGAAGGGAAGGGAAGGGAAGGGAAGGGAAGGGAAGGGAAGGGAAGGGAAGGGAAGGGAAGGGAAGGGAAGGGAAGGGAAGGGAAGGGAAGGGAAGGGAAGGGAAGGGAAGGGAAGGGAAGGGAAGGGAAGGGAAGGGAAGGGAAGGGAAGGGAAGGGAAGGGAAGGGAAGGGAAGGGAAGGGAAGGGAAGGGAAGGGAAGGGAAGGGAAGGGAAGGGAAGGGAAGGGAAGGGAAGGGAAGGGAAGGGAAGGGAAGGGAAGGGAAGGGAAGGGAAGGGAAGGGAAGGGAAGGGAAGCCAGCTCCCAGTCAAATGTCCTTTGTCTCTTTTGGGTTTTCTGTTGCTTTCTATGCGCTTGTTTAAGTTTTCAGGCTCCCTTTATGCTTGAGAAAAAATGCTGATGGGCTGTCATGGCAAGCAGGAGGAAAGGCTTGGGTCTGACAGGCCGAAAGCCCTAATCTTCACTTTAAAAAAGGAAAAGAAGAAGAATAAAAAAGAACTCAATGATGGTACACCAGGTTTTCATTAGAGATATGTTTATTTTCCAGTAGAAATACATTACCCTGCTCTCGTCAGTATGTCTAAAGGAGCAGTTCCCAAAGCATGCCATGGCAAGTGGTTGGCAGAGGGCCGTGCTGCGGACCCACAGAGCTCCCCACCAGCAGCAAGGATCCAGCAGCCGGATCGGCTGCCCCAGAGCCCAGTGCCTGGGACACAGCAGAGCCCTGCTGGGATGGGCTGTGCCTTGCTGTGCTTCTGTGCCCCAGAGGTCAGGAGCAAGAATCAGGTGCCTCTGGTTGGCCGGGTTTCCCAGGGGCAAAGATGTCACCGTAAGCATCGAATGGATGGGATGCAGGTGGGGCACACGAAGACACACCATTTCCTAGGTATCATTTTTGTGAGCAGTTTGTCTGTGGCAGCTGGGCTGGTGGCTCCAGGTGTCCTTCCCAGGGACAGTGGCAGAGGTGCCACTCTCTGGGCTCAGAGGCTGCTGTGCACCTCCCTCACACCGAGCACAGATGTGCCAGAGTGCTCTGGGTGGGAAAAGCATCCCTGGAGCTCCAGGAGGGGATTAGGTGTGCCTCACAAATACATCTCCATACCAAGTAGGATGTTTTAGCTATTCTGAGCTTCCTGCCTTGGGAAGCTTGTGATGCCTTTATTCTGCTTGGCATCCTGATGCTGCACCCCATCCCTCACTGGCTCACCCAGTTGCAATCCAGGCTGTTCTCCTGGACTGTTCTCAATCCATTTCTGTGCATTTCTGTGCCATGCAGCCCCACAGCCACTGGGAAGGCCATCACATCACAGCCCTGTCCATCTCATCGCAGCCCTGTGGCACCAGTGCTGGTGGTAGCACTGTGCCCTCCTGTACTGCTGTCCCCCATTGCAGCCCCATTGCCCCTGCTGTCCCTGAGAGCCCAGCAACTGCTCTGCTGATCCAAGCTGAGGGTCTGCCCAGATCCTGGCACACTTCCAGTTGCACCAGATGTACTGAATGCTGCAGAAAAACCGACCGTATCTCTGTTACATGCAAGGAAGTTTAAGGGGGTTTGCCTCCCTCCTCCCTTACAGCCTGGGGTTGATTATGTCCAATTTGTTAGGGCCAAAAGTCTGGAAAACCGGAGCAGGTAATGCCCAGGGTGATTTGGAGGCTGCACTGAGCAGAAGGCTTTATCTTGTTGCTGTCAGCCCATGAGTAGTTAGTACATCACCAGCTGACAGCCCTGCTGGTGGCCCTTGTGCAGCACCAGGCAGGTCTGGACATTGCAGCGGGGACAGGAGGCAGCTCTGCGCAGCTCCCAGCTGATATCCTGCTGTTCACACATCGGTCGCTGTGGACCGTTGTGGTTTTGCCCTCAAGTGAGCTAATTCCAGCACAAAGGTCCCCGTGGGATGGCTTTGTTCCCCTGCAGCCCTCGGGAGCTGGGCTGTTTGGATGTGTCCTCAGCGCTCTCCCTCCTCTCTTGGGGACAGTGCTAGGACTATCTCCAGGACCTGGGGCGGCCCCTGGACAGACTCCAGCAGCAAAAAAAAAAAAAAAACCAACAACATGGAGCTCAGAGATTTCTACCCGCTTGGCATACATCTGTCACCACATGTGTTGACACGGAGCAATGCTGCCACGTCACGGTGTACGTGGCAGTTGCTGTCAACACTAGTCCAAGACTGAGAGAACCGCTCAGGGCAGCTTGTCCTGAAAATGTCTTGAATAATGTCCCGAATAAAAGGGCCAGAGCACACCTGGGGGATGTGGCCCACCACAGAGGGTGGCCCTGCCAGTGGCTGGAGAGCTCCTGAGCCACTCTCCCGGGGGAGCACATTGCTGCCAGCATCAACCAAATGCGAGCGAGCTGCTGCAGGGCAGCCAGGTGGCACAAGGCCCTGCTGGATTGGCTGCTCCTTCATTTTCCTGCTTGCATCGCTCTGAGGAGCCCTGCCCCATGCCACCCGGGGGCAGCCATTCCTGAGAGATGCACCAGGAACACCATGTTGTGGCTACAACCACTGTGTGATGGAGAGGCACGCAATGGAGCTCCAGTTCTGGTGACAGCTGGGACGCAGTGGGACAGAGCTCAAGCGCTGCTGTGGTGCACAGGGAGAGCTTAGGGGCTCGGTTACCTGCACTGAGCTCCACAGAGCCTGAATTGCTGGCATTGCCTAACACACAGCTGACTTGGGAGACCTCTGTGCTGTGGTCGCAGGGAATAGGATGAACTTCAGCTGCACCTGAAGCCCAGCTCTTCCCCCCAGCTCATCATGAGTGAAGTGTGACGGCTTACCTAAAAATGATGAGTTAAATCCTGCGCTATGGCAGAGCATCTCACCTGGGCTTGTGCACACTTTGGTCCTCTGCCTGCTGCATACAGAAAGCAGCATCTCAAGGCCTCCCACTTTCCTTCATAGCCCTGATACCAGGAAACTCACTGCTGCAGGTGCTCCCCCTCGTATTCTCCCTACAGTCTGCAAATTCCATTTACTTCAGCCAAGGAAGATGAGGCTATATGCCCAATAAAGGTCTTTCTAGCACAAGGCTGGCAGCAGCACTTCAGCTTTCTGGGCATGGGCTGGAGCTCCTGTAGGTGGGCGCAGTCCCTATAGATGAACACTTCTGGAGCCCCTTTAAGTGCACCATCCCCAGCTGCCCACCAGCACAACCCATGGTGGCTCCCTGGGGCTGCAGCTCCCTGGTGCTCATCAGACCCCTGCCAGCAGCATCATGCTCACGTGGCTTTTTTTGCAGCCATGTCCTGCCTGCAGGTTTGCTTTCCCTTGCTTTGCTCCTGGCTTTGCTTGTTCCCCCACAGAACAGTGATGTCAGGGGATAACCCCCAGGGCTGAGCTCTTCCTGCAAACCTGGGGACGGAGCAGCAAAGCCAGCTGCAACTCTGAGGGCAGGTGCCAAATTCTCCCCAAGTTCCCTGTTGAAAAAGCCTGCCATTGAACAAAAGCTCTGCATCACATCAGCTCTGACCAAAGTGAGCAGCCCTACGCACTGGGATTTTCTCTCCATGCCTCCCACTGCTGCCAGAGCCACCCCCAGGGACACCCAGCCCTGCTGGCGAGGGCAGACCTAGGGAAGACGTTTGCATTTTGCCTATATTCACCCATAAATCGGGAACCATCAGTCTAGTCGGCTGCTTATTTTTTTAAAGCACTGAAAGATTTCCCAAATCCAGCCGGAGCTTGGGTTACAGGCGCACGGAGCACCATCAGTCTCTGTCAGTCATTCCCTCCAGTGTGAGCAAAGCAGGGCCAGGCTGCCATCAGCCCATGAGCAGGGACGTGGGGACACGGCACAGCCACCACGGAGCCCTTTGTCTGCACAGATGCGTTGGGGACAGCAGCCCTGGGAAGGCACGAGGCCAGGCACACCGCAGATCTCATGGCCTCGTCCTTCTGCACTCAGTGACTGAGACACAGAGTCACGGGTGGAAAAGCTCTGGGTTTTCTCATCGAAATGAGCACTTCCTCTCTTTCCCCTAAAAGATCTTTTCACATGGAAACGGTCCATTAAGGTTCTGGTTTCAATTTTCTCATTTAAATATACACAAAAAAATTAGCTAGATCTGGTCCCAAAATACTGTTTCAGAACAGAAATATGAATTATTTCTTTCTTTCTTTTTTTTTAATGTCAAAATGAAACTTTCCCAGACATTTTTTTTTTCTTTTCTTTTCTGTTTTCTCCGGAGGAGAAACCATGCATTGATTCAACCTAAATTCGGGAAAAGCCTTCATGTTGGGCAGCGAAAAGCAGCACAGTGCTCATCTCAAGTATTTCATTCAGGGCCATCCAGCCCTTCCCACTGCCGCTGCCTGCAGGGATGCTCTGAGCAGAGGGGAGTGCAGGGAAGGGCAGTGGAAGCACGCTCCGCTCTGCTCTCTGCAATGCACTGATGTGAAACCTGGGCTTCAACCTCTGCAGGCTGCAGCTTTTGCCCAGTGGGTGAGTAATTTAGTGGACGTGCCTCGCCTGCACGCATCTCGCCATGGAAGGCACTGACAGCCCCCCGGATGATCCGAGTCAACTTACAAATAATGTGTCGAATGAGATAATGCAGCAAAACCGAGAGCTGTACCGCATGGCCTGCAGGAGCCCAGCGCTTCGCTGACTTCCACTGGAATCAGGAAGCTGAGGTTACAGGCAGAAATTATGAATGAACGAGCCGGCCTGAGGCTCCGTGCAGGCCAAAGGCATCGCTACCCGACACGATGTGTAATTAAATGGTGGGACTGGCTGCCACAGGATGCCGTGTGGGCCAAAAATACACGCGGCTTTGAACAGAGATTAGGCAAATTTACAGAGGGAGGGCTGAGCAGCGGCTGGCACACGGGGTGGAGCGCAGAGTCTGCGGCTCGGGGAGCCACCATGGCCTCCATTGCTCAGAAATGGGTGGGTATGACAGTGCTCCTAGCCTGTATCTGCCTGTAGTATGTCACTGTCACTGACCAGAGTGACAGAGCCACCTCAGCTGCCCCATACACCCAGGGAGCGTGGCCCCGGGGCAGCCAGGCACCCCAGGTGTGCTCCTGCAGCTTTCTCCTTTTGAGCAGCCTGTTCTGAAGCTGGGGCTCCCCACCCCCTTTGCTGTGTGCTGCCACACAGAGATGCTGATAGCAAAGTGTTGCTGGCAGCAACGGCTAAGGATTTGCCCCAGGTTCCTTGTGGGGCCAAAGGGATGAGTGAGATTTTCTCCCTCCAGGCACATTAAAAAATAATAATAATAATAAAAGGGCGAAAGGAGCAAAATCAACAAAAAGGGATAAAGTAGAAAATTGAAACAGAGACAGGCTGCAGGAAATCACAGGCATTTAATGTAAAGGTACTTAAGGCAGATGGGAAAGCAGTGTAAGCAGTGCTGGGCAAAATGCAAGGTAATCTGGGGCTGGTCCTCGTCTGCATCCAAGTCACTGCATGTCACAGCCTGGCTGGTGGCACAGCAGTGGGGATGGAGGCAGGGTTGGCTGCTGGGGGGAACCTTCGGATGACACAAAACAAAAGCATGGCTGCTGTCGCAGTCGTTGCCCCAGTGCACAAGTGACGTCTGGAGGCTGTGAAGCTGTTGCTCAGATGTTTGCCCCGCTTTTGGCTTTTGGAAAAGGCTCAGATTTGCCATTTTGAGGCAGTGCCCTGCACACGAGCTGGGAAGCAGCACCACTGTTACAATGAGAAGGTGGGCATTGAGGTGGGAGTGAGGCTGTGCAGACACAGCACTGTGCGTGTGGGAGCACCTCCAGCTCTGAGTGTTGGTGAGGGAGGCAGAACTGCAGCCTGGGCTGCCATCAGGGCAGACAGAGACGGAGGGAGGTGACCAATGTGTATTTTGCTGCTCTCTTCCCCTTCAGTCACTCAGTTATGCGGGTTTTGGTGTTTTATCTATCTGCCTGTCTACCTATCTATCTATCTATTTAAAATCATTGATTTATTTTTTCTGTTGTAAGTAATGACAATTTATTAAAAACAAACAAACAAACAAAAATGTTGTGGTCGCAAATTCTCCATAAGTCTCTGCACTCCTTGGAACTCAGATTAGACCCCTCCTGCCTCATCCTCATTCCATCTCCATCCCTTCCTCGTCCACCCTCCTATTTCCACTGCCGCTCCCGTCTCACTCCCGTTCCATTCCCATCTCATGCTATCTTCATTTCACCCCCTATTCCCCTCTGTATCCCCACCTCTATCCATATCCCCACCAACCATCTCCACCTTCATCCCTATCGCATCCCCACCCCCATGCAATCCCCATCTTCACCCCGCTCTCCCTCACCCCCAGGTCCCCATTGCCCCCCCATCCCCACCCACCTCTCCCCTTTACACCCCCCAGCTGTGCCCATTCCCACTCCCCACTCCTCTCAGCTCTCCCAGCCTCCCTCCCAGGCCGACCCCCCTGCCCCCTTCCCAGGCCCGGAGGTACAAATGATTAGATTTTCAGCCCAATTAAGGCAGGCTGTCTCCAGGCTGGGACAGAAAAGGTTGGCTCTGGAAGGTGGGAAACAAGCTTTGACAGGTCCTGGCGTCCCCGGTGCCCTCTGACGGCCCTGCCCGCTGAGCCCCTTTGTGCTGCGCCAGCAGCGGGGCCAGGACGCAGCTGGGGGTGCTGAGGGTCTCCCCGTGCCCCCCCTGCCCCAGCGCAGCCAGAAGAATGGCTAATTAAGAGGTCTCAGCGCCGGCAAGGCTAATTCCCCATTCAGCCCTCCGCTGGGCAGCGGGAGGCCGGGGAAGCGGCAGGCGGTGAGCTGGGAGCGTGGCATCGCCGGAGCCCGCCGGGTTAACCCTCTCAGTCCTCGGCCAAGGGCCTGCGAGGAGGAGCCCCTGGGCTGCCTTCTGTCTTCTCATTTCCTTGCGGTGGGCCTGGTTTGTCTCCAGCATCACCCTCTGAGCCCATCCTGTGACGCTGCCCTGCCCGCCCACCGGCTGCTGTGGGGATGTGTCTGGCTCCTGGATCCCCCGGCCCCATGCTCTGCTCCAGAGGTGGGACAAGCATCCCCATGTGGCATCCCCGTGACAGACTTCATGCAGAGAACACACGAGGCCGTGCTGTCACATCAGGCTGAGCTTCTGCTCTCTCCAAACCCTAATCTTTCACAGTGTCTAGGTCAAAAACCCACCCTGCATAGGGCTGCCGTGAAGAAGTGCTCACAGCAGAATGTGGAGCAAGAGCCAGGAGGGCAGGCAGGGCCTCCTCTGCATCCCTTCTGCTGCAGGGCACGTGCCTGACAGAGCAGGCACGGCAGCATCCAGGACATGCAGCCCTTCATGTCCCTGTCCTCCCCCAGCAGGAACCAGAGGTTACCCACAGGGAATGAGTCAACTGGAGGACAGTTATCCTCCCAGCATGAGCCGCTGCCCTGTTGGAATGACAAACTGTGCCAAGAAGCGATCCAAAAGCTTCGGTTGCCAGAGAGCCACCGGGGCCAGGTAATGGTGACGAGGAGTGTGGAGCCTCCAGAGCTGGGCTGCCCCACAGTGGAGCAGCTGAGAGCCTTGTCCTCAGCACTGCCCCTTGTCTGCAGCACGTCCCAGCACCAGAAGGATTCAAAGACAGCACCCAGAGGCAGCCTGGGCTCAGCCGAGCTGAGCATAGGGTGCAGGCAAAGGGATGCTGCAGGTGGAGCAGCAGGTGAAGCTATGAGTTTCCTGCAGCTTCCTTGTCCATAGGATTCTCCATTCTTCTATTCTTGTTCAGCCTTTAGCTGAAGCACTGATGGCAATTTTACTCGTCTTTTCTGAAGGAAGTCCTCGTTTGTTACATGCTGAGCAATCAGATCCCATTGCGCTGTCATGGTTAGCAACACTGAGAGTCCATTCATCAGCACCAGCACAGACTGTGCCCACTCACAGAGGGCTGACTCCCAGCCACTGTCAGCCTGAGGAACCGACAGGCACAGGGTGGGAGGAGAGACCCAGCCCACTAATTCTCATTAAAACTGAAATATTTGCTTTGAAAGAAATGGAAGGAAAGGCATCAAGGAAAATCTGGAGACATTCCACGAGCTTTTTACAGCACTGCGTCTGTCAAAGTGATTGCAAGGAAATGTGACAGGCCTTTAGTGAGTGCTGCTA
Source organism: Tetrao urogallus (assembly GCF_951394365.1). Classification (NCBI taxonomy): domain Eukaryota; kingdom Metazoa; phylum Chordata; class Aves; order Galliformes; family Phasianidae; genus Tetrao; species Tetrao urogallus. The sequence goes on from NC_136828.1 coordinate 1,222,523, forward strand.
GAGAGCTGGAGAGATGCTCAGATGCCATTCCATCTTGAACCCTTCAGGCTATATCAGCAGCTATCAGGAACCATCAGCCGATGTCCTCGGCCTATGGGTGGCTGTTTGGGGATGCAGCAGGGGTGCAGGAGCGCTGCGTGGCACGGTGCGGATGGTGCCTCGGTCCGGGCCCCAATTAAAAGAGCCAAAAGGAAAGGAGTGGAGAGAAAGAGTGAAAGAAACAACATTTCCTGCCTGAGGAGATTAACTCTCCAAATTACATGTGAACAGAGGAGGAGGCGAGAGGGGAAAAGGAAACCCAGCTTCCACCCCAATAAAAGCCAGTTCATTTAATAAAGGAGGAGCGAGGAGGGGGAAGGTGGCTGAAAGAAAATGAGGCTGGGGGGTGTGGAATTAGCCTTGTCAAACAAGGGGCTTTGCTGTCCCAGAACTGCTTCTTTATTGTTCCAATTTTTCATGCTTACTTAGCTCTCAATGCTGCACAAGACAACAGCTCATTACTGGGGGGAGGACGGGATGGCCGCGGCTGCGGCAGCGCTGGGAAGGGGAAGGGGAATAAAATTGTAGAAAAAGGAGCCCTGTCCCCCCCGCCTGGAGCCACAGACGCGCTGGCTGGGAGGAGCAGGACACGGCCAGAGGTACAGGGGCTTTCTGCAGCCTTTGGCACCGGTGGAAAGACAAAAGCAGCTGAGACTGAAATGCCACCCAATGGCCGGGGATGGCACGAGGGGGGCTGCGGGTGGCACGGGGTGTGCTCTGCTCCTGGCTGCATGTCCCTGCAGAGCTGCTGGCCATGGCACACCTGTGTCCTCCTTGAGTGCTGACCATGGAAAGATCCCTCCATCTCCTCCCAGCACTCTGTGCGTTTTTGTCCCCAGGATTTTTCTGATCGCATCGGCCTGGCTTACAAAGTGAAGCTCACACCAGGAAGGATTCCAGGATGTTTGTGGGGAGGAAGGCAATGTTCACTGCTAGCGATGCTGCCTTATAAAACCTTGTTTGCCGAGGCTCAGAGCTTCCTGAAAAGATGCTCCCTTTTAGGATCAGAGAGCAAAGATGGCTCTGGGAGCCAAGCAGGGAAAGAGGGATGGGGAACCAGCTGAGGCCAGCAGCAACCAAAATGGAGAGTTTCCTGTGGTCCTTGGTAGAGAGCAAGGCAATGAGCATAGAGTGACCTTCTAAATTACCCCAGTAATAAAGAGATTTCAGACCCAGGGAAAGGGAGGAGAAACAGAAATGCTCCTGAATCAAAGTGAAGCCTCCAGAGTTTGCCTGACATTGGCAGTGGTCAGAAGATCTTTCTGTATTTTCACATGTGCTCATCTGCCTACCAGCCACACATAGCTCCATCCAGCATGGGCTGACCAAGAGCTCCCTCACTGAAGCTGATCAGATCACAGAGCCTCTACTTGTCCCTTATTTGCCTCAGTCTTCTCAAGGTCTTATACTTGATGCAGTCCCCAGTGGGAAGCTGCAAGAACAGTGAGGTCTGTCGTGGAAACAGGAATGAGCTTCAGCAGCTTTCCCTTTTACCAGGTACAGGGTGCTACAAGGACAGAAATGCCTCAGAAGCATGGCAGAGATTTTGGTGCCCAGGAGGGAAACACGGCACCTTTGTAGCCCATGAAGCTCCTGATGGATGTGACTCCAAACCTGCCCCTGCTATTGCAGGGTGTGCATCGAGCCTTCAGGCACTGCCAGGTCCCTTCACTCTGTGACACGGTCTGACCCTGCTGCCTACTCACGTAGCACTGGGATATTTATCCTTTAAACTCCCCAACTATTCAGAAAGATCCTCTTTTATCCAAACATTCGATTCATGCCTCACTTGGAGAGCTGCACGCTGTCCCTCCCAGCATGGTAGTAACAATATGTGGCAACCTTGCAAGGCAATCAGCACCACAGGAGCCTCAGCAGCACACCTGAGTCACTCCTCACATGGATCCCAGTGGCAGCAAGCAGGAGCACAGTGCCTCTGGGCAGGCTGGCAGATCAGGAGCCCGCTTCGGCTGAAGCTGGAGCTCACCTAGGGAACCCAGGCTGTGCTGCAGGCACCTGCAGCAGCAACAGGGCAGGATGCAGAGCTTGTCTGAAGCCTTCTCCCTAAAACCAGGGCAGGTGCCCTGCTCCAAGCCAACATTCACAGTCTTCTGCCTGCATGGAGGTGGCAGTTGCTGTGCAAGTTGAGAACTGGGAATGCACAGCATGGCAGGTGCTTGGTGCGTGCAAGGACGGATGCTGGGTCTGAGGATGGAGATGTGCTTCGCATGGACAGACGGACAGACACACTACATCAAAAGCCCATATCTGGGCTGAGACATTTCATCACTGTTCAGAATCTTGCAGAACAAGTACAGCAGTGGAAATCTGTTCCTCTGCAGTGCCCCTGTCCCTGCTCAGGTGTGCTGTACTGGCCAGGCTCTGGAAAGTGTCCTCACCTTCACCTGGGGTGGGATCTCAGGGGCGCAGCCTGGGGTCATACCCATCCACCCTGGGCTGGCACCTCCCCTTGCTCCCCATCTCTCCTCTCCACACCCTCCTCCCTCAGCTTTGCCTTCAAACAGTAAGGAACAAATTCCAGGGATTTTGCCTGGGGGCCCACGGAGTGGGGATGCGAGCTGGTCTCCATCTGACTGCGACCGAGTCTCTCCCCCTCACTGGAAATTGAAAGCAGAAGCTGTGGAGTGGTGACAAAAATCTGCATTACGTTATGGCAACTGGATTTTTTTTTTTTTTTTTTTTTGAAGATTTTATAATGCATCGTTTTGAAACTCTGCCAGTGATCATCATCAAAGTCAGAGGAGCGTCTTGGAGAGAACAATGGTGCTGGAGGGTGGGGGTGAGCAGGGTGGCTGGTATTGATGTGTAATCCTTTTTAAAGCCAGTTCTAGAGGCAGCATGGGCTTTTTTTTCCTGAAGCGCAGATACAATTCAGTCTGGCAGCAGCAGCCAGCAGTACCCGCGCTGCACAGAGGCACTGGCTTGCATTAGGGCTGCTCTGCAGTTAACCCACCCCTCCCTGCCCACATGCCCCTGCAGATCCTTCCTGGGAGGGCAGGGCTCAGGGTTGGGGAGGAATGGGAAATGCAGAAGTGTCCAAAACAGAAGCTCAGGAGAGACCAGATGGAGAGGAGCGGGAGGGAAGAGCGACACGAGTTGTTCCAGTCAGGGCCAGGGCTCGGGATCCTGCTGGGAATCAAAACCCAGAGACATCATCACCTCAAAGGGCAGCGGCTCAGCCCTGCCAGGGCGTTCTACCAGCTCCTCCGTGCTGCAGCCTCCTCAGCCTCACTGCCTTACAGCCTGCTGCAGCATGGGTGGCTCCTGCAGCTGGCATTCCCGCACTGCAGCCGCACACCACAGCCCTGTACAGCCTAAGCAGCAGCTTCCCTGCCCCAGTATCCCACACTTGAGTGATGTAAAACATTGGATCTTTCATGCCAAAGTCAGAGGGATCACAGCACGCATCCCAGTGGCAGTGAGTGCTGTGAAGACCCCATCACTGGGGTGCTGGGGTGCTCCTCTGACCTGCAATTCTCTTGGCTTGACAGGAAGGAATAAACACAAATCATTCATCACCTGCAATTCTGTCACACTGACGATGTCAGAAGCACCCTCTGTTCAGACTTGTAAGGACAAAGCTCGTGGTCTTGGCATCTTCACAGCACCAAATACCCATACATGAGGCTGGAAAGTGATGCCACATCCCATAAGATGTATTTCTGGCCAAGCTGGGAGAAACCTTGCTGCTGAGATGTCATTTTGCATCTCCTTCTCTGGCATTCAGTCACCCAGCCACTGCTGTCCCAGCCATGCTGAACCTGGAGAGCTCATCCAGGCTGGTGAGGCTTCGTCCTGCCCTTCTCCAGCTGAATCTGGCTGCTTGTTGCTGCTATGGAACACCCACATGCTCTACCAGCAGTGTCCAGCCCTAGGCCACCTCCCTCAGGCTTCTGCTCGTGTTCTCCATCACTGAAGCACAGCTTCATAACCAAATGTTTCCTTCTGTGAAGCACACCCAGCATTTTGTGCTATCATGTTTTCTTCGCCTAAGGGACTCGTGCAAAGTCCCGTTCCCAGCTCAGTATCAACGTGCTTGGAGCTGCTGGGCACTCTTGTGCAAACCCACCTGACATTTGTGTACTGTGCCTGGCCCCCTCCTCCTCACTGTGGCATCCCCAGTGCCACAAGCAAGCACTAGCCCTCTGCTCCTTGCCAGATGTTCGCAGTGTTACATAGCAGCAATTGCTCAATTCCCTCACGCTGCAGAGAATTGCACTGACCATCAGGAACCACAAATCTTCTGGGCAAGCTGCAGCCCACCTTGTCAGCAGTGGCCGTGGCACCGGCTCAGAGCTTCCCGGCTTAGGGCATTCCTTGCTAGCTAACGATGTGCTGATAATTGAGTCCAGTCCTCTCCAAGGAGCACTTCCCCTACCAGCTAATCCCAACAACAAACACTGCAGATTGACTTTGCCCAGCCCTCACACCTCTGAACCATGAGCTCTCTGCTCCCAGCCCCGAGGGGTCCCCCCGCACTGCAGGCTGTCTGCTGGGGACCAGGTGCAAAATGCCTCGGGGAGACGTGAGCTCAGTTGGGGTTCTGGCCACCCCACGGGCCGTAGGACTCAGAGTGAAGCAGTATGTGCACGGGGCCGGAGCTCACTTCTCCTGTCCTTGCTCCCTGCCCTGCTGTGGATGTGAGTGGCTTCAGCAACTGGGACAATACCTCACTCGAGTGCTGTGTGCAGTTCTGGGCCCCTCATACAAGACAAGACACTAAGCGAGGCTCTGGAGTGCATCCAGAGAAGGGCAACGGAGCTGTGAGAGGTCTGAAGCGCAAGTCTTATGGGGAGAAGTTGAGGGAATGGGTTCAGCCTGGAGAAGAGGAGGGTCAGGAGGGACCATATGGCTCTCTACAACTCCCTGAAGGTGTTGCTGGTGGAGGTTGGTGAGGTGTGGGTCAGCCTCTTCTCGCAGATAGCAGCGATAGAATCAGATGTAGTGACTTCAGTTTGTGCCAGGGGAGGTTCAGGTTGGCTATTAAGAATTTTTTTTCTCCAAAGGATTGGTGATGCGTTGACACAGGCTGCACAGAGAGGTGATGGAGTCACCGTCCCTGAAGGTGCTAAAGAAAAGTGGAGATGTGGCACTGAAGGCCATGGATCAGTGGGCACGGTGGGGATGGGTTGGTGGTTGGACTTGGTGATCTTAGGAGTTTTCCTCAGCTTTAATGATTTGGTGATTATGTGATTAATGGCAAGGCACATGGGAGCTCCAACATACAGCATGGCAGAGCCCAGACCACATCCACCTGCCTGCAGTGTTGATGCCACTGCAAGGCATTGCTCTGGCAGGGACTGGGAAGAGCCCCAGAAGTGGCAGCAGGTCTGTAGGGATGATTCAAAACAATGGCAGGAATCCCTTTGCCTTTCATTTCAAACTCCCATCTTGACCCTCTCTGCTCTCCTTCTACTTCTTGTGTGCATGCAGACACGATGTTGAATGCATGTCCTGCCTCAGCCCCACCACCTTCCTGGTGGACCCACAGATCCCCCCCACCAGCCCCCACCTCCTCCTTCCTACTCTGAACAAAGGTTCACCTCCTGCTCACCACTGCAGGGATATGATAGGGCTGCCTCTGCTTGGACCTCCAGATCCCCCAGTCTGCAGGCAGGAGGTGAGAGGATCTCCTCCATTGGTGGATTTGGCTCATTTCCCCCACGGCAGCTGGGAAAGGATCCAGGGTGGTGGGGAACTGTCCCCTGCTGCCCTCTGTCTTTGGTCCCACTGTGGCAGAGGGAAGTCAGGGGGTGCCCAGCCACTGCCTGAGGTGTCTCATAAGGCAGTAAAAAGAGCAGCTAGAGCATTTGGGCGCTTGCAGAAAGAAAGAGGTTCCTTAGCCCTCCTGCATCAGCCCCCCAGGCAGAGTTCTCCTCCTCCAGCCCTCACTGCACTGTGAGGGTGCAGGTCTATGTTCCACAGGGCTCCGTGTGCCCCATCTCCCTGCGCTCCACACCTCGGCATTGAGCAGGCTCCCTTTAATGAAAAGCAACAGATGGGTGTAGCTGGCAAGTGCCGGCTCTCGGGGTGGGGTGGAAGGGGGGGGGGGGGGGGGGGTGCCGGGGGCGTTTAATGATGTCTTTAAACATTGTGAGCATGTCTGTCTCTCACTCGTGTCCCTTCTGCTGTGCTGTGAGGATGCCTGTCCCCAGGCCGGAGCCTTGGGAAGCGCCCTCGCGGCGCGGGGCAGGTCAGGGAGATGAAAGCATGCTTGCGAGAGCCGGCTCCCACCTCCTAGGAGACGGACATCGCCGCCCGGAGCAGAGGACAATGGCGAGGTCCCGTCCCTCCGCGTCGTCTCTAGGTGATGTCACATCTATCAGAGCGGCCGCACCGAGGGGAGAGCAGCCAACACGCACGCACACAAAGGGCTCCGCTTTGAAGTCCCGCAAGGGAGCGTGCCTGCTGCCCACAGCCTGCGTGTCCCCGCGGCCAACAGACGGGAGGGCTGCAGCTCCTGAGCCTCACGGGGTGCAGAGGGATGGCGATGCTGCTTCCCGATGCCCTTGGCATCTCAGCTCGTCCAGGCTCAGGACACATGCAGGGCGGTGTCACAGGGGCTGTGGAGTCTCCCTGTGCCAGGGATGCTCGGGGGTCGCAGCCCTGCTGGTCCATCACAGAGAGGACGCGTTAAACACATCTGGGTAACTCCCATTTCTGGGTCAGGTGGGAAACCTGGGAGATGACCAAATCAAATCGAAACTCTTGCAACACTGCACAACTCCGGGAGCTGGAATGGGGTGGGACAGCACCACCATGGAGCTCTGTGCACTGAGAACTGCGCTGTGAGCCAGCTGCATGCTGTGAGCCAGCATGGTGCTTGAGAGCCCGTCTCTTCCCCAGGAAAGAAATGGGCCTTTCAGTATTTAAAGGGGAACTGTAAGAAAGAAGGGGACAGACTCTTTATCAACGACTGTTGTGGCAAAACAAGGGGAAACGGTTTCAGACCAAGAGAGGGAAGATTTAGGTTGGACGTAAGGAAGAAGTTCTTTACAATAAAGTGGTGGTGAAGCACTGGCACAGGTTGCCCAGAGAGGTCAGGCTGGGTGGGTTCTGAGCACTGATAGAGCTGTAGGTGCCCCTTTTCATTGCTGGAGGTTGGACCTGATGGCCTTTGAGGGTCCCTTCCAACTCAAAGACAATTCTATGCTTCTACGATTCCACGATTCTGTGATTATGATGATATGTAACTAAATGATAGCCACGAAACTAAAACTATAACTCCACACGTCTATACTTTTACCTATACCTATACTGATACTTCTGCCAAATCTAACTAAAAATACACGTTGCATTACAATCCTGTACTTCCATATCTGTACATAGAATGCAGCTACAGGCCACATCTACTCTGCTGGCAGACTTTTTCCTGTGCAGCACACAGACTCCCATGCAGCACAGAGAGGCACACAGTGCCTGTTGCCCTGCGCCGTGCCTGCCCCGCTCTCTGTGCAGCTGGGACTGCTTCAGTAGGGCAGCTGGGCCCTTCCAGCTGCTGGAACCCCAACGCCCACAAACCCCATGGGAAAAGTCTGTGGACATGGCCCCAGCCCAGCCATGGGACAGGAGCTCTTCCCGCTGACCTCGCGGCTCGTGCCAGAGCTGCTGGGAGCCTAACGGCTGCACTGGGGCAATTTACACCCATCTCACACACCCACTGAATGCCAAATCAGCACCAGTCGCCCTGCTTCCCCACCTCCGCCCTGAGCAGAACTGCTGGCCCCGGTCACATCACAGCTGAGGGAAGCAAAAGAAATGCTGGCTACAGTTTGTAAAAGTGACTAATTGTTTTCAACATCTTCCTTTCAATTAAAAAATTAGGGATAAAACCGAAAACACCCGAGAAGAATTCAGTTTTTAGAAGGAGCGCAGCACTTGTTGTCATCTGGAAAAATCAGACAGCAGGCAGCTAAAAATAGAGCTCTGCAGAAGTCCCGAGAGCTGTGCCCACTCACCCCAAACGCCTTCCGCTGCAGCCGCACACGGAATCATCACCGCTTTTCCCTCCGCCGCTGTTCAGGCCCTGCTTTGCTTTGGCAACGCAGAGGAGCGCCGCATCTGCAGCGCCGGGGGCTGCGGGTGAGCGCTGCCACCACGCCGTCCTGCTGCAGAGTTTGTTTACGGCACGAAAGGGCCGTGAAGGTGGCAGAGATATTTGAAAGCAACGCTGTGTTTCCGTCAGCTGCGCGGCGGCAGCAGCAGGGTAGCGGCAGGGCGATGCCGGCACTGTGCCCGTGCAACACCTGGGGAAAGCGCACGCTCCTACAGCAGCTGTGCAGATAGAGGTGCCCACGTGGCATCGGCACATTTGAGAACGGTAGCACATATTTTCCAGGAGCTCCTCCAGTAAAAGACCCCTGGAAGCACAGTGCCAAAACGTCGGTGTCGGCGCAGCGGCCGGCCCTGCCTCGCGCCTGCGTGCCTGCTGCAGGGCACGTGCAGGAGGCGGCTCGCTGAAATGCGAGGAATCGACCCAAGGGAAACTCCAAACAGCAGAACCGTTAGGGCAGCTTTATAAAGGAGGAGTCGAAAGGCCCCCACAGTGACATTCTCCTCCCGCTGCAGCCCCTATGCTCCCAGCAGACCCCTCTCCTCCAACAGCACGGTGCATTATTGCCCCTATACACTGACACACAAGCCATGGAAAACTATTGGGCTTTCGTTTTCCACCCTGAGGGTACATTTCCTTGGCATCTTGGATGTCAGGGATTCCTGAGGCAACACGGTGCAAACACACTGCTTTCAAACGGGGGATGTTTCAGAGCTGCAGTAAACACCAGTGCTACTCCCTTTCAGGGACTTCTCCTCCCCTCTCCGTAACCCAGACTGCGCCACAAAGGAGCAGATGCTGGCACTGCTGCAATTTATTTTAATTCCAATCCCCCATCTTTTTCTTTTTCTTTTTTTTTTTTCTTTTTCTTTTTTTTTTTTCTTTTTCTTTTTTTTTTTTCTTTTTCTTTTTCTTTTTTTTTTTTTTTTTTTTTGATTTTGCGTGTGTCTGGGTAAATTTAGTTCCCATAAAAGTGAAGGACTGTCAACACCAGCTTTGGAGCCAACCATACTGCCGGCAGCTGTTGTGCGGGCTGCACACACAAAGCTCCGGGTGCACCTCAGTCTGTCCCCGGCTCCCACAGCAGGTTCTGCTCCTGTCTCTCCCCCCCACTGGTCCCTGTGCCCCTACAAGGACCAAATCCCACAGTCCCCTGCTCCTCACAGCCTTCCCACCCCCATAGCCTTATTCCATCCCCCTCACCCAAAGCCGGACTCAATACCTGGCACCTCAGGCTGCAGGGCAGGGGTGGAGGAGCTGTTCCATGCTCTCTCCCAGCAGTGGGTGCAAACTGCTGCCATTCAGGTGTTGAGGGACCCCAATGGAGCAGCAGGATGAGGACCCAAGGACTGTGAGCCTCCAGCCATTCCTTGCAGCACCAGGATCACTTGGGGCTCCCCTTTCCTCCCCACACCAAGACACGACGCTCAGTACCTGGGGAAGATCTTGGTGCAGCTGTGCTTTAAGTGGAGGCACGTGGACATAGGATTTTGATTTGGGTTTCACCACAGCTTTGTCGGAACCTTCTCTCTCCATCCTGAGAGCAGTATCCTTTCTGCTCAGCGCCCCACTTTATACAGCCACCAGCCATCATCCACCTGCATCTCTCTGCACCCATCCAGTCCCTCTGCATCATGACCGTGTACATCCCTCTGTCTTCACCTTTGTGCCTTCTCCTCCACCCCAGTAGACTCCTGGGTAGCCCTATCACCTTGCAACCTTCAGGGCCTGCAGCAGAGCCTGGGTGCTGCCCCTCCTGACCCCCTGTCCACTTGGAAATGTAGGTGAGGGGAGGGTTGCTCTTGGTGACTGCTCTTCTTCAGGGCAAATGCCTTTACCAAGACCCCAAAGCATCTGTGGGACTGCAGAGCTGGGCTCAGGAGGACATGTGCAGGAGCAGGTGATGCTCAACACAGGCAAGTGTGGGAGGCACACCCCTGAGGCCACCATCCACTCCAGCCCCTTGTGCTGCAATCAGGCTGTTCCTGCCCAGGGTGCATCCACCTCCTGATCCTCTGGGAAGCCAACTGCAGGCTGAGCTCCTCTGTGCTCCTGCCAGACGATTGAAGCCCACTCCAGCAGCACCTCCTTCCGCTCATACTGCCCTCCTCCATCACCATCCCTGGGGAGCTGGGCAGCTCTGTGCTGCAGAGCCTGGAGCGCTCGACAAGGTGGGACGTTGGCCAGGGCTGGCGCAGCTACACCTTGTGTGGAGGAAGCGGCTGGGAAGCGGTTAACACTTTGGTTCTGGATTGATTTCTCCTGGAAGGAAGGAAGTGTCTTCACGCAGAAAAAATGCAGAAATAACAGGGTTGGGGATTTTTTTTTTTTTTTTAAATAGCTATTCTCTTTTTCCAGCCATCTGTGCCATTTGCAGCTGATGGAAGGGGGGACGGTGCTGGATGGGGGGAATCATTTGAGTTTGGGACTGATGTTGCATTTACAGTGTACAAAACAAGAGAGGACATCTGTCCCCAGAGGAGCATTACGCACAGATCTAGGATTTTAGCATTGTGCTCACGTCCAGTGCTGTCATTACAGATGCACAGAGCGGAGATGGCCACGCACGGTTCTGCACTCCTTCCCCTTGCCGTCCTCATCCACAACCACCGTGGTTCCCCATGACCATGGCAGCTCCAGGCCCTTGAGCACTTTCCACAGGTGGCATTTGCAAGCGAACCTGCTGCTTCTTCTTTCTCCATCCCTTTGACTGTGCACTGATGGTTCTGGGAGCATCCTGCCCAAGACTTGGTGCTTCACACCTCTGTGAAGCCAGCCAGGGAGGAGGGCTGGGGTGACATATAGAGTGTACAGCCATTCTGCAGCTGCTTTGAGCAGTCCAGCAGGCAGCATCATCCCATTCACTGCTTGTGCAGCACTGCAGCTAACATGCTCTCGCTGCAGGGTGGCACTGAGCAGCATCTTCCTTTCTTCCTTCTCCAATTCAGTCGTCCCTGCCCCTGATCCACAGCCCAGGCTGCCCTGACCCATCCTTAGCTGTCCTGCTTGCTGGCTGTTCTCTTTACTAGCAGCAACCAGGCACACCTACCAGCAAGGGCCAGGTGCTAGACCACAGCACTGGCAGTGACTTTGTTGCCTGATAGGAGCAGCACTGGCACCTGAGGAGCCTTGCCCAGGCAGCGTGGAGCAGCAGGGTGCTGGGTTCAGGTGGGAGTGTGGTGATGCTGGCCCCCTGTTGGCACATGGCTGAGTTTGCTGGGACAGGCTCTGGCTGTGGGCAGCACATCTCTGCCGAGTGCTTTTCAACAAAAAAACCCTTCATCCTGGCGTTGGCTTTCCTCCTCTCGTGGCCCTCCCCTCCTCTCCTGGATATTTCCCATGGTGCGATCACTCACATGGGGTTCTCTGACACACCAGAAAGCACTGAAATTGTTCATGAAAATAGAAATGAATTGAGGCACTGCTCTGCTGACCTGAGCCAGCTGGGACCTGGCAGTGTGCAGAGCAGCCTGGGCAGTGTGAGAAGGGAGAAGGGCCATGGGATGCGACTGCTGGAGTGTACCTGCTCTGCTGCACCTGCCCTCGGCAGCATAGGGCAGGGAGGAACAGAGAAGGGTCAGATACAAACAGGGTGGTGGGGAGGAGGGCAGCACTGGCACTGGGTCGAGCAGCTCCGGGAGGGTTGGGAATGCAGCAGGATGGGAGCATGCACCCTGCGACCGCTGCCGCCCTCCAGGGAGCTGAGTTCAGTCACCCCGAGGCTCTGGGAGAGAGGTGCAGCAGACTGGTGGCTAAGTCCCATGATTAACAGCACATCTGATAGTCCTAGTCCATTAATAAAACATGCAGTTGGCCATGAAAGGCACATCTGCCTATTTTAAAGTCTATAATAATGGTGAAAGCTCTGACACATGGATTTCTGTAAGAAAACTAGCACTGTAAATAGCATTCCAAAATGATGTATTCCATCAAATTCAATGGGACAGTTATTGTATGGTAATTAAATACTACTGAACTATTCAGCCGTTGGATGGCGAATAGAGCCCCGATTGTGGAATGCTACACGCGCCCGCAGAACACCCACAGACTGCGGCCCCGCGCCTGTGTGCAGCCGTGGTGAGATGAGACTGGAGGGCTCCTGGTCCAGGTGATGATGGGATCACAAACGAAGGCTTTGTGCTCTGCTACAGCTCCTGGGATGGGAGCTTTATGCCCCTCACTGATGCCCTTCCTGAAAACTCCCGGCTGTGCTGCTTTTGGTGACTTTCCTCACTTTGGGCAGCCCCGCGGCGCACGTTGGGTCAGCCGGGCACATCCCCAAATAGCCAGTAGCCAATGGCTGCAAGCAGCCAGAAGAAAAAGGGCTGCTGCAAGGGCAGCGGAGTGCTGGTGGTGGGAGGGAAGGGCACTGCGGGGCAGCCTGCACCTAGCTCTGAGCCCCACTCTGGGGACACAGAAGGGGAGGGCACAAGCTGAGGCTTCCTCGAAGCCCTCTTTATGAGCAGGCAGGCCCAAGGATAACGAAGCGGAGACAGACAAACACAGAGAGCTTTCCAAGACCTTGCTGGTGCCTGACATTAAAACCCAGCCTGTGGGATCCCGTTCCACCCTGCGCCTTGTCCAGGAGCTTTTGCACGCTCCAGCCCTGGGCTGCCAAGCTCTCTGCACAAAGGCAGCGCGCTGATAAAGCCTGCGGACACTTTCAAGTCTGCTAAAAAGATGTTTCGAGGTGACAGATCTTAAGCAACACACAGAGCTGAGCGCTGCTCTGCTCTCCACACCCTTCCCCTCTGCCAGGGGAAAGCAGTCACTATCAGTGATAGCTGGATCCAATTTATTAGGCGCTTCGAGGAGACATTCATCAGGCGAGGAGATAAATAATCTTCAGATGGAACAATTAAATTTAATTGCCTAAAGATTATTTGTCTCCTTCCCTGATGATTGTCTCTGCTGAGCGCCTTATAAATTGGATCCAGCTATCAGCAATATTAACTGTGCTTCCCCTTAATGTTGGCTCAGCTGCCCGGACCAAAACACTGGGCTCAGAGGAAACTTTCACTGCTGTGTGCTGAAGCTGAGGTCGCCGCACTGCTCTCAAGTGCTTTTGTCTCTCATCGTGTCCAGGTGGCCCACAGCTTGGGCTTCTTCTCTGGGCACATCTTGAGCTTGGTGGTGCTATGCAGGACTGCTGATGCCGGGTGTAGGTTGGTGTGGGGCTGGGACCCTTCCTGGCACTGCTCCATGACAGCAGGATCCTGCTGGGGAAGGGCTCGAGGAGGGGAGGGGTGTCCCTGCTGGACTGCGGTGAGCCAGATCTCACCGTGGCTGGAGGGGCAGAGAAGCCAGGAGGGTCCAGAGTGAGCTACAGAGCAGTGCCAGGGCACACAGGGATGTCCTCAAGGGGGCTGTGAGGGAAACGACAGTCAATGCAGTGTGGGTAGCCACCATCGTGCTAAGCCAGGCCAGGACCAAAGCTGGAACCTCTTCAACAACCCAAGAGTCATCAACTCCCTCCTCTGAAAGTGTCTGAAGTCTGGAAAATATCTTAAATATGGGAGAGGAAAGGGAGGGGTTTGATCCTCAGCTGGTGTAAATCAACGGAGCTCCACTGACGTTGTTGGACGATTACTGAGACTCATGTCCTCTGACCCCAAAAATTTCTAGAGAGGGAGGTAATGACTTCAGAGCATTCCAGTGTTGCAAGAGATTGTCCTCCAGCCCAGCGGAGGGGAGGCCACAGTGCCGAGCCGGGAGACACGGGGCCCCAGTGGGCAGAAAATCCCCATGGACCCCAGCCCTGGGCGGAAATGGGCTGCACAGCAGGGCTGGGCTGCAAGGCCGCTGGGATCTGCTGCTCCTGCATCTTGCTGAGGGAGGAGGATGGAGGACTTGGTGTGTGAGCATGGGTTGCAGTGTGGTGCTGTGCCTCAGCCACCCCAGGCCGTGGTGGAGTGCCCGAGAGGGACCAAGAGGCAGGATGGGGCCAAGCCCACCCCGCTGGTGCTCCTCACAAACCACGTGCCACAGGAGCTATCAGCTCACTTTGCCACCTGCTCCGCTTGCGCTGGGGCATGCGGGCTGTCGGGATTTGCCAGGAGCCATGGGCACCTTTGGCTTGAACACGGCACATCCTGTTGTGCCCTGACGTCCCCACGCTCAGCAGCACACACACAGGTGTGGGCTGGATGCCAGCGCTCTGCTCCTCCCTGCGCGCTGCAGAAGAGCCCCTGGAATCAACATGTTTACTGACGGGCTCCTGCGCTGCTGGCCTGCTTTTCTAAGGAAATGAAGCTTGTGCAATCACATTGTCTGGGGGTGTCTGTTCCTAATAACTTCTGAGTCCACAAGCCAATTCCAACCCGATCTGACGGGGGGGAGAGGTCTCGAAGCGCAGTGTCCTACCACGGCTGGCGGGGCTGCAGGTACCTCTGCGAGGCAGGGAACTGGAGCATCTTCCAATCCAGGCAAGATCACAGAGTCAGGAAGCGGGGCCACGTTTGGCCGCCACGAAGTAACCCATAGGCCGTCTGCGAGGAGCACATCTGCCAGCCACGGCCAGAGCTGGATGCTCTGTGCGCTTGGAGAAGCAGCGTGTCCGGAAGGGTGCACGCTCCAGCTGAGCGGGGCCTGGCGCTGCCTGGGATTTGCACACGTCTGGGTAGGGAGGACAGCATCTGCAGTGAGCCATGGCTGCCAGAATGCGCGGAGCTGAGCGCTGATACGCCTCCAGCTCCCCAATGTGCTGGGGCTGTGGTCTCCTCTGCATCCTGGCCGTGGAGATGCGCATTGCCAGGAGCAACTCCACAGCCCTGCGGCGCATCTCATCCCGCCTTGGCCAGGATGGGACCGGGACAGCAGCGCCTTGTTCCTCCTCACGTGGATGCTGGTTTAATTTGCTGAAGGCTTTCAACGGTGCACATGGTGTCTTTGGCTCAGCACTGCCAGGAATATGAGCTTAGCAGAGCTGGAGAGGACTTTTTTAAAGCGTCTATACAAACATGATTTGTTTTGTAATAACTCTTCTGTTTTGTTTTGAAGGGGATGATGGCTCTGGGATCTGAGGGGCTGGAAGACAGCTCTGAGCAGCTCAAATTCCTCCCCACGTGCTATCAATTAACGTCTTCATTAAACACCCAGATCAAAGCTGCTTCCAGCCAGAGCATGACAGCGCAACAGAGCTGGGCTTTGTGAAGTTGCCTGCAATTGGTGACAAACTGAGAAAGGGCTTGGCTTGTCCTCTACCAGCTACACATGGAATTGGAGAAGGCTGCAAAAGGAGAGAGCAAGTGTCCTTCCATCACAGTCCAGGCCAAAAAAACAGGACCTAAGCCATGGCACACAATGAGGGATGTGCTGCACATGTGCTTGCTGAGGGTCCCTGTGGACCACCTCAGGTCCTGCAGGTGCCCAGAGCATCTCCCCATTGAGCTGCTGAGGCATGACCTGGAGTTAATCTAGCAAAGCATGAAGGCTGGAAAAGTCATCTGGAAGGAAACGAGACCACAGCGCTGTCCAGATGGATATTTCCTAGAGGCTCTCCAATGCATCTTCTGCCTCTACTTTATTTCATCCATGGGCTTCCAGGAGCCCTGCCCTGCTGGTGTTCCAGCTGTTGTCCGCACCAACGGATGGAAATGGGACCACAGTTTTTCTTAATACTCATAGAGCAGCAGGGACGGTGGTGTAGGGCCAGGAACGTTGTGACATTTAGGGAAATAACTTCTCCCCACACGTTCTCCCACCGTAATGCTCAGCTGCAAACCACAGCAGCACGTGATCGGGGTTTGGTCTCCATCAAATCCAAAAAGTCATGGCTGTCAGTTGAGGACCCCAGTGACTGGAAAGAGGGAAACATCACTCTCATTTGTAGGAAAGGCAGAAAGGAAGACCTGGGGAACTACAAGTTGGTGAACCTCATCTCTGTGCCTGGGAAGATAGTGGAACAGATCTTCCTGGAAGAGATGTCAAGGCAAATGCAAGATGCAGAGGTGATCCAAGATAGCCAGCATGGCTTCACAAAAGGCAGATCATGCCTGAGCCAGCTGGTGGCCTTCTTTGATGGGGTGATGGCATAGGTGGACAAAAGAGGGACAAATAATGTCATCTGCCTGGACTTGTGTGGGGCCTTTGATATGTTCCCACATCACATCCCTGTCTCTAACCTGGAGAGAGATGGATTTGAAGGGTGTACTATTTGGTGGATAAGGAATTGGTTGGATGGTCACAGCCAGAGCGTTGTGGTCAATGGCTCCACGTCCAAGTGGAGGTTGGTCAGGAAGGGTGTCCCCCAGGGGTCCATCCTGGGACTGATGCTCTTCAACACCTTCATCAATGACACAGGCAGTGCAGTGGGACTGAGTGCACCTGGGGATGGTATCCAGGGGGACCTGGACAGGCTCGAGAAGCAGCGACACGAGAACATGATGCTCAGCAAGGCCCAGTGCAGGGTGTTGCACTGGGACTGGGGAATCCCAGATGGATCTCTCACTCATTGTGAGCCTTCCAATGCTTGAAATGAGCTTATCAACAGGAGGGGAGGGGAAGTGGCTTTTCATGCAGTCTGATAGAGATAGGACAAGGGGGAATGGCTTTAAACTAAGCCAGGGGAGGTTTAGGTGAGATGTGAGGAGGAAATCCTTCACCCAGAGGGTGGTGAAGTGCTGGCATTGCTGCCCAGAGCTTTGGGTGCCTCGGTGCGGCCAGCCCACAGCTGGGATGGGACTAAATCCATTTAAGGTCCCTTCCAATACAAACCATTCTATGATTCTATGATTAATCTTGGGCTTGAGGGAAAATCATAGCAAAAAAAGTTGTTCCAACACATCAATTCTGGGGTCTTTCTTTTTTCTTCCCAGTAGAAACACCATTTTAGCCATAGTATAAATGTTCAAAAAGGATTGTTGGTTTCAACAAATGTATTCTGCAGAGTTCATGAGCTAGAACCAGCTTGTCAATATTCACACTGTCCTGTGCCTGCACTTGGTATATTTTTGGTGTTTTTTTTTTTTCATTAATATGAAAATGAGTCTGTTTAATGTCTATTTAGTTGTTGTTGTTCTTTGAAAGCAGAAAATAATAGGAGAAAGCGCAAGAGAACAAAATGAAATAGAAAATATAAAAAGCAATTGTTTCCTCCCCAGTTTTCACTTTTGTGTCAGCCCCTGTTTGTACGATGTTTTAGTTTCCAGGTCACTTTGGGAAAAGACCACTTCCCTGCATCCCAGGATCCTTCCTGAGCTGGAAAGCCCCGATGCTGCCCAGCCCTCGGGTGGCGTTGGGGAACCTCAGGCCAGGAATCCCAGACGCACCGAAGCAGCCGGGGCTTCCCACCACAGGACTCCTTTCTCCACCCTCCCAAGCGTCTCTGTGGTTGGGAAATTACAATCTCGGTGTAAAACTGGCGTTGTCCAGCCCAGCTGCCCATGGGAAGTGGCTTTGCCCACAGTGTGCAGTGCTCGGCGGCGTGTGGCTTCCCTCAGAAACCCGGCCTGTCCAGGAACGCCGGGCTCTGTCCTTGTCAGCATCTGTGCCAGGATGGAAAGTGTGGGCACTGAGCAGCCCTCGGCTCCCCGGCACCCATCCGAGCACCGCACAGTTCCGTGACATAGCGGCTCTATTTATTACCTGGGTAAGCAGTGGCTGCAACAGGAATTGCTCAGAGTTCCTGCAGCTGATAGAGCAATAATTAAGTTCGTCATTGCGCAGTGCCAGACCAGCCCTGGATCTGCCCCACTCCTTTCAGGTGCTGGTGTGGCTCTTGCTCGTTTTCTCGCCTCCTGTTTGAGGCAGCTGGAAGGAAGTCTTCCTCTGCTGCAGCATGTCTTGGGGTGGGCTGAGAGCATCTCCTGTCTGCGGACATTGCAGCTGCCTTAACAGAAAGGGAAACTCCTCAGCCTTCCCCAGAAACCAGAACCAAGGCAAGAAATTCCTCAGTGGGAACACAAGAGAGAAGTGTCCCGGGGAAAAGAAACCCAAAGCAAACAACAACAAAAAACCCACGTCTCAGCCTCAGAGAGCCAAACCTTGGGAAAAATAAAGCTGGATTTGTTTGAGCAACTCCCCCTTGGATGGGAGAAAAGAAACGCAGATGCCTCAGAACTGGTGCCAACAAGCTCCTGATTTGGGGGGGGGGGGGGCGGAAATTCAGACTGTCACATTTCAGGTTTACTTCTATGAATCTGTGCAATGCAAGCAAGGCACCGTGCAGTGATGTCTCTCCTGGCACTCTGAATTAATACAGCCCCATTTGCCTTTGTGGAATGGCGCCATTTTTCTCCTGCTGAGCTCCTGGACCTGGGTCTACCTCAAAGCAGAAGAGAAAGCCTGGCTGCCAACCTGGCCAACCCTCTGCCTGCACTGATCTGCTTGCAACTGCTGCTGATGACAGGAGTGGATAGGGATGCAGGCACCCTCACCAAGCACAAAGCGTTCTGCAGCATCACCTTTTGGTGCTCGGGGTGTCCAGGATGGGAGCACCCAGCTGCTCTCGGGGAAATCTCAGAGCGCACAATGTGCTGGCTGAACAGCAGCAGCTGAGCCAGCAGAACACTTCTCCTGGGTCCAGGTTGGTGCTTGGCGAGCTGCTGGTGACCCCCCAGCACTTTGCTGCCCTTCTCACCCCAAGGAGTATTGCTCACATCAGCCCTCACCTGGAGGAGATGCTTAAGGGTGTCTAAGATGTTTAAGGCCCCCAATGGGACACAGGGCTGCGTGAGGGCTGTGTACATGTGCATGATGCCAGAGGGATGGCAGCCGATGGCCACAGTGCATGGAGCAATCCTGGGCTTGGGGCACGTAGGTGAGTGCTGACCTTGCTGGGTGCAGCACTTGTTCTGGGACACATGCAGCCCATGGTGGGTATGCTGGGGACAAGGGCACTGTTGGGACAGGGACATCTGCACCTCGTGACACTGATATACAACAGGCCCCTGGGTCCCTCCTGCAATTCAGCATCCTTCTTTTGTTGAAATACCAGAAAAAAGGGGTTGTGATGAACAAAAAATTGATGCTTCTCCCAGCTCCAGCACTTCCCAGTAGTGGGAGGAAGCAGAGCTGAGGACTGGTGCTCTGAGGACCTGCTTCCATGGCACACATGAAAGAACAAATATGGAATTGGAACCCACTGGAAAGTGGCTTGCTGATTTGGTGTCACCTGTGCCATTAGCACTGAGCAGGGGGACCTTTTATCTAGATCAACTGAAGGCAGAACGTCTACCCCACCTGCCCCCATGTGGCTTTGAGTGCCAGAAGCCACCATGCCCTGGTACTGTGTTCCAACCACAAGACCCTGCTGTGTGTGTAACAGCCCCAAAAGGTGTAACATCAACGTCCCAGATGCAGAGCCTGGCTCCAGGCTGGTCCTGGCTCCTACAGCACCACAGCTCTGAGCACTTTGAGTTTTAGCGTGGAACCTGCCCCACATAGGGCCAACCCAGTGTTTGCCCCTGCAAGGCCAGGAGGGCACTAAAGGGCTTCAGGATCCATTGGGAAGAAAACACAGTGATGTGCCCATCGAGACATTCAGGAAGAGCAAAACGTGAGATGTACACTGCCCTGCTGAGCTCAGCCCAGGGCTGTCAGGAGCCGGGCACCAGCTGTGCCATCTCACTGCTGCCCAGATCTGGGGTGTCCCCTGAGGTGCATGTGGCCATGCTCTGCTCTGTGTGCTCACCCCGTGGAGGCTGCAAGACTGTACCCATGAATTTAGTGACATGTCTGCAGGGCTTGGGCCTGCAGCCATTGGGCTTCCAGCACCAGATTGGGACAGGATACCTCTAATGCTGCTCCCATGCACACTGTGCACATGGAGCGACATGAACCTTTGCCGGGCTGGGAGCATCCCATTAAACACTGCTGGGAAGGATTAGCCCAGCCACTGAAAGGGGGGTTAATATGGGGTTAATATGGGGTTAATATGGGGTAAAGGAGCAGGCGCTGCCCATCAGGCCACAAGGAGACAGCGATACACGGTCAGCAGCAGTCACCTTTACTATGGACCACAGGAGATCAGAAAAATAACCTTGGGAACAAGAGACCTAGGTGCTAAGTGTCATGCTGTAGGACATACAAGAGGCCACTCACAATCACCAGGACAGAACGGCAACCGAGGAGGAAAGGCAGTCCCGCGGCGGTGCTGGGCGCGCTGCAGCCGTGCCCCATAGCAAACCCGGTGTGGTGGTGTGGGCACAGCTCCATACACGTGTGTGGGGCTGTCGGCGTGCCTTCCTTCGGCCTCTACAACAATAAAAGTGTCCACACCTCCTACACAACTCCAGTGTCTCTAGCACAGGTTGGGTTTTTTTTTGTTTGTTTCTTTCAGGAAAAAAAAAAAAAAAAGAAAGAAGAAGCGAAAGCATTTTGTTCTGAGAAGGGTGTGCAAGAGCTGTTCTCTGGGTGCAGTGCAATGAGGATGGGTAGGAGATAAACTCCCATCCCAGTGCCGTTCCCGTGCACCAACACCACAGCCTCCACCAGCAGCGTCCTGCAGGTCTTCCTTCTGCCAACCCTGGACAAGGATGTCCAGGAAAAAAAAAAAAAAAAGAAGAAAAAGAAGAGGAAAAATAATTTAAAAAAGAGTATTGCTGCTTCTTCTCATAATATTTTGTCCTCTCTTTTTCCATCCCCCTCCCAGCCTTCCCCTTAAAAATGTTTGCTTTCAAATATTCCATTCCTGCAAAGATTCCTCCCAAGCTCTGAGGTCTTCGCGCTCCACCCTTGCCTTCTGCAGTCAGAACAACCGAGTCTCGATGTCTCTTTGGTTAAAAAAAAAAAAAAAAAAAAAGAAGGGAAAAAAGGAACACCAACAAGAAACACACAGCCCAGTATGATCCCATTCCACCCCGCGGACGCCTGATGGAGGGTGTCTGTGGAAGAAGGAAGCATCAGAGACGCGCCGTCTGCCGTGGGCTGTGCTCATACGGTGGTCGCCGGCCCGAACTGCAGCACCAGCGGCGACGTCTCCTTAATGCGGACGTAGAAGCGTCCCTCGGGCCGGGCAGCCTGCAGGGCCAGCGGCCGCGCTTCATCGGGCAGCCACCGCTCGCCCTCCTCGGAGGCAAACACCAGTCCGAAGTGCTCCAGCTGCTCCTCGCTGTAGCAGAAGGCGGCCAAGCCACCCAGCGCGCCGTGGGAGACGTCGTTCATCTGCAGCACCACCAGCTTCACCACCTC
Source organism: Tetrao urogallus (assembly GCF_951394365.1). NCBI lineage: Eukaryota > Metazoa > Chordata > Aves > Galliformes > Phasianidae > Tetrao > Tetrao urogallus. Next base: position 1,243,767 of record NC_136828.1, read on the forward strand.
GCTGGCCGACGTCTGGCTGGTGACGTGTAGCTGCAGAGAGACAGAGGTGGGAGATGGGCGGTGAGGGAAGCACGGGGCAGACCGCCGGGGAGAGGCGGATCCCTCGGTTCATCCCTGCCAGCCGCGGCGCTGTGCCCGGCCGGGTGGTCCCGGCCCTCAGCCCACATGAACCCTGTGGCTCCGAGCGCTCATCGAGGGACTCTGCTGATTTATGCCAGCCAGGAGCCTCTCCTTTGAACTCAGTTCTTCGAGGAGAACATCTTAAAACGCTGTCAAGCAGGCGTGTCCTGAGCTCTGCAACTTCAAATGCCACGTGGGCAGCCTGCCAGGAACCCGGGGCTGCGCTTCAGTTGCATAGAAATCTATGGGACTTTCTTAAATGGAAAATAAATTCTGCGAGTCAGCTTTCCCTCTGCTTCTACCATCCCTGCCGGGTGAAGAGAACCCAGCTACCAGAGCTCCCATCCACCCCTCTGCCTGCAGGGAACCGAGCGGGGCAGAGCCCTGCACTGGGACACAGCTCTTCCTGCACCTCTGAGGGCGCACACACATGGATGGAGCAGAGGAGCAGAGGCCATGGAGCCCTGCGTGGCACCACCTAGCCGCCATCCCCCCTCGGATCCCTTACAGCCTAGCCTGGGCTCTCAGCAGTGTGGGCCGAGCTGCCGGGGCCGCGGGGAACCCCGTCCTGCAGCAGGGGTGGACAGGAGCCGGGTCAGCAGCCGGGGCACCTCCTGCACGGCAGAGGATGCAGAGGGCAGAGCCAGGCAAGGGCCACACATGGTGCCATCCTCCCCCATCCTGCCTGGGCACGGTACAGCCACACCGCTGCCCTCAGCGGGCGCCGGTACCTTGACACTGGTCTCTTTGGAGAGTCCGGTTTCGTACTGAGGGCAGACCCGCAAGGTGACAGAGCCCGGCTTCTTCCCAGCGGGTTGCTCTGGAGGTTCCTGGAAGCTCGGAGTCCACTCGGCCGAGCGTGTGCGGCCGTGCTCGGGGCTGTGCGTGGAGCCAGTCCCTGGCCTGCCCTGACCGCCGGTCCTGCTCTCCGTCGGGGAGCTATCGACGGAACCGGGACATGATTTCCTGGTCACCGGGCAGAGCGGCTTGGGGAAGTCCAGGCTGTTGGTCCGCACGCAGTAGGCCTGCCGCTTCTCCGTGACGCGCAGCAGCTCGATCTGCCGGCTGGGCAGCACGAAGTCGCTGTCGTAGAGCTCTGGGGGCGGCCGGGGCTCTGGTGGGGCCAGCGGTGCGGGCTGCAGCTCGTGGCTCTGCAGGACGTCAGGGGCACTGTCCCGCAGGCTGCGCGCCGCCCGCCGCCCGCAGCACTCGGGCCCCAAGGACACCAGGTCCAGCTCCTTGGGGCTCTGCGCCCTGCTGGAGTCGTAGTCGCTGTCAGTGGCCAGGAACACCTCGGAGGAGCCCTCCTCATCCGAGAGCCCGTGCAGGTCTGCAGGGGAAGCACAGAGGGGCTGTTGGCCGCTGGGTGTCTGCAGCGTGCTGGAGCCGTGCGGTGCCAGGTCCTTACCGGAGCTGAGCTTACGGCTGCTGTCTGGTGAGGGTGCTGGGGAGGGAAGGAAGTCGAGGTGGGATGAGGAGGAGTGGGTTTTCTCCTTCATGGCTCCGCTGGAGGTGCTTAGGAAGCCGTTGAGGGACAGGCCGCAGGAGGGCTGCTTGTAGCGGGCATGCTGCAGGGCATCCATCATCCAGCGCATCTCGCGCCAGATCTCCTCCATTTGCTGCCAGAGCAGGAAAGAAAGGATCCCTTTCATGGAACAAACCACCACCACAAAAAAAAACGAGCTGAACCCCCGCCTATCCCCACACACTTTTCCTGAGAGGCCCAGAGGAAGCATCCAGCTCTCTAACCAGGACTTTAACACAACTACTTAGGAAGAACTCACCAGACCAAGTCCTGACACTGCAGTGTCCCTGTGGCAAAGCAGCACGCAGTCCCCTACGGACGATCCTGCAGCCCTCCCAGCACATCCCTGTCCCAGCCACATCCCACACCCAGCCCGGCTCAATGCTCTGGTACCTGGATGTACTCCTGAACCTGCTGGTGCCGCTGCTTGGCGGTGGAAAGCTCGCTGTCGGAGAAGGCTTCCCTGAGGCTCTGCTGCGAGAGGAGGGACTCCAGCTCCAGGAGGGCGGACACCTGGCAGTACTGCGTGATGAACTCCCGGTCATACGTGAAGAAGTGCACTGAGGGATGAACGAGAGGAAGGGAATGAAAAATGTCACGTCCCTATGGGTCCCTCCCCTCCTGCTCAATGCAGAAGGGAGGCAATGCTCTCCTCTAGCTGGCCTGGAGCAGCGAGGAGCCGCCAGCATCCCCCCCTCTGTCCTGGGGAACACAGACAGCCCATCCCAAGGGGAGAGCACCATGGACAGGTGTGGGCAGTGCGGGTCACCGCTCTTCTCACCCAGCTCGAATATCTGCAGTGGCAGTGTGAGGAAGCCAGACTGTGGAGTATAGGGGTTGTTCTGGCCTGGCGCCGTGCAGACGTCGTCTGAGGGAGGCAGCAGCAGCAAGAAGGAGACCTGACCCCCAAAGTCTAGCACCTCTTGGCTGTACAGACGGAAATCTTTCGCCTGCAAGAGTCCGTCCAAAAGACACCTCAAGTAATGGCTGCAAATGTCACCTCCCATGACCCTGGACCTCGGCTCCCACCCGCACCTCTTGCAATGGGATGTTGACCAGAGCCATCAGCTCCTTGATGGCCACCTGGAGCTCCTGAAACAAGTGGTTTGGTGATGTCTCATTCTCGGACTCCACAGAAACGGGTTCTTCCATGCTGGCCATCTTCTGCAGCCATTCCCACTCCTCCCTGAAAGACAGCACGCAGACACATGCTGGATGGAGCAACTCAGGTGGCTCAAACAAGCAATCCCGATGAGAGCCATCCTGGCTCAACTGTTCCACCCTGCATGGCACTCTACTCCAAGGGACACGGGAGCTGCAATGGCAGCAGGAGACCTTGGTTTGCTTCATGCCCACATGGCAGGGATGGAGCTGAGAGGTGATGCTGCTTCCTGGAGCTCATGAGCAGGAGGCAGAAGCCAAGGATGCTTTAGGGCTGGATGAGGCAGTGAGACCTGGCTGCCCCCAAAGCCCCACCTGGAGATGTTGGGGTTGGAGCGGATCTTCACATGGCACAGGATGTTGGGGAGCTGCTCAGGCACAAGCACCCGGATCTGGTCCACAGCACTGCAGAGCTTCAGGTAGCCCAAGTAGAGGCCCGGAGGGAGGGCATGGCTGCTCCGCTGGTGGTAAGCCAGCTTGTCCTGGGGAGACAGGAACCGCTGGAGAGAGCCAGCCTTCGTGGCAGGGTTCTCTCCAGCCCTTGTGGGACAGGCCAGGACAGCCTCGGTGCGCCGGTCAGGACCAGCGGCTGTGCCCCCAGCCTGTTATCTGATTGTGGAGCAGCACCTGCACGGAGATGAGCAGTGAGTCCAGGGCAGTGGGCTCCTCTGGGGAGGACACAGACTTGCGGCTCGTCTGCAGCTTGCAGATGGGCACCCAGCGCACGCTCTCAAAGGTCTGGTTGGTCTTCACCTCCTTCAGGGTGACGATGAGGATGTTGCCCTGCTTGTCTTTGATGGGCTCAAAGAAGACTTGCCCCAGATCCTGGATGCCCAGCAGCCCCTGCACATAGCAGTGAAAGACAAGAGAAAGCAACAGGTCAGGGGACAGTGCTCTGCTGCTGGAAACCAGTCCTAGAACAGTCCTTGGTCCCTCCCTCTGCCATGGAGCTAGCACATTATTGTCCCCGTGAGGGGACCCACTGGTGATGACAAGGTGATAGCATCACCTGCTCCTGCTGGCCCAGCTGCAACCTGGTTGCACTGGGGACTTTCCCACATGCTGCTCCAAAGGAGCCAGCTCCCAGCACCCCCAAAAAGCACCCTGCAAGGCAGCAGGGACAGAGTGCTGCGCTCACTCCCACCCCCCCACCTTCACCTGCATTTGCGAGATGGCCAGCAGCATCTTGAAGCGCGTCTGTAGGATGCAGGAGCAGGATGACTGGGAGACGGTGACGCACTGCCGCAGCCACAGGATCTCGTCCCACATGCACGATACCTGCAGCACAGGCAGCAGCCATCACTGCCAGCAAGCCAGCTGAGCCACCTCCCACAAAAGTGCTTTGAGGAAAACCTCCTCGCGATTCACGCTGGGATGGGAAGGTGCACGTGCACGGATCACTTTCAGCAGCAGGGGTGCATTTTCTTACACCGAAGGCACCCCTCCTAAAGAGGTTTCTGCCAAGAGGGTGTGCTCCCTCTTTCTCTCTTGGTAGATTAAGATCCTCAAGCAAGAGATTTTGTGCTTGAGCTGCCCACCCGCCTTTTCAGTGAGAGCAGAGGCTCAGGCAGCAGCATCCTACTCTGCATGGGAGAGGCAGAACCAAGGATGAAGCTTCAAGGAAGGCGCCCTGCAGTTCAAGACACCCCTGGAGAGCATCCAGTGTGGTGGCTGCCACCATCCAACCAGTGCCTGGGCTGGTGGCAGTTGAGGGAGGAGACACAGGCTGCAAGCACAGCTGCCACACCACAACGCAGAGCACGGGACCATGGGGCCATTTACCTTGGTGAACCACAGAAAGTCCTGCATGAGCAGGCAGGAGTAGGTGTCATCGATCTCCACCACCGGTATCTGGTCTTCGTGGGTCACCAGGATGTTGTCGTCCTTGTAGAAGATGGCTGTTAGGTAGAGGCCCCTGCATAGGAGGACAGACAAGCTGTGGGGTCACCCATGGCACTGCTTCCCAAAGTGTCTCCCCGGAGGGCAGAGGAGGTGTCCATGGGTCTGAGCTCCTCTCCAGCACCCCGTAGGCAGTGCAGCAGAAAAGGCACTCATGGGAGAGTGGCAGCAGGACCAGGAACCTGCATGGGCAGCAAGGTCAGCCTGGCTAACACCATGTCTGATGCGAGCAAGGGAGGTGCGGACAGGCTTGAAGCATGAAGGTGGGAGGGTGGCAGGGTTTGGAGGACAGTGAGGTGTTGGGCAATGCATGGAGATGTTATAGAGATTTGAATAGAGGCACAGCTTGACCAGTCCAAGCGGAAACATTTGATTTCCAAGAGATGGGATTGGTCCCCATCCCGAGCCCTGGCTGGGTAGTCCCATGTCCCTGTGGGGTGAAGGGCTGTGACATCCCTGCACATGAGCCTCTCACCGCTTCAGTGTCTTGAGGAACTTGCTGCCGGGGTGGAAGAGGTGCTTGAGGCTCCTGGAGACCGAGTGCTTCCTGCTCTGGGGCTGGTTCTTGCAGGGCTCTGCGAGGCAGGAAGCAGGGGCATGAGAACAAGAGCAGCTCCGGAAGCCCAGGCGAAGGATCTGTGGGCTCTTCTTGTGCTTCCCCTGCCTGAGATGCTTCCCTGCTGCACCCACCCCATTCCTATGTGCCATCCCAACCCTTTGTGCCATATTGACTGACGCCCTGGGGGGCCACGCCGTGCTGCAGGCTCACCGTGGCAAATGCAGTGCTGGTGGACGGTCTTCACCTGGCCCAGCAGATGGTCCAGAGCTTCAGCCTGGCCTCTCCGTCGTGGAGCCCGGCCATCATACTCCCGCCAGTCTGCAGGGACAGGGTCAGTGTTACCCCCATGCAACCCTCGCTGTGGGGATGCCCCATCCCTGGTACCCCAACAGGACAGGGAGTCCCCCCTGCTACATTCTCTGAGGCCCCATCTGCAGTACTGCGTCCAGCTCTGGCCCCAGCACAGGGATGTGGGGCTGTTGGAAAGGGGATGGAGGAGGACGTGGGGATGTCAGAAGATGGAGCACCTCTGCTATGGGGACAGGTGAGGGATGGGGGTTTAGCCTGAGGAAGGGGAAGCTCTGGGAAGACTTTACAGTGGCCTTCCAGCGCCTAAAAGAGGTTACAGGAAAGTTGGGAGGGACTCTTTTATCAGGGGTGTGGTGACAGGACAAGGGGGAATAGCTTTAAACTAAGAGATGGGAGATTTAGGCGAGATGTAAGAAGGAAATTCTTCTCTCAGAGGGTGGTGATGTGCTGGCACTGCTGCCCAGAGCTATGTGTGCCCATCCCTGGAGGTGCCAATGGCCATGGATGGGCCCTGATCAGTCTGCTCTATGGGAGCCCACAGGGTTGGAACCAGATGGGTAAGGTCCCCCCAGCCCAAACCATGCCATATGTTGAGGATCCACCGTCCTCCCCCAGGCAGCAGGACCAGGACATGCAGCACATCTGGGGACCAAGAGCCACCCTGGGGGCAGTGCTGCCACAAATGGGGCAGAGGAAGCTAAACCAGCAGAACCCCAGGGCCACCAACTGTCCTGCAGAGGGGGGATGGCAGAGGTCAGAGACAAGGTCCTGTCTGTTGCTGCCACTCTTCACAGGGCTTAAAAAATCAAACTCTTTCCAGTGCCTTTCTCCAAGTCTTCCCTGGAGCTGCAGCTGAGCATGGGGTTCCAAGGTAACACGGCTGAGCTCCATGGGACCAGGACGGGGCAATGACACTTGTACACTAATTGCTTTGCACACCCCCTATCCTGCCTGCTGCTGTTTTCCATGGAAAGTTCAGCTCTGTTAACTTCAGTTGAGGTTGGCCACTATTTTTAGGAGCTTTAAAAACACCCAGGGAGGTGCCTGACTATATTCTGCTGGGCTGGGGAGGGATCCTTGGTGAGGGGAGAAATATTAATGGAGATAAAAGCAAGAAAAATCAGTTATGTCTGATTCATTTCAGCTGCACTCTGTATCTGCACCATGCAGATATGACCTGTGCTGGACAGCAAAGGGACTGCAAGGGAGCAAACATCAACAATGCCTGCTGCCAGGGCAGGGCACAGCCAGCATGCTGCAAGAGCTGGGCAACCCATTTATGCATCAATGTGTGTGCAAATGTATAAGAGATGCCACAGGCTGGAGGCAGCATCCCCCAAAAGGCAGCGCTGATGGCTCTATGGCTGAGCCCCACAGCCACTCTGCCCACTCCAGGGCCAATCAGCAAACTCCAAATGTTGAGTCCAGCTCTGAATCCACCCCTGCTCCACGAGACCTAATACCTCATCCCCAAAGCTCCCCTCCTGCCCCATCCCACAGCCCGGTGCTGTACTTACTGGAAGGGATGGCAAATGGGGGCACTGAGGCTTGTGGGGGTCCCCAGCCCTTCATGTTGTAGGCAGACACCTGGACATAGTAGGCTGTGCCCTGTGGGGGAAAACAGTGCTCAGGATGGTGGTACTCAGCATATGGGGCAGGTAGGTGGGGAGGAACCTCAGAACACGGCAAGGAACACAAAACTGGACCTCACAACCTGGTACCCAGTCTGACTACCCCCAGCATCACTGCACATGTGATGGATGGGCTGGGGCATGCTCCCTGCCCAGGGCTCTGCCCCGTGCTGTCCTTCAGTGGAACAGGACAGCAGCTCCCAGACCGCGGCACTGCTGGCTTGTCCCAGTACCCCATACCTCATAGAAGGCTTCACCCCACTCTTTGAACCCACCAGTGCCTCTCTACCCCAGAGCAGGACGTGCTAAACTCCCTTCCTATGCTCCCCCTCATCTCCACTTCTCCCATCCCCCCCCCCAAGCCTTCATTCTGCCACCGTCCCCCTGCCCAACAAGCTGCCATCATGTCCATCTGCCCCGCACACAGAGCCCGGTTCCAAGTCTGTCTGCACTCTGCTGCCCCCACAGCCCAGCCCCCAACTCACCGAGGTCAGCCCACGGATAGTGTAGTGCAGGCTCTTCAGCTTGTCCACCACAGCCTCCCCAGCCAGCGGTGAGAAGGAGGGGGAGCAGCTCCACTCCACTGCAACGAGAGACCTCGAGGTGCTGCATCCGTGGAGCACCAGAGGAGAGGAGGGGACAGGGGGGTGACCAGCCAAAGCCAGGGAACACAGCCTGATAAGTGAGTGGTGGGCCACAAGCCTGCGATGCTGATGGGAGGGATTTTCCCAAAAGCCAAAGTATCTTTTTAAATGGGTGAGGGGCACAGGAGCAGATGCAAACCTGACCTGGGCACTGCTCTGGCAGGACCCAGACTGATGGCGATAGGACAAGGGGGAACAGTTTTAAACTAAAAGAGGGGAGATGTAGTTTGGATGCGAGGAGGAAATTTTTTACCGAGAGGGTAGTGAGACATTGGCACTGCTGCCCAGAGCTGTGGGTCTGTGGGTGCCCCATCCCTGCAGGTGCCAATGGCCACGGGTGTGCCCTGGGCAGCCTGAGCTGGGGGGGGGGGGGGGGACAGCCAGTCCATGGCAGGGGTCGGGCTGGGGGGGGTTGCAAGTCTCCTTCCAACCCAACTGTGCTGTGATACTGTGGTTTTATGCTCAGAGGAGCACAAGCATGGCAAAGCCATGTGCCTGCAGGACAGGAGGGTAGAAAACAAGCAGCACCTTGAAGTTTGCTTTGGTTTAGGTGGGTGATTTAATCCAGCTTGGGCTGTTTGGCTAGAGAACATGCCATGCCACAGAGTGCCAGGGCTGTGCCACAGCTCAGTGGGGGCTCAGCAGCCCCCTGCAAGGCAGCACGGCGTGCGCAGAGTGAGCCCCCATCACATCCCATTTGCACACCCAGGATGCTTGCTGTCGCCACGTGCTCAGCAATGACACGGGGACCAGGTCCTTACCCTTGTACTTGGTGACGACGGCCGAGTTGACGCTGAGGGGCTCACAGAAGGTCACCTGCACCGAGGAGCTGCTGGCCACCGAAAGGTGGACGTTAGCAGGAGGGTCTGGCACTCCTGGGGAAAGAGAATGCAAGGGATGACTACAGTGAGAGCGGCCACTTCAAACCCCACCATCCACCCAGGGGCACCTCCATAGCAAGCCGGTGCAGCCCACACCTCCTCTCCGGCCCCCATAGGGCCCCACTCCCTCCTCAGCTCTCAGCAGGACTCACGGGCGTGCTCAAACCCTGCCTTCATGCGCTTGTACAGCCGGAACCGCCACTCCCAGGCCTTCAGCTGCTTCTCCTTCTCCGAGCAGTCGGCGTTGGGGGCCTCGTTCACCACCTGAGCTGTCAGCTCATTGACGCGCTGCTCCGCTTCCCGCACCAGTGTGGAGAGGTGCAGCGAGCGGCTCTCCAGGCTGACGACTGCATAGGGGCCGAGGGGAGAGCAGGAGGGATGGGAAAGAGGTGAAGGGAGGGTGGTGAGGAGCAGCACCTCTGGGAGCAGCACCTCTATGCTGGCAACAAAGCCCAGCCCTGAGGCAGCATCTCCCCGGCATGCACTTGGGCTCCTTGCCCCCACAGCACCATTACCATTTGGTTCCCTGCTCTGAAATGTGGGGCCAGCACCATCCCCAACTGCTCCATGGCGTGCACAGCATGAAAAATGGGCTCTGCTGCCCAAGCTGGAGCACTGGGGTGCAGCACAGCCTGCTCCCACCCACCACACACACATCCCCCCAGGAATGGGAGGAAGTCCACCAGGCCACCCAAAGCCTCACGCTGTCCCCACTGCCTCTGCTTGTCCCCAGGCAACTCACAGTGCGGGCTCTCCTTCGCTCCCGCCTGCAGCAGAGCCCTGGCGATGGGCGCGTTGTTGGTCATGATGGCGATGTCCAGGGGCAGCAGCCCCTCGCTGTTGGGGGTGTTGAGATCCAGCTCCTCAGGGCTGTACTGCTTCAGCAGCTCCTGCACCCTGTCCAGGTCCTGAAGCTCCACGGCCTCAAAGAGAGCAGCATTGCTCTGAAACTGGATGGAGGAATATGCGTGGTTCGGCTGGGCACGGAGCAGCCTCTGCACCCCAACACCCCTAATGCCAACAGGAGGCCTTTGGAGACACAGCTGACAGTGCTGAGTGATCGTACCACTCCTTGACAGCTCCACTCCATGCACCCGTGGGTTTCATGGCCCCCGTAGTGCTCCCATCCCCTTCTCCCCTCCTCCGAGGGACAGTGACTCTTACCAGGTAGGACTTGCGGGGCTTCTCCTTCTCGCCCCGTCCCGCCAGGCTGCCCTCATCGAAGGATGTGTAGTTGACACGGAACTTCCCCGAGAGGTTTCGGTACAGCCTTTTGGCCGCATTTGGGGAGGATGGGCCCGGCGGCTTCCTGGCCTGTGCCAGCTGCAGGTCCCGCATCTGCTGCGTCATTTTAGGGGACGATGACCTGGGGCCGGGGGACAGAAGGCAGTGAGCACCCAGCCAGCAGGACATGGCAGCGGGCACCGGGACCCGCACCAGCCGTGACCCAGGAGAGCCGGAGCCCCAACCTGTCTCCAGCGCTCAACAGCCATTCCTCTGCTTCTGAACCTAACTTCACTCTGATTTTAAGCACCAAGCAAGGAACAAGCACAGCAAAAGCCCTGCAGCAGTCTGGCAGGTTGTGGCACAGTGGTACTGCAGAGCTGCACTTGAGGCGATGGTGTTTACAAAGCCATCACCGAGAAGGCAGGATATCAGCACTGACATTGCTACATGCCCTCTGCCATCCTATTTCCTCAGTAGGCTGCCAAAGTCCTCTCATTTCACCTTTTATGACCGTGGCGTCTAAAAGCAGTGTGATGAGGAGGCTGGCTCCAGCCCACCTCTCATCTCATCGGCTTCAGCCCACGGATTGAGAGGTCTCCATGGATGGAGCAGGCAGCCGTGCCCACAGAACCGCGGCTTAAAGTGAATGGCACTTGAGAGCAAAAGCACATTCCTCTGCCAACTAAAACAGAAGGCAAACGACCCAGCGCAGGCAGAATGCACAGTTTGGAGGCAATTATCTCCGAGACACTAGAAACAGAGGAGATACAGGGACATTTCTCACTGTTTTCCTTCATCTGATTTGCTTCTAATGAGAAGTAAAGAGACGGAAATGATTCTGAGCTCCGGAGTGAACTTCTGTCTATATTAAACTGGCGGCGGCGCAGATAAAAGGGTTCCGTGCCCTGTGGCTGTGAGTCATCAGGACTCAGTGAAAGGGCCTTGATTTATCTAGAGCTAAACTCTGCGGTGGAGCAACTGATAGCTGCAAACAACGCCCACGAGTTACAACCGGCCGCAGCAGCGTGCTCAGCAGCCAGGCTGCGTGCTGTGGGCATGCAGCACCGGGTCAGGGCCGCAGCAATGAGCTCCTTGCTGCAGCTCAGCTGCATTTATCCCCGCTGCAATCAGGCCTTGCTGCTCAGCTGAGGGTTGCCCCGGGGTCGGCAGGTCGCGGGTGCAGTCACAACGGTTTTCACAGCGTGTGAGGATGGTTGTGCTCAGTATGGCTTCATTTTTATCACTCTCTTCCACTGGGTGGTTTACAGTGCCATAGTCTCTGCATGTTCTGGGTTTTCCTGTTTGCAGTGCTGCAGATCTCAGCCCAGAAAATAGTGTTAATAATTACTGTAATTATACAATTTTAAGCACACTTTGTTGAAGGGTGTGGGCTGCCCGGGCTCCAGCAGAGAACCAGTCCATGTCGGATGGGGCTGCTCCATCCTGAGAAGAAGGAGCTCAAAAGACAGAGGTGGGGAGGAGTTAACTCTTTTAAGGGATGCTGTGGTTTGGGGTGGCAAAGAGACAGGGGCTGGGGTCCTGCAGGGCTTCTTGTGGCTGCGTGGCATGGGGGAGGTTTTGGTGCAGAGGGCACTATTGGGATGCCTGCACTGAGTGCCAGGGCTGCTTTCCTGAACCACCATCAAACCCAGCTCGAGGTTACCCAGCAAAGGAGCAAGCAAAGTGGGGGAGAAGACCGATGAGCAGCTGTCAGAGAATTGCCAACCCTATGTGGCCAACCTCACCCTGAACTGGGAGATTGGAACCAAAGGATCAGCCAGCATCCAGAATGGGAGCTGGCACCAAAGTATCAGCCAGAATATTGCCCAAGGGCAGGCGTGCAGACCACTGCCAAAGGGCTCAGAGAGCACCTGCATTTTCCACTATCATCGCCTGAGCACAAGCAATTTTTCAGGACTGGAGAAACAGAGAATGGATCAAAACCGGAGCGTGAGCTCCCTTCCAAAATAGTGGGATTTCATAACCCACCCACAGGCAGCCTCAAACCTAGGACACAGCTCTGCGCTTGGCATCCCTGCTTGGCGGCAGTGCTGCTGGGAATGGCGTGCCCCAGCCACCTGCACATGGAGGATTTCACAACCAGGCACCTGGAGCGCCGCTGGGCTCCAGCCTAGAGCCAACGTGCTGCTCTGCTGCTGGCCAGGCGAGTCGCAAGCACTGCCATTGCTGCCCAACCCCAGGGAAGTACAGAGGTTGCTCGCCACATCAGAGCCCTGTTTCCCACGTGCACGCACCCCAAAGGTATTTAAGTATTGCGCAGAATTGGGTGGTGACCAGGCCTGCAAGGATGGAGAACCCCCAACGGCTGGGCTGCCTCTGCCTGCACTGCTGGGCCAAACACTGCTGTGTGCGATGGAAACATCTGCATGCCTGGAAAATGCACTTGCTTACTGAAACCTGGGTCCAGGGAAAGGCAGCAAACAAGCAATAGGGCTTTGCTTGTTTGTGTCCTACAGATTTTCTCTTTTTCCCACTTGGCAAACGCACCGGGTTTTGTTTTGAATGGAGCCGAAACGAGCATGCCTCTTTTGTTTAGCAATAACAACCAACTTATACAGATCCCATTCCCACCAGGACATTTTTGCTTGGGCTCCAGAAGCCCGACGCTGTCAGCCCAGCGCCGGGAGGAGCAGGGTGTCCCTGCTCAGCCATAGAGCCAGGCACAAGGACGAGCCCTGGGAGCTCCCGTGTTCCGTCAGGCAGAGCACAGCGCAGTGAGGATGCTGGGACCTCCCACGGCACGCGCTCTGAGGCCGGGAGAGATGGAGCCTGCAGGTCAGCAAAAACGCCGGGACTCTGAGAAGGGTCTGGAGCCAACCAAGAAGATCACTTGCTGGCAGCCACAGGAGGCCTCCCATAAAACACACCGCTCCCGCCAGCCGAGCAGTAAATTTGGGGCAGGAAGGGAGCTGAGACACTCAAGCAAATTCTGTTGCAACACAATCGCGCTGCCGACGTTTCTTTAGGGGTTTTTATTTTATTTTATTTTTCCCCTGCATTGTTTATTTATTTATTTGTTTTAATTAAACATTCTGATCAGGGTTTTTTAACGAGCCCAGAAGGAGCCTGTGGCTTAACTCCCAGTAATGGATGACTGCAATTAGACTTCCAGCTCCTCGCTCACCCATGAGCTTCCACTGCAGCCGTGAGGGCAGTGGGTGCTGCTGCTCTGCGTGCCAACATGCGGCCCCTCCGCACTGGGCACCACAGGGCAGGATCTGCTCCCTTCTCTTCCAGTGCCTGGAAATGCTGCGTTTCTGCCTTGGCACATCCAAGGTGCCGAGGTGTGGGTGCTGCAGATTGCCCTGAGGGGCCGTGGGGGGCAGCTCGGCCCCGTCCTGCCTCCATTGAGGGCAAATGCTCTGTGCTTCTGCAGTGCAGCCCTTAATTGCTGCTTGACATGAAGTATCTGAGCGAGGAAGTCTTGGGTAAATGTTCTTGCTATGGGAACACACAGTGCTGAGTCTCTTTAATTACATTGTTTTTGTTTGGCTTTTTTTATTAGTTGCTCTGCGGCTTCCCCTCCCCGACGGGCCGAGCAGCTCACGCTAAATATGGCCGGGCTTAGCGGCCGCGCTGAAACCCGAAGCGCGGCACCAGCCTGGCTGGATGCGGCCGGACAGGGGGACGGGGGGGACGCATTCCAGCGGCCGTGGCCGGCTCCGACCCGCGCCGCTCCGGGCACCTCCACCGCCGTGCAATGCGTCCCGTGCCCTCCCATCCTTCACCCCACGTTCTGCACCCGCAGCCCTCCTTCCCCTCCGCAGCATCCCCCCAACCCGTGCCCACCGCTGCCGGCACTGCTGCCACACACCTGCTGCCCTCACGCTGCCCACCGGGCACGGCGCTTTCATCTCCCCCTTTCCCCCTCTTCCCCCCCCCTCCTTGTTATTTTAAAGGCATTCCGGAGGATGCTGTCGGGCTTCGATGTGGTTTGGTTGGGTTGTTTGTTTTCGTACTGGAGGTTTTATGATCACATTGGGAACGAGCCCTAATTGAGCTGCAATTCGAATTGCAGTCCGTGGGTATTTGTTTCATTTTTGGAAGGGCTTAAGCTGCAGCACAGCTTAGGCTGGAGAATGCATTTGGTTTTAACTGGAACCTGATGGGGATGGGGCTGAGCGCGACAGGGCTCCGCGGGCCGTGGCCGACGCATGTTGGGAAACCCAACTGGGAACAGCAGCCCCGCAGCCACCTGAACCCACAGCACTGCCCAGACATGCATGGGGCAGCTCGCAGCCACCCCGCACACCCCACAGTGCTCCCAGCTGCTCCAGGAGCAGCAGCAGAGCCGAGCTGCTCACAGGCAGCAGGCGGGACCTAAAGGTCAGCGCCCAAGCTGCCCTTCATGGGATCGGCATCGGTGTCAACTTCTGCTGACTGCCCAGCGCCGACTGCCAGGCCCCAGCACTCCACGTACACAGAGCTTCTGGCACAGGTAGGGACGGGAAACAGAGGGATTCCCACGGTGCAGGCGTCCATCTGAACACCGGCCTCGCACCGCAGTGTGCTCCCTGTGCTCCCATGGGTGCTGGCATGCTGGGGTGGGTGGAGGTGCTGGGGGGACGCCCCGACCCGCTGGCACCATCCCGGCTCAGTCCGACTTCCGCATATCAAAAGCGGATGAGGAGCGGGGACTTAGTGCCTGTTTCAGGAAGAAACCCAATCCCCTCATGGCCTGCCAGGAACAGGCAGCGCTCTGTGCCACAGATGCATGTGTGCAAACTCTTCTCGGGGGTATCAAATGCAGGAGCTGAGTCATACGACGCCTGGGCTCAAAGATCACTGAAGGCAAAAGGAGGGGAAAAATTCTCTCTGCGGGGTCACCGGGTCCCCGCTGGGCCCCCCCAAGGGAAGGGCTGGGATGCCGAGCTGAGGACATATGGCTGCTGTGCTGGGAGGGGTGAGAAGGGCGCTAAGCCATGTGCACCCACAGCTAATGCCATCCCATGCTTAGCTCTCAGTGGGGCCAGAGGAGCTGTGGGGCCAGCGGCTCCATCACAACACTGTATCACTGAGATATAGGGCCATGGGGCCACGCAGCAGGCAGGCCCCCCAGCTCCTCCCAGGCCAACCTGCACGCTGGGCTGAGACCTGCAGAATTGTCACAGCAGTGCCAGGCACCCATTTGAACCCAGGCCTGTGGGATGCACAGCAAATCCTTTAACCTCCTGCGCCACCTGGTGCCACCAGGACGAATACGCGGATGAGCGCTGGCTCCCATTGGAAACCACCTCTTCTCCCAAACCATGAAACTGCAGAAAACCGGCCCGAGGAGGATGTGGGGATGCCCTCTGCTCCACGCCTGGAGCTGGACTCCAGACCCAGTCCAGTCCGCCAAATCTGCACCCCTCCACGGCCCCCCACGCGACCTCCCCAGCCCTCCCGGTGGTTTCCCTGCTGGTGGAAGGCCACCTCCAGTCCCTCGCCCTACCCAAGTCATGCAGCGAGATGGGGACCAAGCTGCTTGCTCATGCCAAGGCTGCACGATGAAAACCAGCACTGGCTGAAGACTTCCAGAGCTGCACCCAAAGGGGTTATAAAAAGGCAGGCCACAGACATTGATCTCGGTGGGGAGGAGGAGACGACGGCCAAGGCACAATGGAAGAACAGACAAGCGCACACACCCGGCTCCAGAGCTGCTGCCCAGCTGGTAAATGTTACTGCAGTCAGAAAACCCCTTTCTTGCTGGAAGGCAACCAGCAAGGCGCAGCCGGCACCACCGGGCACACTGGCCTTGACCCACATGGCAGTCCTGGCACTGCGACCAAGAGCAGCCACCATCCATCCCTCGGGGACATCCCTGGCCTGCAGGACCCCTCCCTGCCCTGCGTACACAGGGGTCTGAAGCCAAGCTGGCCTGGCCAGGAAGCGCTCCATTACAGCACAAGTGTTCCCAGTGCTCCCATGTGCCCTGCAGTGAAGCTTGAGGCTTTCCCGTAGCCTCCCTCCATCCTTCCCATCATTGGGTGAGGAGCACAAGGACAGTCGAGTGTACGGAGGAATTTCTGAAGCTCTCAGCAAAGGTCTGCCTTCCACTCTAATATTAAAGAAGATGCCAAAAGCCTCAGCAACCACCAGGTTGCACCTCCAGGTGATGGGACACGCTCATCTGCCCACGCGTTGCAATGGATGTGGCAAGCACTGCAAAGCACACCCATTGGAGACACAGAGGCAAATGCCCTTCTCCAAGGATTCGCAGGATGCAGGAGCACATAGAGATGTTCTCCTCCATCACACATCACCTCCGCTTCTCCCAGCAGCTGGAGGCCTGGGCACAGCACCCCAGGGGGCTCACTGTGCCTTCCGGGCTTCACAAGGAGACCCACAGGGCAGCTCCTGCCAGCAGCCAGGCTCTCAACCCATGGCCACACGGGGACCAAGCCAATGCCATCGTTTGTGGAGTGCTTTGCAGCTTCCCAGTGACCCTGCATGGGTCCACGTAGTCACTGACTTGGACCTACATGGCCTGGAGGTGGCTCAGTGCTCAGTGCTTGGTACTGTGGCCAGGAGCCTCCCTGCCTCCACTGGGGACTCTGAGGAGCAATCCTGGCATGCACGGTCATGCTTCCCAGAGGCTAACAATTTGACCAAATCTGGGTTGATTTCCATCAGGAATGTCCCAGCCCTGCCAAATTTCAAGTCTCTTTTCCAAAGCATGGAGGCACCAGAAGTCCTTAAACAAAGAGACGGAAAAAAAAAAAAAGCATTGGCAAAGCTACCGATTTTCCCCAACCTTCTGCTGAAACTTGAAAGAAAAAAAAAAAAAAAAAAAAAGGGAGAGAGAAAGTTCAGCCCGAGGCAGAGTGAGCATGGAAAAATTCAGCCCCAACAGTTAAGGTCTGGCAAAGGTATAAGCAAACAAACTTCCACTGGAAAGCATTGTATAGCTTCAACAACAGCGTCTGCTGGCTCCGGCCGCAATCAGCGCGGCGCACAACGTGCCCCCCTGCCCCCCGCGCCCCTTCCCCTGCACTGCAGGGCACACGAGGACGGCGCTGCTGCGGCACAGACACCGCAGGCACGGAGCTGATCCTGAGACCGGGGCGCTGTGGTTGTGGCTGCACGGTCCCCCCGTGCTGCCCGGGGGTGGCTCTGCCTGGCTGCGGGCGTCCCTCCTCCTGGTGCCTGGCTGCTCGGCTGGCACATCCCCACCCCCCGGTACAGCGGGAGCGCGAGGTGAGCGCAGCAACCTCGGGAGCATCCTCCTGCATTGTGGGTATGGGAAACGGCCTAAGATCAGCCCCAGATCTCACACGAGTTCACATGAGGTTCACACCACTGGAGCTCTGCTGCACAAGCGGTGTTGCTTGTCTGCTTGCTATGAGACTTTGGGATAGTGCGACCAGGGCAGAGCAGGGCTAGGACAAGAGGACAGGAGCTCCTGACAGCATCTGCCTCCTCCTGCTCAGAACCCGGGGCTCCAAGCGTATACACATGGCTGAAGCTCTCTCGTACAACCCAGACAGAGCAGAAGCATCAGCTGAGTGCCACAGCAGCTTAGCAGCACCCAGAGTCATCCTCCTTGCTTCCTGGGATCCGGCAGGAGCCATCCCCCAGTGCACAGACATCCAAAACTGAGCCAGGAAATAACTGAAGGCTATACCTGGCCGGATCTCCTTTGACTTGGGAAGAGCCATCCACCCACCTCCGCTCTGTCACTGCCTCTGACCAGAATAACTGCCTCCTCCTCTCCGCAAAGACACGGATGAGTGAGAACACCACTCAGGAGAAAAATAAGCCTTGCTTTTTATAGCACCTGCCGCTCGGCCACCACAGGCTTCTGCTATGTGGGACCCAGTGCACAAACCCTGACCTTGGTGCTCTTTGCAGGAGGGGAAAGCACACTAACAATGCAGCCGAGGCATGAGCAAGGGCTGCCTCTGCCTCCACTGGGAGAAGCCACGTCCTGACACCCCAGCAGTTCAGCAATTCAGCCCCGAGCTCCAGCCTGGGCCTCACTCCTTGGTGATGGGTGAAGTTCAGAAACCCCCATGAGTCAGTTTGTGTTGGGATTTTCTCATCTGGGTCATTTCTGAATGAAACTGCAGCTTCTATCAGATCTGCACTACTCTGCGCTGCCCATATGGCAAAACCTCCTCCACACTGCCAAGCAGCTTTTTGTGGCCAAAGACCTTCATCCCTGCCTGACCCTCCCCACTGACACTGGGAATAAAGGAACAGACAAAAGTGGGATCATAGGATCATAGAACAGCTCAGGTTGGAAGGGACTTCAAGATCATCCAGTTCCAATCCCTGCCAGCCACTAGGTCAGGGTTGAGAAAGGAAAGGCCCCAGTGAGCAACCGCAGGGCACACCAGGGGAGATGGACAAGTACTTCTGTGCTGGGGAGAACGGAGATGCCAAAAAGGAAGACAAGGGAACTTGGAAGTGAGCAGCAGATGGGAATGAAACTGCTTCTTCCTGACATCCCCCAGGCACAATGCTCAGCAGGATGGATTCCCCAAAGTGGGCAGGATTGGCTCCCCAAAGTGGTGGAAGAAAGTTGGGTAAAGAGAGTGCATGAGAAGCAAAACAGTGCTGGAGAGTGAGCATGCAGCCAGGGGAGAGCGTGGGGAAGAGGTGAGGGAGATCCCAGCACATCCGGGGCACTGCTCGGCCATCTCACAGCAGCCAAGCCAGGAGGTCCAGCACTGAGCTGGCGCCTGCACATGCTGTCCAGGAAGGCAAACAGAAGGTTCCTGGAACCCTGGCGGGCAGCAGTGCTTCAGCCAGGAGGAAACTATCAAAGAGCAGAGAAAACCACGCAACACGGACTGCTGTTGTTTGTAGGATGAGGGAGGACTACAGGCACACACTGCCCTGAAGCAGCTGGGAGATGGGGCTGGGGAGGTGGTGCAGGTGAGGAGTGCTGCTCCCACACCTCAATGCCTCCAGCAGATCAGCAGTGATGTGGGACCCTGTCTGCCCCAGACATCAGCCTGGTCCCTTCCGCCTGCCCCACAGAGTGCTGGGCAGAGCCCACGGCTCCAGAGCCCTGTTGTCGGGAAGCCAGGACTTCTCTTGATATTCCCACTGCAGAATTGCATTGAGATCTATCTTGTGTGCAGGCTGAGGGCTGGGAGAGCTGAGACCCCCCTCAAAGTGCAGTACACAGACACTAGCCAGCACCTAGTGCAGAGGATACTGCAAAGCACACGGGAAGGGCTTGGCTCACAGTAAGACCCAGACATCCACCAGGTTTTTCTTCATACCAAGGACTGTGGTATCTCTGCACCTTCCTCCAGCATAGCCATGGGCATTGGGTGCTGCTATACAAACGCAGCAGCAGGCACCTTCCAGGCATGGGTGCATCCATGGAGAAGGAGCACTGAAGATACTGCACGATGGAGAGCACCTTCTATGCTCCTGGCATCCAGGGACCTGAGGCATTCATCCTACTGTACAGAGCCAGGCCACGGGGGATGAGAAAGAAATGAGAAGGCAAATGGCCTGGAGTCAATGTGCACTGAGGATAATGGATATGCTGCAACTGAGAAATAAACTGATCAGGCTTAGATGTGCCAACCACCAGCAGAAGGAAGTGCCCAGAACCACACGCTGGTGCCACGGTTCAAATTAGTCTTTTCAATAAATGACATCTGCTCCCTGTGCTCTCAGCAAGGCAGGGTCCAGCCCAAGGGCTCCAAATGTGCACGTTGATCTTCTCTGACCATTTTTCTCTGTCCCTTTCCTAGAGGCTGCCTCTTTCCCACCGAAGCCACATGAGAAACAAGTGCCAGCTGCCTTCTCCTGTCCTCACAGACCCCGGGACCAGCTGCTCCCTCTGTGGCTCCCTGCTGGTGATGCTTCCTTCCGAATGGTTTCCTAAGGGCAACCCGAGCATTCAGGGAGATACAGGCAGAGATCACAATGACACTGACTTTAAGGTCCCTTCCAACCCGCATTATTCTGTGGATCTCAGACTTTGAGGGTGCACTTGTCCCCACCAGCGAGTCCCCCAGCCATCGGTGAGCTCTGGCCCTGCTGGCCATATCCTGGGGGCACCCTGCTGCCACCCCCAGGTGTGGGGTCGTGCCATCATGAGCGGAGCGCTGTGCTGAAGTCCGGTTCCACACAGCTAATTCAATAAGTCCCAGATACCATTACTTCATACGGCAGAGAGGCTCCACAGCTATTAGGGGAATTGGGAACGGGGGGGGGGAGGAGGAGCTGAAATGGAGAAGGAGAGAGACGGGGAGGGTGGAGAGGGGGAAGCTAAGACAAGCAGCAGAACAAAACATCCCATAAATCATGAGGAGCTGCTGAAATACCAGAACAAATGACCCCATAGCTTGGCCATTGTTCCTGAGTGATGGCTCAAAGCTCTCTCAGCAGAGACAAAACACCGCTCCTTCGTCCCACTGCTGTGCTGCCTGGCCAGGAGCAGCACTGAGCTGGGAGTCAGGATCCACGATGGGTGCAAGTAACTCCAGCATGGCAACGTGCCTCATGGCACCAGTGGGACCCATATCTCCCTGCCTGCCAAGAGCATCCCTGAGCTCCCAGCGTCCCATGACCCTACAGAACCCAGCAATGCTTTCACTGGGTGCATCAGGGTCTGATGCTCCCTCTGGTTGCTCCTTAACCAGACCAAGAGGCACTGGGCTTGGGAGAAGCGGATCTCCTATTGGGCATGTAATGTAAGGTGTAGGATCGCTCAGGTATGGCCACGCAACCCAGAGGAGCACAGAGCCCTCCATGGTGCTGCTGCTCCCTGGCTCCCAAAAAGTCACTGCTAACTCCCTCGGCAAAAACACAATCACCAAGGAAAGAGCCTTGCAAACCACCCACAGACATGGTCCACCAGACCCAAAGCAGCACAGCACCTGCAGGGCTCTGCACTGCGAGTTGGAAGTGAGGCACCTCCCACGCATGGCTACTGTGCCCCCACACCAGCAGCAGTATGGGGAGAGTCTCCATCCCCCAAAAAGGGGGAATTTTATTGCATTAGGAGACGTTCAACCCCCATGCTCCTGGCCAGCAGGGCTCCTGCCAGCACTGCTTGCGATGGGCAGCCAAGGAGAGGGGATAGGGGATGGGGACAGGAGGAATGCACCGTGCTTTTCCTCAGTTGTCATGGGAGTGCACTGCTCTGACCACAGACACAGAGGAGCTGAAAATGTGGGGAGCCCACATGGAACCAGAGAGTGCTGAGCAGCCCCGAGCCCCTATCCCTGAAACAGGAGGAAAGCAGGGGAAAATGAGAGAGCAGAGGGCAAGTAGAAGAAGGAAAACTGGAATGAGAGGTGGGTAGGGAAAGGAGAGCACAGCCTGATGCCAGGAAGGCACAAATCAGTGGCAGAAGAGCAGCACAACTTGGTGCCAGGAGCGCACACTGCTGCACGGCACAGGAGTGACAGGGCACAGAGCACCCCAGGCCCTGCACAGAGCCAGGAGGAAAGGAGGGGTGCAGCCCTCCTATCTGCTTCAAGCTCATGTAAGGGGAGAGAGGATCACTCCTGAGGTGGCACACAGGCAGAGGAGGATCCCACTCACCTCAGCTCACCCCAAGGGAGAGAGGGATGCTCACATTTCCCAGAGGGGCTCTGCACACACCAGGATGTCCCTGTGAGGGCCATCAGGGTTCTGATTTGGAACTCAGACAGCAGAAGGTGTTGAGCTGCAAATGCTTTTGTCTCTCAGCCTTCATCTCATTGAGGGTTCAGAGTTAGATGGGTATCATGGAGCAGCAGAACCCCCCCAGGGCTGTGGCCATAAGCACTCCAGGCCCCCTGCCCAGCTCGTGCTGCACTGCCCAGTGTGCTGCAGGGCCCCAACAGTGGGCACTTTGTGGTGCTGCCTTTAAAAAAATACCCTAAAAAAAAAAATCCTAATAATGAAGTATTTATTTGGGTAAACAACCCATGAATGAAAGAAGTGTTTTCTCAAGACTTCACTTTTTCCCTGCCACCTCTCCCTCCACTCCCAGTAATAAGCAGAACTAACAGGGCTCTGCTCGGTCACTGCTGAGCTCGGGATCAGACCCTGCTCACTCAGTGCAGCACCACAACAGAGCAAGCTGAGCTGAAAGCCAGCCTGTCCTCCCCCAGAGCCGTGTGCAGGCTGCCCTACCGTCCCACAGAGCAGCACCTTTTCCTGCTGTCGTGGTGCCACAGCTGTGCAAACTGCTGCAGAGCAATGGGCTCCCATCTTGCAGCCCCCGGGGCTGACAGAGGCATTAGAGGGAGAAGAGAAATGCTGACTTCTCTCATGTATGCATGATGAGAAAAGAGGAGAACTACAAGCCGATGGGTTTTAAGGAGCACTTTGCTTGTTTTCCTGTTTGCCATGTTACAAATTCTCGTGTTTGGAAGATTGAGAGCAATTGAGGTACAGCTTTCTGATGACATCGGTTCAGCAAAAAAGAAGGTTGTGTAACGGAGAGGAAAACGATCTGATCCCACAGAGCTGACATTCTGTGCCTGGCCTCCTTGGTACCTGCACAGCTTCAGTGCCCAACAACCTCACAGATGGAGCAGCCTGGAGAAGGACCCACCGCCTCACACAGAAGTGTGAGAACATACAACGAATGCCAGACAGTTCTCCAAAGAAAGCAGGGAAAGCAAAAACCAAACTTGACATTCTTAAAATTTCTGAGCATTTCTTTTTCTCTTTCTTCTTCTTTTCACTTTTTTTTTTTTTTTTTTTTTTTTTTTTTTAAGCTTTACCCTCCTTTCTCCATCTAAGGAAGCAGAGAGCAATGCAATTTCCAGTTCTCTAAAATATCCTTAGCAGGTCACCTCCAGCACAGGGAGGGCCAGCTGTGATCTGCTTCCAAGGCTGCTGAATGAGAGCTCAGCAAGCTGGGGTGGAGCTGGGCTGAGCGTGGGGAAGGGGCAGCCCCACAGCCCCAGGGCTGGGACCCAACACAGCGGGCTCACAGCTGCCCAGCCCCGACGGATGCCCGCCTCGCTGCTCTCCTTTCACCCCACACAGCAGGAGCCCATCTGGGGCTGCCCGTCACTCCTGCAATGGGGTGATGGTTTGAAGGGTGTTCTCCCATGGGGCAACGCACGGACAGAGTGGGGACAGGGGGGCAGGAGGGGGCTGGGAGGCTGCTTGCCCCCAGCCCCTTCTTGCAGCTCTTACCATTCAATGCTCAGAGACCTGGGCCGGAAGGCAGACAGCTCGGCCGAGCCATACTCAGCTTTCCTTCTCTTCTCCTGCTTCTGCTTCACCGACAAGCGGTGGGCAAACCTAGAGAGGCTGCTTTCCGACCTGGGGAAGGGGAGAGGAAAGGAGTTAATGTCACTGAAGGTACCTTGTGCTGGGGGCTGCAAGGGGCAGGGGGCTGCAAGGGGCACCAGAGCGGGCAGCACAGCAGCACCGCAGCACAGCAGCAGAGGCTGAGCGGTGCTTTGGCTCCAGCGTCAGCCCCACAGGGCTGCAGCAGTGGCACAAAGCTGAGCCCCTGCCCGGCACCGGCGCTGCCACACTCTGCCAGGGCCGACGCTGCTGTTCTCTGGGGTCCTGAGCTGTCTCGCCGACCAAATGCCTCTTAAAACACAATAACATAAAGGGAAGGGACTTCTCAGAAATAAGAGCTCTCGCTCTTTCCTTACGATAATTAAATAAACCACGAGCAGCTAACAGTTTTTTTCCTGATACATTTTAAACACAGACATCTTCAATTCATTAACTCTGGTTATTGATTTATTTTTCAGCTTATGAATTGCTGTTGCTTGGGACGGGGTGGAGACAGCTTTCTGGAGCAGGCGCTCGTCTCCGCCATCACCGCCGGGAAAGAGCTGGTCAGCCCTTCCAGGGTCATTCCTCACATTCTTGGGAAGAAACACTACTTTGATGTAAAGGATGAGGTTTGCCTTTAAAGAAACCAAGCAGAAATGCAAACCCCAGCGTTCCCCCTCAGAGCGCTGCAGGGAAGCACGGGGTGAGGAGAGCCCATGGGAGCACTGGGAGCAGAGCTGCTGCAGATGCAGCCTCTCTGGGGCCGTGTCACGGCTGGGAGGAGCAATGCTCTGTGCCCATCACTGCTCTTGAGGGGTCTGGGGGCTGTGGGACCTGCCTGGAATGCATTCCCATTGGCCATGAGCAGTCGGTACTTCGGCCTGCATCCTCTCCCAGACTCAGTGCAGCCGAGAGGTGGGGGGGGGCATAGGGAGAACAGGGAGAGGTGCCCACAGGGCTCTGTGCAGAGGCACGGGGCAGCCTGGGAGGAGGAGACCAAGGGCACTGCAGGAAGCAAGATGTGGGCATGCAGAGATGCTGCTGGCACTGGGGGCACGGTGCCCATGGGGGGCGAAAGGGGCTGTGCTGGAGCTGGGTGACCACGCGTGCTGAGGCCACCAGACCCAACAGAGCTCCAACAGAGACTTCATTTCCTTTTCTATTTAGAAATCCAGGAGCACATTACAGTATCATCTGGCTATTTATACAGCACTGCTTTACATAAACGGTGCTGCAGAAGAGAGAATGAATCATACCTGCTCTGCCCTGGCTGCACACACGCCGTGCCCAAACCCACACCATGCCCTCTGCCCTCTCCCCTCGCCCCCAGGCTCCATGCTGGGTGCACCCTCAGCCCCCTGAGCTCTGGTTCTGGGACGCTGCTGGGTCCGTGCCCAGCTCTGGGAGGATACTGGCACAGCAGGGATGCTGCTGTCACACACATCCACTCCCCAGGTGCTTTCCAAAAGCAGCTGACCCTTGTCCCTTAATTCATATTACAATAATGACAGGGAAACCGAGGAACAGAGGCCACGCAGTGAGGACAGCTCACCGTTGGCTGTCAGCCCCATCCCATTACAGGCTGCACCGGCCAGCAAAGGTGTGTGTGTCTCCTGCCAGCAGCACCGGTACCATCCTGGCCCCAGCTCCTGCCAAACCTGTCACCAGCCAGGGACGTGCAGGGAGAGCCATCAATTGAAACATCAACCGCAGCGATGGGGAGAGCCGTCTCCTGACAACCAGAGGAGGTTGTTCAGCTACTGTGCTGTATCATAAATCACACCTCTCTGACTTGCCATCTGTCAGCCAGATTACACATGTTCAGAGTCCCATGTCAGTGTTTAAGTCCGAACACAGCATCTTTTTCCCAGAAATAATTATCAGCCCTGGAGATTCCTGCAGCAGCACAACCGAGCTGTGGCTCGTCCCTTCCCTTAGAATATTGCAGTGGAGCAGGCTGGCAGTGAAGGCAATGGGATGTGGGGGGAGGAGAAGGTGGGGGAGAAATGCAGCTATCCCCCTCCCCATGAAATCACAGCTTGGTGCATGTGAGGGCCATGCACGGTCAGCACCTCTCTGCAGCAGCTTCTGTGCCTGCTCTGTCCCCAGCCTGCAGGGCCTTTGCAGAAAGGCAACAAGGCACTCAGGGCACCTGAACCCATTAGGAGCAGGCAACACAGGTGGCACCAGCAGCACCCCCTGCCCACAGCCCAGCCCCTCACCAGCACCTTGCATAAGGGCTCGGAGCAGCCATGCAGCAGCGAGGGAGACATCTTAGCCGTGGCAGGAGCAGCTCCCACCTGTTGCACTCGCTGGTCCGAGACACAGCACGTGCTTGGACGTGGCGACCAACTGACCCCGCTCCTGCAAGGCAGCCAGCATCCCCCGGAGCAGGCACGGGCGATGCAAGCGCCAGGGTGGGGCACGAGGTGGCTGCAGGCACTCCGCAGCGCTTTTCGCAGTGCCTCCCCCTGGAACGGTCCCTGCACAACCGGCATCCGAGCTGGGCTCATCCCCCGTGCTGGGGAAGGGACAGAGGGCAGGAGCCGGCACAGCTCCCGCATCCCTCTCAGCAGAGCAGCTGGGCTCCTGGAAGCGCTTTATTTGCACAGGTGCAGTCAGAATAAAAAAGGAGAAAAAAGAACCACCTCCCGAGCAGGCAGAAGTTTTCAAAGAGGCAGCACGCACGGACCCACGGCTGCACACACGCAGCCCCCGGCGAGCGTCAAACACGAGCACCGAACAAACAGACCCCATCCCGCCGTCAGCCCCGCACTCCCTGGGCACGACGGGGCGCGTCCCCAGAGCAGCAGCCACGGATAGGAGCGGTGGGCCGCGCACGGTGCCGCGCCGGGAGGGATGCGATGCCCGCGGGATGCGCACTCACCTGCACCGCTCCTCCGCCTTCCCCTCGCGCTCAGCCAGCAGCCAGCAGCGCTCAGCCGCGCACAGCTCCCCGGCAGCATCCCCATCCCCATGCCCATCCCCATCCCCATCCCCTCTCCGCACACAGCCGCACGCACGCTCCCATCCCGGCCGGGAGCGCAGCCCCGCTGCCCCGCTCCCAGCTGCCACCTCCGCCTCCCTCACCCATCACCTCTCACAGGATCCTGCTGGCTCTGCGCTCCGCTCTTTTTTTTTTTTTTTTCTTTTCTCTCTTTCTTTCTTTCTTTTTTTCCCTTTCTTTCGTTCTTTCTTTCTTTCTTTCTTTCTTTTTTTTTTTTTTCTTTTTTTTTTTCTCAATCGTGTTTCTATAGAAACGAGATTAGCAGAGGGGGAAATAAAACAGCCCCATGTGACTCAGATTCCGACACTGAAGAATCTCCTGGTCGCGCCTGTCGGTGCTTTACATAACAGGGAGCCTGCGCGGCTGGGCATGGGGACTGGGCATGGGGAGGGGGCCCAGGGCTAACCACACACACTCCAATGCCACGACGTGCCCTGAGCCCGCTCGTGCCCCCAGAGGCCCTGTTCCCTGCATGCCCTGCTTTGCCACCCTCTTCCATCAGCAGCAGAAGGGGCAACGGCGCTGAGAGCGGCCCCAGCTCTCACCAAACCCCACGCACAGTTTGGGGCAGGTGACCCAAGAGCCCCTCACACTGCTGGGCTGTTCTGGTGGCTCAGGGAATGGCTTTGGTCAGCAGTCCCCAATGGTGATGGCCTCACAGGTGACAAATGCCCACGGGACCTCCTGAGCCCCCAGTGCTGCACACACATGGTGCAGGCGGGCAGCTGGGTGGGATGCTCAGAGCCTCAGGGATAGATGCTCACTGCTCCATAGCTCCTTCCAGCCCCACATCTCTCCTGGTCCCCCCATGCCCCCGTGGTGGTGCTCATTCAGCCATGATTAACATGATTAGTGTGATTAATGCGATTAGTATGAGGCCTGATGGCACTGCAGCCCCGGGGCCGCCTGTGGGCAGCTCACCCCCAGGCACATGGGGAGGGGCAGCCGGACCACGGATGGAGGAGGCCCCGTGTGAGATCCTCTGTTTAATGGATGATAATGGGGCTGCAAAAAGTTCCTCCAGCAGCACAGCTTTGATACTTGCAGCTAATTATAGCTGGCATTATTGGGATGTATGACAAGTAGCGAGTCGGGGGATGCTGTCTATTTCTGACCCACAACACCAGGAGGGCGGGCGGCCCCAAGGGTGAGAGGAGAAGGGAAGCGTGGGGAGAAGGACGGAGATACCTTCTGTGTGTGGTCAGATGAGCAGAGCAGCTGCTTCCGAGCGCGGGTTTGAGATGCGAGGTGTTGATAGCAAAGGCTGGGAAGCGGCTTGACACATCCCACAGTGCAGCCCCCCATTGCCTGCTCACTCCCCACTCGGTGTTATGGTCCTTTGGGTGCACCCCGAGGTCGCCTGACCCAGCTGTCCCCCAGGCTGACTCTGCTGGAGCCACGTTAAAGACAAGAAACCCAACACCCATCCTTTGCCTTTCACAACACCTGTTGGCCTCTATGGGATCCAGCACCCAGCCGGTTGCTGCACAAAAGAAGTGCCAATCCTTGGGACTGGATGGCATTTTTAGAACTTCTCCTCATTTTCTTTGAGTTTTGTTAAACTTACAGCTTTTGCTGCAAAGGATTTGGTGCAAATCCAAGCAGAAGGGACCGCCTCATGAGTCCTAAATTAAAATGTTCCTTTGTTTTGGCTTTCAAACACTGTATTTTAATGCCCATCCACACTCGGAATGGAAGGTAAATTTGCATGTCGTTCCCCTACGAATCCTTTGCCAAAGCAGTGATTTTGTTCATTTGTATTCCCCGGCGACAGCAGCTCTGCCCTCGGAGCAGCAGCTGCCTGCCTGCAGAGCAGCAGAGATGGGCACGTTGGGATGCTGAGTACAGAGAGACCCAAGCCCAACATGTTGGTGAGGTAGGGCTCTCTTCAGCTGGTCTTGCACTGCCTGGATCTTCCTTACAGGCTGTTGGCTTGGCCTGGGGCCTCCCAGTCCCACTGAGACCCTTCTTTGTGATGTGAAGCAGCCAAAAGAAAATGGGAGCAGAGATCTGATCCTGCCGTGTAACACACCGCTGGCAGCACCATCTCATGGGAGTGCATCAGTGTGCTTCACCCTCAAAATCGGCCACATCAAAATGAAGCTCCAGTCAACTGCAAGGAACATAAGACAGGTAGAAACTGCTTTCCTCGGGTCAAATCCTTGCCATTTGGCTTGTTTTTAAGGATTCTGCCATCTCCCTCTCTGTGAAGAAATGCTGGGCTGTGTAAGGCAGCAGGACAGGACCTGGGCTGTCCCACGGTGGCTGCATGAGCCTCAAGTGTCCTCATGCCACACGGAGCCATGTGCGTGCATCCCTTCCTGCTGGGGGACAGGAGGCTGGCACACACAGCTCCAGCACTCGCTCTTCAGAATGTTCCCTGTAGCAATTCAAGCTTTTATCATAACTAACAGGATAACTAACATAACTAGCCGAGAGCCTGGGAAAATCGAGAATGAATTGCAAAGCAAACCCTGATAACTCCCTTTCCTCCCATCAATCTGCTCAGAACAAGGATGAGTTCCCCAGGGCTCAGCATTCTCTCCCCACAGAACCTCTGTGGCGGCAGTCAAAGGCACCTCTGGCTGTGGGGCTCCCCTGCACATCCCCCACACCGGGGAGCAGAGAAGCCCCGCGAGATGCGGATGCTCAGTGTCAGCCCCACGCTGCTGCCAGCCCTGCCTGGCCCCTCTCTGCCCAGCAGCCCGCTGTGGGGCACGGGCAGCCTATGGACCTGCTGTTGTTTAGTCTGACGGCGGCACTCGCACCGGAGCCAACCCTTGTTTTCGATGGCCCCGCGTCCAACGCTGCGCACAGGAATGGAAAGACTTGTTATTCTGGGCTGCCCAGCCGGCCGGGTTTTCCAAGTGCAGGAGAGGAGTGATGTGGTTAACACGAGCCGGCCGCAGAGCCTCCATGGTTTTCCTTTTTGGACGGGCATCAACCTGCAGAGGACCACACCGGCTGACGCCATCGGGCAGCTCCCAGAGGGCAGGCAGGTGCCAGCAGCCACGCGTTCACGTGGACGTGTTGGTGCACATGGCACAGCGGTGAAAACGGACACGCCGGTGCACACAGGCGTGCAATACACGTGGGGAATGCTGTGTTCACACAGCATGTGTGCAGGGTGCTGTGGGGCAAGGCAAGAGGCACAGCATGGCCTGGGCTGTGCCCTCCCCTCAGCACCTACCCAGCCACGGAAGGTAAGGAGTCACCCAAGCCAGCCCAGCCCCACACCACAGTGCCCAGCCCCAGGTTGGGTAGCAGGAGGCTGCGGAGCCGTGGGGCTCACACACAGCCTGGTCTGTGGGCAGATCCACAGAGACACTGTCGGAATGCAGCAAGCACCAGATCCACTCGGTCACAGTTACAGCATCTCCGAGCTAAAGGAAAATTTCCCTCTCCAGTTTTTTAGTAGCTCTCGTGAGCGTGTCACTATTGGAAACGCAACCTGCCAGGCTCCCTGCTGCTGGTACATCCCCCACAGCACTGTGCCTCGCTCGTTGCTCCCAGGGACGTGCAAAGGTTCCCCTTGGAGAAGGGACCAAGAGGAAAAAGGCACCGGAGAAAAGCCCCGGGCAGCCCCTGCTCCTCCCCATAGCATGGAACCGCCGCGGAGGTTTGAGGGACTTGAAGAGCTTTGCGATGCAATAAAAACATTCCTGCCTACAAAGCATGAAACCCCAAAAGTTTATGGGAAACCACTGTCTTCGGATGTCTGCATATCTTCAGGCATCCTGGGAGCTGTAGTTCAAAGAAACCAAGAACAAGAAAGCGGCCGATAATGATAGTTTCTGGACGGAGGCTGTGTGACTATTGGCTCCCGGATGAAAGCCGCATTTCTGGGATGCTGAGCGCATTTCTGCAGCCAAGCAGAGCAGCTCTGCGGCGGCGGGGAGGGACCCAGGGCCAAAGGAACCAACAGCACAGCTCCAGGCAAGCACTACGAGAGCTGAAAGCTGGTTCCTGAGGGCACTGCAGGGCCATGGGAGCTGTGGGACCCTGAGGACACAGCACAGTGGCTTTCCCTGGCTCCTGCAGAAGCTAAGGGTGCAGTCCAGGCTGAGTAAGTCAGGCCCTTGCGAGCCAACAGCTTGGTGCCTCAGTTTCCCTATTAGCTCGTCCTGCCCAGGGCTGTGCAAACTGGCATCACAAACTCAACATCCATTGGAAGTGAGCTCGTGGGCCACCAGCTGTGCGCATCACACTGTGCCCACCATCCTTAAATCCCTTAAATCCCCATCAGGCCCATTTCTTCAGACCCCACGAAGAACAGCCGTGCCAGACAGGCTGCTGAAAGGCACTTCATTCGGACACAGAAGCCTCTTTGTGCAAGGCAGTTCCATCCCAAGGGGTGAAGAATCGGAATGCAGTGTGCCCGCACTGCCTGGCCCACACCTCTCTGTGGGGGGGACCCACGGGGACACGGGGCAGCACCTGCCCACCTCACACAGCAGAGCACAGACACGCAATGTGTGACACGGTGCTGCTGGCAGGGCTGCTGCAGGGAGCCTGAGCAGGCTGCTTCAGACACTCTGAAAGCAAACAGCCAGCAATGATAGACAAACCACAGGAGGGTTCTGCCGTAAAGAAAATCTGGTGCCCTGAAGAACCAAGAAGAGCTGCATTATTTGCGCTGGCAATAGCACCACAAATGCTTTGCACCACGCTCCATCCTCCGGCACAGAACACACTGCAGGTCACTGCCAAAAACACATCTCAGCACGTGACACACACAGGTGGGACATGATGGGAAGCAGCTCCCCCCCCACACACAGCACCCTCACACTGCCCTGCAGCTTCCTCAGGGCTGTCATGGAGTACGCAGCCCCCCGGGGTCCCAGCAGCAGATCCATGCAATGCTGCAGACGTGAGCTGCCGGAGGGTTTGCAAAAAGCCCATGTTGGCAGCGTTGGGTTTGGATGCTGGAACAGCACCTTGAGGTGTGTCTGTGCTGGCTGTGTTTCCACAGACGGCAGAAAAGGTGACTTGGAGGTGCTGAGAATTGAGCAAGGAATGGATAGGATGAGTCAACAAGATTTTGGGCATCTCACGGGCATCCAGTGCTTTCTTACCCATGGCTGCCAAAGGCACGCAGCCGTCCCAACCACACGTGGAGCCAAACCCCAGGTGTTACCAAAAGCACCCCATGGGCGCAGCCTCTCGTCCTGCTTTGAGGTGACTTGGCCCCAGTGTAAGGTCTGAGCACAGCCCCACTGCTGGGCACCCCAAGCCCCAGCCCGGTGTTTTCAACTGCTAAAGCCCTATAGGGTACCGCTGCACAGCCCTATAGGATGCTCCAGCACAGCCCCAGCTCAGAGCAACCCACACCGCCAGGGATTGAGGCAGACTGCCTCAGTGCTCCCCGGACACAGAACGAGCCTTCTGCAGTCTAAAACACAGTTGTTGAACTGCGCCTCTCTTTGAATTAACACCGCTTTAAAGACCAGGTTGGAATTGCTGACGTCCATCTATTATATCCGGAGCTGTTCCCAAAGCTACTGTCTCTTTTTCAAAATGAGCCGAAGCAGCAATGGGTTATTAACCAAGGGGAAAACGAGGACAGGGAGGGAACGTGCTGTTCTTTGATCAGAACTGTGCTAATGAACATCGTAAAGAACAGAAGACCTCAGTGACAACTTCAACCCTAGAACTGCTGCGGTCAGACCTACAGCAAACCGGATGAGAGAAGAGAGGAAAGGTGCGCTGGATCCCAGGTGCTCAGCATCCCGGGGGGACCGCGTTGCCATGGCCTCGTGAGGGGCTCTCAGCTGGGAGCAGCTGCTGGAGGGACCAACCCAAAGCATGTGGGAATCTGCCAGGGTGAGAGCGGCCCAGCAGAGCGATGCTTCACAAAGTGCACCTCAGCCTGGGAGCCAACACCTGAGTGGGACCTCCTGGTGCTGCCTCTGCCCTGGACAAGCAGCGAGCCCACACCGCGTCAACCTTTATTTTAGGTGTTCAAAAATAAACAAACTCGGCCTTCTCTGCAAAACAACAAAAAAAAAATTCTGGAAAAAAACCGAGCACAAACTGTGCCTTCACACATCCCCCGCCGAGCACAAGCCTGGGACCAGAGAAAGGAGGCTGAGTGTGAGGGCAGCCAGGTTTGTGAGCGGTGACAGGGAGAGGCGCTGCGGGAGCTCCCAGCGCCACGCGGCTCTGCGGGAGTCGGGTCGGACCCCGGCGGAACGGATGCGCTAAATTAGGAACGAAAACATTCCCCCTTCAGCAGCAGAAGGGGAGGCTCAAAGTGAGCCCTTGTCCTGGACAGACAGCGGCCGAAGCCGGGCGACGACGACAGCTCGATGGAGTCCAAAACACACTCGAGGCTTGTTTTGAATTACTCTATGCGCAGCTTTTAAATGCTTAAAAATTTCCATCTGACTCGGCTGTGGAGCTGCGGGGGGACCCTGAGCTGTGGGTCACATTCGGTTTTGTTTCCACGCAGCTGGAAAGAGAGAAACCTCAGGGAGGGCAGCGCTGAGTGGGATGGTGCCCACGGCCACCCAATGCGCTGCGGCTGTGTCCATGGCCACCGTCCCCACAGCATGGGGTGGCTGCGGTGGCCCTGCACAGCGCCCTGGTGGGGCCATGCGAGGTGGTGTGGTGCCCAGTGCTCCTGCCCATGGGATTGACATTGCTGTACAGAAACCTGCAGGAGGGAGACGGAAAGGAAGAATCCCTCGAGGGATACGGCACTGGAGGAGCTGAAAATAAGCACTGACAACAAATCGATGGAGGAAAAGCAAATCAGGACCCCCAAGAATAGAGGACTGCCAATCAGTGGAGGGGCTACGTGGCACCCTGCACACTGGGCATCAGGAGGGGACAGCAGGACTCGAGCAGTGCATGCACATGTGGCAGAGACAGAGCCCATTGCCCACATGGCAGCAATGACCAGCAGCACACTTCTGTGAAGAGCACAGGTCTCTTGGTCATTTCATCCGTGTAGTTTCCAGGTGTCTCTCAAGATGGACCAGCTGATTCTTGGAACCAAGATGCCAAAAAGGAGCCCTGATTCCTCCTAGGCTCCCTTCCCAGCTCCAGAGTCAAAGCCTAACCTGACCTGACAGTGCCAGCCACTGTCTTTCCCACACAGAATCACAGCACAGTTGGGTTGGAAGAGCCTTCACAGCCCCCAGCTCCTGCCCTACCGTGGGCTGTGCCTCCCAGCTCAGCTGCCCAGGACCAATCCGTGTCCATGGGCACCTCCAGGGATGGGGCACCCACAGCTCTGGGCAGCAGTGCCAGTGCCTCACCGCCTCTGGGTAAATAATTTCCCCCTAACATCCAACTCCTCTTTTAGTTTGAAGCCATTCCTCCTTGTCCTATCACTATCAGACAGTATTAGAAAATTTGGCCCCCTCCCTGTTCATAAGCTCCCTTCAAGCACTGGAAGCCCGCAATGAGGTCTCCCTGCAGCCTTCTCCTCTCCATGCTGCACACCCTGGCACCTCAGCCTGTCTCCATAGCAGAGCTGCTCCAAGCTCCGAGCATCTTCATCGCCTGCCCTGGCCCCGCTGCAACAGCTCCCCCCCTTGCTGTGCCAGGCCCCAGGCCTGGACGCAGCACTGCAGCTGGGGGCTCCAAGGGCAAAGCAGAGGGGGACAATCCCCTCGCTGCCCGCCGCCCCCCTCTGCTGCTGCAGCCCAGGATGCAGTCGGCCTTCGGGGCTGCGAGCTCACAGTGCTGCGCTCCCAGTCTGTACACACACCTGGGGTTACCCCGACCCAAGCACAACTCCCTGCACTGGGCCTTGCTGAACCTCATTATGCTCTCACTTCTCGAACCTCTCCAAGTCCCTCTGCAGGCTCACCCATTGGGTGCACACAGGAACCCAGGCACCCATCCTGGTGCCAAGGCAGGATCCCGCTGTCACCTCGCATGTCCCCATGCTGTCGCCTCAACCCACCACGCCGCAGCCCAATGAGCCCAACCCCCCTCACCACGCACACCCTTTACATGCCACGCAGCCCTCAGCCGTGACCAGAGGGACGGAGCAAGGGCATCCCATGGGAGCGAGGCACTGAGCTGGGGGAGGTAACTCGATGACTTTCACCCCCCCCTGCCCCACCGCCAGGCTCGGGTGACTAACGCTGCAGGAAGGGGACGCCGGGCTCCTGACACCCGCTGCTAATCCGATGGGTTTATCTGTCACTTCCGAGTGTTGGGAGCAGCACCTGGCACTGCTGAGCACCCCCTGCCTGCTGCGGAGCCACAGGGCTGTGCCCACGGACACCGGCACCGCGCTGCGCAGAGAACCTGCAGCCATTACCAGCCGACACCGCGCAACGCCGGGACGTGCAGCTCGGCGTTAACCCAGCTCTCCTGCTCTGGAATGTCCAAATAAATACCAAAATGTATAAAAAGGACATAAATAAGGTTGCCTGAGATGGCTGTTTGTCTCCCGCCTGGCCGGGACCCCCTTTGCCCTGGCACTGTTTGGCTTGGCAGATGACAGCTGGGTAATTTGTTTCCATTGCAATGAAGTCCTAATTAACTGGAATAAACTTTTTACACTAAGTGTGTTTGTTTAACAAACTGGCTCTTTCAGAGCCTCACCGAGACCTGATTGATGCGTGCGAGGGGAGTGGAAACACGCTGGGTGCCCAGGCATTAAAGCTGCAGTGTCTGAGCAGGCCAACCTGAAAGGGCTCTCTCTGTGTTGGGAAATCTTAGCTGACACCCTCAGCGTCTGGGGTGCGAATTTTGGTGTAGCCTTTGCATATAAGGGCTCCACTTTCCTTTGGGGATCCCTGTGGGCTGCTGCAGAGGTTTTGCTGGATGCAGTGAGGCACAGGGACACAGCCGTGCCTTGAGGTGACAGCAGCACTCGTGGCACTGAGTGGGGACAGGTGGGGGAGTGGGGACAACCACATCGGCAGGGCTCTCCCAGTGCTGGGCTGGTGAGTCCAATCTGCAGATGTTGGGATGCCAGGGGTGGGCAGGAGGCTGCCTGGAAGGGGGTGAAACATCCGGAATGGCAGCACATGAGCTGCACTTCTGCAAGAAGGCAGCTAAGGGAACAAGGAGCCTCGGGACGAGCGGTGCCAAACCCACGACTGATGGCCTCAGCCCCTGCACTGAACCTGCTGTCACAAGGGGAGGAACCAAGCAGGAGGTGACACCAGCACCACAGCCAGGTGGTGCAGCCTGGCTCTGTGTGCAAAGCCCATCCAAGCCTGGGCCTCAGCAAGCCCTGATCTGCACTTCGTCTGTCTAATGAGACAGCAGCCCAAATAATTGCCCTTCTGGCAAACAAAGCATCCCTGATATGAGGGAAGAATGAACACGTCTGAGCCTTCCCTCCCTGGGTGCTTTATCTTTCCTACCTCCCACTGCAAAGGAAAACCTACAAATGGCCCCTACTCGATCACTGCCATGTCCAGTGCTTCTTTTGAGGGATTTGAGCTTCTTGAAAGCTTGCCTTTCCTATTTTGAAATGTGGAACAGTACACTACCCTAGTGGGGGGGGGGGGGGGGGGGGGGGAGACCCTCGGGTTCCTTTGCCATGTCACTCTCTCCATGTCACTCCCCTGAGCACACCACAGGTGTTCTATGGGTCTGTGCATTGGTGTGGGGTGAGAAGTGAAACCAAGGGCAGTGAGATCAGAGCACAATGTGGTGCCCAGCCCATACAGAAGTGTCCCAGGGGGTTCTGTGTCCCCTTCCCACATCCTCTGCTGTGTGACAGCCCTGGGCTGGAACACCTTCAGTTTGGGAGGGACTGAATTTGCAGTACTGGAGCTCAGCACACCTCCTGCATACCCACAGTGAAATGGCCCTTTTTTAGTGAGCAATCACCTGTCACTCATACATGGAGCTCCTCAGAATCAATCTGCCAGTGCTGGCCACAGCTTGACTCCATCAGGTCTTCAGTTAGGAGAAAATATCACTGCCCAGTGACCCTTTAGTTATTCTTAAAGGCTCACCCTCTCTCCAAGAGCCCTTTCTGGATGTGGCAGAGACATGTCCTGGGCCAGCAGCCAGGCTCCATGTGCAGCCTGGGCAGAGAAGGAGCCCTCATGGGGTGGGATCCATGTCCCCAAGAGCCTCTCAGCAATGCTGGAGGTGCTGCAGCCTTACACAGTGTCTTGAACCTGCAGGGACAGTCAAGCAGTTGTGCCCTCCCCTCTGCCCCACATTCCAGGCAGTCGGCGTGTTGCTCTGACTTCTGCCTTTGCTGATGGCCAAAACCTGAGGGCAAGCTTAGATGTCAGATCTCCCCTATGCTGCTGTTAGGGTGCAGCAAAACCAATGTACTTTCCTCCTTTCATGTCCTCAGACACACTGGTCCCAGAGCAAATCAGCACTATCTCCACATCTGTGTGGCACAGCCAGGTAAACAGCCCATTTCACATGATGGTCCCTCATTTTCCCACAGCAAATGGCCCCACCAGAAGCACTGCACAAGGACAGAAACCCGGAGGCTCGCTGCTTTCAAAGCCAATGCTGTCATTTCCACCAGCACGGGCAGCTTTTGCCTTTGCAGCAGCAAACTGCTGTGCTGCAGCACATGGCCCTTTGGAGCAGTCAGGCTGAGTAAGGAGTGAGGCACTGGAAATCTTCACTCATGGGCCGAGATTTCACGCAGTTGGCACCACTGAAACCTGCTGCAATGATTCCCATGGTCAGGAGATTGAAGCCTCTGCGCAGCAGGGGTGAGCAGCACCACAGCATGTGTATCTCCAAGCACTCCTGGGGCCAACTCCTCATCATTCAAGGCTGGAGTCAGGCACACACAAGGCTGCTTGCAATCCTTGCAGACCAACAAGGGATGGTGGCAGCCAGCTGGGCATGCATGAGGCTGCAGAATGGCTGTTCTTATGCCTGGGAAATGGGATAAATCCACTGCAAGGAAAGGCTTTGAAAAAGTGAGGGGAAAAATACAGAGTTTCTCATGGGGAGTTTGTCAGATGTCTGCAAAGTCCAGTTTCACAGGTAGGAAAATGAGCAACTGGCTGAAAGCCCTGTTTGCCAAGTGAGGGCTCAGTGTGGAAATGGAATATGCAACAAAGAGAGGCCAATCAAAACGAAGAGTTAAAATGTGTAGAAACTTGATGAGGAAAATGCACAGCTGGGACAGGCAGAACAGCACAGCTATCATTGGGTTCCATGGTGCCTTGGGGAGGGCTCAGGCTGTGGGGCTGGGGGGCAGGCAGCCCCACTGTGCTGTGCAGAGCCTGGGGGAGGGGGACCCAGTTGGCTGCAGAGCGGCCAGGGCTGAGACCCAGAGCCTGGGCTCATCTGAGTGAAATTAAGAAATGATTAAAGGTTGCAGGCTGTAATTAAAACCCGCCAGCAGGTCTTCATGGGAAAGAGATCTCGTCAAATGAACCTGATTTTGCTCTTTAGTGGGCAGTAGTTTAGCAGGCTGAGTTGTAAAAGCACTGCGTGCACACGCAGCCCGTGCAAGCGGAGTGCTCAGTGCTTCATGACTCTCTGATTTTAAAAGCTAGTACTACACAGAGCCAATGAAGCACACTGAACAGGCTGGGAGCTGGCTGGCAGATCCCAAACAGAGCAGGGAAGTGCAGAGATGTGTTCTCAGTGAGATCCGGGGGAGCGTGCTTGGTGGTGGTTCCATCGGTGATTGGGGAGAAAACAGAATCCTCACTGGGAAGATGAGCGGATGACAGAAAGATGGATGCAACAGGAAATATTGAGGGGCAAAGAGAGAAATGTGGGCTGCCTAGTAGTGCTGAGCTGCGCGAGCTGAGGCCGCCCAGCACTGTGGAATGGATCCCTGCCACGCTCAGGGGCAGAGACTTGTCCCGGTGAGGGAGGGACTCTGGGGGTCACCACGGGTGAACAGCCCGGCACAAGGCCCCAATGTGGTGCTGTGGCAAAAAGGGCTGATGTGGCTCTTGTGGGAGAGGGGAGGTACCTCTGTACTCAGGGCAGCACTCCTGCCATCAAGATGCTGTGCTTAAAGTGGGACGCTGAAACCAGAGGGGCCGCAGGGGGACGGGCCACAAAATGGATCCGAGGGCTGGGAAAATGCCCTGCTTCTAAAAGCTTGAGCTGCATTCAATTTATTGACGGAAATTCTGCTCCTGTTCCCCCAGACCAGAGCATGGGTCAAGGAGGAAGCAGCACATGCCCCACTCCATGGAGAGGGGCAGAGCCAGCGGGCTGGCACAGGGACAGGTCCTCACTAGGTCCCTTGGAGCAGCTGGGAGGAAGGGATGCTGCTCGGAGAGCATCCACAGCCTGCACAGTGCAGTGTGACAGCCCCATTCCACCAAACCCACAAACCCAACCCCCCTGCGCCTGCTTCCTCAGCCGTGATTAATGGCAGGCATGGTGGATGTGGGAGGGCTGCAGAGGGTGCAGTGGGCTCCCAGCTGGCCCCAGCATGGCCCAGTGAGCCCTGCTGCTGCCCTCAGGGCATGGGTTCCCATGTGTGGCCTCGGGCACAGCGTGGGACCCCCAACACATTGGAGTCCCCATGGGTTGGGACCCAGGGCTGCCAAGGTGTGCCACCCCTAGGTGAGGACAGAAGGAGACACAGTGCAAAGGCACCAACTCCTGGTGTGGCAGGGGCCGAGCAGGTTTAATTGCATTGGAAGTGAAATTATGAAGGAAAAAAAAACAGCTTTGGTTTAAAGAAAGGGGCTGGGGGGATAGGAGAAAAAAAGCCCTTCAAGTTTCTATGACAACCGGCACAGCGAGAGCCTGCATCGAAAGCTCGCTTAACACATTGAAAGCTGTACAGAAATAACTAAACCCCAAACTTTGTTCTGCCAGAGCTGGCAGCAGCACTGAGCCGGAATGGAGCACTGCTCCTCCCGTCCTGTGTGGGGTGGAGCTGAGCAGCTCCTCATCCCCTGCGCTGGGACATTTGGGAGCGGGTCCTCATCCCTGGTCCCAGGCCGGGTACCACTGATGCTGGTGCCACCCAGGCACAGTGAGAGAAGGGGCCTCTGCCCATGGAACCTGCCATGGCCCTCCCACCCCACAGCTCCAGGCTGTGTCCCATCCTCTCCCCTGCAGGGCCATCTTTGCTCTCTGCAGACGTCCAAGGCAATCCCTATCTCCTGCCATTCACACCCACCCTTGCTAGCCTTCCTCTTCCATCAGCTTCAGTCTTGCCCTGCTCTCCATCGCCAGAGTGACATTTGTTGAACCACGACATTTCTCAGAAGCACCCTGGAAGGATTCCCTTCCTTTCCCAGCACTTGGAGAGGCTCAAAGCTCTCCACCTGCCCATAACATAGGCTCTGTATCCACCATCCAAACCCATGGGGAAAATATATATTTAAAGTTCCAGTGGCTCAGCCCCTGCCACTACAATACCCTGCCCAGCAATGGAATCTTCTTTGCTTTATTACACTGCATGTGGACGAGCTAATTCCCTGACTCTAAAGCCAGAGTTAGGGCTCTGCTGCCTCTCAGCTGCCACTCATGCCTTCAGAGCCCTTCCTAAGGCTGGGCAACGCATCCTCCAGCTCAGTGAAGGCATTCTGGGGCAATTTCTTGCAGTGTTGAGAACCTCGTGGCTTCAGAGATGGGCTGGGCATTGCTTTCCCTACCCTCTTGCAGCATCGGCACCATCCATCACCTCTCCCTTCCCCTGGGCTTCCTCCTCTCACTGCCTGGCACTTGGCAGCACGGCTACTCCTTGCAGCATCCCAGCTGA
This sequence comes from Tetrao urogallus, assembly GCF_951394365.1. Classification (NCBI taxonomy): domain Eukaryota; kingdom Metazoa; phylum Chordata; class Aves; order Galliformes; family Phasianidae; genus Tetrao; species Tetrao urogallus. Next base: position 1,283,587 of record NC_136828.1, read on the forward strand.
GCGGCTCTCTGGCTCTTGGGCACTGCAAAGAAGTCAAACCCAGCACACAGGTACACTGCTATTACTGTTGTAATGATAGTGCCCGAGTTAAGGAGGCAGTGAAATGAACACCCTGCTTTGGAACACATCTAGATTATTGTGATGGCTCTTAATGCTTCCAAGGTGTAAATATGGGCTTCTAGATCCTTCAAGATGCCAAGGAGTTACGAGGGGATGACTCAGAGATGAAACATTCACTTTCATCCCTGTGCTGGCACAGAGAGGTCTCAGTGTAAGACATCCACCTTAAGAGCAGGGTGATAACAAATTAGCCGCAGACACTCTTGGCTTAATGAACGCTGCAAGACAAAACAAACACGAGATGCTGCAGTTACATAAGGAGGTTTCAGAGGTTGGTGGTGTGTTTACACCTCTGAGGCTTCACACGGGAGGTGGGCGGCAGCCTTGAATGTGGAACGGGGACAGAGCCCTGAAAAGTGCCCACAGGAGGGCTGCGGGATCTCCAGGGGCGCAGAGGGCTGAGCACGGCCACGTCTGCACACAGGGATGAGGGCAGTGCCAGTGCTGACACCTCAAGTGCCTGCAAACATGAGCAGCGCAGCGGCTCCTGACAGCTGAGCGTTGCTCTCAGCAGAGGAGGGCAGCGAGCGCAAGCAGCTCCTGCAGCAAATCAGCAGCGCTTTAATTAAATCCAGGTATTTCGGTCTGCGCTCACATGGGGCTTTATGATCGTTATTACAACCAACATTTCTCTCTTGGTTCAAAGAAACCAGTCCACGCCTGACACCGAAGAGCAAACGCCTCCAGGAAGCAGCAGCCTTCCCCGGCCCCTCTGGGGGGGACTCACTCACCCGCAGTGCTCTGCACACTGAGCGTTCTGCCGCCACGGTCCCATGCTCTGCTCCACAACACTCGCAAGGGGCCTCTACCAGGAACATGGAAGGGGCTCTGGATGTCCCAGCACGCACCCAACGCCGCAGCCTGCTCAGCAGCTCCCTGTGCCAAGGCATGCAGTGGCACCAGGCTTTGGAGCTGTGGGCAGAGCGGGTGGGAGCTGCTCCCCAAACAGGATCAGATGGGATTTGCCCAGGATGTGTCCTGCACGTCTTGACGCCTTGACAGCCCGTTGGGAAGAGCAGCATGGAGGTGCCAGTGCTGCTCTCAGCGCGAGGCTGGCACAGCCAACACAGGTGGTAAAACTCGTGCAGCTGCTGGCTCAGTGCTGGGCTCATGGCCACAGCTCCTCTCTTGGGAATGTCAGCTCTGGCAGCTGCCTATGTGCTGCTCTCTCCGAGGTGTTCTCTACCTCCATCAGTTCTCAGGTGATGTAATTATTTGAGGTTAAGCCTTCCCAATCCAAACAGGATTCCTGCACATAATGCAGAACAGGGAACTCTGCCTCCTGGACACAAAAGAAGCCAGGATTCACCGCTCCTGACGTGGGCCAGGAGCTGGAATAGCCATCACCATCCTCAGCAATCCCTGGACACCAGAGCTGCTCTGGGCTCTGTTGAGTGTGGTGGTCAAAGCACACAGCAGCACTGCAGTGAGCAGCATGGAAATCTCAGACCTTGGTCAGCAGAGGTCACAAACACATCTCTCAAATCCTTTGCCAAATGTGTGTTGATTTTGGTGCTGCATCCATGATGACCCCCCCCCCAGGAAGCTCCTGTGGTCTCCCAAAAGGCTCGGTGGGATCCAGCAGCCTAGGAAATGATTCTGGCTGGGTTTTCAGCAGGCTCTTGCTGCCAGTGGTATTGGGAAGCTGGTAGCCAAAATCAGGTGAGTGGACAGAGCAGCTCTGAATCAGACCTTTCAGCTGGAACCCATGAGACTCATGTTGGGATGTCAAAAGCCTCTGGTGACATACGGAGAAAGGAGCCCATAGATACCCCCAGACATGTGCACCAGTGCTGGCACTCCACATCCTAGCAGCTCTGTCAGGGTTTGAGAACACCCTGCCATCCTGGGCACCAAGGGGTGCCTCTGTGACGTTAAGCATAAATGGGACCAGGAAGCAAAGGATGCTGCTGCCTTGTGCTCCCTGTGGGCTCAGCACTGCTGGGAGCAGCACTGCAGGAACGCATTGGAAAGCATCAAGGAAAGAAATACACCAAATTATGGAGGACAAAAGATGTTCTCAGCCCAATCCCTTCTACACCTTCCAAAAAACCCCTCCCAGTGACAACCCCGCATGGCAGAGCACTGTTCCACAGTTTCAAAAACACCAATGGCATCTTTTTCCCAGTACAAAAAAGATGACAACAGAAGGATGTTCCACTTCTCCCAGACGGCACAGGAGCAGTGCAGGGTCCTACAGCAAACACACTCAGCAGCACAACGCACAGCTGCTCCGCGCTCGGGGCCAGCACTGAAGCTCTCACCATTAGTTTGAATAGAGTTTGCCCCCATGCAGCTCATCATGCTGCCAGGCATCCCTCCAGCAAAGAAACCACCTGCCTGCCTGGAGGGTGCCGTGCTGCAGTGAGGCTGTGGGAATGCAGGGTGCAGCAGCAGCTGCGTGCTGTGCACACTCAGAGCAGAGCAGTGGACAGGTCACTCCCAGCCCCACCGCACAGCCCCATGGGGTCCCAGCTCTGGCCCCATGCTGGCATCTCCTCCTGATCTCATTTAACAATCTGCAGATGCCCCGAAGTCAAGGTGACTGACAGCCCTTCACTCTCATCCCTGCTCATGTAATTGCTGCAGCTATTCCTGTACACCGAGATGTCTAATCTTAGCAAGCCGGAGCTGCCTGGCAATACGGACAAACCAGGCATTTCCACGCAATTACTCACCAACACCACTGGCACTTACTTGGACTGGTAGAAGTCCTTCTTGTCTGCTGACCCCAGACTCTGCAAGACAGAAGACAAAACAGTTATGTCCCTTTAACCCATGGCCGAGCAATGCCACTGATGAAGATGTGTGAGGAGGAAGAGCTGTGCCTGGGCTGTGTGTATGGTGGGCAGGCTGGGGGAACCCTGGGCTGCCAGCTCAGAGCCTCCATCCCCTAAAACAGTGCAGGCACAGCCTGCAGCCACCAGGGCTGTGCTGAGAAAGGGTCATGGCAGCAGCACGAGGATGCATTGGCTCTGAGTCTAGCACATCCACATCTGTCACCGCTTGCAGCAGTGTGGCACCATGAATCAGGGCAGGCTGGAAGCAGGACAGGGTGTGGGGTCAGCGGGAAGACCCACAGGCATGGGGACAGGTTGATGATATTCTTCTGTCCAGAAAAACCCCAACAACATACAAAGTGAGCACAGCCCGATGCTCGCGTGTTACCACACACCCTTCACGAATGCCACGACTTCACCAGCTTGTGCCATTGGAAGCCCAGTGCCATCCCAGCCCCGAGGGATGAGGGGATGGGGTGAGCACAGGAAGGCCCCCACTGACAGAGGGATGCACTGGGTGCAGCATGACACTCAGACACGCTGAGACAGACAGACAGACAGACGGATGGATCGATGGGTGGGCAGGCAGACAGATAGGTATTTGGACAGACAGACAGACAGACAAACAGACCCACCAAGCCAGGGCGGCAGCACAGCCACCGCACCTCCTCCTGCTCCTGCTCCCAGGGACGGCCCAGCCCTCGCAGCCCACCAGCGCGGGGTCCCGGGCAGCGGCACAGGGTGGCCGTGCCACCGTCCTCTCCCTGTCCCCGTCACCACGGCCGTGTGTCGGCTGGAAGGAGGCACGCCGGGCCCGGCAGCTGTTGTAGTTTTGCTCCGTGGTTGCCAGGCAATCGCGAAGGCGAGCGCCGAAGCAGAAGCGGGGCCGAATGCTAATGGGGACTGGGAGCGCTCCCTGCCCAGCCCCGAGGAAAGCTCCGGGCGCTCAGCGCAGCGCAGTCCCGCAGCGGCCGTGGGCAGCGGCCGGGCTCCGGCACATTTCCCTGGGGCTGAAGGCACCCACCCGCCCCCAGCCCCGAGGCTGCAGCCAAACCTACGGCACAGGGAGCGCGGAGCAGGGGCTGCGCTGCTCTCGCTCTGTCCTACAGACTGGGATGTGGCCGAGCCCTGGCCCGGGCAGAGCTCAGTGAGCAACAGCGGAGCCCCACATGATGGGATGATGGGATGCGAACGGGGCAGGAACAGCGCAGGGCAATGCGATGGGAGCTGTGCTGCAGCCGGCAGCTGCACCTCACACCAAGCAGGTCTCCAAGACGAGGTGGCTTTCACTGAGGTCTCTTCTATAGGTTGCAATGCTCCTCCTCCTCCTCACTGAGCCTTCCTCCTGCCTCCCACAAGCAGAGGCCCCTCTGCAGCCTCTGTGTGAACCGTCCTCATGGTCTTCCCCAGGAAAACATCCTTGGACCATCCCCAACCAGCACGTCTCGTTCTCAGTCCATTCATTCAAAGCACACAAACTCGTCGACGTGGCAAAAGCAAGTCCCCATCCTGGGAACAGCACCTGTACATCGGGCACAGCACTCCCCCTGGGTATGGCATTACTTCCTTAGACTTGCCACCTAAACCCCAGGGTGCTGGATCCTGAACTATGGCTAAAATCAGTTCCCAAGCCATGAAAAATTCAGTTTCATCCGCTATCCAGCAAGGATGGTGGAGAACTGGTGGCAGCACCACTACCTGATGCATGAGGAATCCGCACCCACAGCCAGAGCCTGGCACCAGCAGAGCTCTGCAGGATGGCTGCCACTGTCCCAAGGCAGCTCAGAGCCTGGGGTGGCCCAGCACAAAGTTGGCAAAGGCAAAGCCGGCACCACGGGTCTCACAGCTGGCACTGAGAGCCTGAAAAGTGACACCAATGGCCCCATGGCTATCACTGGGTGCTCCATAGCTGACACTGAGAGCCCCACGGCTGGCACTGGGAGCCCCACAGCTGGCAGCAGCAACCCCAGGGGGCAAGGAATGGGTTAATGCAAGCACACTGAGCAGCTGGTTTTTAAGAGTCATGGAAAACTCAGGGGGTATTGGATAGCTGGAATAGAACAACGAGGCACTAGCTTTGGAGAGAGGAAAAACAAAACAAGAAAGCGGGGAGCTCTGTAATGATGGCTAGCCAAAACATCTCATTTGGAGCCTTATTAAGAGAAAATAGCAGTCGAGGAGGGACAGCAGAATTCCAGCACCATGTCCAAGGAGTCGGGCCTGGAGCGGGGCCAGCAGCCCAGGCTCAGCTCCTGGCTGCCCTGCACCCCACTGGCTGACCCCCACCCGCCCCGTGCCTCCCCACAGCCCCCACACAGCCCTCCCTGCCCTCTTCCCAGAAAAGAGAGGATCTGTGCGCAGCACACAGCCAAAACTCCCCCCACATTTCATTTCTTTCTCCTCAGCGTGCGCAGGGGGTGAGGATGTGCTCTTGGCATCCCATCTATGCGGGATGTAATTGGAAGCCCTTTGGTGAGGAGCAGCGTCACCCAGGGCAGTGACAGCCCCAGTCCCTCTGCTCCAACAGCTCCGATCCCGCTGTACTAACAGCCCCAGCCCCATTTTACCAATGGCCCCAGTCCCATTGCACCAACTGCCCTGGCCCCGCTGCAGAACGTGGGGTGATCTCAGCTGATGGTGACAGGTGGGGAATTTAGGACAAGTGGCTGATGGAAGCAACACTGGGTGGATGGATCACCATAATGAAGCAGAGAGGGATGAAGCAGGATGGGAACACAAAGCCTGAATCTTCAGAGAAATGTGCTGGCACACAGCAGAGCTGAAGCCATCTCCAGAGAGAGGAGAGGATCAGCATTTATGGGGGCTGCAAGGACACCAACCAGATAGGTCACGCAGAGCTGGGCAGAGCTGCTGGCATGCAGGGAGCTGGGATGAGCTCCGCTTCCCCCACCTGTGCCAGGGGACTGAGAGAGACAGAGAGTTCCCGAAGCAGAGCAGAAGATGGCCTGGCACACTCCTCTGCATTCTGGGTGGAAAGATCAATCTCTCCTGCATTGATACAGCCTATGGAAGTTTTTATCTCTGCAGTTATACAACACAACATTGAACGTCGGCCGTCTCACACGCAACTAGATGGGGATCTGCTGGCTGCCAGGAGAGCCATACACCAAGGAGGGGGGCTCTGGAAGCTGCAGATCCACAGGCAAAACAAACCCAGAGCCACAGAGGGCTCTGCTGATGCCATAGGGTGGGGGGGGGTTGATGTGCAAGCATCCCTGTGCTCAGTGCATATCCCACACCGCAGCGTGAGTCACGTTCCACGGGGCCGCCGCGCTGCTGCCACTTGCTCATTTCATTGATGACTCAGGGCTTAGGAAGCACGTTTGAAATCCCTTAATGAAATAATGGAGAGAGTCATTTTTATCGGCATGTATTTTTAAAACAAATCCTTGAGTGAGGCTTGCTCCTAGCTCTGCCGTTCCGCTCCAGAGATGGAGGTGAACAGCTCTTGGACGGAGCCCAGTGCACTGGTGGGGCAGGAGCAGCCCCTGCACGTGGCACATCCCAATGGAGATGGTGGCTGGGAGCAAGGACACTGCCTGGCTGAGATGGGAGGGCTGAATCCCAGCACGATTGGATCAGAAGGGCCCTCCCTGCCCCCAGCCCCAGCCCTGCCGTGGGCTGTGCCCAACAGCTCAGGCTGCCCAAGGCCCATCCGTGGCCATGGGCATCTCCAAGGTTGGGCACCCACAGCTCTGGGCAGCAGTGCCAGCGCCTCACCGCCCTCTGAAGGATTTCCCCCTAACATCTCACCTAAATCTCCCCCATTTTTGGACTGTTGGCCAATGTGACTAAGAAAGTGCTGTCCCAAGCAGGGCCAAAGCCATTACCACCAGGGCCCTCTTCCTTTCCCTACACCAGCATCGCAGAATTGGGCCAGTGCTGCCGCTGCTGCCCTTGCTGTGAGAACAACAGTGCTCCACGTGATGCTCAGAGCCTGCCTGAAAGTGCAGCGTCACCAAAAACACCAAGAGGGAAAGAGGTGCTCAATGAGAGGGCTTATGCAAGCGTCAAACATGAGACCATTGTAAAGGACAGTGATGAGCTCTGTTGAGCCTCACTGGGAAATAGCAGCCACGGGGCTGGGAACCAGGTGGCATGGAGGGGCCGATGCAGTTCTGCATGACCCATTTATTCCCATCGACACACATCAATCCCGCTGCACTTTTTACTCCCTGAAATGTTGCCAAGCATGATCTGAGCTCATCTTTTTTTTTCTGGGCAGTGTCCCTGGGAGAACCACATTATGAGCAAGGGCTGAAGAAGCCTCATGCAATTGTTCAGAAATGACACCAAAACGATGCCCAAAGACGAGCAGCTGCTCGCAGGTGGCAGCTTTCTCAGTCATCCCAATAAAATCTGGCTCAGCGCTCCCAGAATAACCAATGCCCACACAAACAAAAGGAGAGACCAAAACCGAGGGAGGTTATTTTTTTTTCCATGTTGGAAGAAAAACTCTGCAAAACAAACGGGTGGGTTAATGCTGATCAAAGCCCACCCCCCAAACCCGTACCCAAGCACTTGGGCCAAGGTGATGGCAGAGCTGAGGTTGTGCTGTGCAGCCTCACACAGCACTGTATGCACCAGGGAGCCCAGCGTGCAGGTGCCAGTGGAGCCCATGTTCCTCTCTGCCCCGTTGGGGATGGGGGGCAGCTGCCCAGCCCCTGGTGCTCAGCCTGGCACTCAAGACACACGGCAGCTCCTCCCTGCTGCTCCCCTCTGCTGGCTGCAGCTGCTGGGACACGATGGCACCTGGGTCATGGCAAACCATGCTGGTGGATGGAAGGGTGGAGAAGAGCCCTGCGAAGGACTGGGGGTGGCAGCGGGGTAAGAGCCAGCACTGTGCCCTCATAGCCCTAAAGTCAATGGATCCCGGGTGCAGCAAAGCAGCGTGGCCAGCAGGGCAAGGAAGGAGATCTGCCTCTCTGCTCTGAGCTGTGAGACCTCACCTGGAGCACTGCGTCCAGATGTGGAGTCCTCAGTACAGGAGAGACATGGAGCTGTTGGAGTGCATCCAGAGGAGGGCTACAACAAATGTTCCAAGGGATGGAACACCTCTCCTATGGGCCAAGCTGAGAGAGCTGGGGTTGCGCAGCATAGAGAAGGCTGTCCCAAACCATCATTGCTGCGTGTGAGCTTGTAAGTCTGTGGGAAATCCCCCCAGGTGTCACACACTTCTCCAGCATCATCCCTCCCCCAGCAGCCCTGCAGAGAAGGACGCACGGTGCCCCATGGGCCTCCCTGTGCCGCTCTGCTGCTGCCCCACGCACGGCTTCACACCGCACTGCCTGACCACCACTAAGTGCTGAGGCACCAAACCCCATCAAGGAAGTGCGAGACACACTGCAGAATAATTTGAGAGCATTTTAAAAAGCCCAGAGGGGGAAAAAAGCTTTTTGGAACGTGTTCTCAATCTCATTAATTGGGAAGACAGCCTTGGAGGGGAAAGAAAAAAAAAAAAGATTATATTCCTCCCCAAATCATTATCCTCTCTGAAGAGTGTATCATATGAAAACAGTTATATAAAAGAATAAATTATATTTGGAATGGCAGGAACCCCAGAATAAAGCAAAGAACTCTGGTGTTCCCATATAAAGATAGGAGACAGTTATCTGTTCCAAATTTTCGAGTTTTCTGCTGTGCCAATTCAAATTCACTACATACCAGCATGGCCATATAAAGGGGACTCCACCCATGTAATCTTGGAACGAGCTGTAATCCCCCAAACTATCAATTTAATGTATGGGGATACAAAATGAGACAAGAATGTACTGACAGAGAGCACAATCCATTAGCTCCGTGGCAGAAGGCACCAGAACGTGTGCGCAGGAACAGCTATTTAAAGCCACATTTGCATTTAAAGACCGGATCTGAAATTAAGATTTCTGCACGCAGACAGCGTCGATTCTGCCAGTGAAAAGGCCATCTCTGAATCCAGCGTGAGTTTTGTTTTTCCCTTTCTTTTCTCCCCTTTGCTCAGCGTCACGTTTCTTGGCCGGCGATGGGAAGAAAGCGGCTCAGGGTCGGGAGTTTCCCATCTCACCATGCCTGTGTGCAGCCTCCCAGCCCGTCCCACTCGGGCTGCCCCATACCAGCATGGTGGGGATCAGAGCTCCAGAGGTGCTGTTCTGGGCTGCTGGGGCTCCGGGTGCCTCTGTGACACCGATGCAGGCAGAGGGGGCACACACAGCTGCAGGGACGCAGCGTGCATGGACAGCTCTGCACTGCTCTGCCCCTCGCCCCCTGCACACACTGTGCTACGTCCCAGGGGGCCAAAACACCCCATTTTCCCGTCTTTCCACAGGTGCAGTGTGGCTGCAATGAGCCCCATCCTGCACAGGGCCCCCCCCACCGGCCCGCAGCAGGATCCTGCTTTTTGCTCCAGCACTGCCTGCCCCATGGGGTGCTCCTGCGAGAGCTGTGCTGCAATGCAGGGCATGGCAAGTGGCAGCACGGGATGGCACACAGCCCCCACGGGGAGACTCCCCAGCCCAGGGATGGAGGCATGGACTGGCCGTGTCAGCTAAGTGTTTCCATTCAAGCCAGACAGTGACTAATAACTCCATTAATTTGTTACTCAGTTAAATTTTTCAGCCCCACAAGAGCCAAATGGTTGCTCCGAGCGAAGAAATCCTGCAAGACGCATTCCTTCCTGCTGTCCCAGGAATACCCGGGGATCCATCACTGCAGGACAGAGCTGACAGCTCATTCATCCATCACGAAGAACAACACAGTAACCTTTCCTTTATCCCTTTTCCTCCCCAGATGCCATTTACTGGTGGCTACAGCTCGCGTCATGCTCCTGCTGCGCTGCGGGAGGTGGGGGCTGAGCGAGCTCCTCGTGCTGCCACTGCTGCACATCAAACAAATGAGAAAACAAACATTTGTTTTATTGGCGTTACGGCTGTCAGCACAGGGAAGGAAAGAGTGTGGTCTGCAGAGCATCCACCTTCCACCCCTTCTGCATCCAACGTCACTGCATGCACCAGCTACACCCGGCAGAGCTTGGAGGCCCTTCTGAGCTCCCTGGAGGTCCGGCACACGGAGCTCAGCTCAGCGCTGGGATTGGTGACATTACGGGATTCATGGCCACGGCCTTTTTATTTGTGCCTTCAGAAGACACGTGCCAAGAGCCTGCACCACACACCAGCACATCCCAGCTGTACGTGGGTAGCCCTGCGTTCCCCTGCTGGCTGCCCCCCAGCCTGGGGCACATCAGGGCTCTGCTCAGTGCTCTGCAGGGTGTTGCTCCCCCCGTTCCCACCTGCTCAAAATGGACCTGCTGCCCATGAGACTGCATTGAGATTCAGCTGAGAAGCAAGCTTCAGGCAGGCCTCAGGAAGCCAAAATAGAATAAAACATACATTTGTGACAAGATATCAGTCCAGTAAATCCTTGCACAGAACACAGAGGATAAAAAAAACAGATTTCTTACAAAAACCCAGTACTTTCTCTTGGTTGGTAAACGTACAGCCCTGCAAAGCCCACAGCTCCAGCATCCCCGCAACACCAGGTGCAGTGCCACAGGGCACAGAGCAGAGCTGCAAACCACCCCACAGCACAAACCACCCTCCTCAAGCCCTGCTCCTGCAGCTCTCAGCCTGCAGACCACTCTCAGCACATCACCAAACAAGCCTACAGGACCTCCTCAGGGCCTTGGGGATGTGAGTGCCCAAAGCCTCAGAGCCAAACCACCAGGATCCCTGTGGGTGTCCCCCAAATGGACCCCACACATCGCTGTATGGTGAGACAACAAATGCAGCACAGCCGCCAGCCCAGCTCACTGTGTCCTGGAGCTCGCTCCATCCCATGTCCCAAAGAGGCACTGACCCCCCCAAGTGCAGGGCAGCACCCAGTGCCCCCACCCCACCTGGCAGCAGCTCCAGCCCAGCCTTTCACCTCATGCCTTCCCGAGGCCCTTTACCCACCCAGCCTCCACCGCAGCAAGATGCTTGGGTTCACATTAGGCTTTTCCCAAATAATATCCCGGGGTACCCCAGCTCTGCAAGGCGCACTGCTCACCATCTCTGCTATGCTCTGGTCTTCACAAGGGCTCTGGCTTCTTCCTCCTCCTCCTCCTCCTTGTCCCCTCCCTGGCTGCACAGCTGCCACCCGTTCCGGCTCCATTCCACGGTCTCTCCCCACGATTACAGGGCAGCACAACCACCCCAGGTGAGCTGGCAATCACAGACCTGGAGGCAATTTCCATGGAAATGTCCCCTCCCAGCTCAGACGTGGGTTTATCTGCCTGGGAGGAGCATCCCACGCCAGCACTCCACAGTGCCTGACCTGTGCCTTGCCATCCCAAGATGCAGCAATGCTCCACAAGCAACAAACCGCCCATTCACTGCTTTCTTCCCTCCATCCCATGGCAGCCCACGAACTCACCTCCTCCCAGTCCTGACCAGTAGCACCAGCCCCATGGCACTGGGCTCCCACAGGGTCTCCAAGCCCCAGAACCAGCCCCAAGCCATCAATGGGCAGAGCTGCTTCAAGAGAAAAGCACACGTCTGTCTCCGTGTGGGGTTATAAGGGCAAAGACCTGACTTCGCTGGGAGAAAGAGATGTGATGGGCATTTATCAAAGCTGGGATGAAGATGAAGGCAAGCTCAGACCCCAGAGCCCAGCCCTGTGAGCCATCCCAGCCCCACACAACCCCATCCCTGTGGGCTCCAGCACGGCAGCCTCCATGGGGCGTTGTGGCAGGATTCGTGGCAACAGCACAGAAAAACAAATGTGCCAAGGCAAGTCACAAATGACCTGGCAAGTCACAAGCATGGCCAAGGATGGAAAACCAGCAGTCTGTGTCTCACCATGGCACCCTGCAGTATCCCTGCAGACATAGCAGTACCCAGCCCTAGGAGGGCTGTGAGAAGTGCTCATCCAAAGCACCCCAAGAACGATGCACAGAGCTGCAGTGGGTTGTGGCTGTCTGTGCTCTGGAAGCACAGCAGCTTCCAGGGGAAGCACAGCCCCTCGCGCCCAGGCCCCGGGGAAGCCCATCCGCATTCAGGCAGCATTTGGGCTGCTGCGAGGGAAGAAATTAAAGAAATAAATCATATTTTGTTTGTGCTCAGTAAACACTCGCTGGAGAGCCGTGATTCAGCCTTGCATCTGCTTCTCCCCAGCAGGAAGCCACGGTGCTGGTTACTGTGGTGGCTGCAGGGCACGGGGAGCCCGGGGCTGGCATGAGGACAGGGATGGGGACAGAGACAGAAGCAAGGAATGGGGATGGGGACACAAGGGTGGATGGCACAGCCGCACGTCAGCAGTGAGAAGGCTTTGGTGGAGATGTGGAGAGAGAAGGCAGCTGGGAGGAGAGTGGTTCAATGGGGAGAGGACGCACCGGGAGTTCTCTGAGGAGCAGGGGGGAGTAAGGAGAAGCTCAGGAAAGGAGAAACAGGGAAAAGAGACGAAAAAGCCGCTGGGTAAGGGATGCAGGAAGGGAAAAAATAAAAGGGAAGGAAAAAAAAAACACCAGTTGAAATCCTTGGGGAGTTGTGGAAGAGAAGAAAGCGCACAGACACGGCAGGCACGCCAGAGCCAGAGCCAGAGCACAGGAAGCGCCTAACGAGGCTGGAGACAGAGATACTACCGTGCTGCTGACATCATGCCGCGCCGCAGCCCTTTCCAAAACAGCTCCGAGCTGCAGCGCGGGGCGCAGGCAGTGTGCTGGGAGATGTGCTGGGAGATGTGCTGGGAGCTGCCCTGGGCCAGCACGGCCCTGGGGTTGGCAGGGAGGGGACAGCGGTGGTGAGGGGCTGGGTCCGTGGGAAGGGGCATTGCCAAAGGTTTTCTCCAATTGATACACACACAGTGAGATGTGATGTCCCTGCTGTGCAAAAAGGTGAGTGCTCCCAACAAACAGAGCCAAGCAGTGAGAAACGGCAGATACAGAGACCCAGAGGGCAGCAGGGCACTGGGGAGGATCTCCGGACTGTGCAGGCAGCAGTGCCATGCATCTCCCCGTCCTGCACGGGCTCTGCATCTCCCCGGGGTCCGCATGGGACACCCACGCCGAGGGCACCCAGCAGCTGCTCTCCCAGCATCTTCTGCAGGAGATCTGCCCACCACAGGGCTGGGCAGGTAGGAGAAACCCATCGTGGAGCCTCTGTTGGCCCTGGAGCCGTCCGCACCCCCAGCTCCTCGCTCCCAAGCCCTGGGGCTGCCTCCCTGCCTGGGGGGGCTGACTCACGCGCTGGGAGAAATTAATAAGCAAGCACAGGAGAAGGCTCATCCCTCCAGCAGCAGCATGAATCACGGCTCTGCTTGCCTGTCCAACGCATTGTTCAGCACTGAGTCAGTACTGCTGCGCAGGTTAACAAGGGCAGAAATTAAAAGTGATGGCCTACGAAATGCAACAGCGCTGAGAAATTATAAAGCAGTGCTACTGTAAGAAAGCTGACGGGACTGCCCACAGAGCCCCAGAAAAGACATGCTCTGTGCTTCAGCTTCTCACCAGCTGCTTCTTTGCAGACAAGCCCCCCCCAGTGCCCCAGTGCTCCCCAGAGCCCCACAGCGAGAGGCAGCGCTGTGCATCCACCTCCTCTGCCTCCCACTGGGTGCCTCACATGTGCAGCCCTGGCTGGGGGGAGAGCCCTAACTGAGCAACATGTGTCTCAGGGCTGGGGGCCATCCTCAGAACAAAAGCCCTTGTCACTATTTCCCACCCAAAACAGCTTCTGCAACACAGTGGTGCATCACCACTGCAAGTAGCAATGATGTTTAGAAAGTACATTGTAACCTCAGCGTAGAACAAGAGGCTCCTGCAGTCAGAGTCCTGGATGTTGCTGTGGAATGGCTGCTGTGAAGCACCCCCAACAGCCCTCGTGTTCTGTGAGCTTGTAGGTACTGAGCGAGTGCACCAACACGGGCTGTACTGCACTCAGAGATACATGGGAGCAGAACCCAACTTTGTGGAGCAGAGAGAGAAAGAGAGGAGACACGCAGTTTGGGAAATGGGGTCAGCTGCTGGGCTGCCCCGGTACATGAGCATGAGCACACCCAGGAAACATGCGCTGTGCTTTAAGTGCTCCCTTCTGATCATATCAGCCACCAACAACTCTCATCCCTCTCCAACACCAGCTGATGGATCAGCTTTGAAGATACTGTGCAGCAGCAAGTTCTGCAGGTTACATCCTCTGGTACAAGAAAGCACTGCCCCACGGCAGCGCTTCACTCGCTTCCTTGCAGCTCTGGCTAATGGACTTAAGACCAAAACGTCTCCAAGGATGCTGTGACTCATGATGCCATCCCACACCATGCTAGGACCCCAGGGCAGATCCCACCCACCACCAGCACCTCTCCTTTGTCACTGCAGGGCTGGGGGCAATGAACACAACGTGACGCACGCTGCTCCATCCCACCCAGCAGCCCCAGAGAAAGCTAATCTGAAGGAGCCATCAACTGAAAACAAAACAAAATCTGCTCAGCAAACCAGCGAGCACCAGAGGACCCATTTTCTCCGACAAGGATCCAATTCAGCTCTAAGAGGACAGTTATTATGCATTAAATGAATGGCAATCGATTATTAAGAGTGCATTCATCGGGGCTGGGTAAATGTGTAAGAAGATACCCACCTATTACATAGCTGTGAAACCACACTGAATGCGCTCCTAATGACCAACTGCTATTTACTTAACATTCAATATCCATTGCTAGGGAAGGTCTCTCTAGATTTAATAAGCCTCTGTTATTTTATGTTTAATTAAATACCGTCCACTATTAAAAACATATTTAACTGAGGTCAAAACCAGTAAAAACTGTATCTTATAACACAGCTGCTAAACCTCAAATATCTCCTTAATGATTAATTGGGATTTAGCACGATTGCTGTCCGACTGAGAGCGCGTGGAAGCCAGAAGCTCCAAGATTCAAGGACAAAAGTGCTTTGCTTCTGCAAACAATTCTGCTGGTTGAATAGTTTGGCTAATAGAAACGTAGCAGGGCAGTGGGAGCCTCAGCCCAGTGTAACCCAAAGTTTGGAAAATTCAACATAAAGCACATCCATGTGCACAACACCTGCACAGCCGAGCGGGGAGCTGGGACACAGTGCCCCAAATGCAGGGAACCCCACGGCGTGGGACACTTGCAGGACCCATCCTGCTCAGCCCTGTCCCAGCTCTTCTGGGAGCATCTCGATGGGACACGTCCAGTTGGAACTGCCAGTGGTTGAGATTGCCAACGGGTTGGATTGCCAATGGTTGGGATGGCCAATGGCTTGGGATTGTCAGTGGTTGGGATGGCCAATGGTTGGGATGGCCAATGGCTTGGGATTGTCAGTGTTTGGGATGGTCAGTGGTTGGGATGGCCAATGGCTTGGGATGGCCAATGGCTTGGGATGGCCAATGGTTGGGATGGCCAATGGTTGGGATGGCCAATGGCTTGGGATTGTCAGTGGTTGGGATGGCCAATGGCTTAGGATTGTCAGTGGGCTGGCTCTGTGGCTTGTCATCCACAGCAGCTCCTCCAGCAGGAACCAGTGGTGCCAGGAAGGAGTTGGAGCTGGATTTGCTACGATGGCATAAGCTCTGCCCTCTCCGCTCCATTCGTCATCAGTGTCACTGGGCACAGCGACAGCTGTGGGGACAGGGGCCTCTCAGTTGGGGGAAAGAGGCTTGAACAGGGAGCAGAGAGAAGTTCAAAGCATGTCAGCACTTGGGATAAAGCCATTCCACCTCAATGACCTCCTGCAAGAGGATTTGATTCTTGTTGTTTTCATTCTGAAAGCCCTTCAAAGCAAAATCTGATACTAGCAAAGAATTAAATAGAGCAGTGCATACCCACACAGATTGCACAAGAAAACAAAATTAAAAATAGAAACAGCCAGAACAAAAATGAACGCAGAAGAAAAGTTCAAGAGTGGAAATCCCGAGGGTCCTCTCATTCTGTAGTTCCCTCCTAACCTCAGGTATGCTGTGGCATCAGGGTTAGGCAGCAGACTGCATGCTGTGATCGTGGGACATGAGTTAAGAGCCCAGAAGTTCAGCTCAGCTTTGGGCAAACCCAACTGCAAACATGCTGTGAGCTCATAGCATTGCTAAAGGAATTGGACCACGCTGCAGGGATTTAGTGAGATGTCTCAAGCAAATGTCAGTCCTGGGCAGCTGGATGGGGCTGAGACAAGAAAAGCTCTGCCCCAAATCATATCCCAAGAGCAAATTCATCATCCTGCCACGAATGTCATTCCAAAGGAATAAGAAGCCATCGCTGGCGTCTGACAAGGCATCATGCTGTGCACCGAGACGAGGCGGGTGCTAATATCCATATTGAGCAGGCACCTCTGGAGGGAAATGTTGAGATAATTAAGTGCTTCTGACACCTGAAGGGATCCTGGGAGTCCCAGCAGCGTACCCCCAGGGATGTATCACAAAGAGAGCTGGACGCTTGCCTCTGCCTCACGGCTGCCAGGCTGGCAGCCGCCTCTCCAGGTGCTCGAGGGACAGGATGGGAACGAGAAGGATCCCGTGGGAGGATGCTGGTAGAATAACCATGTCACCAAAGTCACTCACCTCCCAGATCTCAGCACCCGGAGGAAAGTCCACTTGGTCTCTTTACTTCCTGCTCCAAGCACTGATTTATATGCATACATAAATGCACAAAGTGCCTATTTGCTCTTCACAACAGCCCTCCCATGAACTAGCCGTACCACAACAGTAAGCAATCCACGGCAGATACCATCTGTGTTACTTCAAAGCCACGCAACACATTAAGCAAATAGCAGAGGTGTCTGTCTGAGGAATATGGTGATGAAGGACGTCTCCATCTCCAGATCAGCCTTGGGGACCTGCTGTGACATGGAGTGCTGCCCCACGATGCAGGGCAAGGAATGTAGCACCCAATCTGTCCCGTCTTATTCAGGAAAAGTCAATGGATGGGAAGAATCAGGAACAGCTCCAGAGATGCCTCCCTGGTCCAGCAGAGGAAGGAGACACCCACTACAGACATGTTCATCCTACCTGTTCCCTTCTGTCCAGTCAAGGCTCTCTGTTTGTCTTCTAGTGAGTTCATCTCTGTTTGATTTACTCTATTGGTCAATCAATTCGGTAAGGACCCAAGAGCCCAGCTGAAGTCAACAAGCCAACACTGAACATTGTTATCTGTGAATGACTCCTACTGGGCATGGGAAACCTCAAGAGCTGCACTTGCACAAGCACAAGGGTTTGCTTGTTTCAGTTCCCTTCTTGGTATCCTTGCCACACTAAGATTCCCATGAAAGATGACTAAGGAGTACCTCTTCCACCAACAGAAATAGGATTGCATGGATGTCTTCAGCTGAGGCTCCAGGCCACGTTCCATAAAGGGCTGCAGGGGCACCATGGATGTGTGGGATGAGGAAGCAGGGCTGAAGCAGCCCCTCTGCTCCCATAGCAGCATGACAGCGACTCAGCCAAGGCTGAGGGCAGGCCAGCCAAGGCCTTGGGGGTCAGACAGACAGCAGCAGGGGGGTCATGGCAGAGCCAAACCCCACCTCCACGCCTCTTTCAGGTTTCTTTCATCCCTCGAGTCACAAGTTTCACATCTTCCTCCATTAGCTGCCTGCAATGCAGACATCGGCTCCAGCCATCTCTGCAGCCACCGTTCCTCTGCTGTTTTACGCAGCCTATGGCACACTGGAGATGCCCATTTCTCTCCATCCCCCATGTAGAAAGCCTGGACACGCAGCCCAGACACCAGTGCACACTGAGAACTCCATCCTGCCCCAACCACAGCAGCATAGCACGGCTTAATTCATTACAGCCTGCAAACCGCCTTGAGATTCTCCCGTGCTCTACAACCCCAGGGCTGCTATTTGCTTAACCCCGCCAAGCAGACGGGGCAGGCACCCAAAGCCGCAGCAGCACTGGCTGCTCCAGCCGGCCCCACGGAGCTCCAGCAGCAGATGCATTGGCTGCTGCGAAAAACAACTTCCTTCTTTCTTTTTTGCTCGAGTTAGCTGGGGTTTAGGCTGAGATTTCGGTTACGTTTTGCGGCCCGCCTTTCTGGAGACAACCACCCGCCTGATGCTGGGTGAGAGCGAGATGTCTGAGACCACGAGCAGTTGTGTTTATTTGGGTTCCAATCTTCCAATCATTCACAACCCTGGGAAAATGAAGCTGCGTTGCTGGGGTGAAGCTTTTTGTTTTGCAAACGGGCTTCAGTCTGGGGGTGATGCGATGTCCGCCAGCCCCTGCCTTCTGCTCCCTGCAGCTCTATGCAGCACGAATCCGCAGGAACAGCAGCACCGTGTGGCCCCCGAGACATCCGGGGAGCACGCACTGAGCCTGCCCTCTGCCAGAACCCGACACCGCGCCGGAATGTAGAAAATTGCAAATGATACTTTAATTCCACAGTCACTCACCGCCAGTAGCTCCGGCCATGGGAAATACTGGGGTAGGCGCACGGCTGGGAGCGCCCGCACAGAGCACAGCCAGCAGAACCCAACGGGTTGGAACTGGGATATATGGAGCAACACTCCCAACGTGGGCAAGTCGTGCCCACCCAGTGCTCGCTCCAAGTGCTTACGTCCAGATCCCACGTCTCTGCTCAGCCATGGCACCTCCAGACCCTGTCCCATCCGTGGGGCAGTGCCTGTGCCCTGCATCAGCTGCTCCCCAGGAACCAGGAACTTGTGGCTTCGGGACTTGTCCCCTGTTTTTCCTGGTGCCTGGCGGAGCTCTGGAGTGATGTAGAGTCAGAACAGAACCAAAATTAAATACAAGACAATGTGGAAAACTCAGAAAGTCCATGTGCTGCCCACCAGGAGCACAAGAACTGCTGCGGTTGGATTTATTGTCAGGGTAATTATCAGATACAGGAGGATGTGAACTCCAAACTCCCTGGGGCAGTTTGGAGTTGGATTTAATACTACACAGAGCTCAGCCAAAAGTGTTACGAGAGGAGAGGGGCAGCACACTGGGATGAGGGCTGCTCTCACGTTTCAGGAACTTCCTGCTCCAGTTTCAGATCTTCCTTCCTTCCTCTTAGCTGTCCATCTCAAGTCAGTGGTTTTGGAGACCAAGGAATAACACGATTCCCTGCTGTCGCTCTCCAACAGACAGAGCTCAGTGTTCCATGCCACTCAATGGTCAGGGACAGGTGTGCCCAAGTGCCACATCCCTTGGCTCAGGACACTTCCCTCAGCCCTGTCTGCACTGTGGGACGGTGCCAAGCATCCTCCTCCCCACCATGGATGGGAGCAAGCAAGCCAGAACCCAGCTCGCACCTTCCTGTGTGGCAGGAGGGGCAGCAGTTGGTGAGGTCCCATTCACAGAATCACAGAACCATCAGAGGATGACCTGGTACTTCTCCTGCTGGCACAGCCACTGTGGCCTCATCATCGTGCCCACACCAGTAAGGTGCTGCAGGTGTGGATTAGGTACCCACAGTGGAAAAACTCAATAGTATGCAGCATCAAATCCTTTTGCGCCACTGGTCCCTAAACTGAAGTCTCTGCGCCACAAACATGGGAGCTCTGAGGTGCCAGTCCTCAGCCCCCTTCTGAGCTGGGGATAGAGGCTGGGGGGAGGAGGGATAGGAACTCACAGCAGGGAACAGGAAAGCTGTCACCAGGCAGCTGTCACCTGCTGCCACCAACAGGGACTGTAGGGACCAGCAGGGCCATGCGCTGCACCCACTGCCTCCTTCCCACACCCCATAGCTCTGCTCATATGGGGTTCCACCTTCAAGCAGATCTGTCAAAGTGGAAAGCAAAGCTGAACCAGGGACACTTTTAGAGATGTACAGCCTGAGGGTGAGCGCAGCAGCGTCCTGGTGCCTCCTGTGCCAGACCCAGCTCCCAGGAGCCCCGTGTGCCACCTGCAGCAGGCAGCCCCGACATGCCCAGGGCAGGATTTCCCCTTCCAACAGTGCTCCAGCAGCACGGCCCAGAGTTTGCTTTGTGCTCTGCATAGAGAGGAGAGCACAGAGGAGAGATGAGAGGAGCGTCACGCCGTGCGATGGAAGAGGGTAACTCGAGCTGTGGTCTACCCTACATTCCTTGTGGCTCCAGCTCCCCAGCCAAAACAAAACCAACATTTTCCTTTTTTTTTCTTCTTTTTTTTCCCCTTTCCTTGAGGCCAAATAGGAGGAGGGGGCACCCCCACAGCACTCAGCCCAAGTCCCGCTGGCTGGGACCCAGCTCAGCTCCGCCAGCTCCCAAAAATTCTCCCAGCAGCAAGCAGACCAGACCCAGAGTCCTCCTGCAGTGACACCTCCACACCACAGCCCTGAGGATACCCCCGCTCCCCTATCACCTCCTAAAATCTTTGGCGTGTTTATGGGAAGTCTCCTGCTACCCGTAGTGCCCACAGGGAGCCATGGGGCAGGGAGCCAGGAGGAGGGCACCGAGCCCCTGATGTTCCATCCTGCACCATCCCATCCCACCTGCCAGCAGGAGCTCGCTCTCCAAACTGCTGCCCACCCCATCCTCAAGCAGCAGACGCACTGGGTCAGCCTTGGCTTGGCCGTACAGCAAGACTGGGTGCTAACATCCAGGTGTGAAGCACCAAGAAGTCCCCGTGTGCTCGTGTGTGTGCATTCAGCATCCGACCCCTCCAGGCTGCCCCACTGCACGGGGTTAGAGCTCACATTTGGGCACACGCTGCCATTCACCTCCCAGCCCCAGCCACGGGCCAAGGGGCCCCGGTGGGCTCATGGCAGCAAGCTGCAGACACGGGAAAGAGTTAACGCTTCCCCCAGCTCAGCTCGTACACTGTTATTCAATACATTATTGACGTTGAAAAGTCGTCATGTTACAATCCAGCAGTCCACGAGTATTAAGAGGAAAACAGAGGCATGCAGAGCGAGACACACACCGCGAGCAGTGGGCCCCTCCGCGCTGCGGTTACGTTGCTGCACACAAACTCCTTTCCCAGACTTGGTTTCCTCCCCCACCTCTCCCATTTGGTGCAAAACCCACCCGCTCGCTTAATGCCGCTGTGAATCCCCAAATCCTGCTCACAGGAGGGATTACCCGGGGGGGAAAGGCAGCCGGGGGCTGTTCTCAGGCTCCAGCGGCTCTGATGCTCGGTGGCTGACATTGGTGCTCGGGGCCAAACCTTGCAGGGAGGGCTCCTGTGTGGGATCCCGTGGCCGTGCCGGGGTGGCAGCAGGGCAGGAGGTGAAGGCGACACCTGCCCAGTGTAAGGGCTGGGGCCGGGCTGCTGGGGCCGCTGCTCGCCAGCCACCGCACTCCCCGCTTGTATTTTATTTCATCCCCTGATGGGAGAAATGTGTCCTTAATTTGTCCTGAAAGAAAAAGAGGGCGAGCTGCATTCTCACATCCAGAATGAAGACAACACGCAAAGCCCTTTAGAAGCCGGCGCCACAAATACGACGCGCTCCTTTTTCTAATTAGCGATGCTTTTCCCAGCAAGCAGGGTGGGGGGGCTGCACACCAGGCCCCACGCCGCTGCCCCTCGTGTCCCTCTGTGCCCAGCCGGGCCCTCCCCACCGATCTGTCCCCAGAGGGCAGTTCTGGCTCCTCTCACACAGAAACAGGGGTTCATCTGGTTTCAATCCGGCCCCTCGCAGTAGCTGTCACCATGAGTTTGCTGGCAGGGTGAAGGATGCCTTTATGCAGCCCCTTGCCAAAGCGGCAAGCATTCAAACCTGTGGCTGCGGCAGACCTCCAGTGCCCCGCTGGCACACCTTGGCCACACGGGGCAGAGCGCGGCGGTGCTCGCGATGAGCAGACACCGAGCAACGCGGCACGGGCAGCGCTTGCCGGGCTCCGGCCAGCACCTGTGGCCGCAGCACAGCAGCGTGGGCTCTCCTGCTCCCCTTCCCCTCCCCCAGAAAGCCCCAAGAACCGCAAGAACCACAGAAATGCATCCCCGTGCTGCAGAGCCTCCCTGCGAAGGGCACGCTGTGCTGCTGGGGAGCTCTGCCGCCCGCACCGCCTGGCCGCCCGCCAGCCTCTGACAGCAGCTGTCACATAAAAGCAAACACTTAAAACCATTACATTTTACAGCAGTTTATCTTGAACGCCGCCTAAGGTTTTGACGTCGCTCCACGATGACCCAGTTCAGTGGGTTCCCCCTGCAGCCCCCTCCTCCTCCTGGCTCGCTGTGACGCCACGGCACGGCGCTGAGCTCACAACTCACCCCGTCCCACACAAGGACCTTCTTGTGCAGCAACCGTGAGCTGTGTCACTGCATCCATGGGCACAACACAGCCAGCAAACAGCAAACAGCCACTGTCCTGCACTGGGGGACACAACCCCTTCTGATCCAGCCCCCGATCCCATCGGTTTTAGGGCTGTAAGAGCACACTGCTGGCTCATGTCCAGCTGACACCCAGTCCTTCCCAGCAGGGCTGTGCTCCATCCTTACATCCTCCAGCTTGCACTGATAGCAGGGGTTGCCATCACCCGGCTGCACACCTCGCGCTTTGCAGAACCTCACGCAGTTCCCCTGGGCGCTCAGCCTGCCCTGGTCTCTCCGGATGGCATCCCACCCCTCAGCTGTACTGAGCGCCCCACACAGCCTGCTGCCACCTGCAAACTGCTGAGGGTGCACTCAATCTCAGTGTCCGTGTCACTGGTGAAGGTGTTAAAGAGCACCAGCTCTTTAACAGGGACACCACTCATCACTGATCTCCATCCGGACATTGAGCCATTGACCACCACTCTCTGGGTGTGATCTCATAACCAGTTCCTTATCCGTCAGATCTTTTCAGTTTGGTGAGAATGATGCTATGGAGGACTTCTCAAAGGCCGTACTGATGTGCAGACAGATGACAGCCGTGGCTTTTCCCCTCACTGATTCAGTTACACCAACAAAGGCACACAGTTGGTCAGGCAGGACCTGCCTTTGGTGCAGCCATGCTGCTTGTCCCATCACCTTCCTCTGTCCTATGTGTCTCAGCAGGATGATCTGCTCCATGATCTTCCCTGGCATAGAGGTGAGGCTGACAGGTCAGCATTTCCCAGGTTCATCCTTTCTCCCCTTCCTACAAATGGGTGTGACATGGCCTCTTATTCAGCCACCAGGGTCTGCAGCTGACCAAGCATCACCGAGAGCATCAGCCAATTCCCTCAGGACTCTGGGATGCATCTCATGGGGATTCAGAGACTCGTGGATGTTCAGGTTCCTGTTGTTCAGGTGTTCTTCCTGGTGTTCAGGTCTTGGGGCCACAAATTCAGCTAAACACAAAGCACAGCATGGCTGGATGTCTCTGCTGACCCCTGAGCACTCCCCATGCAGTAATGCACTTCTGATTGAGGAACTGTGAGTGAGGAACTGTGGATCAGAGCCCCCAGCTCTTGTGGTGTGGGAACAGAAATGCCAAAGCGTTCTCCTTCGCTTCCGTCCCATTCAGCGCACGTCTCACGCGGTGCAGATCAGTCAAAGAGCAGCACAGTGCTGGCACAGCCCTTACATCACTGGGTGTTTTCCCCACAGCTCCCACTCTGTTTCCTGCACTCCTCCTAATGACATGACTTCATTTCTGTATATACATATATGTATTATTTCTAAGCCAATTTTCTAACCATTTTGCCAACAACTGAAAACGCACCACAAGAAGAGAGCAAGAGCCCCAAACCAGTGCCTGATGCCTCCAAACCAACACATGGCACATGGGGCTGGGAGAGAGGCGAGATGCAGCCCCAGGAGTGGGACAGCTGGCGCAGGCCCTGTCCCACTCTTGGGCTCCCCTGCCGTAGCACTGCCATCACAAATGCACTGTGCAATGAGGTGATGGCCTTCCTAGGACAGGGCTTTGATTGGCATCGCCATCACGAGCAGCCTCTCATTCTCCATCCTCCACGCACACATCTAGATGTGTATGTACACATATGAGAAACTTTATTCGCGAGGAAAAACAGCAGCAGGAAATTAAAAAGGTTTGTGTGACAATATGAGCATGGCTGTAAGGCACACTGCCTGCTCCCTGCGCAGAGCACGCTGCCCTGCTCACACACCTCAGCTTTTCTCTGAGACATTTCTCTTCACCGCTTTTACTTCTGCTTCCATCACTGCAGCTTCTCCTTCCTAAGGAGCAGGTGAAAGAACAAGAGCATCACTCAGCCCCTGCACGCCCATGGTCTCAGCAACTACTGTCAAGTTCTAGATGTGTCTTGCTAACATCCTACAGGGTACCTGCTTAGCTCATGGGGCTGGGGCTGCCAGAAACCCACTGGAGGCCAAATTACAAACAGAGCAGTGGCACCGACCCCTCTCCATCCTGATCTGCACAGGTCCCACAGGACAGCCCTCAGAACACTCCTCCAGGCATCACCACGCAGCAGCAGCCATCCTCAGGCCTCCATTGGCCTCACAGCGTGCAACCAGGAGAGAGGAAGGGAAATGAGACCTGCGATGGGTTTGGCTTCGTGGGAGAGGGGAGGAAGGGGTCGGGGAGGAGGGGCGAAGCAGAAGTTTGGGAAAGCGGGAGCCAGACAGCCAGGGGATTTCGCTCCGCTTTGCCATCGCCCCGAGTGCTCCATGGGGTTGGGAGCGGCGAAACCCGATCGGCCGTTAACCCTGGAATGCGTGGAAATGACAACTGCGCATAACTCCGGGGAATCTGCAACGGTGCCCCCGCGCCCGGAGCGGCAGCGCTGACCGCGCGCCTGCGGCATGAGCTCATCGCGGGGCTTAATACCCTCCATGAGCCCAGCCTGCAGGAATGCGCCGCGCTTGGTGCCGGGGGGACGCGGGGGGACACCCACCTGCCCCGTCCCCTTCCATCCCTCCGCCATCCCCCGTTTCCCACAGGTCGCACGCAGCCTCGCCCTCCTCTCTTCTTATTTTCTGCCTTGTGGAAAGGGGCTGAAAGCCCCGGGGTTCTTCCCCCCAAGCCAGCCTGCTCCCTGACGCCGCGGCACCGCTCTCCCGTGCGGCGGTGATACACAGAGCTGCCTGCAGCATTTCTGCCCTATTCCGGTCCTCCTCCTCCTAACTAAACCGGCCCAGACTCGCTGCCACTGGTGGTGAGAACCCCGTGGAGAGAAGCCATTGGGACCAGCCACGCTCTTTGGGCATCTCTCAAACATCCGCACGTCCTACTGATGGCAGCTCTTTTCGGGAGGGGACAGAACAAAGGAGGAAAGTCAAACCGGACTTGTGTGTCCCTTGCACACCTCATGTGCCACCTTTGGCAGCAGCTGTCCAACATCTGCCTTCTGGCAAATCCACCACAAGTGAAGGCAGGGCTTCATGGGGCCAAAATTTGGGTGACATGGGGCTGCTGGTGCCAAGGGGAGGCGAGGGGCAGGGGGCAGTGGGGATACAGGGGTTTGTAGGGTGTTTGTTGCCTGCGGGGTTTGGGGGAACCAAGAGGAAGAGCTGTGCCCAAGGCACTGGATTTCAGACAATGGGGGCAGCCCTGCCGGGATCTCCTCTGGGAATCACATGTCTATGGACATGGTTGTGGGGGACCTCCCAGAGGGGCACATGTCACTCTCACCTCCATGGCTCTCCTTCATCAGCCTGGGTGCTTCCCACAGAGTCCAGGAACGTGGGACACTTGTGGGAGAGGACCTGGGGAGAGCCAGCAGCAAAAGGGTCGTAGTGCTGGGCTGCTGCAAGCCAGGAAGTGCCAGTGGATGGGTCAAGGGTCAAGGAAGGATTAAGGGCCAGAGTGATCAAAATCAGACCCAGCAGTGTAACAAAGCCTTCCCTGCCACTGGATGGGTCCTGGGGATGAGCTCTCTGCCAAGAGCTGAACCCATGGAAAAGGGAACAGTGCATCCTTGCAGAGGGGCACAGCACTAATGACAGAGGTCAGTCAGGTAGCCAGGGCTTGGATGCAGCTCTGAACTTCTTGAGCTGCCTCCAGAGCAGAGGCACTCCTCACCTCCTGACTGCCTGATCTTTCAGTAAGAGCCCCACAACCAAATCCCCTCCCTTCCAGTGTGGGAGGCTCAGCGCTGAGCCTCCAATGTCCCCCACCCAGCAATGCCAGAACAAAGCAAGCTCTGAGCTGAGCCAGGACAAAGGTTCAGCCAGTGCCTGCAAGGCCAGGTCCCTAACGCTGTGGCTGGGCAGGCCCAGGAGCAGGAGGGCAGCTGCCACCTGAGGGGCTCAGTGATCCTGCGGCTGCATGGGGAAGGTCGTATGGCCATGGCACAGCCCCAGCTGCCTGCAGGGTGAGACAGGAGCAAAGGCATCTTAACCACTGTGGCTCACACCAAGGCTCAGAAGAGATTTAGGTGATGCCGGGCTTAAAATGCCTTCATTGGCTCACCTGTAGCCCTGCTAGCAGTGCATCCAGGCAGGGGATGCTGCCACCAGCTCTGCATCGGCACAGGGCTGGATTGTTTTGCAGCTCTGCCAGAGCACTGCAGCACCAGGGTGAGATGGGTCATGGAGCACTGACCCCTACCAGCACTCAGGCTGCCCACAAGGTGCCAAGTTGAGCTCCTTGTGACACTGTGAGCCACCCCAGCACTGCCAAGGTCTCCCCGGCACGTGCTGATACACAGGTGACAACGCAGACGACACACAAGCTGGGAGCTGCAGTAGGGCTTGCATTCTGTTCTGCATGAACCCGGGGGCTGCTGCCATGTTCTCTTCTCGTGGCATCTGCTGTAAAGAGCCCAGCCTCACTGCAGTGGGAATGAGCAGGTTCTGTGTGGGGGAGATGGATCACACTGGGCAGTGGCACTGCAGCAGGAGCAGTCTGCTGCCTGCACTCCTTGCTCAGGCCCTTAGTGCAGAGCTGCTTTATGCACTGCTCAGTGCTCGGTGGGAAAGTCCCACATGGAACCTCACAGGTGTCCAAGTAATGGGCTGCTCAATAAATTGCTCTGAAACCTACAGAGTTTAATTCTCTCGAGGGTCTTTTCTGTGTTTCATCTCCGGCAGCCTGAAATACCCTTTGGCAGGTGCAAATGTCTTTACTGAACTCCAAACAAAGATCTATTAGTAATACAGCTGGGATGGGGGGGGGGTTTTGAACCAAGTGGGAGAGGTTAGTGCACGGGAGCCTCGGCCTATGCAAATCCATGGGGAGTGTGGCACTGTGTGGGATGTTATTTCTATGAAATGCACTGGGACTCTGGGAGCAGCCATAGGTTCTGGTGTGCCAGGCAGCTGCTGTGCACAGGGCAGCTCTGCTCCTGCATGGCCACCTGGAAACCTTCCCATGGGCAGAGCAGCTCTTCCTTCTGAGCAGGGAAAACCAAACCAAACCAAACCACACCAACACAAAGGAAATGGTGCCATATTCTTTATCACCTTATCACCAGGAGGGGAGCAGTGAGCACCGTGCCTGACCACAGCTCCACACCATGCCCAGTGCCCTGCGGCCGCCTTGGGTTACACAAGGGAAGCAGCCCAGCCCAGGCTCCCGTTTCCAAACACCTCGCCTTCATATGCCAGGGTTGCATCAGCTCCTGTGCCCGTATTTATAACTGGTCCTAAAACCCGATATTCCATTTCCAGTAGCTCATGGGGTGAGCTCAATGTCCGGGGCCCCGGCCAAGCAGCTGCTGCCAGCGTGATCCCTCTTCCCTTCACATCCTGCTCAGAAAAGCTTCCCACCGGCAGCCCAGTGCCTCAGCTTACTGCACGAGCTCCTTAATTAGCTGACTGAGGCGTGAGGCAGGCTCATTAAAGAGATAGCTGACGAGGGCTTGGATGAGCGTGGCCGCGGCCGAAACCGTGCGGCTCATTGAACCGCTCCTGCCCTGCCTCCAGCACAGCCAGCACAGCCCTCCTCTGGCAGGAGGGCCCCGAAAGCTGGTTTGGGGCTGACAGATGGGTGGGGAGGACTTGGCCCGAGGGGGCTGGGCCAGGAGCGTGGAGGGGCCCATCTCCATCACTGTGCCGATGCCTCTGGGAGGAGACGTCCAGCTGCTCCAGTTGTAAACAAGAAATAATCCGATGAAAAGAGCGAATCTTCTAGGCACCGGGATCAATCACACACCTATTAAACGTACAAAGCCACCTCTCAGATTAACCACGATTTATAAACCTGGACAACAGGCGCAGATCTGGGCCTGGCTGGGACACATGGTGCCGTGCCTCGACACAAAGCAAACGTCAGAGCTCCTTAAACATCTCCATCTCCCAAGGACTTCATGGCCGTCCACAGAGAGCCACACACCCAAATCCAGCAGAAGCAGAAGCAAAAGGGCAGCTCAGAGCTGGGACATGGAGCCCAGCAGGAAAGTGCCACAGCAAGCAGAGGGCTGAGCACCACTGCAGCCACAGATTCCTTCAAAGCATCTCCCAGCTCAGCCCAGGGCAGCCCTAGCACTTCTGTAGGACAGGAAACAGGGTTGTTTTCTCCTCTTCAAACATGTCTCCTTCCATTTCTCTTTCCTCTTGAAGCAGAGATTCAGCTGTGACCTATACTTCAGAAACCAGAAGGTTTCCCAAGAACGCAGGGACGAAACACGGCAATGGGAATGAACAGCAGCTACCAGCAGGCAGGAGAGGTCTGATCCTGATGGATCCAATCTTAGGAAGAAAACATTCAAAACCTCGCGTTTCTTAAACTTAGGCCCCAAAAGGGATTAAAATCCATGTCTGAAGCGTACAACACACACACTGCCCCACTGCCCACTGCTGCACGCCACCAAGCACAGCCCCTCACTGCACATCAGAGGCAGAAATGCATTTATTTCCTCCCAGAGAGGCACAACTGCAGCTGCTGCTTTCTTGCACTGGTGCCCTGGGAAAGGCGCTGTGCATCCCCATGAGAGCTCTCCCCCCCGGAGGAGCATCATCCACCCACTCCTCACTGCCCCGTTCATATGAACGAGAGGGAAAAAAAGGCCCCTCTGCTCATTTCCTAGGCACACCAGAAATAAATTCCTCTCCCAAGGAGAATATGGGAAGGGAATTCCCCGGGGGTTATTTTTACAGCGAGCCCAGATACTGGGCTGCCTCTGGGGCTTTGCGTGCAGCATTGGCTCTTTTCAGAAGCGCAGATTGGGGAGGATGGAGCAGCTCCCTCAGCACTGCGCTCAGCTGCCAGGAGGGGACCTGAATGCTCAGTGCTTCTCAGCAGCTCAGCACTCCTGCACGGATGATGTGGATTTGCATCTCAACCCGTGCTGCAGGGCTTCGGCTCTGCCCAGCAAGAGATGCTGAGGTGCAAAGAGCCACTTGAGAGGAGCTTTTACTGACTACAAGTGGTTGCACAGACCCCAGGGCACGGTGTATTTCCAAAGCTGAACAGCTCCACTGACGGCAGGCTATGAACTGCCCTGATCTGACGATACTTGATTGCAGATGCTCAGGGTCAGCCCTGCAGCCATGGCAATGGGCAAGGGCTTTATGCCACAGACCACTGACAGCGTGAGGCAGGCAAGTTCAGGCTCAGGAGCAAAGAGACTGGCCTCACAGCACTAAGCAGCAATTACAGCTCTTATCCGAAATTCCCTGATGCCAAAAGAAATCTTTACATTGGCTTCCAGCAGCTCTGCTCACCTCAGGGGCAGGACAAAGCCCACAGGCAGCAGGGCAGCCCAGCTCCGCTGCTCCCCACTGCCCACAGGAGCACATCCAGACCCTCACAGCCACCATCCACGGGGCACAGCCTCCACCTGAACACACCCCAGCTCTGGTCGACGCGCTCACACGCTCCTATTTAGTCTACAGCTGAAAGGTGGTCCCTGTGGCTGCCCAGACCCTTCTGGGTGGGCTGTGGAGTACCGTGGAGTGAGGGCGCAGGGAGCTGTGTGCCCAGCCCAGTGCTGAGGGGTGAACCCAGGGCTGCAGCCAGGGCTGGGGAGGCCGAGTCAACGCCTTGTCTTCTGGTGGCGGCTCGTGTACAGTAACATCTAAATATATACTTAATGGAAAGTGTGGAGGGATTTATTTTTGTTATTGTTGGTCTCGAATTATGCTGGCTGAAACGGCCCCGCTGAGTTACGGGGCCTGGCCAGGAGCACACGAAACATTATCAAAGGTGTGTCATAAAGCAAACATCGCCGGGAGCCGCAGCGGGCGCTGCCAGCAGGGCCACCCTGCAGCGGGACACAGCTCTGCAAGCCACGGTGCCACGGCTGGCATCCTGCAGCTCATAGGGGTGAGGGCTGTGCCAGGCTCTGGGACAGACCCTGCTTACCTCTGCAGACAAACTGCAGAGCCCTCGAGGAGCACCATGCAGGAGCTATCAAGCCTTTTGTCATTGAGCATGCAGATGGATGTTAAAACCCCCAAAGCCCTCATGTGCTCCAGCCATCAGACCAGCAGAGCATCTCTCCGCACCTCTAGCCAGCATTTCTTTCAGGAGGATGGCACCCTGCACGTGGGAACCTCCCTCCCCTCCCTTCCCATAAGGACATTCCTCATGGCTGCTGCTGTCACCATGCTCTCTGGTCCTCCCACCGCCACCATGGAGTGCCCCATGTGCCCAGGGCTGCAGGGCTGCTCAGCTCCCAGCACAGAGCCCTGCAGCACCTCTGCCAGCCAACGCAGTATCTTGGACAGGTAAACTCCTTGCTTGGTAAAGAACTGGTTGGATGGGCAGGCCCAGAGAGTGGAGGTGAATGGAGCTACACCCAGCTGGCGACTGGTCATGAGTGCTGGTCCCCAGGTGTTGGTACCGGGACTTGTCCTTCTGATACCTTTATTGATGATCTGATGAGGGCACTGGGTGCACCCTCAAGTTCTGCCTGGAGAGATTCAGATTGGACATTAGGAAATACTGGCTTCTCTGAGAGTGGTCAGGTGCTGCAATGGGCTGCACTGGGAGGGGTTGTCACGGTCCCTGGAGGGGTTCAAGGAACATGAGGATGCTGTACTGAGACAGATGGCTTAGTGGGCAATCTTGGAGGTAGGTGCAAATCAAGAGGGCAGGATCCCTCCTTGCAGATCATCTCTCAAGTTGTTGTTGTTGTTATTGTTTTAAGTTGCTCCTCTTTATTAATCCCAGACAGAAATCTGAAACCCCCCTTTAAAAAAAAAAAAAACAAACCACCAAAACCCACCAAAGATATATAATGATTTTCAAAGCCGTGTCACATAATTAATGTCACATTTATCTCTTCAGCTGTAGAGATAAAAAGAAACCATCTACCCAAGTCCTCATTATTCTTTATTCCTCTTCTAAAGCCTGGGTTTAAATCCTTGGGATGGGGGGGGGGGGGAGCGCTGACTTTCCCTTTACCCCACACAATGATGCCAACAAGAAGGTTCCCCCTGCCCTATCCCACAGCTGTGGGTGGGTGGTTGGGCTCAGCTGCCCCCCGGACCCTTTGCCTCTGCACCAGGCAATTGGAAATCATGCTGCTCCCACAGCACTGCATGCTGCCACGGATGGATTTCTGCCTTTAGGAACGGCCAATGCTCCGGGAGCTGGAGGGCAGTGAGCTCAGCTCCTCTGCACTGCTGGCACCAGCAGCGAGCTCAGAAGTTGTTTCTTCCTGCCCTACATGGCACCAGTAGAAGAAAAAACGTTATATCTCCCTCCCCACTGCTTGAAGAGCGCGCTTGGGGACACACAAAAAGGAGCAGAATGAGCTCCCCGTGTGCCTTCTTCTCCCTGCCCCAAACCAAAGATGTTCAGCTGGGGAAGAGCAACCAAAGATGTTCAGCTGGGGAAGAGCAGCTGGGGAGAGCCACTCCGACCCACGGAGCCACAGAGAGATGCTGCTTACAGACTGATATTCTGGTTTGCCCACACGGCTGCTTCCAAAAGGGTGTGTGGATGCAGGAGGAAAGCTGTCCTTCATGTCACCCCACGGTGAGGTGACCCTACGAGGTCGGAACATGCTGGGTGGGATGAGCATGGCGCAGCGCTGACTCTGAGCACCCACAGCATGATGTGAGAATGCTGCTCTGTGGGTAGACAGACAGACAGGCAGACACACAGACAGGCAGACACACAAGCAGGGCCAGACCAGGAGCAATCAGCTCTCCTGGTTCAGAGCTGGCCTGTAACTGGTGCCCAGGCTCTGCTGCAGGCAGAGGTGAGGGCATCACTTCCATTTTGCAGCAGCACAAGCAGCAGCACTGAATGGAGAAGCAGAAGCACTGAGTGGAGAAGCAGAACTGGCTTGGACATCTCCAGAAGAAATGTCATCATTCTTCCTCTCTGAACTACCCCCAGACTGCTGTTTCTCAGTGCAGAACTGGATTTCCCTGTGTGCTCTGAACCATCAGCGACGGTGATGAGAACAGAGCACCGCACTCATACCCCTTCATCCTCTGGACCGCAAAGCAAACACGACATCTTTGTAGATCTGGGACATGACTGCACTCAAGCCACGGCCCAGGCAGTCCAAATCCCTAAACCACAGCCACCATTACACCTCTGCAAACCAGGATGGGGAAAACAGTGAGCCCAACAGAACAGCTCCTCGTGCACCAAAGCATGCCAGCAGATGCCCTTTCCCCCATGCGATGCTGTCACCCACATCTCTGCTCTGCCCGAGCCCCCAGTGCCAGCCCTGTCCCCAACACCGGGGACAAATCCCCCATCACCCACCCCCCCGGGGCACCGCACACACAGCCCAGACAGGCACTTCATTTGTTGAATGGGTGCCTTTATACAAGAGGCTTTGCAGACACACCGAGAGCTCTCGTTTGCAGGGCCGCCCTGCAGCAGCAATCCCTTTATCTGTTTATTTATAGAAAGATATTTCTGTAGGATAACACACCCAGCGAGACGCAGCTTCCCTTGCTCAAACACCGCCTTGTAGCACAGGCAGCTATGTACAAACTTTCGGAGGGAGGATGATGAATTAAAACCAACACAGACTCGCAGAGGGAGCTCCCCGCCGGCAGCGCAGACGGCTGAGTCAAAGCCGGGCTCGCAGCACCTGGAGCCTCAGCGTCTGCCTGTGCTGTCCGTGTGGTCTGGGCAGGACACTGAGCTCACTTCCCCACGAGATGCCAACGCGCATGGAGCCTCCAGGACTGCCTTTGCCATCGGTGTCCCTTGCTGAAATCCCTTTTCTACCCTGCCCCAGCTTTGTGCCGCATCAGGGCGTTCTGTGTGCAGTGTATTTGTGAGGGGAAACCCTAAGCAATGGACCGGACCCCAGGCTGGTGAGCGGCCTCTGCCTCTCCCTGCTGTGGTCGCAGCTCTGTGTTCACTTTTCTGCCCAGAGCAAGGAGGGGCAGGAGGTGCAGATGGGAAGCAAAAGCAGTAAAATATGAGGAATGAGGGCATTTGGGAATCAGTCAGGGAGAGGATGCTGGGACCTCCCTGCATGCAGGCATGGACACCCTGGTTCAGCCCACAGCCACTGCTGTACTCTGATCTCACACCTCTGGGAAAGGTGAGCTCTGCACTGTGGTGGCACTGCCCAGAATTGGGGGGATGCGGACAGGAGGAGCCAGACTACAAGCCCTGGTTTGCCATCAGTCCTGGCAATCTATGCTGGCATGCAGTGACCTGAACTCAGCAGACCCACGGCAGTGTGAAAGATCTGTGTTGTCCCCCAGCGGAATGGGCTGCAGAGGGGACGGATGGGCCAGAGGAAGGGAAAGGAGGAAACAGGGAGAAGGAAGGATGATTGTTGCATCCCCAGACCGGTTCAGTGGTTACACCTTTCCCTTTCCATCA
Source organism: Tetrao urogallus (assembly GCF_951394365.1). NCBI lineage: Eukaryota > Metazoa > Chordata > Aves > Galliformes > Phasianidae > Tetrao > Tetrao urogallus. Next base: position 1,316,961 of record NC_136828.1, read on the forward strand.
CAGCACGCAGGAGTAGAGCCATGGACAGGCTGCTGGGGATGCACCCATATTGCACAGGTTGATCCTGGCACAACAGCACAAGAAGCAGCAGGTACAACGTGTCCAGGGCCACAGCGAGGCCTTGAGAAGCAGCTGGGGCTGCCAAACTTCCCCAGCACAAGCCAGTGGGACCCTCACCAGACCCCACAAGCCATCTGCCTGCTCTGCTACCCTCAGTGCTCCACTACTTCTCCCTGCTGCCACCATCACGTTTAGCTCCCAGTGCACCGGGCACGTCCCTTCTCCAGCTCTGCCCTCCACTGGAGCATTAATTTGGGAAAGCAACCCACCATTCCTCCTCCTCCTGTTCCTATCCAACACATTTTAGCGTGACTGCCACACAGACAGCAGAAAAGTAACCAGAAACTCTGGGCACTCCTGGGCCAGAAACCTCCTTGCAAAAGCAAAAGCAAGAGCACAGCACCTCCTGCTGGCACTGCCAGGCTCACAGAGCAGGGCTGTACGGCACAACAGCGGGCACCGGTGCAGGCAGGTGGGGGTGGCACAGAACCAGGAAGTTTGGGGGTGTAAGTACAAGGATACACTGAGATATATACATCTGTATGTAGTGAATCTTACGGTAATTCACTTGGAATAGAACCGCTAAGGAGTGCAGATCGCCGCCTTATCACTTCCTGCAGGCGAGCACTGAGAAGTGCTTTGTCAGTTCTGCACCCTGCGTGACGAATGTGCAGTGTGACAACTGCTGGTTTGGGACAGCTCGCTGCCTGCCACCCAGCAATGGAGTTTGTGCTGATGCACAGGATTTGCAAATCGGTTTATATGCGGCCAAAAGTGACCCAGTTCTCAGTGACCTCAGCTAACAGCCACCTGCAGCAGGTACCCAGCACAGAGAAGCCATGGGCCCACTGAGAAGGCTGAGCAAATGAAGCCCATCCCACTCGCTGTCTGACAACACCAGTGTGTGCCCCACACGCAGCTGCTGGTGCACAATTTGCAGCACCCGTGGGACCTCAGCTTCAGCACAGCCCAATGCATTCCTGCCCCACAGCTCCAGGACGGTGGGTCCCCATAGAAGGTGGGCCAGATGCCAAGGTGATGCTGTGCCCTGCCTGGAGGGAAACACCTCTTGGGAAGGCAGGGAAGCAGCACCATGTCCCCCACTGCCCTTCAGCATGGGGACATCAGTGCAGAGAGAGGAGCGCATGCGGATACAGGCTGGCATTGCCATCAGCAGTGGGGCTTCAGTGCGTTGACATGGGAAGGGATTGAGACACAACCTCCATGTGCAGGCACCTGCACTGGAGTTTTCCTTTACCTCTGCCTTCTCGGCAACACAGCAAGGCGGTGCTCCCCTGCCTGCTCCCTGGTTTTGTTTTTCCCTATGACCAAACCCAACCGCTGAGCCGGCATCCAGCGCCAAAGACTTTCTCTTAAAAGAAAAAAAAAACCAACACAACTCTTCACACACCTCTTTGCTGTGCAGCTCTTTGGAGCCCACAGAGATCAGCTCTGCACATCAAAGGCCAGCACAGGGCTTGGACTCGGCCAGCAAAACGCTGCCAGGCACCAGGAGATAGCATCAACACTGGCGGACGCCTCTGAAATCCCACTGGGAAAGGCGAGCGGTGCCGGTGCCAAGCCCACCAGGAAGGGATGGGGAGGGAGCCCTGCTGTGTGTAACTCAGCCCCAGCAGTGCGTGAACGGAGTGTTGGCTGCCCTCAGCCCTCTTCTGAGACGTGGCCGTGCAGATGGGCTAACCCAGGAGCCTTACCCACTGGGGTACGTGCTGCCATTGGGGACCACGGGTGGCAGAGGGTCACCTCCAGCACAGCCCCTCTGCACCACTGAGTTCTGCCCTGTGCTGTGAGCTTTCCTCTTCCTTCTCTTCCTCTCCGCTGGATCCAAGGGAGGAATGCAGTGTCTCCATTGTGCTGGAACCTTGGCTGGGTCCGGACCACACAGTGTGGCCATACACAGCACCCACTCGCATCCGAGCACTGAGCGGAGAGGAGCAGCATGCCAACCAACCCTACCCTGGCACCTGGGCTTCCCTCAGCTATGCACATCCTAACCCAGGAATCTGGAGAGTGAGAGGAGGGCTGGAAAAAAACACTTTTCCCATTTTATCATGTACCAGAGCTTCGCTCAGGTCCGCTTCCCTTGGCTCGCACGCTCCGCTGGGTCTACCAGCATACTTTGGGTAATGAAATGCACATTTGCTGGTCAGCTCTAATATATCCAGAGGGACCGTTTTCCGCCTATGTTTGTTTTAAACTTGAGGGTGTTGTGCAGTTGTTCCAATGGCGCAGAGACAGGAGATAAGACATGGCAGGCAGCGCCTGGCTGCGGGGTGCCTGCGGGATTAGCATTTATCCTCTAACTGAAGGGAGACGTGACAACATGAGAAAAGCAAACCACCGCAATGTTTCCTTACAAGGCACGCGCCGAACCCTCGGCACAGCACAGCAGACACTCAGCATCTCATACACTCGTTGCTTATTGCAAAGAGAAACATCTTGTAGGCCACGTCCCCCCTCTGCTCTGCCCTTGGAGCCCCCAGCTGCATCCAGGCCTGGGGCCCAGCACAGGAAAGGTGGGAGCTGTTGCAGCGGGGCCAGGGGAGGTGATGAAGATGCTTGGAGGTTGGAGCAGCTCTGCTATGGAGACAGGCTGAGGTGCCAGGGTGTGCAGCATGGCGAGGAGAAGGCTGCAGGGAGACCTCATTGCGGGCTTCCAGTGCTTAAAGGGAGCTTATGAACAGGAGGGGGACCGACTCTTTACACAGTGTGATAGTGACAGGGACTATGGGAGGGAGAATGGCATAAACCACAAGAGAGGAAATTTAGGTTGGATACACAGCTGGCAAACGAAAGGATCAAACTGAAATACCCCAAACCAGTGTCAGAATGAATGCAACTGCTGCACCACCACACGGGACTCGTCCGTGGCAGGCAATATCCGTGTCCAATAAACCTTTTAAAGGTTCACTGATCACAGCTAGATGTGTCATAAATCTCCCTGAACAGTTTATTATGCCCATAAATCTCTGTAAAAACGACTTTATCTCATCTGGATTGGCAATTAAGCCCACTTTGCTCTGCCTGCAGCTCCTGTGCAGATGAGGTGCGCAATCCTCACCAAGCAAAGCGGGCGCAGAGCCCCCCAACCCCACAGCACTGCCATCACTGCGCTGTGGGGAATGCTGTGGTCCCACACAGAGGTGCACTGCATCCCACAGCTCTTCCCTCCGGAAGCAGACCTCTTAGCAATATTGCCTCTTCCACTTTATCTTCTAAATGTGCTGCTTAAGGAGGGGGAGAAAAAATTAGCTTAGAGGATTACTCGGCGTGCCTTTGCCACAATGCATGCCCTGCTTCTAATGCAAGGGATGTTTTTGCTGCTGAGGGCTTAGCGGATGCTTTGTCAACAGTCCTTATTGTGAAATGCTGACGTTTTATGGTTCCGTGTAAATCAGGTGGATGAATGCACAGCTATCATCTGCTTGGCTTTCAACTACAAGGCCCAGTTCTGCATTGCCCTGCCTCCCCTGTGACTTGCGTTCCCATCCAGTCGTTTGCTTTGTCATCAGGCGAACAGATCGTTTCCCCCATGGGAACTGACACACGGCATCTTCAGAACCACGGCATCCTGAGTGGGAAGGGATCCACGAGGACCACAAGCCCAGCCCATGGCTCCACACAGCACCACCCAAAACCCAAAGCTGCACTGCCATCCCCATCACCACCTCGGGAAGGGACCAGGAGCTGGCAAAGTACCCAAAGGAGAGGTCCTAAGCATCCCTGGGGCTCTGCAGGGCACCTCTCTCTGGAACTCATGCACAGCTGGAGACACTTTGGGGGCTTCATGATGAGCTGTGGGATCATTTGCCAAAAGAACCCTACCTTAGAGACACAGAGCCTCGCCTGGGGAACAGAGGCTGCATGGAGCCAGACCGGGTTCCCAGCATGGCAGTGTGGATGCACACAGCACCCAGGCGGGGACTGTGGTTTCCATGGCAACACTCGGATGCCACTGCAGAGGATTAGATGCTGGCAGGACGAGAAGCAGGGCTGGGGAAGGAGGTGAAGCTCTGACAGGGACGCCATGGATGGACAGAGGCCCTCAGCACCGATTTTCACGCCCATCTTCCCTTTTTCAATTCTTTTCCAGCATGAAAGTCCCAATTTAAATGGCAGGCTTTGACACCATCAGAAACTTTCAGAGCGTTTCACACACTGCCCCTTCCTCCCACGTCATCACAGCCATGTCTGCCATGGAAATAAAGGGGTCTGCACGGCCCAGCCCCAAATCTGCCTCGCATTGAGACCCTTTGAAAGGGCATGAATGCGAAGTGTGGGCAAAATGATTTCTTTATTTATAAAGACCATATCTCTCATCATTCTAATCCACTCCAAATCCCGCACAGCTGCAGGTTCACTCATGAATACACAAATGGGCAACAAACAAACAACAGCAAGTCGCCATACGCAAGGTGGGCAGAGGGAGCATTCTGTTGGGCTGGCTGCTGCCAGGGTCTGGGCAGCCCCTTCGTGCACAAACCCCATCCCTGCAGGGCCGTGCTGGCTGCTGCCAAGTGCCCCTTTGCACACACCAGCTCTGCTCTCTGCTGCAGTGCTGAATGGGCACGTTGAGCAGCTGGCATGCAGCAGAAATCGAGGCAGAGCAGTGCAAAGCACCAACAGGACCTAGCAGAGCTTCCTAAGGGCTGCCTTGCAGAAGGGATGATTTTACTCGTGCAATGAAAAGAGCAGGAGCTGGGCACAGGGTTGGGCATGGGGCTGGTCACAGTGCAGCTCCTCATCTCCCAGCCTCACATGATGAGAGACGACAGGTTTACCCACTGAGGGTGTGGGGCCCTGCACCAGAACAGGGCACCGTGGGGCCACAACAGCGCCTGGAGAGCGTATGACAAATTCAGTGTCAAAATAAACAGCTCCAAAGAGGCTCGGCCAGCTGATCCCCTCGTCGTGCTCACACTCACGGCGTCCAACCCAAACACAGCCCTCACGCTGCCGGTGGTCCGACACAGAGACGGGCAGGAGGGACACGGAGGGTGTCAGCCAACAGGAGGAGGTCAGCAGGACGGCTGTGGGGCACAGCGGGGCTCACCGTGATGGGGAACCACATGGAATGCAGGGGCAGAAGAACAGTCACCCCGGCGTCTGTGTGGGTCAGCGCAGCGCGATGCCCGCATCAGCGCAGCACTGACAGCCCTGCTGCCTGCCCACCCCCACCCCGCACAGCCCACAGTATGAGAAAGGGTCCCGTCATCCCCCAGCCCCTGAAATCGCCTTTCTTAAAAAAAAGGGTCCCTGAAACAAATGGCAGCAAATCCCGATGCAGAGTGCACAATGGGCGCTTCAGTCTTGCCCAGGGGGAGGGGGCGAGGGGCTGTCAGTGCCCAAATAAATTCAATTTGCTCGTTAAGAGGCAAAGGGGACCGCGGGTATTCAGGGCCCCAATTAACATTCCAGTGGCACTGCTCTGCTTTCGAGGAACAATCACTATTTTGGGGAGGGAAGGGGGGAGTGATGAGCGTTGGATGCTCCCGGAGAAAGGAGCCACGTCTCCACCCCAACAGAGCCCGAGCTCATGTGTGTGATGGGAACCACCAAACAAAACCAAGAATACACAAAGATGGAGCCTGCGCCAACAGAACCTGCAGATAAAGCCTCTCATGTCCACCATCCAGCATCATTTGCCTTCCCTGCTGATCTAAATGCTGTCTGCACAGACTGTGGTAACAGAAAGAGGCAGCTTGCTGCTGGGCTGCTGACAGTGGTGTTCCATTGGGGTGATGAAGAACAGCGCCATGAGCCACAGCACAGCCCCACGCAGGGCTGCATGCTTGGCAGCAGGGGGTTCTGCTTCCAGCAGGGCTGGTGGTGTGGGCAGAGCCCTCAGGGCAATATTTAAGGGTGTCCAACAGCTCTCTGTGTTGGAGAAAAAGTGCCAGAGTGGCTCCCAGGGAGGTGGGGGGGCAGCAGAAAGGGCTGTGTCTATCTGAGCATCCACAGCCTCCACCCCAGGTCCAAAGAGCCGGGCCTTCTTACCCTGCACAAAGGTCTGCATGCAGAAGGAGCTCCCTCTCAGGTCAGCACTGGGCTCTATTTTTCCCTGCCATGTCCCTGTCTTACCACCTGAGCACCCTGCACAACCTACAACTCTGCAATTGATGCCACAGATGCTCATTGGAAGTACCTTCAGTGGCCACAAGGAACAGTAAATGACACCGTGAACAAAAACCTGAAATGAAAGAGCTGAGCTGTGGGCTGGACTCTGAAAGAAGAATCCAACCACGAAACAGAGAGCCCAGCTCTCAAGTGGGAAAGACTGCTGCCAGAGGGGATGCAGCATGAACCAAAGCCAGGCTCAGCTGTGCTCTGCCCACTCCCACCCCGCAGACCACACGTGTGCCTCCTCCCCTGGCGATGCCATCACTGCTGCAGTCAAATGGGGGATGAGCTGTCCCACCTCCAGCACAGCCCCACAGTGCCCTATGCACATCTCCACACAGTGGCCCCTTCACAACATTCCTCCCTCTCTCCAGGAGCTCCAACAGAAGCACCAGCACACAGCGGAATGGGGCACATGCAGGGTCACTCCGGGACACTGGCTTTCATATTGCCATCTCTAAGTGCCCAGAAGAGCTTGGAAAACCCTCGCCATGCAGGATACACCCTGTGCCGAGAAGCATGAAGATCTACAAGCTGAACATTGTCACCATCTGCAGAAGCCTGAGCTATTTCTGCCTCTGCAAACATTCCCTTGTAGAAACTGGCTCTTCTTTCCAAAGCCTCCAAACTGGTCATTAAAAAAATAAAACGTGAGAGCGGAGAAGTGAGATGACCGAAATGCTAATGGGAGCCCCGGGTCAAACCGCCTCCCCTGTCACCAAGCCCTCCTCGCCAGCACATTCCTGCCACTAATGAGGCCCCGCCGCTTCCTCCTTCCTCCTCAAGTTGCTCCTGGTGATGCAAATCCACCGTCTTTGTTTCTATTCTTGGAGGAAAAACAGAACCAAAGTAAATAGCAAAACAGCTCTTAGGTTTCAGGATCCTTTCTTTTTCCACCCTTCCCAACAGGGCAGGGCTGCCGTTGCCGTCAGAGCGAGGTGACACCTGACCCCAGACATCGTCCTGCGCCCGCCGGAAACGCTCTGCTAATCTCCAGTCTCCGATGTCCCCACGGAGAAACCTGCAGGACTCGATGACCATTACGTGTCCCTTCCACCTTGGGATGCTCTATGACTCTCAGAACTCTGCTTCCCTGTGCTCCCAAGGAGCTCAGGATGGCACCAGCAGCCTCCCAGCAAGGGCAGGGTCTGCAGAGAGCACAGCATGCACCCAGTGCAGGCACAGCTGTCCCCTCCAGCAGGTTGGGGAGGTGTCCCCAGCAGAACACCTCTGCCTGAGGAGCTGATCCCATCCCAGGCTGCACCCAGAGAGACCTTGCGTTGCCCAGTGTGTGCCCACCGCCAGGGTACAGGTGCACAGTGCTGCACAGCAATGCAAATAAGAGCTGCCATCACCCTGCGGGTGCCAGCAGAACAAGCAGCCGGTGCAGCAAGGTGATGGCTGTGCTGCCATCATGCTGGAGGGCAGCCAGAAGCTGGGGCTGAAATCAGCTCTGATGCTGCTCAACTCCCGCAGAGGCTGCAAACAGAGATGGCACAGACAAGTAAGTTGGTGATTTTGCAATGCAACTCTCTATTCAGCTAGAGATTCTGCCTACAACATCCCCAAAATCACTTGCTGGGGTTCAGTGAAGCCCAGCATGCAGACAGCTCCAGGTCAGGGGATCAGAGCTGGCCAAGGGCAGCAGCAGATGGATGCTCCTAGGGGCACTGGGGCCATTCTACTGCAGTCCCACCTTCATGGCTCTGCTGGAAGGCAGCAGTGGAGGGCACAGCTCTGCTCTGGGCACAGCTGCAGGGAAGAGCAGACAGCCCCACAGAGCCCAACAGCTCTCATTAGTGCTGTTCAGACATGACCGTTGCCCTCCTACCCTCCCTCACTGCACTCGGACACAAGAACACGAGGGTGTGAAGGTGGGGAGAACTCAGATCTCTTCAACAAGGGAAGGGATAGGGCAAACAAACCCTCTCCCTTCCTGCAGAGCTGGGGAAGGAAGGGTGCGAGCAGCGCGAGGGCCGCCGATAGGCGTGCGGCAGCACCCTGAAGTGCAGTGCTGCAGAGACCTCTTGCAGCACAGTGCTGCTACTGCATGCCTGCCTGCAGCCCAGCGTGGGAGAGCAGCACAATGCACTCTGCTGCACACGCAGCTCATCCAGTGCAAAGTGTTACCTGTGGACGGACACTGCCCTCAGTGGCTGCTAGCTCTGCTGCCCATCCAGCTGGCACATCCTTGAGGCCTGATCCTTGAAACCACCATGATGTGCAAAAGGCTCGCAAGCATCTCACCGCAGGGAGCTGCTTGCAGGGAAGGTGCTTTGCAGAGAGCTGCCCCATTTCATCAGGCATGCGGGGCACTGCTCAGAGCCCCACATCTGCAGGCTGTGAGCTCTGAGCACATGAAGACAGCGCAGCAGCCAGGTGTGCTGTCTGGTGTCTGGGGGAGAAACTGTGAGAGAGTTTTTAAAAAGAATAAGACAGCACGTCTACCAAGGCACACATGAGAAAGTGCCACAGGAGGAACAAGAGGCCCTGTGACCAGCAGCAAATGTGACCTATTACATCTGGTCTGAGCAGCGAGCAGGCTGGGATGCAAGGATGTGCAACCACGGAGCCATTCCTGCTGTCAAAAAAGAAATGAGAAGAAATCAGGATGGCAAAAGACACCCGGCTGTGCCCTTTGGGACCACCAGGAGCAGCCCTGGCTGCCAGGATGCGGACACCAGAGGGACCCAGGTGGAAGGTGCACGGCCACTGCCACCATCACACAGCCACTAGGAGGGGACAGGCAGTGGTGGCACACCAGGACCTCCTCACCATGACCAGATCCTGCCCCTGCTCCAGCCCTGCCAGTACAGGGCCAGGTGTCCTTGCTGCACCCGCAGCCCCACTGCTCCTGCACAGCACCAAGCCAGGAGAGGGAGCAAACAGTGTGGATTCATGGGAGATGGAATGCTTTGTTCTTGGGGCTGGGACATGTGGGATCTAGAGGCCATTTCCCAGCATTTTGCAAGTTAGGAGCAAATCCAACCCGCACTTGCCCTTGTAGGAGGGAGCCCTGAGCCTTGACACAAGCTCCCACCAACACCCCACCTGCAGAATGGCAGCCCTCAAACCAAAGTCTGTGTCAGCAATAAAGCCCTTCCCATTTCAAGCCCAGGGACTCTCCTGTTTATCCCACTGTTTCAGGCACCACCATAGACTGTACGCCCATACGCTGCTCATCCAGGGCTCTCACACCCAACAGAACAGCATATGCAGGCAATATGCAAACACTGTGTGCTCTTGTCCTGTACCAAGTGCTGCGTGAATATCAGTGAGTGGGTCCCAGAGGCACTCTCCCTTTGGAATCCTGGGACATTTCCAACCCCCAAACCTTCCTTCTGAAGCAGGAACGCACTCTGGCTGTGACCGAAGGTCCCCAGGGCCAGAACACTGGTGCTGCAAGTGGCATTTAAAGCAAAAGAAAAATACAACTCCATTGATGTTACTGAAACCAAGTCCAACCCTGGTGGAAACAGCTGATGAGCACAGTGTGCTGGCTGGCACCACTAAGCAGAACTCCCCTTGCAAAGCCCTGAGCCGTGTTTGCACACACAGACCAAAGCACCTGCAGCACGGCCTGCCTGTGCTGCTGCTCAGTGCCCAGGAGATGATGCGTGCTTGGTGCTGCTCTGCTTCAGAGGTGGGTGTTCAGCACACAGCGAGGCACCCCAGTGCACCCAGACCCATCCTTCCATGCAAAAAGTAATGCAAAGGAAGGTGGTGTGGTCGCGTGCTGAGTTAGGCTGCATCTGCTCCACATCTTCAATGCCATCCTCCCGGAGCACCACACGAGCCTTGCTTGGATCTGGGAGACACCTCCCTTTGACTGGGATGAGAGAGAAGCCCAGCAGGTTGCATGCCCCTTCCCAGGACTTCCCCACACCTGCTTGGGCACTGGGGCACCACAAGATGCTGCTGCAGCTCAGCCCACGTCAGTCTGAGCAGGAAGCAGCTGTGCCCCGCTCCTGTTTGCTGGCTGTGACTCGTGGCTCCCCACTGATCTGCAACTCCGAGTGATTCACACCCGGTCTCTCCCCCTCAGTGCCCACTCCCCGGGATTGTTCTCAGCCGGATGTGCTCTGAATGAGCAGCTGCCCGGCGCAAGCATTCCATCATCATTGATTATGTTTGTAATTTTTATTGGAATACTCATCGACGAACAACAGTCAGCAAGCGAGCGCTGTGCCGAGGGCAGATGGGCACAAGGGATGATGCAGCGCAGCTCTCATCCACCTCCACGCGTGCTTCCTTAGACACACGCTGCCACTGAGCTCTGCAGCACCCTTGCTGCCTTCTTTAGCCCTTTTGTGAATGGTGACCCACCTGCTGAACGGCTCCAACCCTTCTTTTTCCTTCTGTGCTTGAAGCATACGTTGTAAACAAGAATCACAGAACGGTCGGGTTGGAAAGGACACTAAAGATCTCCCAGCCCCAGCCCTGCCATGGCCTGTACCCCCCAGCTCAGGCTGCCCAGAGCCCATCCGTAGCCACAGACGCCTTCAGGGACGGAGCACTCACAGCTCTGGGCAGCAGATGGAATCAGGGCAGGGCTGACCGTGGGCATCCGACAGATCCAGCAGGTCCTTGCGTGCTTCAAGACAAGATCCAGTGGTGGGGGTAACACAGGGATGGGGAAGGGATGGCTCTCACCACTCAGAAACCACAACCCCACGTTGTGCCCCTCGCAGTGTGGGTCCCTGCACAGCCCCAGCCTGACACGTGCCCCACGCCAAGGGACACGTGTGGCTGTGACAGCGGCACAGCAGTGACCAAACGCTCCCAGCTCTCAAAGACAGGGACTGTGCCAACGTCAGCAGCCTGAGAGCAGTGCAAAGGGAAGGCTCGTCAGAAAGAAAATTCATTCTGACAATCACAGAAATCGGAATTCATTTAAAATTCAAATTATGCAAATTCCAGTAATCCCTACATGCAGATCCATCACATGCCAGCAGTGGGACGGCAGACACGCCACTGGCTGCGGCTCGCAGAGATCCATCCATCACCAGCTCTGCAGACTGTGCAGGGCTGCAGGCAGCACCCACAGAGTCCCCCAGCACTGGCACCAAAGGGAAAAGCTCCCATACCCCCACGGGCACAGGGTGCAGGCCCCAGGGGCTCCCATGCCAGCTGCAGGAAGTCCTCTCGCGGAGAAGCATGGATGAGTGCTGCAAATATGAAGCCTCCATTGGGTAGAGCCCCCAAAATGGGGACCCTGCTTCATCTGCACCCGGCCACAGCATCAACACCTTTCAGCCACAAGGACGGAGGAACAAGGACACAAGGAAATAAAAGTCATACACAAACCCTGCCGCGTTCCTATCAGCCCTGTGGATGCACCCTGGAGAGCTGAAAGTCCCCAAAACCGACGAGCAAAAGCCCTCATGGAGGCAGAGGCCAAAAAGAACCACACACAGAGCACGGAGAGCTGGAAGAGAGCACAGTGCCCACTACTTACCCCACAGCAGGACCGCCCCAGCTGTACCCTGCAGTCCCTCAGACCCCACATCCTGCTGCTGCTATTGCTGCTGCTGCTGCTCATAGCCATTCCCGATACTGCCACTGCCTTCCCCAGCATAGGGCAGCAGCTCTGGGTTCCCTCTCACTGGATCCCAAGTGCTGGATCCCAACCAGCTCCTGCAAAGTCCTTGCCACAGGAAGGATCAGCACCAGGGAGCACACAAGCCACTACCTTCAGTGGTGCGGTCCATGCAGTGCAAGGGGCAGGAATGAGCCCTATGCAGCACCCCACACATTGCAGGGGGCAGCCTCCAGACCCAGCCTGTGCCAGCAGGTGGATCAGCCCTTCCTCGGGGAAGGGGGGAAGCAAACAGACCCAGGAGCAGCAGGTTTATGAAGATGCATTGCAGCTGCCCATGCCTCGCAGCAGGTGAGCCCTGCCAGCCTGGGCTGATCGCCTGACAGCACTTCAGGTTACACTGGCGCACAGCGCCTGTTCTGCTCCCATTGTAGCAAAGCCCTCATCCACTTCCAACCAACGCCGGCTGCCTTTCAGTGCAAGGACACCCAAGCCCTCATTACAACCCCAAGCCAGTAACGAGGCGGGAGGAAGGCCACACAAAGCTCTATATCAGGTGTCTGTGGGAAAGGGAAGATGCAGAGCCCATTAAACATTGATGGGGAGCGCGCAGCACCCGCAGAGCAGTGGGAGGAGGGCTGCCCCAGGGGCTGAGGGCTGCTCCCTGCACACCCTGCAGCCCCGAGCCCTTGGAAAGGCCCAAGTGCTGCGTGTTGAGGCAGAGCAGTGCCCACTCCTTTTTGCCTTGAGCCCCTTTTTGTTGCGACCACAGGTGAGGCGATGGGGATACCCACACTGTGCACTGCCTGGTGAGCAGCAGCCACCCAACCCTATGGCAGTGCTGCGACTAGGAGCCACAGAGCCTGCCCAGCATAGCAGGTGTGGGCAAACTGAGCAGCATCAGGCCGGAGAGAGACGTGTCTTTTGTTTTGTCATCCACGCATACAGCCAACCCTCTGCCACGCCAGTGTTTTGCAAAGCCACGTGGGTGGGTTGCATCACCCCAAGTACTCACAAACTGCCGCCGCAGCCGGGTCCGGACACGCTCAGCCTTGGTCTCAGCGGGATGCACGGCGTAGCCCAGCGAGCCCAAGTGGTTGTCAACAGAGAGGCTCTTCCGCATGTAGAAGGAACGCATCCGAAAGTGGCTGAACGGGGCGTCCTCCACCGCCGTGCGGAGCTGCGGCTGCAGCGGGGCATCGCCGGGGGGGTCCATGCCATCGTCCTCCAGCCGCCAGGCGTCCCCTGAGGACAGAGGGACAGAGGGACAGCCGCCCCGTCAGAGCCGTGCTCACCCCTGGTTGCGTGCCCAGGATGAGGGTGGAGATGCCCACCCAGACCTCCTCCATGCATCTCACCGCAGGGCACGAGGGCTGGGTGCTGCCCCATGGGAGTTCACGTCCCTGCCACAAGTCCCAGGTGTTCCCACCTCATTCAGCAGCTTCCAGCCCATCAGAGCCCAACGAGGCAAACTCCTCTCAACTGTTTCCACCCATCCACTGCTCTTTGGGGTCTGGGGCCACCGTTCCCAGAGCACAGAGCACTGCAGCACGCAAGGCTGGGACAGTGCCGAGCACTCCTCGCTGCACTAAAAGGGAAAACAGGCAAAGCACGCAGGTGACATCTCCATAGCATCACTACTTCCCAAGCAGCCCAGGTACGGATACTGCGTGCTTCTTGCTGCCTGACAGACAGTGAACTTTCCTCTTCCACCCCCCCCCCCCCCCCCCCCCCGCAGCCCAAACTGCTTCTCAAAAGCAAGAACAAATGAACAAAGCAACCCCGTGCTCAACCCTGCAAAACCCAGGCCAGCAGCACAAAGGCAGTGGTGAGGGCTGGTGCTGCTGCCTGCTCCTGCGGCTGCACCGCTTTGTTGGCTTTCTGAGCAGCCCGGCGTTGGGGGGCACAATACGGCAACCAGGGCTGGGGAGCAAAGTCCTTCAGAGCTGAAAGCAGATAAAGGCCTTAAGGAGAAAAACAGCCAGAGTGAAGGCGAGTGAAGAAGAGAAAGGAAGAGGCTACAGCTGCCAACAAAGGCGACCCAGAGCAGTGCAATACCTAGGAGCTATTTTTATTATTCTTTTTAGCCCTGCTCTGAATTTAATCAGCTGCGCCGCTCCTCTCCAAATGTCAGCTCGTACAACACAGGAGCGGCTGTTTGAAAGCTGTGATTACTCCAGGCACAAACACGTCAATCGGGACCAGCCCTGGCTGCCACCACACAGCAGCCCCACGCAGATCGGGCTGCAAGGCTGGGGCAGCTCCCAGTGGCAGGGCACCGTGCGTCCCACGGCCCCATTCACCCCCCACCCCATGACATCCCACAGTGGGACGGCTGGGAGCACGCTGAGCTGCCCTGGAATTGTCACCTGCTCGGGTACAGTGGGTGTAGGGAGGCAACACACAGGAAGTCAGGACCTTACCTCCTCCAAAACAAGGACAAGAGGGAATAACCTGAAGTTGCGACAGGGTTGGATATTAGGAAACATTTCTTCTCTGAAACAACCTTGATGCACTGGTATGGGCTGCCCGAGGAATGCCAGGGGCTTTGCTCTGTACCAGGATTCAGATCTCCACCGTGCATCCAGGTCTGTCCTTGCCCACCCTGCCTCAATGGCCCTGAAGCTCCTGAGGGAGCAGCCCTGACCCCGCACAGCCACTGCCATCCCATCCCTCGTGTCCCCATGGGCACAGCAACCATCCACAGCCCTCCATCCCACGCCCAGACCTGCTGCGTCAGAATTAGGAGCATCAGGAAACAAAGCACAGTCTGCAGAGCATTAAAATTAATCCAGGGCTCGGCCAGCTGCTGGGTAGCTTGCAGCAGTCTGACAGTGAGGGCGTTAGATTAAAAAAATAATAAAAATCTTTAAAAAGTCAAAGGGTGTTGGGCAGAGGCAGCTGCTTTGTAGGGGTTTTATTTTGTACTGGATTGCCAGCCCTGGCTCACGAGCTTTATCTCTGTTTCAGTGCTAATCACCTTCCCCATCACTCCTATGGCCCCAGCGTGACTCTGCTGGCACCAGAAGCGTGAAACACTTTGCCCATCAGTGCTTTTGCCAATAAAATTGCTCAGAGCAGCTGGGCCAGCCGTATTAGTATTTCATCAGGATCAGCGCAAGAGCAGAACACGACAAAAGCCTCAGTTGCCAAGAAGGCCAACCCCAACCCCCGGGTGGGGAGCATCCATCACAGTGCATCCCCAGGGCAGGAGCACGGGAAGGTGGAGCAGCCACTGTGCCCCTGCTCCCCAAGGAAGGCAGCCAGCTGTGCCCTGAAACCACTGCATGCCAGAGCACAGAGGCACCTCGGCCCACTGCAGAGCTCAAAGGAGTGAGGAGCAGCAGCTCGCTGGGCTGGAGCTGAGCACCATCTCCAAGTGGGGGTGCCCTCCTGAGCCCCCCTCAGCTTTGTCACCAGTGTAACGAAAGATGGAAGAGTTTAAACGACGGCCCCAAGGAAAGGCTCAGAGATGGGCAGGTAAAAAAAATCATCGAGAATGGCAGATCTGGGAGCAGGACAATTCCATAGGGAGCAGCGCTGGGATTTGCCTGGTTGGCAGTGCCTCTGGAGAACCAGGCCGCATTCGACAGAGGTTTGCAGACCCCCGTGCACTCACCAGCAGATGGGACCGTGCAGCCCTTCTGGCCATCAGGGGCTGAGTGCTTCTGGTAGGGCTTCTGCTCCGGCATCGCCTCCCGGAATGCTGCAGAGTCGAGGAGGGGAATCCTGCTCAGCACTGGGGACTGCGGGATGCTGGGCAGCGTCCGGGACTTCCCCAGGAGCGGCCTCTGCAACTTTCTGTCCAGGGATCTGCAAGGAGAGAACACAGGGCTCACTGCAGGTCCAGGGATGGCTGCTTTGAGTCACGTCCTTCCCTGCAGGATGCTTTGCCATGTGCTGCCCCTGGATGGGGCACAACACCGAAGTGCAACTCCGGCTTGCGAGGCTGCAGCCGTTTGGGCAAACCTTCTCCTTTTGCATTCTGATTGGGATTTGCTTCTTGAGCTGCAAGCCACAGTCAGCACCAACAGCACATCGAGCACTCAGCACCTCCCAGCCAGTCCATCTTAAGACACATGGATAATCAGAAATGAGCAAATAAACCAGAGGCACCAGGACTGAAATGATACAAATTGTGAACAAGAGAATGAAAGCTCTGCCAGCCCTCCGCTCCAGCTCTGTGCCTCATCCCACTGCCACCACGCCATTCTGTCAGACCTCAAATATTTCCTTCTTTCTTGCACGTAAGTCTCAGTGCTCCTCCAAATGTGCCTGCACGCAGCTCTGTTTGCTGCAGAGCACCATCAGCATGCGGGACATTAACGCTGCTTTGTACCTACTGTGCTGCTCACATGGACTACATGAGGGTCAAAGGGGTGAACTCGTGCTGTTGGAGGAGACCTTTGCTGCTGCAATGATTTCTATTTCAACCCCTAACCTGTTTCCATCTGGAATCTGACTTGAATCCCCAAGCAAAGGCAGTGCTGGAGATGCACCGTGCATTGTGCCACGGCCAGCAGCCAGTGCTGCTGCTGGGACATCGTGCAGCACCGTGCGCTTCGTGAGCCGGCCCCAGCGCCGTGCGTTACCAAGGCTGCCACATGCCATTAGTAAAGAGCCTTGATGGGAGTGTACAGCTCAATTAGAAAAGCCATCATCAGCACAGCTACAGCCCATCAACAGCAGCTGTTCAGTGCTTGGTGGAAAGGAGAGTGCATACGCAAGTCTTGCCGGCTCCATCGCTGCCAGGTTCTCTGCCTCCAGCTCTGGGAATGTCACAGGGTGAGGGCGGGTGGCACCAAGCTGATGGCACAGCACAGACCGCTCCGGCATCACCCATTCTGCAGCACCCAGGGCACAGGTGCTGCTTCCTCAGGCATTTATTGAAAGCAAACCATCCAGTCAAAGCAGCCACTGGAGCAAGGAAAAGCCGGTGCCTGCCCCACAGCCACGTCCTGGCTGGAGAGGTCCGCACCGCACAGCTTCATTGCTGCAGGGAATGAGGGGAAGGGCTGAGCAGAGAGAAAAGGGAAGGAGGCAGAGAGAAGGCCAATGCAAGTCAGCCAGGGAAAGACAGCACTCAAGCACTGTCTCCACAAACCTTTCCTCCCCTTTTATTTCAATGTGGGAGAAACCACCCTCCAAAAGCCCCTCCTCAGCACGGCCCAGGCTGGTTTGTCCTTGTTCTCAGAGGCAACACAGAGCCTCTGCCTCCCCCACGGCACGGATGGAATGACCCCAGGCTAACTAACCCTCCTATGGGACAGCACAGGGCTCACAGCTGCACTTCCTCCTCTGTCCATCAGCCATCTCGCCCTCAATCCATCCATCCGCCCCCTAAATCTGCCATGAACCAGGAGCTCATGAATCTGGGTGACCCACAGAGCACCCGGGTGGTGCCCCAATGAAGCAGGGATAGCTCAGCCCCTGTAGGCTGTGGGGATGTTCTGACACCACCGCAGCTCAGTCCGAGCCCCACACTGCTGCCAGCAGAGCCTCCACCAAACTGCCTTTGTGCTGCTAGGTGCTACCAGGGGCTGAGGAGCGAAGGGGAGAGCTGAAAACACAACAGCAGCCTTGAGCTGGCTGCATAACGGATTCAAAGCAAAACAAAACACCAAAAAAACACAAACAAAAAACCCCCACAACAAAACAGCATTCAGCTCACAAGTTCAGGGAGGAAAAACAAAACAAAACAGCCAACAAATAAAACCACAACCAACATGTGAAGCTATAAAAAATACCTCCCCCAAAGCTCAGCTGTGTGCTGGTAAATATCATGATTTCCACCAGCTGGTTTGCAGAGCTCCTCTCCTGCCATCGCTCCGGGCTGACGAGCTTTGCACAGCAGGGGCCATCGGCCGGGCAATGACAGGAGGCAGCCGGGGCCAACGGCAGCAAACCACGACGGGACACGGAGCTGCTGCTCCCCCCGGTGCCCGTGCAGCAGTGAGGATACTGAAGGCGGCTGGGATGCTCGGCAGGGGAACGGGAAAGCTTCAAGGGGGGGAGCAAACCGGAAAATGGCACGCAGCTCTTTGTTTTAAGCCATGAACCTCTCAGTCAGACACATAACAGCTTATGCTGAGAGGCAGGGAGAGCCGAGATGAGAACCAATGAGCATCCAAACCCTGCGGCAGGGCAGGTTGGCCCCTGCCCCCACACACAGGGCAGACCCTCGTGGCCATTGGCCCGGTACCCGGTGGTCTCACCCCAGTCGTGGCCATGAAGCCATGGGGCAGAGCCAGAGCAGAGCTGTGCTTTGTCCTGGGCAAAGGAGGAGAATGGAGCTGAGCTCACCTCATACAGCACATTGCAGGCATGGGTGAGACGCGCTGGGCACAAACTCTGAACGCTCCGGTGCAGAAAGCCTGGTTTGCTTTAAATCCCATCATTTCTGCAGCGTGAGCAAGCGTTCCACCCCTTGAGGTCAGCATTGGCAAGGCTGCCCTAAGTCTGCTGAGCCCCGGCAAAAAGTCATCATTTCATATTTTAGCCAAAAAAATATCCCTAAGCACAGTTTTGGACAGCGTGTTGTTGTTTCAAACCCTCCTCCCCTTCTGAGATAGGCTGGGTTTTGATCTGAAGCACCAGAACCCCAGAGCACCAATAGCACCCACTGCGGCCAGGTGGACACAAGCCCGATCAATGGGACGGATTCATGCTCCCAAAATGCTGCAGTAACATCCCTGAGAAGTGCTCTGTAATGAAGGGGGGTGGATGCAGGGTGAGGGCAGGGCTGCCCAAATGGCATTGCCCCCATCCCAAGGGGCCGGCAGCACTGGGTTGTGAGGTTCCCACCAAACAGATGCAAAGAAAGCATGAGCAGAGTGCAGAACAACGTGAAAGGAAACCCACTGAGACCTTCCTGCCTTTTCTCCCCCGTGTAAACATTCGTACACAATCGCAGAGCTCTTCTCTGGGTCAGCAGTACCTTGAGCAAAACAGCGCGCTCAGGTTCTGCCCCATTGGAAAGTGAGACACAAATATCTGTGCCACCACCAGCAGCTCCCTGTGGGCAGCCTGACCCCACCACAGAGCTCCTCCTCGAAGGAAAAGAGGGAGGAAATAGAATGGAAAAGGCTCCAGGGTTAAGGTAAGGACAGGGATATCGCTCGCCAATTACCGACCCGGGCCGAGCAGACTCAGCAGAGTAATTAATGTAATTAATGTACTTTATCACCTATCGCTGACGGATCAGAGCAGTGAGAACTACAAGCAAACTGAACCAACCGCGAGCCCTCCAGCCCCCTGCCGCGTCAGCACAGCCAGGGGGTGAGCCGGGGACGCAGCCCAGCACCCTGCTCCATTCACAAGCCTCCCCCTCGCCGCCCGCCGCTTTAATTAGAAGCTGTTGGCGTTCACAGAGCCTCATTGAGCCGCTTCCCCCGGTGTGTGCGGCCGGGGCCTCTGTTTCCTACCTGCCCACCCACCCAGCTGTGACTCAGTGCCAACACAGTGGGTGAATGAGGCACCAAGCAGTCTTTCTAGCAAGCGTGACTCACAGGGCCAAGGCTCGCTGCCGGAGAAGTTTGCTGCAGTCATGCTACATATGTAATTCTCCTTAATGCCAGCGTAACTTCCCCTTCCTGCTAGCCCATCCAGCTGTCACACCAAACGAAAGGATGACTGTTGGGTTTTTGCCTAATCCGAGTAAAGATGAGCTTCAGCTTCTGCAGAACACAGCCAGCTCCCAACCCCGTCCCCACCCTAACAATTAGCTTCAAAAGGAGCTCAGGAGCTGGGCAGAGAAGAAGAAAGCCAGCGCACGCCCATCATCACTTGGGTTCAGATGTAACACTCCTCCAGACCCTAAAGGATGATGCTAAGAGCACCTGGGCTCTTTTGCAGCCCTTCTGAAGCAGCAAGCCTTCCCAGTGCCCTGGGGACACACACAGTGCCCGGGGACAGGAGGGGCAGAGAACCACCCCCAGAGCCATACAGCACAGCCATGGAGGCAGCAAGGCTCTGCTCACCCGCTGCAGGCAGAACAAGCACAGGACGGCCACAGAGTGCAGCCCCACAGCACCCTGCGAGCTGCCACCACAGCCAGCACCCACACCATCCACCGGCACGAGGGAGAGGGGCTGAGTCCAAAAGACACCAATGTCTGCTTCGGGGAACTTCAGCAGGATTAACTTCTGCCCAGCAGGCTGTGGCTGAGTCACTGACATGGGATTTAGGGCTATTTCCAGCTTGGCTTGGTTCAGCATCAGCACGGAGCGCTTCCACGCATCAGCAGTGGACACGTCCATCACTTTTTGTCTTACTATTTATTTCTTACATAGGTGCCACTGATCTGTCGTGGCAATAATGCAGATGCACACACACCCACACGCTGTCCTGCTGGCTGCTCAGCGAAGCGGGTGTCAGAGCTGGGGAGCAACCACATCTCACATACAGCTGCCACAAACACCTCCGAGCAGTGCGAGGTGGAAACTTCTCACTCACATTCAAGCATTTCCCAGTGCCTCACTTACATTCTCTTTTAAAATCCAGCCCCGCCAGCCAGCACTGACCGAAGGGCACGGGACTGGAATTTGGCAGGGCTCAGTCGTGACGTCCCTGGGCAGCCATGGGGATTCTCAGGGCTGTAAACCAGAGATGGGAGACCCGCTTTCATTTTTACCCAGCCGCCTCCCGTTGCCTGCTGCTCACGCAGGGTTTGTGCCTTCAGTGCAGTTTCCAGCCCCAAAACGTGCCAGTTCTTCCTCTTCCCCATCACAACCACATGCCTGAGCACAGAACTGCTGCCAGAGCTGGAGAGATATTTTTACACACCCCAAAGCAACCGAGCACAATCCTGCCAGGAGAACACTGCCTACTGCCCTCGCTGCCTGCCAGCACTGCTCTCAGGTCAGACCAACCTCAGCAGTCGCTGAGAAACCCATTATCTCCATGAAATGCTGCTGGATCCGTTCCCTGCCAGGAGAGCCAGAAGCACCCAGGATCTCCAGCCAGGACAAAGCCTGGGAGGTACCTCACAAAATCATGGAATGACCTGGGTTGGAAGGGACCTCAAGGATCATGAATCTCCAACCCCTCTGCCACAGGCAGGGCCACCGACCTCCACATTTAATACTAGGATAGGTTGCCCAAGGCCCCATCCAGCCTGGCCTCCACCACACACACACAGTAAGTGCCAGTCGTGGTTGTGCCTTCCTCCTTCCTGATCCACTTCTGGAAGCAGCACGAACTTGCCAGGGGCTGTCCAGTCCTTTCAGTTCAAAAATAACAAAGTGAAAGTTAGCTATTCTGTACTGCACGTGTCTTTTCCTTACGTTGTTCCTCCATGCCAGGCATGCAGAACACCAGGTGAGCACACCGATGCTGGCACCAGGAAACAAAGCAGAGAATGTAGCCCTACATGGCTGCACGCAGCCCCTGCTGCATTCCTGCCCAGGCTCATGGCCCCTTTGCCCAGCACTGCAGCCTCCAGAAATGCACCTCTATGATGATGCAGATTCTCACACTGCAGAAACCAGCACAGCTCCACAGCCACGCAGCTCAGACATTCAGCTCTGCCATAAAACTCCTACAAGGCTGCAAAAAGTCACTGAGAATAAACTGCTTGTTTAAGAGGCTCTGGTGGACTTTTCCAGTCCATCACAAGCACCGGGAGGTGCTACCTGCTAGGTGCACCAGCCCAGAGACCTGCCAGCCCTTCAGCTTCATGAAGTGGGCAGCTGTGCCACAGCGGAGCACCTCTCAAGGCGGAGGAGCACCTGCTGACATAACACAGGAGATGTGAACCACGGCATGGCTCTGCATTGCAGCTCACAGCAGAGAAATAGGACATGTCCTGGCTGGAGATCCTGGGTGCTTCTGGCTCTCCTGGCAGGGAACGGATCCAGCAGCATTTCATGGAGATAATGGGTTTCTCAGCGACTGCTGAGGTTGGTCTGACCTGAGAGCAGTGCTGGCAGGCAGCGAGGGCAGTAGGCAGTGTTCTCCTGGCAGGATTGTGCTCGGTTGCTTTGGGGTATATAAAAAGAGGAGGCTGAGCAGCACCTGTGAGCACTTGAGGGTTTGGCCAATAGCACGGAGCAAGAAGGTGCTATTGCTATGTTAGCTGTCTGTGCACAAGTTGGAGCCCTGCTGGCTCACGGCACAAATTCCCAGACCCAGCAGACTTACTCAACCCTGCTTTTTCTGTGGGTGTCATTTAAAAATGCAGGCTTATTACTTAATACCACAACTACACGCTGCTAATATCTTTTAGGTCCTCTGAGAATGAGTGGGATCACTATATTTAGAATTTAATAACACCAAGCAGCACCCTGCGTGCTGGTGTTGCTTGCTGAGCCCCAGCAGCACCTGGAGCCGATCGCCCTGAGCCACACCAACCCTGGGGGGTCCGGCCACCCTGGTGTGGCACTGCCTAGGATGCAGGAGCACCACGTTTCATTCACCCACATTGACTTGTAGAAGTGAAGAAGGAGCTTCGGTGAACAGAGACACTGATTTCGAGAGCATCCCGTGGTCTGATCAACGCTTATTTTGACTCCCATCAGCAGATGTATGGCATCAGGGCACAGACACAGCAACAGCAGGAGCAGCCCTTGCTTGGAGTCAGCCCTGGGGCTGCTGGGCTGCGTGGGGAAACTTCTGCTCTCAGGAACCATGGGGCAGAGCTCCGCCAGGAAGCCCCACACTCATGTTCTGGGGAAGTGTTGGCGCTTCTGTGCCCAGCAACACCCCAGGAAGTTTGGTACATGAGTCACACACCAGCAGTGCTGCTTTATGGTTAGTGCTCCAGAGAGAGCAACGCAACACAGCATCTCCCTTCACACGGGTAACCAGGTCTGGGAACACAGCACCCTGTGCATGGGCGGTGGCATTGTGCAGGGCCCCAGCAGCATCACCTTGCTGCCCTCTTGCTGGCACAACAGCTATATGGCAAATGCTCCCCGTCTACAAAGTGCACAGAGCAAACCCCAGGGATGCTTGTGCTCAGCAGTGCCAGCACCATCCCCACATGCAGGCACAGCCAAACCCAGGGTTCATGGCTTCCATGTTTGTCACTGCCTGGTGCTCTCAGCTCAGCCGTGAGCACCTTCAGGCTTCTGGACAGAACATGCCATGCTCTGAGTGAGCAGGGAAGAGGTGATATCTCTGGAATTGCAGAGTGAAGAAGGGAGCAGCACTAGCACTGTGTGTCTCACCAGCTTGGTGTGATGCGGAGAGCAGCAGGAGGGCCCCAAACAACAGATCACCAACTCCTTAATACCATTAGCAGAGCCTGAGAAGCTCAGACACCAGGGAAGAAGGTGAGCGGATATCTCAATGCTGTTTTTCCATGTCAGCCCCACCTGGCACAGGCTCAGCTCTGCCTGGGCTGGCACACAGGGACAGCAGGGACAGCAGCTGTGCGTCAGCTCTGGCAATAGCCCTTCCCCACAAACAACCACAACAACATTGATGTGTTCCCATGCACCATGGGGTGTGAGCTCCCAGCATCACACACCTCTCCCTGCAGAAGGCAGAGGCTTAGGCAGGGAGGGCACCCAGCACACAGGCTTCCATCTCCACCCATGGAGCAACCTGTTGCTGGCTCTGTAGCTGTGGGTTTTATACGCAACAGCGTGAGAGGAGGACGGAGAGAAGGACAATTGCGGTGCGTAGCCCCGCCACTGTAACAAGGGGCTGGGTGAGGAGGCACAGCACAAAGCAGGAGACAGAAGCAGGCAGGTATACGTGCAGGCAGTCACATGGCAGACACCCGAGATGCACCGCCGACACCTCAGACGTGCCCTGGGCAGAGACACAGGACACCAGACATCCCGAAGCTCCGGCATCCCAGGCAGCACCGAAATGCTGCTTGCAAAGCTCCCGACTCATCCCCAGCCCACAGTGATAGCAGAGGGCACGGGGAAGCAGCGCACCAAGGACCACGAGTCCCACCCTGCAGCCACTCCAGGACGGAAGGGGCTGCCACCCCATACCTGCACTCGGTGACACTACAGCAGCAGCTCCCGCTGCGCCGGCCCCGTCGCTCTGTGCGCAGCTCCGTCCTCGACTTCCTCAGGCTGAAGTACTCCGTCAGCTTCCCAAATGAAGCCATGGCCCCCGCCAGCTCCCAACGCACGCCCGCCTGCAGCCGTGGGCACCGCCACGCTCCCGCATGCTATGTCCCAACTCGTGGCCCTGCACGCTCCATCAGGTGTGGGACCAGGAAAAGAGCGCTGCAGGTCCAAAGGTGAGCTCAAGGCAGGAGTCACGGTGAGCCCTGGAGATGGGAGGCTCTGCCCGCCTGAGCCGTCCACAGGCACCAGGCTGCGCGGCGGGAGCTCGAGGCCGCGTGCTTCTCTACTGTAACGTGGCAGCTGCTGCAGAGCTGAGTTAAGAAGGAGGGGAAAAAATAATAATGCCCTGTGGAAAGGATCCCTCGGTAGAGGTGGCACGAGCCTGCATGGCCCCGCGGCAAGTGGATGTTCAGCACGCGCCCAAGACGAGGGAGCCGGTCCTCAGCCAGGTGGGGGACGGATGCTGGCCAGGTCAGCAGCAGCAACGTGAATGCCTGGGACATCAGCTGGGCAGATGGATTTCCAGAGGGTTTGTTCTTATGGCACAGGGATCAGCACAGGAGGTGGAGAGCATCCCCGCTTGCTCTTCTTGTGGCTGTTTGGAGTTTTCCAGTTCTCCTCCCTCCCTGTTTTCCAATGCAGAAGCCAACCCTTTGCCTCCAGCAGCACCTACCCAACACGATTTTCCAGCTCACCAAACACCTGAGCACGAGGAGAGGCACAGGCATTTAAAACGAGCAGCTCTGATCCAACCAGAGGTCACCTCTGGGCTCTGCTCCCCGAGCTCCAGCACAAAGCATCTCTCCCGCTGGCAGCAGGCAGAGGGATACCGCAGACTTGGAGGGAAATCCTGCTCCCAAAGCTCCCCCGTTGGGAGCTCTGCATCCTCAGTGCCGGGCGCCGCCTGGGCAGAGGGAAAGGAAAAAAGGCTTCAAAACGCCACTCCAGCCCTGCAGAGCAAAACCCGGTCGAGTCAGCGAGGTGCATCCAGGGGCGGCGGACGGAAACCCCCGGCCGTGCCGGCGCAGACCCTCGGGGAAGCGGCCAAGACGAGCGGCGCTAACCGAGGCGGCAGATCCGCGAGCCGCTTTCGCATCCTCTCGATCCCCGCGTTGTGGATGCCATGTTAAAATAGATAAATAAATAAACAACGCAAATCATTCATTGCTTCCTCCCCGCTCAGAGCCATCCGCTGCCGGCAGTCCGCTTCCCCGCCCCGCCGCTTTCCTCCCTGTTTCTCCTCCTCTCCCTCGGCTCCCCGCTCCGAGTCCGACGCCTTCCAGCAGCAGCGGGGTACGCCCCGCCGGGGTGGGGGGAGAATCTCCTGCCCGCCCCCCCCGCGCCGCCCACCTGCCCGCCCCGAGGGGCTCCAGCGCTGCCGGAGGCTCCCCAAAATCAGCGCGTCGGCGAAGAGAGGGGCGAAGGCACGGCACGGGCTGGCCGTGCCGCCGCGCACATCCCGGCTCCCCGTTACTATTCGAGGCGAAAGGCGAGACGCCGAAGGAGGGCAGCGGGGTGGGGGGGGGGGGGGAGGGCAGCGGGGAGCGGTGCGGGACGGAGCGGGCAGAGCGCGCTGCGAGCGAACCGAACGCCCGACGCCGGTGCCGGAGGAGCGGTCAGCCGGGGCCGCAGCGGAGAGCGGGGGGAGGAAAAATGCGGAGCGAGGTCCGGCGCGATGCCGTCCCTTCCCCTCCGAACGGAGCGATGCTGCCGCGGAGCCTCTCCGCCAGCCGCCGTGCTCAGCCTTGCTTTGCAAATGGCATCGCGTTCGATTTGCAAAGGCCAAAAGCAGCGTCGTTCTGAGGGGGACAACAGGGCGACGTGGAGAAATGTGGAGAAAGCAGAAGGGTGCATGCACCAGACCCAAGCTCCCAGGAGCGAGGCTGACAGCCCCAGCACCCCGCGGCCCAGCAAGGGCAGAGGGCTGATGTTGGAAAGTTCAGAGCAGGACAGCTCTATGGACTTCTCCAGGTGTGATGGACAACCGATTCCTGAGGGGTTTGCCACTCTGCAGCCCCTGCTGCCACATCCCACCTCCCTGCCCAGGAGGGACCAGCTGCAGCCCCATCTCTCCTCCACCTTTCAAGCCCCCTCCCCGGGTGCCCTTAGGCCAAAGGAAGGCTGTTCCCTTCCTCCGAGGCAGAGGAGAACCCCAGGCCCTGAGGTCAGCCCTTGGGGACAGTGCTGTCACAGCCACCAGCTTCCAGCCGAGTGCTGCTCCTGTCATTAAGCAGAGACAATCTGCTGAGATGCTGCTGGAATTTCTCTCATTTCACATTAGCAATCTGCTGTGCTGGGGGTGCAGCCGTGTACTCAGTGATGCGAAAGGCAGCTTCCCACTGCCATTTAGCAGCAGAATGAAAAACTTTAAATGAAATTGTAGTTAAGTTCGTGTGTCGTTTTGTTTTCATTCTGTTTTGTGATTCTTTTTAAAGAAGAGCTGCAGAGAAGACGGGGGGTAAAACAGAAATGAGGATCCATAGGGGCTGGGACTCTGTGCAGCCACACACACACCCCAACACCTGCCAGAACACTGCACAAGCATCTCACACCTGTTCTGGAGGGGAAATAAAGCCATGAGCGTGCCACGGTGTCTGAGCCCATCACATTCCTGTGCACGTGCCCACCAGGGCAACAGATCAGCACTTCCCATTTCAAAGCCCTCGCTTCCAACAAGGTGAAGGCTGCGCAGACCCAGGAAACGACACAAATCTCAGCTTGCAACCAACAACAGCCCATTTTCCAGGCAGAAATGCTACCAGCTCCCTCCCAGCAGCCTGAAACAGCCCCACGCTTGGTGCCCAGGTGCAGGGCTTGGAAACCATCCCTGCTGCTGCAGGTGGCTCCGGCCCCAAGCCCAGGGGTGTCCTCGCAGCCCCACTGCCGTGCTGCCGAGCAACCTCCAGCTGGATGCTCTGTTGTTTCCCTGGGCAACTTTTATTCCACCAGCTCTCCTCCACAGCAGCTAGGGAAAAAGGGAAAGGGCATTGGTCAGATGGAGCTGACGGCTTCATCTGCTCCCACAGTGCCAGAGGACGCCAGCATCATTCCTGCAGGGCTTTGCTTTCAGATCCCCATGCCAAGAACTGAGCTACACAACCCCCCCTCTCTCCTGGAGCCACAGCTCCCAGAGCTCAATGACTGCTGCTGGATTTGATGGGTCGGCTGTTTGATGGATAAGGAACTGGTTATGAGATCACACCCAGAGAGTGGTGGTCAATGGCTCAATGTCCGGATGGAGATCAGTGATGAGTGGCGTCCCTGTTAAAGAGCTGGTGCTCTTTAACACCTTCACCAGTGACACGGACACTGAGATTGAGTGCACCCTCAGCAGTTTGCAGGTGGCAGCAGGCTGTGTGGGGCGCTCAGTACAGCTGAGGGGTGGGATGCCATCCGGAGAGACCAGGGCAGGCTGAGCGCCCAGGGGAACTGCGTGAGGTTCTGCAAAGCGCGAGGTGTGCAGCCGGGTGATGGCAACCCCTGCTATCAGTGCAAGCTGGAGGATGTAAGGATGGGGCACAGCCCTGCTGGGAAGGACTGGGTGTCAGCTGGACATGAGCCAGCAGTGTGCTCTTACAGCCCTAAAACCAATGGGATCGGGGGCTGCACCCAACGCCGCGTGGCCAGCAGGGTGAGGGAAGGGCCAGACTTTGTTGTGACAAGACAACAGGTTTCCAACTAAAGAAGGGAGGATTTAAATGGCATGTAAGGAATAAGTTTGTTACAACAAGGGCAGTGAGGCACCAGCACAGGTTGCCCAGAGAGGCGGCCGCGCTGTGACCCTGCAGACCCCCGAGGTCAGGCCAGGTGGGCTCTGAGCACTGATGGAGCTCTGGGTGTCCCAGTTCACTGGAGGAGGATTGGACCAGCTGCCCTTTAAAGGTCCCTTCCAACTCAAACAATTCTATGAAACCTCACTGGAACAAGGTAAGCCAACAGTGAATAATTTTTATAAGCATCCTTTTTTTTTCTTCTCCACTCTGCACTTAACGACGCGCAGTGATGGGGCACCACTTCCCTCACCCCATCAGCCCCGGGTGCAAAAGCACCATCAGACACTGCAGAACAGTCAGAGAAAAGGGCAGAACACAAATCCATGGGATGAACAAAACCAAGCAGCACAAGTGCACAAGAAGCACAAGTATGAAGGTTGCTCCTGAGGTTGCTAAGGAGCACACAGGAGACTTCTGGCAGCTACTAAACGTCTCCGTACTGAACATACACACACACACACTCATATCCCTGTTAAAACATCATATTGCAAAGTCGTCCAACAGCTCCAAGGTCCCAAAGTCATTTTGGTCTTTAGGGAGGGGTCAAAATAACTCTGTGAGCATCCGACGTGCAGCTGGACCAGCAGCATCAGCACACCACGGTGCGTCATACAGACAACGACAATGAAGACACAAAACCCCAAGAGGAACCTCCATCCCAAGGGGCCAAGCAGTGGCCCAGGGCCCCCCAGCACCCCTCTGTGCCAGGCACCGTCCCCGAATAGGGATGTGTGCAGCAGGACTGGGCTGTGACATGGGGACAGCTGCTCCCAGCCAAGTGCCACAGCCCCAGGCCCGGCACGCATACGGCGCAGACACAGCCCTATGGCAGTGCTGCATTTTAATATAGTTGTAATAAAAAGCAGAGTGTAAGAGGCACTATCATTTCAGACTAAGCAGGCAATTCACTCTAATTGTCACTCCTATGGCACTGCACACAAATCTCAGCGCCGATACCTGGCGTCAGTGCGTGGAGTCTGCCTGGCGCATGGCCGCATCAGAACTCAGCTTGCACCAGCCCTCCAGTTCCAGTAGCAAATCCAGATGTGCTGCACAAAACATCCTCCTTCCTGGGAACAGCACCGAATCACGTAGAGAGAGGCTTCACAGACACACTCTCCCTGTAATCTGGCCCACTTTCCTGCGCGTGAAGCTCGGAAGAGATGGCATGAGCAACATTAGGGAATCCAGATGCAATGCAGCACCCTGCAGCTGAAGCTGCTCTGCTTGCAGCTGCCGAAGCCCTGCCCCAGTGCCTGCTCCTTGGACATGGCACAGACACCGTGCTGGAGCTTGCAGGGAGAGATAAGGGCAGGACACAGCAGGAGGAGCGGTGGGGGGTTGCTAAGGAAAAAAGAGAAAATTAGCCAGTCTTTCCCCAGCAAGATGGTTTGCTGAGTTCAAAAGGATGAGAGAAAGCATCAAACACAGGCAGCGATCATAGAGTCGTAGAATGGCTTGGGTTGGAATGGACCTCAGGGATCATCAAGCTTCAACCTCCCTGCTGCAGGCAGGGCTGCCAACCTCCATATCTAATGCTGGACCAGGCTGCCCAGGGCCCCAACCAACCTGGCCTTGAGTGATGTGATGGGAGGAAGCCGCAAAAGGAAAAGCAGAGGCAGAACAATGAGAGGAGGATGGAGCTGGCAGGGGCACATGTGGGCACCACAGCTCTGCCCCTCGCCCTCATGCAAACCCCCAGGCCCTGCCCAACTGGGGCAACTGGTGACAGATCATCTCCCCAGAGCCAGCTGGGAAGCAGACAGCTCAGCGTGCCCCAAACTGTTACTCTTTCCCTCCCACCCACCCTCTCAAGAAAAAAGCCCTAGCAAAAGCCTAAGCAAAAATCAGAAAACCTATTAGCATGATCAAAGATTGCAGCAAATGGAGGATATTTCTTGTAATTACCTCCCAGCAAACACCAACTCTCTTTAGAATAACAATCTGTGTCGAGCAAGAAAGCTCTGGAGAGCAGCAGGGCTGCAATCCGTGGGGCCAGCTGTGCCCAGGGACAACCTCTGTGCCACCTGGTGAGGAGCAGCTCCCCACAGCCCATCCCCTCCCTGCCAGCACCTCTGGGCCACGTCTGGGCACGGACAAGCACTGCTCAGAGCAGGGCTGAGCCTCTGCTTTTGGCTGGGCGGCGTCGGAGCGCTGAGCCCAGCAGGGACTGCAGCTGCATCACCCAGCACTCTCAGCCCCTGGCTGCCTTTTCCCTTCCATCCAATAATTCTGTGTCCAAACTGTGAAAACCTCAGCTCCCTTCCCAAACGGTGGATGGACGCAGCCCTCTCACAATGCAGATGAGGACTGCAAACTCTCAAGCCCAGGGTCAAATTTTAACCTCTCACGTCAGAACTCAGAGCGGTGCAATCATCGGACGGGTGTTGGATTTACACAGCTTGTTTAAATCAAGCTGGGAGATTTCCCCCCAGGTTCTAGCAATTTAATTAAAATAAAGTAAAAACAAGCCTTTCAAACTTCCAAATGCTCGCCGTGCAATTAAAACCTCCAGGACTGCTAAGCAGAGCACAGAACCTAAATAACATCCAAGGGAAAAGAAACACTCTGGCTCTTTCAATACAAACCCCCCCCAGCACAAGGAAGAATTAAAGTCACCACCGGGCACAGACCAGACAAAGGGATGCCTCGAGGGTGACCGGAGGATGCACAAGGGCACCAAGATGCTGCATGACACAGCTCTATGCCCTGAGGAGCTAGAAGCCAGCAGCCCAAAGAGCACCAGTACCTGTGGGGCAGCAGCTCACCGACACCGTGGGCAGCAGCTGGCACAGCCGGAGGGTCCCCGAGCAGCAGCATGGCATCCCAAGCACCAAGAGCTCCCAGTCACGTGCCTGCCTTGCCCTGAGCAGGATGTGGTGGTCCCTTGTCATCCTTGTGGAGGCAGAAAGTGGGGAGCATCATGGCTGAGAACAGCTGCAAGCACAGCTCGCTGCTGAGCTCTGTGCTTCCTGACCCCATATGGGGCAGAGCTCGAGCCCCAGGGGTGGCCCTGGACGTCACAGCCGGGCAAGCAGAGCTCAGCACGTGCTTGGTTATGCAATCTCCAGTTGGGGCTGGATACACTACAGGTACTGACTGCTCTCCCACCCACAAGCATCTCTGTGGGCTCCTTCCCTGCTATGGAGCCACCTCACAGTCCAACAGTTACAGGGGGCCCACACAAGGCTCTGCAGCCACGTCCCCATAAAGAGACATCAAAGCCGATTGCCAGCACAAGAGCAACGCAGCCCTTTGCCACCAATGCTCTCACAGCACCAGCTCCAACTGCTGTGCAAGGCAAAGCCTCCGAAACGGCACCAGGGCCACGTATGAGATCAGTAGCAACGCGGGGCGGCTCGGCGCGCTCCCCTAGCAGCTTGCTGCATTAAAGATTTAATGCAATGCATCCCTCTGGAAGAAATTATATAGGCTATCAAGAAAGATGCGCCGCTCATCTGATGAAATCTCGCAATCATTGCGGCAATATGTGCAAACTAAATAGGCTCTGTAGAGCAAAGGGAAAGCTGCAGTTGCTCTCGTGAGCCCTTTCCAGGGAGAGGAACCAATGGGTAAAGCAGCAGCTCCATTAGCAGGAATATGTATGTGCAGACACAGCCGTGTTGGCAGAGAGCAAGATGGCCCTGCTCCCACAGAAGGGGCAGAGCACCCAGGGGCCCCAACCTCCAACACCTCATAGGGCCCTGGCTGGCAGAAAAGAGCATAGGGGGGTGCGAGTGCTTGGGGAGCTCAGGAAGCCAAGGCATGAGCTAGCACTTCTCCTGACAAGGAGGAATTAATCCCAAAACGCTCACCCAGGGCCAATGGGACCTCCTGTGCTCAAGCATCCTATTACATGTTGTGGATACCCGCAGTTTAATAGCCTTCTTTAGGGTGCCTCTTTCTGGCGAGCTCTGTGTTGCTCTGTGCACTGCAGCAACACACTGCCTGCATTAAATCCTGCTCCAACATCCCCGGAGAGCATTCACTGCAGCTGAACCCGATCTGTAAAACATCCGACTTGACCGAAAAGCTGGCAGTAAAGCTTACGCTTATATCTGCAGAGCTCATGGTGTGGCAAAACCATCCATGCTTGGCTCACCTGGAGCTATTTTCCCCCAAAACTCAAGCTGAGACGCCCACATCTCTGGGGCCATGATGCTTGGCACCCTGGAAAGTTACTGAAGAGTCTCAGCCCTGCTCCACTGGCACTCCTCTGACCTCCCACAGCAAGAAAAGGCAGAAGGGTTGGGGATACCCACGGGCACACCAGTCCCTGTGCAGTGACAGGGCAGCCCACAGGCAGCAGTATAGCAGGATGTCGGGGTTGGGGGGGGGACAGCAGTTGCTCACCTACACCTCAGCTCCCCCTCCTCAGCACCACAGCTGGCTCTGCTCACCGCAGCCGGCACCAACAGCCACGTGCTGCAGCTCTGCCCATGGCGCTGAGCAGCAAAACACATCAGCTCCTGCACTGGCAGCTCCCTTCAGTCCAGGAGCGAATGCACAGACAGATCCCACAGCTCAGCTGGTGAGCAGCTCTTTGCAGGTTATTAATGAAATCATTTACTGCTTATTGCTAGGATTCTGCCAAAACACAGGGAAGAAAAAAAAGAAAAAAAAAGCTACAAAAAAAGCACAACTCTTACTGCCAGCAAAATCCCCTGTTGCGCTGCGGGCCAGCTATGCCTTCTGCAATGCCTTCTGAAAACACGGTGTGCAGTGACCCTGTGCACGGCCCGGACTGCTCCCAGCACAGCAGTGACACGTGCATAGAGATGACAGTGACCAACAGGCCTCTGTGCAAGGGAGGACGCAGCAGCAGAGCCGCACTGCACAAGCACAGGGCTATGGTGCACACAGCCCTGTGCTCACAGCGAAACCCCACTGATGAATGGGGACGCAGCTCCAACCCCAAAAAGTGCAAAGGGTGCACAGAGTGCACGGCCCTACACAGCACAGCTGCTGCTGACGGCGATCCTTCCTCCCAAAACAGCCGAGGGAAGCAGAGCAGTGTAGAAAGGGATAACAGCCAACCTGCTAAATAGCAGATCTGATTTCAGTAGCACATCAAGGACCTGTGGAGATCAAGGAAATATATTCCTTTATACGCTCTCTAGGGCACGCAGCTATTTGCAACCTGAAAAATAGCTGCTGTCGCTGTATAGAGGAGGAATTTTCCCAAGCGCAGCAGTGCAGCTTTAAGGGAACAGACAAGGGCTCCAGGAGGGCAGATCGCTCGCCATGTGCTCTGGCTGGGGCTGCAGGGGACGGCGGTGTCCCACTTGTGGGATGGCAGCAGGCAGTGTCCCTCCGGCCGGGTGCCCCATGCCATGGGATCGGGAGCTCTGCACGCACCCAGCGCAGCCATCGTCCCCTCTTCCCACAGTCACTGAATAATTAATCCCCCAGAAATTCATCAGGCTCTCAGCTAAGCCAGCTCAGCAAACCCAGTGAGGAATTTCTAGGTCAGAACTACATGGAGGGGGGGTGAGGAAAGGGCCTTTTTTTCCCCTCTCTGTCATAAACCCTAGGGATGGATCGTGCAGGAAAAGCCCCAGGACATCACAGTTGCATTTCCCAGCACAGGAAAACAAGATCGTTGTGAGACCCATCACCTGCCCAGCACAGCAGGGGTGGATGTGCAGGGAGCGCAGTGATGCGGGGCTCTGGGTAACAGCTGGCCCCCTTTGCAAAAAGGGCTGTCTTCCCAGAGGATTCTTGTACAAGCAACTGATTATTTGCTGAAGACAGCTCATCCCTGAGACAGACAGCTTGGTTTTGGGATACCCAAAGGACCTGGGGCTATGAAAGCTGCTGTTAGCAGGCAGCACACCGAGCTGTTGAGGGGCACACGGAGCAGAGCACAGCCAGCTGCACACCATACCACAGAGCCACACTGTCAGCTTGTGCTCCTCGCCCTGGTGGGTGTTCACCCTGCCCTATGGGGATGCATGGGAGGGGGGCACAGCTCCAGGCAGGGCTGAGTGCCCAGCGGGATGTGCACAAGGAAACCTGAACGGGCCAGACTCCTGCTGAGACATGGGAAGGGGGGACTCTGCAAAATCCCTTCTACCTTTGTTCACACAAGCTAAAACCACAGCCCTGATCCCCATCACTACAACCCCCAGGCAAAGGTCCTCAAACTCAAGGAGCTGCCACAAGCAGATCCATAGATGGGAGGGTGGTAGAGACCAGGGGAGGAGAAGCGGCCCACGCTGCAGCCACCTCCTCTCCCACTGCTGTGCGTGCCCTGTTGGTACACCCTGTGCACACCCTGTGCAGGCAGCCTTCAGGTGAGCTCTCTCTAGCGCACCACCACTTTACTTCTTCCTCCAGTCCAGCTTGCTATGCACCCCGAAGTCCCTACTTGCACAAGGAGCGCAGACTATGCGCACATGATCACCACACTCACCATCAGCTCCAGCACATCATCCCTCTGCTGCTGCTCACAGATCATCTTCCAACCTCATGTTGAGACAACCGCGGGCAACCAGCCCAGAGAAAGGCTTGGGGGGTGCTAGGGAAGAGTGGAGCAAGGGTTGGTCCCTGCATTTAGCAGGCTGCATCCCACCCGCCTCCCCCCCCCTCCATCACCACCGCAAGGCAAAGCAGCACAGCACAGCCACAGAGGGATGCTGGAGCCCCTCACACCACCCGCACTCTGCCCAGAGCCCCACTGAGGCGGGGGTGGCTGCAAACAATCCCAGCATTGAGATCCCACCCGCCCCATCTGCGGCTCCACGGGCCAGCAGCACACAAAGCCAAATCGACCCATGGTGAGCCTTGCCAAGGCGGGGACAGATCAGCCTTTGTGTGTGCTGAGGCAAAGTTAGCTTTGGGGGACAGGCTGGATCGCTCAGGCACTGGAACCTGCGCTCGGGGCTGCTTCCCACGTGGAGGGCAGCAGTTCACGTGCGGATGACAGCAGAAGTCACCAGCACTGCCTTCCTCACTCTGCCCATGCATGGGAAGAGCCAGGGGTCCCGCCAGCTCTGACACAAACATGAGGTCCTTCAGCACAGAGGCACGGGGTTAGGCACACCTCACCCTATGCCATTCATCACCCACGCTCACCCCAAGCTGGGAGCAGCAGCTCCTTGGGAACAAGCTCAGCAGAGCCCCACGCTCCGCTCTCAGACCCAACCCGCCCTACCTCTTCTAGCACTTGGACTTCACATCCACTCCAGCAATGGCTTCCAGATGCAAAACCACAACCACCCCCCCCTAAGGACAACAAGCTTCCTCCCATTTCCCCTCTCCCTGTTGTTGCTGGAGCCACCAGGACAAGCACAGCCCATCTGCGTGCCTTCACCCATGCGCTGCTCCCAGGGGATCCCAGCACAGACTTTTACCAGGGGAAACATTCAGCAGTGCCCAAGGTCTATGGGCTGCCCAGCCCCAAGCTTGCTCCCCCCATACAGGTGCACTACAGTGAGGACACAACCCCTCTCCCCCCAAGCTTGCTGGGTGCTTCCAACATCCAGCTGAGAAACAACTGGTGCGTGCTGCCCTCCTTCTGGGTGACTACCAGTCACTGGATTGATAATGGATTATATTCATTAAATGATTATATCAGTTCTTTACTTAACAAGAACAAGATGCGTGAGCAACAGCTACATGCTCGTACTTCCATACATCTTCCTTCCCTGGCACTCGCAGACAGATATATTAGGGCTTCCTGCTGACCTCAATAAATATGCATGGCTTGGCAAGAACACCCCACACGTTTACTTACTGCATGCTGACATTCATTTATTATTACAGGGACGTATTCTCATTAGCCTGAAACCCGGAACGGCGAGAGATGAGACGCCAGGCGCAGCAGGCAGGAGCAGCAGCCACCTACAGCAAAGCAAACAGGCAGGGCAGGGAAATACACAACGCCAGAGCAAGGGGAGCTCAGCATAAAGCCTTCCTCCATGACAGATCATAAAGGGGAAAAAAAAAAACCACTAAAAAGAGGCCTTTTGGGGCTTTTCCTGCATATGACAACACCATGTGCATGTCTTTCTGCTCAAAGCTCCTTTGCTTTCAGCCTCCAACCCTCAGTGTGTGTATCACTGAGCTGCCTGCCGTGGATTCACCCCACGACAAAGCCACACCTGCTGATAAAGCAATCTGCAGCCACTGAGCCAGGCCTGCACCGCTGCATTTGTATGAATGCACGCAACCAAGGGAACCGCTCTCCTTTGCTCCCGTGGTTGCTGCGGCGCTGAAGGAGCAGAAAGCATCTGGTCAGAAATCGCCTTCCTCAAAGTCATGCAGAAAAATCCACAACGACTGTCAGGTGGAAGCTTTCCTGGTTGTGAATTGGAGACTGCAGCCAAGGAAGTGGTTAGAGAGCTAATCAGTGTGTCTGGCATGCAGGAAGGTGCCAGGGAAATGTTATTTATGATGCAGCCAATGCCCTTAAGCATTGGGAAAGGCTTCCAGCTCATTAGCCAGCGCAGGCATCCCTCAGACAAATTAGGGATTGGAAAGTCGTATCAGCAGAACAGTCCTTTCATTTACCTTAAAACGACCTACAAAAGGAAGGAGACACCACGTGGTGCACACCTTTACCAGCCATCCTCACCACAGCACTATTATTAACATCCAGAACAAGAAAGGAGTTTGAGGACCTCACGACACAGCTGCTCCCTGCAGCCCAGGGAACGCTTCGACTGGAGCAGGTATACAAGCTCAGCAGCCAAAAGAGGAGTCTGGGGCAAGTCTGGTCCCACAGCCTCAACGCTCTGCTTCCCAGAGGGGATCCACCCCCATCCCAGGGCATTAGGACCAACACACCCCCCAGCAGCCCATGCAGGACCCCTATGGAAATGGTCACGCTTGCCTTCTGCAGCGCTGGGCTCATACACCTTCGGGTCGTCCATCAGCCTGTTGCCTTTATGGCTCAATCTCGTGTGCCGCTCACAGTGAGGGGTGCTGGTTTGTGCCTTGATGACTTGACTTCACTTCTTTCATGGAGTGGTCACAGCCAATGGCAGCACAGAAATGAACCACTTCAGGAGAAGAAAAGGAAGGAAAATTCCCTTTTGCCACGAAGAAATACAGTCCTATTTGAGAACTCCTGGGGACTCGGGTTGTTTGTTCTCGTTTTCAATCCGCAGTCACTAAAAGAGGTTTGTGCCCACTGCTCACCAATCAAGCACCTTCGTTGGAAACGCACGCTCTCTGCTCCTGCACCAGCAATCAGAGCTGCTCTCATCCCTTCCAGCACGAGGCCTGGGGCTGCAGCAGAGCCCCGCAGCGCACTGCGGCCCCTGGGGCAGAGGAGCAATGGCAAAGCTGCTCTGCACCGCGCTGTGATGAGGGCGCATGGAAGAAGGACGGCAGCCCTACGCTCAGCGGCACCACATCAGCCACGATCTCCTTCTGTGATCTGGCAGAGCCACAGATCAGCAGCTCTCCCCTCTCCAGGACAAAGGGCCGCCACCAAAGCAGCCCGGCACAGCTGTGCTCCCCCCAGCAGTGTCAGCCACAACTCCTCCGCCCATGGGCAGGGAAGCCACGAGCATCAAGAAGGGCTTTGTCTGAGAGCATCCCGGCTGCTGCACGTGCAGCGCGCGCTTCCTGACCGGGGCTGCGGGGGGTGGGGGGGAGGAAGGACTGAACTTCAGGCATTGTTTCCTCCCGCAGCTCCTCTCATTCTTTGGCTTCTAAAAATAAAAGTAAACACTGAAGAAGAGCCCTTTTGGTTTTCTAGTTCTGCTGTGTCGGTTTGCTGGTAGGAAGGGGTCCTTGGAGCGGCCCTTCCTCAAGGCCCGAGAGCGCAGAGCAGCCCCTGCAACAGCAGCAGTTGCGGGGTGCTGGGATAGGGCCTCCCACCTGCACCATGCTCACCTCCTCTCCTCGCCCACAGTGTGGGAGAGCTCAGTCTGAGCCTCTATGCTCCCCATAACATGCCTTAGAGTGTAAGGATAGCCAGCAAAGCAGCTTTTCTTTCCTTTCCCTCTTCCCCACACATATCACATAGCCCACGGCAGGCTGTGCTGGCTGACAGTGCCAGGCTGAGCCTGACGGCCCCATGCAGCCAACATCACTGCTGACCCACGAGCACAAACTTCCTCAGCAGGCAGCTGCTGAGATCAGAGCACCTCACTGCTCCACCACTTGTTTGTTCAGGCTCTTCCTTCACCACTGAGCTGCCGTGCAGAACTGCAGGGCAACGAGACACAAACACAATTATTTCCTTTTTGTTGACCTGCATACAGAGTAATCCCAGCATCAATTACAGCCCAGAGCTTCAGCTGTCCTCCCAGATTTCACAAAGTTGCTTGTCTAAGCAAAACCCCGCAGCAATGAGCCTGGCTACCCACAGCAAAGCGCTTCCCCCACACCCTCATTAACGCCACTTAAATCCACCAGCGCCAAGAACCAGCCCATAAGAACTAAAATACAGAGGAGGTGTGTATTCTGCCCATCTCACTGCTCTGGCTGCTTGCACCGTGGGACATGCCTTTGGCCTGGGAAGGAGATCCCAGCCTTGGGAAGGACAGGTGTGAGGAGCAGGAGCTGAGAGCAGCCATCCATCCTACCAAAGACAGCTTGCAGGGACAGCAGGGCACTAATTTGGGATAGATGATGGGGTGGACCCCCATCATCTCCCTCTCCTGGCAGCAGGCAACAAATCCACACAGCAGCCCGCAAATGCACAGAGCAAAACCCAACAACAACAACAAAAAAAAAAAAAAAAAAAACAAGAAAAACCACCATTAACTCCTAAACAGCCCCCTCCTAGCTACTAAGCATGAGAAATACACATTTGTTCTGTAGTCCCCCTCCCAGGAGCAAGGATAGAGGCCCAGAAGTACTGAGAGCTCCACGCATGCACCAACCCCCATGCTGGGGGCACCAAGGCAGGCCTGCAGTTCACCTACAGGACACAATCAGAACAAAAATCCTAGAACCTGGGATGCAATGCATGGAGCCCAACAGCAGCCATGGCACAAGGCACGGACACGGGGATGTGGCCGTGCCCACGCTGCTGGGAGTGCTGCCACGTGAGATGAGCTCAGCTGCCTGGTTTCCCCCAAGCAGCACCTCAGCATCAGCATGAAAGAACAGTGCCATCCATACAGGAGGGCTCATTTATCGTGGCTGTAAAATTTATGATGCCCTTATCTCCCAGTCCTACTGGGATAAGCCACAATTTATTCTCAGGCTGTGCAGCTACCATTTACTGCTGTGCACCCACGGCACATTGGCTGCTCCTTGGCCCACCTGGCAGCCCAGAACAGCCGAGGCAGAGAGGCGCTTTGCTCGTTCTCCTCTCCAGGCAGAGGCATGGGAAAGCTTTGGCTTCTCTCCAATCTTCACCTTACTTTACACCAGTGCGCCTCCTAACACTGGCATCACATGCAAAACCAACAGCAGAACACTTGCCAAAGCCATCAGCACTGTGGCTCCGGGCAGAGATGGGCACAGCAGGACAGGTCACACCCTGCAGCCTTCTCCCTGACAGGACCTGACTCCAGGATGCAAGCGTTGGAGCAGGAGCAGTGTTGGAAGCAGTGCACACTGCCATACCCAGAGAGCCCACACATCCCCATGCGAGGGCAGAGCCTTGCTGCGGGCACAGAGGGTGATGGGACAACCCAGCCCAGCAGGAACATGCCACCCTCAATGCCCCATATGGCAAAGTCCAGCCCCACCACACACGGCACAGAACGTGCCACACAGCTGAGGCTGCGGCAGGATTGTGCACCTCCAGCGGAGAGTACTTGGAAAGTCATCAGTCAGAAGGGGTTGAAATTATTTTATGCATCATTAAAAGGGAGGAAAAGAAACAACACGAGAGAAAGCAGCCAAGATAAGATCAAGTGCACATCCTCAGAGCCTCAAGCCACTCTCAAAATTAGGTCCCTAGGTAAGAATACCAAATGAATTGCTACCTTGCTAAAAAGCTTCCTCCACAAGAGCGTTCGTGTTCAGGACTCACTGTGTCCAAGCTCTTCAGAGCAGTTAACGTGGCACCATAAAAATAAAGAAGCAAGCCCAGTTCAAACCCCTCCTGCACAGCACTGCGGTTCTGTATGGCTGCTCTCAGGCCAGGATGAATTGTGCCTCAGGACAGACAGCCACCAGTGCTCCAGAGTGCTGCAGTCCTTGCAGCAGTGCCTGCAGCCCCGCCGATCCCACAGGGAGAAGCCGCAGGTGGGGTGAGAGCATCACCCTTCACCAGGAGGCTGCCGAGCACACTGCGTGGCACAGCTCCAGCCCCTCTGCCATAGGGCACCTGAAGGATGGTGGCTGCATTCAGTCGCCGCCCGCTGACTCACTGAGCTGGGCTGTAGGCAAGGAGATGCCATGGTGACACCGGCTGAGCGTGACTGCCCCAACAGGAGCCTCCAGCACAGCAAGGGCTGTTGGTCACAGCCGTCACCCCCACCTTGCTGAGCCTCCTCTGCTCCCAGCAGAACCAAGCAGAGCAGTGCCGCCGCCGCCCAGCATGCCGGGATCAAAACGGAGAGCAGCAGGAGGTGACGATGCCACCAAAAAAGGAGCAAACCCAGAGCACGGGCAGCGCCAGTGTCCCCAGCCACACACCGAGCCCCATCTGCAAGGCATGCAGTTGTACCTGCTCCAAGCTGCCCTGGCACAAACCCAGCCCTCTGTGAGTGCTGCACATCCTGGGGAGGAAAGGGAGAGGACCCTTCCCATCCCACCCACACACACGCCATGCAAACAAAGAGCTCTGCACAGGAAGGAGCACAGGAGCACTTTGCTTTGGGAGCAACAGACAGAGGGTCACAGCCCTGCTATCAGAGCCAAGGAGATGACGGGGAAGTAGGGAAGGAGCCAGAGGGAAGCTGTATAAATAGCAGCATTGTCCTTGGTATCGCAGGACATCAGATGTCAGCTACGATCCCTCACTCCAGAGTGGAAGCCTCTAATTGATTCCCATCCGACAGTTTCTTACCCAGTAATTACCATCTGCCCAAACAAGTCGAGTAAATACGCTTTTTTCTGCTATTACAGCCAGTAACAAATCATTGACTTGCAACAAAAACAGCATAAACAGCAGCAGTTCTCCAGGCCAGATCTCCTTCACAGATGCTTGGCCAACCCTGTCCCCAACAGCCTCTGCCCAGCTCTCCTCAACCAGGGGAAGAGAGGCAGCGTGTCCCACAGCATAGGGGCTCTCCAAGTGCCTCTGTTCACCTTAAGGGAAGCTGGGGCTGGACAGGCAGCTGCTGGGATCAGGGATGGATACGAGAAGAATGCTGCTTCCCCACGGGAAGGGAAAACACTTCTCCATGTGCAACACCACAATGCCCCTCTGCTGCAGCCCGCTCTGTTGCTTGCCCCACTGTCACACAGAAACAAACAACAGGAACGAGTCCATGTTCTTGGATTTCTTCCCACTGCAAGAAACATGATCTGGTCACTTGAGCCAAGCGTGTTGCATTCCTTCCTTTTCACACTGCTGTTTACAAACGTACTGCCCTGCTGCACAATACAGCACAAACAGCAATGGACCTCAAGCCGTGCAAAAGTGACAGGGACAACAGAGCAGGTGTTATCCCAGGGAGAAACCATTGAAATGAGCAGGGATGACTTCTCCTTCTCACAGATCATTTCACTTTCAGGTTGAAGGGAGGAAGAACATCTCGGTGAGCTCCTCTGTGAGGCCACCTGGTTGGTGACACCAGTTTATTTAAGGAGCACAGAGCACACCCAGCCTCCAGCTGAGGGCTCCTGCAGGAGGCAAAACCCAGTCTGAGTAGAGGAACTTGAACCCGAGTCACAAAAGACCTCCAAGGATCAGAGCACAACCCCACACGTGGTCAACCAAACCCAAACCCTATTCCTGGAACACAGACACCGTCTGCTTGGGCAGAACTGGAGGACAAGCGTGTGGATTCCAGCTGCCTGGGTGCTCTGTCATCAGTTCCCATGGACTCATCCAGCACCAGCACCTCTCTGTGGGTCCCCTCTGCTCTGACCGACAGCACATGAATGGCTTAAATTGCTGTCAACCACCCCAACGTCCAACCAGTGCAGGAAAACCAACCACACTTCTGCCACGGGAGCAATGGCAGCGCTGCGCCAGAGAGCTTTGCTTAAACACTGTGATCCCAGTGTAAGCTACAGCTTTGCTTCCTGACATTTACAAAACCCCAAAGCACTCAGCTTGGAAGGAGCCCAAAGCGAAAAAAAGGAGACGCGCGTTTTTCAGAGATGATTGCTGAGAGCTCCTGAGACCTTGCACTTTTACAGAGGCCTCCACATGAAGCACACGGTGCTTTTTAAACACGTGGCTGAGACCGAGCTTAGATCTGAGATCTGCACATCAATAGCATCACAACGGTCAGCACCTGCAGGGAGCTGTGGGCAGATATACACCATAAGGACCAAAGGTCTGAGCTTACCATAAGCCTGCTGACAGACGTTTGAAAAGCAGAGACCAGACAGGATAAGCAGACCCTGGGAGATGTGCGAAGCCAACCTGCTTCTTTCCCAAACCCACCTGCAGACTCTGACGTTGCTTCTCCTGAAGCGTCCTTCCTCCGTTTGGATTATGAGACGTATTAATGGGCAGAACAGAACCCAGAGGTTCACCACCGCTCCCTGCGCCTTTGGAAACGTGGCTGTTGTTTCAAGAGAAACAGAAAATGCCCCAATAAAAGAGGGAATTGATGGTCCCTTAAAGCTGTAATCTTCCCTGCACCGTGTGTACAAGACACACTCGTTGTGTTTGTGGCGCAGGCAGAGCTAAGATTTACGGTGTCCTTCAGCTGCACATTTCCCTGCTCTGAAGCATCCAGCAGGAGATGATCCCACTGAGCCCTGGCCACACACTTCAGCACACACAGTGTGCACCGAGCACAGCCAGCTCCCAGGCATCCCAACCCCCATTAATGCACCACTGCCACCAAGCATCCTGCCGAGGGGTGCTGCTGGAGCACAAACATCCCTCCACCAGCTCCTACAGCACCTGGACGAGCTGCTCGGCAGCTTTATGATGCTCTGTGCACGGGGCTGTAGCATCAGCACATGGATGAGGGGCTCAGCAGCCACCTGCATGGG
Source organism: Tetrao urogallus (assembly GCF_951394365.1). Taxonomy (NCBI): domain Eukaryota; kingdom Metazoa; phylum Chordata; class Aves; order Galliformes; family Phasianidae; genus Tetrao; species Tetrao urogallus. The sequence goes on from NC_136828.1 coordinate 1,359,539, forward strand.
ACAGCAGTATCACCAGGCTGTGAGCTGCAGGCAGTGGAAGAGCCCCATACGAAACAGCTCACCCCCTCTGCAGGGCGCTTCTGTACCTGAAAAGCAGAGCAAAAAAATTAAAAAAAAAAAAGGGACCACACGTGACACGAAAAGGAAAATCTCAAGTTTCTCAGCTCTCTTCTCTCTGGGAACTACAAATATTTGCAGAGCTTTATCCAATATTCCTCCATATTTGCCCAACGTCTAAAGATGGATGAAGGGGTCACGTGCACCTCGGATATAAAGATTTCTTTAGTTTTTGCCTTTCCTCTGCATTGATGACCTCCATCCCTGCAGCATGGTGGCACAGCCCACGTTACACCAGCACAGCAGCACCGCACAGCCGGGCTTTACCTGCAGGCGGGGGGGAATCCATCAGCAACACCCAAAGCAGCCCTTCCAAACCATCCTCTCTGCTCTGTTTCCTCAAGAAGCTCCTGACCGATGCCGGCAGTTGGACGGCCGGGCTCTGGCTCTGTTCCCACAGCCTGTTTTCAATCATGTGTTAAAAGGGCAACAGAAACAAACCCGCACTAAAGGTCGGGGAGCTTCCCCACCCCACGCAGCGGAAGGAAGGCCCTGCTGGCTGCTGGCAGAGCTCAGCACAGGGCGGCCATCCTGCGGCTCCGGGCACACTGCTGTGCCCATCCAGGGCTGCCACCCAGGGCTTCATGCAGCCAAAGAGTCAGCAGAGCACGGCCTGGGTGGGAAAGGACCCTACAGCCCATCTGGTTCCATGCCTGTGGGCTGGCTGCCCCCCCCCCGGCTCAGACTGCCCAGGGTCCATCTGTGGCCATGAGCATCCTCCCACAGCTCTGGGCAGCACTGCCACAGCTTCATCTCCTGCATGGGGCAGGCAGGGTCAGTGCCAGCTGGGAGCCACGTGCCACCCCCCATAGCTCTGTCCTAAGCCACACATGCTGGGTCCCACCTCCTACTGCTCCCTGGGCACACCAGAGCCTCTCAGACTGTCCAAGAGCATCACAGCCAGCCCCAGGAGACAACACTCCAACCCACCTCGGATGCACGGTCACAGCAGCTCCGCCAGCACCTCCTCTCTTGCTGCACGATCTCCCTGTGCTCCCCCCACCACATGGGCAGCCTCAGCTCAGTAGCACCAACTAACCAAGCTCGCTGCCTCTGTCCCTGCTGCTTCCTCCACCAAATCCTGTCTGAGAGAGCTACGAGCTCGCCCTCTGTGCTTGGAATTAGTTCTTCCCACACTGCTCTGGGTAACCCAACTGAGAGAGAAACACAGCAAAGACCTCAAGCCAAAGCAAACAGCCCCAGCAAACACAACAGCACAGGGCTCGTGTTCAGAGTCAGGAGTTGCAGAGCGCATTGGGACATGCTGAGCTGCAGGAGGAACAGTCTCCTGCCCACACTGGAGATGCCACAGCATCTCCAGGAGCAGCAAACCCATGCAGCAGGGCCCAGGCTGGGATGGGAAATGCCTGAGCTGGCTCCATCAGCCAAGCCCCAGGCAGCTCCCACGCTGCAGTAAGGAGCAGTGGGAGCAGCACAGCTCAGGCATGGGGGGCAGCAGCAGCAGGGACACCAGCACAGACCTGAGACTGCAGAGCAGAAGGGCGCCCAGCAGCACACAGCCACACCACAGGGACAAGACAAGCTGCAGTGAGGGCAGCGCTCAGTGTGCTTTCATCACGTCGCGTATTTCTGCCCAACTCATTTTGCTACAAAAGGGAGAGGGATCGGAAAGGTACGCTTTGAGCTGCAGGAAGAGCAGCTGTTGAAAAAGAATAGATCAAAGGTCTGTCATTTGAAATTAATTAACTCAAACCTAAACTATTAACGTAAATTAAAAATTCAAGCCACATGTGCAGCTTCGTTCATTTCCAAGTCATTTTCAAGAACCTGCAGCGCTGCAAGATAAGTTAATCACACATCCCATTAATTTGCGGCATGCACAAAGGTTAACCTCCACTTAATTAGAGCTAATTTTAATTCTGCAGGAACAGGGCAGGCACACCTTGTAAGAAATCCCCTTGATGTTACACCTGAGTGAGGGGAGCTCCTGCTCCCTGCTGCTCTCACCTGGCAAACTGGCCTCACCAGAACCTAGGACCCAAGTGGCAGCCTGGGAAGGCTCCTGGCAGCTGTGTCCCAGGCCAGGCTGAGCCCCCCCACAGCCCTTCCCACCCTCAGCTCTGCACCCCCCAGCCTGGCTTCATTCACGCTTCTGTTTGAGCCATGCACAGAAGCACTGCGGGGAGAGGCCTCCAGCCTGATTAACCCAAATTGATGCAAAGCAGAATTCAAAGGGAATTAAAGACATCCACGCTGGAATCTTTTAAAAATGTGCCTAACCCAGTTTAAAATCCCAAACCCCCAACTTGGCTGGGGTCCCCTGCGAGCGCAAGGCTTTGCTGCAGCTTGGGGTGGGCTGCACGCCCACTGCCACCCTCTGCAACCCCTGGATCCCAAAGCCAGGAACACATCAGTGGGAACACCTACCCCTGGTGCCCAACAGCCAGCTCAGCCTGCTCTGCAGGGCACAGTCAAGATGCTGCTCACAGCCAGGGATGGGGATTGGGGCCGTTCTTGGGGACAGAGAGAGCCCTCTGCAGGGACCGCAGCACTGAGCACTGACCACCCTGCATGCTGCCAGCCTGGGGACAGCGGCAGCGACCTACACACAAAGGACAGAACTGCGTGTTTACCTTCTCACTGCCTTCACTCCGACCCTGTAGCCCCATCCCGCCAGCACCAAGCCAAACAAATCAGTGACTTCATCGCTGCTTCCTTCACCTAACTCGCCCTGGGAGACCCCGCTGCTGCTTTCCAGCACTCAGCATCCTCCGCACACAGCTGCACAGCCCCCGCTTCCTTCCTCCCCGCAGGCCCAGAACTCGCGCCCAACGCCATTTGACCTCAGCCTCTCCTCCTCCTTTCCCTCCCGTGCTGCCCCGTGGGGACGAGCAAAGGCAGCAAGCAGCAGCCTGCACCCCCCAGACCAGTAAGGCATGTGGGGATGGTACAGTTTGGGAGGAAATACTGCTCTAGGAGATAAATAACCGGCGTGCCAGGAGGAGCTGCTGACATAAGGCGATGTCACACACAGCCACCTTTTGCTTCGCTCCAACCCGAGCAGCAGGCACCCACCAAAGAGCAGCAGCATCCTTCCAAACACGTTGGGACAAAATGCACAGCATCGCTTCAGAGTGACAGTAGCACAGAAGCAAGGTTGCATTTCCTGAAATTAAAAAGGAAGAAAAAAGCTTTCATTTCATCCTGCCTCCTTAAACACCTCCTTCCCTGCGCCCTAAACAAAGCTGCCTGGCAGCACCGCACCTGGAAACGCTGCACCCCTCCCATGTGCACGCTGCCCAGAGCAGGAGCTGCCTTCTTGCTGCCTGCATGCACACATGAAGCAGCTCTGAAAGCTTAACCTGGAACCAGGAGCTCCAGGACAAGCAGTGCCATTGCCAATCCCCCCAGCATTAGGACCCCACGTGTGCACAACCTGCTGTGCCCGAGGAGCAGGCAGCGCTCAGCAGGGCCGTGCATGCACTTGTGCTGCTCTCAGAGCAGAAGGGAATTGTTTAAACCACACAGCCCGCAGCACCGCTCGTAGTGTTTGCTGCTCTCTTTTTTATTATTATTAAACTTGGAGGTTTTACGAGCTTTTGCTGCTCCGTTTTCCTCCTTAATTGGCGCCACTGTTTTTAACCCTGCTGCCGGAGCTGCATTGCCATGGTTACCTACACAAGCCTCAGCGAGCAGGAGGTATTTTTAGAATTGCCCAAATGCACATCTCCAACAAGCGGGGCCGTGCCACACACAGCTCTCCTCGTTCCACCACACCAGCATTAAAATGAGGGAAATTCAAAAGACACTTCAGGAGGGGCCCCCAAGAGCAGCTCAGCCTTGGGGCAGCCGCAGACCTTCTGGTCAGGAAGGAGCAGCTGAGACCTCCCAGCCTCCCAGGAACATCACCTTACTACATGAGCAAGAGCCGTCCTGCAGTCACGGGGCACCTCATCGAGAGCACCCACACGTGGGTTCAACTCTGCTTCGGGTTTACATCACAGATGCAACGTCACTAAGGCCTGCATGGTGCAGCGATGCATTGGTTCCTGTGCCAAGCCAAAGAGGTGCCCACGAGCAATCGCTGCCCTGCTAGCTCCTGCTCGGCTCGCAACCACCCCTCCACCATCACCCTTCATCTCTCACAGCAGCAATTGCAAGCTGTACAACCAAAACCAGGTACAACATCTCATCCCCCCAAAGCAAAGGGAAAATACACCTAGGCTGGCAGTTGGCTCTGGGTGCATCGCACACCTGGAAGGAAGCCCTCCTCCCGCAGTGCTGCAGCAGCCAGCCTGCAGCGATGCTCACGCTGCCCCAGCTCTTTCCTAAGGACACAAGTAATTATGGAGCACTCTAGCTACTAAACCTGATTAGAGCAAAACAAACTAATTTGGTTGCAGGGTAATGATCTGACCTTGTTAAGGACGTGTGCAGCTTGCTGACAACGTTTTGCTCTTACGCAGTGGTGCCTTTCTCTAGATCCCAAGATGCTTTATAAAGGAGCCCAGCACATTCCCACAAACCTATTTTGCCCAGGAGGGAACCCATGTGGGCACCCATACACCCACAGCACTGCTCCCTGGGAATCACAGAGCACAGCACTGAGCTGGGAAGCCCCTTCTGGCCCAGCCAGAGCAGCAACCACAGCACTGGCACTCAGAGCACCCAGACCAGTGCTGCCCATCATCTCCTCCCTCTCCACAAATCCAAGCACCACCTCTTCTTGAATGAAGAGAACAACTTTGGACATCCAGACTCACAGTAAAACCCCACAGCAGTTACACAGACTTTGCCACTCAGAGCCCTGTGATGTTTCCCAACCCCACGAAACATCCCACCGAGCCACCAACCCAGAGCTCTCAGACCCCTCTCCTCTTCTCATGGCCATCAGTCACAAAATAAAGCCACAGCTGTCCTCAGATCACCTGCACCCTGCCCCCACCGCTCACTTGCACTCCCAGCACTCGCTGGTTGCTAAAGACAAAGGTCTTACCACTGTGCTCCTGGGAACAATGGTTTTCCCCATCTCACAGGCTCAGCTTACTACCCCAAAAAAGCATTTAAGGAAGACCTAACTCCAGTTTCCCTAACCATACTGAGCTGAAGGGATGCTTTTTGCAGCAAGAAATAGGAGAGAAGAGCATCCAAGGCAGCTGAGCACAGCCAAAGGACTTCCCATTTTCATGACACTCCGAAACACAGCAAGGAGAGCTCACAAGGGGAAGCAGCAGAACAAAGATCTCAGAGGGATTCATGGACTCTGACCCATATTTACACACAGCAAAGAACGAGATGAGGACAGAGAGCTGCCCTACACCTACCTGCACACGGGAGGCTCTCTCAGCACAGGTACTGGGCGGTGCTGCTGGCACTGGGTGCAGTCTGCAAATAAGAGAGCAAGGTTTTATACCACGTACATCCATCACACACGTGCCCCAGATCAGATCCCAGCATGGCAGCAACCTGCAGGCTCACAGGGTGTTAATCTGGGGGCTCTGAAGCATTTTAGCTGCAGGTAAAACAAGGCCCTGGGAGGAGAGCAAGATTGCTGCCTTTCATTTGGGGAGAGGGCTTACAAACATCAGGCGCTCAGAACAGGGACAGCACAGACACTGAAGTCCCAGGAAGCTAAAGGAAGAGATGACAGCTTGGCAGCAGCTCAAGCAATGCACACAGAGCAACACCATGTCTGCCAGCACACTGCTCTGCACAGCAGGACCCAGCAGCTGGCAGGATGGTGCCAGAGGAACCCAGCAGGACCAGGGAAACATTTCAGGCTGTGCACAAGTTTCACCCCACCCCAGGACCAAGCAGTCCTCAGCCCTCTGCCATTTCATTGGTCCCCTCAGGCTACTGCTTCTTCTACAGGGAAAACCCTCCTCCATGTCTGGAAGCCTCAGTGCTTTGCTGGCTCTCCATAAGCTCCCCAGACCCCAAACCCACCCACGGGTGCTGCAGAGCTCTCCCAGTTCCCCTTCTCAGCTCTGCAGCCCCACACACAGATACTCTGAAGTGGGACCCAAAGCTCATCTCACACCACGAGTTCTGCCACACATCCAAAAACAACACTGCACCAATCTCTCTTCCCCAAACTCACGGCCCTTCTGCTTATCTCTGGGCACCCCCCAAAAGCAGCACTCTGGCTCTCATGAGGGCACTGCTGCATCCACACACTGATGCAGCACCTCAAGCACCGAGTGCTGGTCTGAGTGCCTTCCAGGACTTGAAGGGAGCACACAAACAGCAGGGAAAATGACTGTTTGCATGGGTTGATAGTATTAGGACAAGGGGAATTTTAAACTGAAACAGGGGAGGTTTAGGTTGGATATGAGGAGGGAGGAAGTTTTTCCCCCAGAGGGTGGTGAGGCACTGGAACAGGTTGCCCAAGGAGGCTGTGGATGCCCCAGCCCTGCAGGCATTCGAGGCCAGGCTGGATGTGGCTCTGGGCAGCCTGGGCTGCTGGTTGGTGACCTGCACACAGCAGGGGTTGGAACTGGATGAGCATTGTGCTCCTTTGCAACCCAGGCCATCCTGTGCTTCTATGATAGCAGGACATACAGCTATCAGAGAGCACCCAGAGGAGGGCTGAGGAGGCGGGGAAGGGTCCAGATTCCCCCATGCACTGCACAGAGCACACTGCCAGCCCCAGCTCTGCTCCCAGCAGAGCACTGCTGCCAAGCAGAGGGCTGGAAACAAGAATTACAGCAGCTGAGCACTGTGCAAATGGCAACGGGTTGCCCTCTTAGAAAATTAAATCCTCTGAGCTAACGAGAAGAGTGTTTGCTCTCGAGCTGGAGGTAAAGGGCTGATAATTAAAAGACCCACTGGCATAACGGCTGCCACATTTTTCTGACTCTTAATTTAATTATCCCCATTTCGTTATCCCGTAGGAACACGCACAACGTTGCCCTGCGAGTTCAGATGCCAGAAGCAAAACTCGCTCCCTGCTGACATCACAGCAAGTGAGAAGCACACGACCCCTCTGTGCTGTGCAATGCTCCCCCCATCCCCCCCAAAGAAGCCATGCTCCAGGAGCCAGCCCCAGGAGACACAGAATGCAGCACTTTCCTTGCTGAGGTTCCACCTGAGATGGTCACAGCTCTGGTGCTGTAAAGGACGACTGCAGGTGCCCTGACCCTGGGAAGCAACTGAATGGGTTCTGCTAGTAACAAAATACATCTGGATCATCACTTTGCAGAGAGGGAGGAGGAGGGATGTAAGCAAAGTTGTGCAACTATTAGGGGACAGATGCCCTTGTAATTTTAAATGAGACACGCAACTTAAACTATATATACATACACACACACATATGTGCACATACACACACAACATCAAAGGTAGTTTGGGTTGATATGGAGTGAAAGGAAGCTCCCACTGCACAGCACTATCCGTGCAGGGCAGAATGAAGCTCCCTGGCAGCTCCAAAGCCCTGGGCTTCAGCCTTTCAGGTGCAGAATGGCTTCAGGGGCCGTATTGCAGCTCCGGGCGCCGTGGTGCGATTAACTCCGGGCACGCAGAGCAGAGCAAAGCAGAGCACCCCAAATCCCAGCAGGAAAAAAAGAGACAGGAGCAGAACCTCCACTGGGACGAGGCAGAGCCAGGGCTCCATCCCCACTCTGTCCCCAGACTTTGCATTTTCTACGGAAGTCTGCTGAAAACCAAACCAGAAAGCCCCGGCAGTGAAATGAACCTGCCGGGCAGGGAGGCCCCCGAGCACAACCTAAAGCACCGCAGGATCCGCTGAGCCCCATTCAGAAGCACAGATCCCCTCCGAAGCCGCACAAAGAACGAAACCTTTCTTGCAGGCTCGGAGCGGGCGGCACACGGCTCAGCCCTTCCACGAGGGACGGCAGCAACGCCGCATTGCAAGAGCATGAAGTAATCGTGATCCTGCACTCACTGCTCTGCCATCCAATTAGCCGCTCCAAGTGTAGGACGACCGGGGAAAAAAAAAAAAGGCGGAGGGGGGAGGGAGTGAAGAGAAAAGCGTGATGGAAAGCCAGGAGATGTTTTGCAACCGCGGACCGCTGGAGCGCAGGGCCTGAGCAGCCAAAGCCATGGCGGGGTGCAGAAGCGGCGGAGCCGGGGGCGGCGGGACGGCGTAAGGAGCGGGGGAGCAGCAGAAGCGGCGGAGCAGCAACAGCCGGCCGGGAGCAGCAGGACCCGCAGCGCCCACCCCGCTCACTTTGCTCCGCCGTCCCTCCGCCCTCCCGCGGCTCGGCCGACCCCGCACGCCGCCGCTGCTGCCGGAGCCCCGGTGGGCGCGGGGCAGGAAGCGGGGCGGGGGCAGCTCCGGAGTCACCCCGTAGCCCCGCCCCGGGATGCTCGGCCGGAGGACGGCACGGGATGGGGCCGGAGCGGCCGCGCTTACCGTGCTTCGGGATTGCGCTGCTCCGCTGCCCCTCCTTTTCTCAGCTCCCCCCCCTTCCTCCCCGGCTCGGCTCAATGAAAGCCGTTTGGAAGCCCTCCTTCCATCCCAGCGTTGGAGGTGCCGGCGGACGAGCGGAGCGCGCAGCCCCGAGCAGAGCTCACAATGCGGCAGCCGCCGTGCAGTGCCGGTGGCAGCGGGCAGGTGCGGCCCGAGCTGCAGGCGGTCCCGGCTGCAGGCTGCTCTGAGCGCTCACCCCCAAGTCCTCTGCGGTGAGACGTCTGCAAAGAACGAAACAAAGTCCCCAGGCAGACGTTTTCTTTTTAAGATTTGCAGAACCGCTGTGCCGATGTACGCTGCGGGCTCCGTGTAGGACGCGCAGTTGTTTTGCAATTTTGAGGTCTTGCGTGCATTGCAGCAACGTGCCGGCCCCAAGGTCCCGGTGGGATAGCAAAACTTGCCACTCTAGGAGAAGCTGCAGAGCAAACTCCTGGCTGAGGGCTCTTGCTTTTCCCCGCGTTTTCCACTCCCCAGCCCGTGCCGGCCCCTTCCCTTGCCCTCCCTATCCATTTCACTGCTGCGAAGCTGCAGTTGATAGCGCATCCAAGCTGCCACCCTCACCTGCAGCCTGCCCCCAAACCTTGTGTAGGGTCCCCAGCAGGCAGCAGGGCACTGGGCCTTGCAAAATGCTTTGGATATGTTTGAATGGTTCCAAATTATTGTTTAAATGTATTTTAAAGTGAAAGGGGTGACAGCTGTGGGAGGATACGTGCACCACACCTCTGTGCTCAAGGCAGTCCAGAATGTGCTGCATGCAATAGTGTTACGTGCAGGCAGGCGATGGGGAGCACCATGGCCCTGCAGTTGGTTTGTGCACATCCACCTGCCGCGCTGTGCGGCTGCAGAACACTTCCACTGAGTTAAAAAATCCTGAGAACGTTCCAACAGTGATGATTTGAGCGAACAGCCTGTATTGCCAGCCCTGCAGCTGCATTTCAGCAGCGATGCCCCTGCACAGGCTCTGCCTGGTGATCTGCACAAGCAGGCAGAGGTAAGCGCACTCATGTGCAGCCCCAGGAGCTGTGTTAGCATTCACTTGGAAAAGAGCTGGAAAAAGAGGCTGGAAAATAGCAAGCCATATCATTCAGCAAGGGGAAAAACGATACATTCTAGGACTAAGGAGATATAGCACAGTGAAAACATTTGCTGGGAAACACAAATAACATTTTTCTTCGTATGATTAAATAGAAAAAAGTCCCGACAGGCCCACATCTGGCAGAGAAGCTGTGGGACGAGCTGAGCTCCCAGGCCAAAACGCCTGAGGCTCGCACTGAATAAGGAAGGAAAGCATTTTCTACTCTTGACACAAAGTATGCAAGCCAGCGGAGGGCTGAGCCTGCAAACACAGCACAGAGCGTGCATCCCAACCCTGCGGTGCCTGCAGAGCTACAGTCACAGCGTGCCAAGGCTGGCACTGCACTGCCTGCAGCCCACAGGGCACCTGCTCCTCACACCGCGCTTCCCATGAGGACAGCTGCACAGCTGGGGTCACTGCCTGTGCTTTTATCCACAGTTCAGCTCCACACCGCTGCAGAGCTGAGCAGGGACGGACCATCAGCGCGCCGTTCCTGGCATCTGAGAACCCGCGCCCCCCATTCCGCTCCTACTGCTTTACATCACTTCTGTGCACAGCAGGACAAAACGACTCGACCTCTGTTCGGGCAGCTCCAAATCAGCTGTGAAACAGTAGGCTGTAATTAATGATCTGTATTAATGCTCAAAGTCTCTCGTTTCCCGGTCCTCATAAAGAGCAATTGCCCTGCAACAGAAAAGCAGCGTTGTGGCCACCAGTCCTGCAGAGCACATTGCTTTCTTAGAGTCTACACACTCTCTGTGCCATAAATCATTGCCTAATGTGGGAGCGAGGATAACAACGCTGGTGGAAATTCTGACATGTGTGAAGCCAAGCCCTGCCCTGCCTGTACAGCTGAGCTGGGGATGGGAAGCAGCTTCCCTTGCATGGACATGGGCTCTGAGGGGACAGCACCTCCAGGGCAGACCATCCAGAACCACAGCTAACATCAGCCCCCATCGGGGTCTGCAGGTGAGATGCTGACAGAGGCTCAGCCCATTTGATGCGCTCACTTCACTTCTGGGCTGTACCTTCTGCTCACCAGACTGCACCTTCATTACAAAGCATCCTTTGCACAAACTGGCAGCGTAGGGTTTTACACCCTGCTACAAAACCCTGGTCTCATACCTCCTCTCGCTGCTGAGGCTCCAGCTCCAGGCCTTCAGGCACAGCTGACATGCAGGGTCAGTAACGAAGGCAGCTCCTAATGAGCAGACATAAGATGCAGTGATGGATGGCACCCGCTTCATGAAGAGCTGATCTAAGAGCTGTGCTTCTTGGTCAGGGAGAGCAATTAACAGTAATTTCTAAAATAACCAGTTTCAGGTTTGATGAAAAACGCAAGGTCTGACAGCTTATGAGTGTTAAGCTGTCTCAGGGACTGCAGTACAAACATGGCTTAAACCCAGCACAGAGCCCAACAGTAGCTCTCCCATCCCTACAGCCCAGCCAAGCCTGGCATATGGGCTCAGGGCTGGTGGGGCCATCGCTGTGCAGCTGCTCAGCTTTGGTCCTTATCTCAAACACGGAGCAGAGCTGTTTAACGCCACCCAGGGTCACAAACTCAGGAGAGCCTTTCACCAAAGGCCAAGCAAAGGGAATGCTGTGCTGGCACCCCACCTGCCCGACAGGCAGAAGGCCTTTCCCTGAGCCTTCTGCACCTGAATGCAGGGCCCCCTCTGCTCCAGGAGCCCCTGTTTGTGTGTTGTGAGCCAGGTGCCATGCTGAGCTGGCAGCGCCTGCTGGAGCGGCGCGTCTCGTTAGATGTGATCAAAACTACGGCAGTTCAAAGTTGCTGTGGTCTCACAGAGAGTTGGGCACAATCAAATTACCTGAGGAAATCAGAAGGCTGACCAAAAGGGTGGCTGGCCCAACTTTCAATAGCTTACTGGCAAAAGCTATAGCCATTGATTGGGAGGCAGCACCTCTAGTGGCTCTTAATCAGTGCTTGCTTCCAAGTACAAAGGGAAATTGAAGCAACTTCACCTGCAGGCTGATACGACCTCCTGTTAAGAACTAAGAACTGCTTCCACTGGTGATTGGAGCCTTTGTGTCTCGGGGCGTGCGGGGATGGATGTGAAAGGAGTGTGACAATGGTTGAGAATGGTGGAGAATGGGAGGATGGCATGAGATGGAAGCATTGGCCCTCCCAGGACGACCCAAGGCCTCACCAATGGTATTTTCTTCCAGAGATTCTTCAGGAAATGATGTACATTCTTTTGCCATTCAGAAAGAGCAGATGGAGCTTTTGAGGGGGAATGTGAGAGCTGGAGCTGCCTGATAACCCTGGCCTCGCCAACAGGGTGAGGAGCTGTCAGTGAATGCAAGGATGCATTCTGGCAGATGGAGTGAGAACCCGAGTGTGAGGAACGAGCAGAGATCTCTCCTAGGATGATGTGTGTGTGCCTGCGTGTCTGGAGCAGCTCAAAATCAACTGATGGGAAAGTCTGGGCTGAATGCACCAGGGATGAAACACGGGCAGTTGAACTCGGACATCTTCCTAGCTGAAAAGCTCTGTCCTGTGTACTAAACCAAGTTTGGGAGTAATGAAAAGAAGATTTCCAGTCTCCACTGGTGGTAGTTTCTGAATGCCAGATGAGGAAGATGAGACTGAATAAAGCAAATCAATGAGAGCTCGGTTTGAGCGTGATTGCAGCCCAGGGGAGCAGGATGCAGCTCATCAAACGCTCTCACCTATGCAGCTGATGGCCTGCAGCTGATCGCTCCTGTCTGAGACTGGCAGCAAAGATGATGTTAATCTGATCTGATTAATCACATCTGAATCTGACAGTAGTGTTTGGAGAAACTGAAGATGCCTTCCCCCCACCTGAGATGACCTTCTCTGTCATTAGCTTTCACGTATAGCCTGTCTTCATCAGCTTTGCATTGTGAAACAATGTCGAATGCTTCATTAAAACCTAAATATATTACTGCAGCCCCTTCTACTGTCAGTCAATACAGTGCAGAACAGACAGGGGAAGTGCTCAGAGCCAACATTTCCCTTCTCCTCTAAGTCCAGATTAGCTAAAGAGGGAGAACAATAAAAGAGCAGTTAGGAAAAGCATTTTATAACACCCTCGCTTCGTTGTCTTGGATTTGCTACTAGAACAGCACAAACACTGCTGGATTGGCCTCTGTTAGTTGTGCTGTAAGGGTGCCTGGGGGTTCTTCCTTCTCTGTACCCCTGTTTAGGGCTGTGGGGCATGCAGGCTGAGCCCAGCTGTGGTTCCCCCATCGCACTGCACAGCACAACAGCAGAACATCACTCACATCCCAGCAGAAATACCTGCAGGTGAGAAAAGACAGACCTCACCAAAGTGAAAGGCTTGGTGTTCCTCTAACTGGAAGGAAAACATTTGGGAACAAATGTGTTTGCCTGCAAGCCTCACCCCCAAGGTACATAGATCCCATGTTTGAACTTCTTCTAATAAGCAGAGAGCCAGCAAGGTTTTAGCCTTTACCCACCAGTGCTACAGCAGTAGATGAGAACATAAATTTGTTTTACGCTTTACCAGTGGGTCTGAGAGAAACAAGAGAAGATTTTCCATGGCCCTTGCTGCCCTCCATCCCCCATGGGGCTCAGACCCATGCAGCTCACTACCATCTCAGTGTCAGAAGCTCAGGCCCACGGGCTGGTGCTCCCTGCCCCACAGCCCCATATTCCCCCGTGCAGGAGGACCAAAAGGAAGCAGCCCTTAGTTTTCCATTTGGCTGTGCTTTCCCAGGCTGTAAACCAGCAAGCAAGAAGCCTTAAGGGTAAAACGGCCCCACAGATCCCTTAGTATGCAGGTCCCTCAGTGCACAACGGGACCAGAAGCCTCCACATTCCAACAGCTGTGAGGGATGCTGTGACTGCTCAGTGTGAGCCAGGAGCTCAGCTCAGCTCCAGGATTTTGAATACATGCTAATGTGATTGTCCTTACCACATCTGCTCCCCAGGCAGGGGATCGATCCTCCGCTTCCCACAGGTACAGCCGTTACCTGCCTGGTTTGATGGGACTGCTAGCACTAAGTGTGCCTACCAGACAGAGGAACGATGCTGCAGCGCACCACAAAACCTGTCAGCAGCACAACACAAGGCCGTGCCTCGCTTCCTTCCACCCACAGGGCCAAGCAGCTCTTCTGAGAGCCAGAGCCAAACTGCACAGGAATGCACAGCAGAGAGAGAGCCGTGAGCCCGCTGCATGCAGCCGTCCTCCCCCTCCAGCTGCAGACAGTGCCTTCCCAGGACATTTTGCATCCCCTTCCCACCGCCTCTTGCTGATAGCCAGGAGAATTCCGCAGGGATTTTGGCTGCAGCAAAGTGCAGGCTCTGGGAATCAATTTCCTGGAGTATTTGCTCCAAAGAGATGACGAGGGCTGAACAGGATCTCTGGATGGCTATGCATTTCTGCAGCCACACAGCAACATCCACAGGCTTATGCTGGAATTGCTTTGAGGATTTCTCCTTCCCTAAGCAAACTTAAGAATGGTTTGGGACCCAGAGAAGAGTGCCTCTGGGTTACCTCAGTCCTTCAGGCATCTCCCCACTGGCTGATGGGTTTATCCAGGACATTACCCTCCTACACACAGGGAGGATTTTCCTGTGTCAGCTCAACAGACAGCTGTGATCTCTATGGGCAGCACACAGGAGGAGCACAGCTGGTGTCACACAATAAAGACTGGGTAGGTTTAATGGTGACGAATTGCACCATCATTCTGTCTACCAGGATTAAGGCTTCCCAGCACTGGGTGAAGAATCAGTTTGCTTTGAGGGACTCTGCTCTGCTTCTGTCTCCTACTTTCTCCCCCTTCCCCCCGTTCATCCAAGCGTGGTGCCTGCTTGAATTCTGCCCTAAGGAATCTGACCATGATGGGCTCTGGGTTGGGTTTTCAAAGAGCTTCAGGCACTCAGCAGGAGACCCGAGGCTCGGGACAGCTCTACTGATGAGCTGCTGGGCGTCTGACAGCCGGGCTGTCAGTAATGAGGGAAGACAGATCACAGGACATCACCGGGCACCTGTCAACCATAAGCAACGAATGCTGACACTGTAGCTCCACATTTCACCTGCAAAATACATCATCATCGCAGGTCCTGAAAATACATCGGTTGCTCCAAAAGTAACGCCTCCTATTTATTTTCATGGAAACTATGGCTGATAAACAGAGCACAGTGACACCATTTGACAGAGGCAATCCTCAGCTACCAAACACTATTTTCCAACACAGTCACTGCCATTAGCTGTGCTTTTTCACCAGCCGTGAACCAAGAATACAGATCTGCATGGCCTTGTGGAACACTGATGTCTTTCACATCACTGTCACCACTGAGATGCACCACCAACAGCCTCGCTGTGCTGACAGCCACTGCTCAGCCTCCATCAGCATTCAGAAGCACTGATGAATGCCAATAAGTGCCACGTTTTCTGCATGAAAGAATTCAATCCTACACCTTTGCTTCATGTCAGACGTCGCTCTGTCAGAGTGCCCCATTGCTGCTGTCTGTCACATAGCAACAAAATGTGACAGGATGTTGGTGGGAACGTTCAGCCCCTACTGCCATCCCACCACCATCTGCCTCTGACACTGGGGGCCAATGGAATGGAATAGGAGGCATTACTTTCAGAGCAGCCTTCGTGACAGCTGGCAGAGCTGTGCCTATGAGCAACTGCCACTTCTCCATTATACAGGTATTTTATCTTATCTTTATACCCACTTGCCTTTTGGAAATAAATCTTGAAGTGGTACTTAGCACCTGTTTCAATGCCATTTAGCGTGCGTGCTATGTCACAGGACCCAGCACTACCCCAGCAAGCAATAACATGAAGTAGAACGCCAACTTATGCTCTGTTAGTCAAAAACCCCATCGCTCAGTCCAGGCATTCATGTGCTGTGTGCCAGCTGTGCCAGTCAGGGTCAGGTCGGCACAGGGCCACGACACGCTGCTATATGAACAGAACGTCACCTTTTGCTCGTTACCCCCTTTACCATGAGATGCTATCAGCGAAAAAATGTCAGAGACAGATACCTTGGATTGTGTCAGATGAGCCACTGGAAAGGCAGCACCCAGCAGGGAAGGTCCGTGTGTTTGTGCAGCAGCTGCCCGGCCGCAGGGCTCTGCAAAAGGCATGGAGCAGCACAGGGGCACACGCTCTGAGAGCAGCAGGGCTCTGCCACGGGCAGGTTTGGAGCTACATGTGCCAGCACAGAGCTTTCATCTGTCAGAAAGCTCCTGCTCTCCACCTGCTAATTACCACCTCGCCCAGCTCTTGCAGCACAGTGCGGCTCCACGGCTCAGCCAGCACCGCGCTGCCGCCCTCCCAGCTCCCAGCGCTGTGGGCTGCGGTGCCACCCAGCCCTGAACGACTGCAGGCAAGGGACGGGACGGTCTGTGGCACTGCTGGCACACAAAGGCTCCCCGGTCCTTCTTCCCAGCAGGCACAGACCAACCTCGAGGGCTTCCTCGGCCCCTGCAGCGCTGTGGCTGCATGCTGGGTTCATTTGGACACTTTGGTGCCACAGGGGCCGCCTGGCTGCAGTGCTTCCAGGTGTGGAGATGAGATGCAGAAGCTGCTGAGATCACATCAGGTCTCAGCACAGCAGTCTGATCCTCCTTATGGGTGGCTGTAATTGCTTACATTCAAACAGCCTGCAGATGCCTAACGAGAACCTGGGAGTTCTCCCACAGCTTGCAGCACGGCGCTGTGCTGAAGGAGAAGGGACCCTCCATGGTGGTCCAACTCCACCCCGCAGCCAGGGCTGGTGTCAAACCTCATCAGGAGAAAGGGCAGCCCATCTGGTGCAGTTTGTGGTGCGTTTCAGCAGTGGTGAGGACAAGGCACGTTCCAGATGGCCGTGCACATCTGTCACATCACAAAATGAGGAGCGCCTCATCTGTGAGAATGAGGGCATCGTGAACAGGACTGAGCAGAACATGCATCGGAAATGATGGTGGCAATGCTGGAAGACTGCAGTCTGTGCCAGGTGGGTCCCACTAATGCTCATACAGGAGCAGAAAGATTCAGTCTGCCAGTGCTACTGAACCGATAAAGGCTGATGCTGAGTTTTCCTGGATCGCATCATTACCGATGCCAAGCTGTGGTGTCAGCACTGAGCCAGAATGGAGCACTGCACGGAGCGGCCGCAGGTGAACTCCACATTGAAGACAAAGCTCCAGATGCAGCCCTCCGTGAGTAAAGCGATGGCAAAACCAGACAAACTCAGCCTTCCAGAGCAGAAGCCGACACAGTAACACCCTGCATCTTGAACTGAAGAAATGGACGTGGAGAGAGACCTCACAGCAGAAGCTTTTTATTGCTTGGCAGGTATTCTGACAGGCAGCACTGGGGTAGCATTGTGTTAACCCTCCAAAACTTTTCCTCGGTTAATTGTTTGAGAACAGGTCATATTTTCATATGTTTTACATATTCACGACACTCTCAAAGTCATTTCCTTTCCACCCCCAATGACTGCCCAGCAGATAGAGTCTTATTTGGCAGTTTTTAATGCCACCTGGTGCCCCTCTTGTGCAGCGTCGGTCGGTCCTTTGGATGGGGAGTTCTCTTACCTCCTCCAACAGCCTTTATCTTTTCAAATCGCCCCTTTTGTCCCTAAGATTGCTCTATCAGCCAGTTCAGGCTGGATGCGGCTCCGGGCAGCAGGATTGGCGACCCTTGCACAAAAGCAGGGGGTTGAAACTAGATGACCACTGCGGTCCTTTTCAACCCAGGCCGTTCTATGATTCTACGATCCTATGAAGTGCAATGCCGCGACGCCACTCTGCCGCTAATTCCGCCCGGTGCAGTGCTGGCTTCTATCCGTACGTCCAACGGTCCATAACGGCAGACGTCCCCCCGCCGTAAGGCGCGTTTCTTTCCCCTCCCGCAGCCGCTATCCCGGCGGGCAGCGCAGCGGGGCGGGCCGCAGTCGGTACCGCCCCCAGAGCCCCCAGCGGCCGCCGCTGTGCCGGGCAGCGCCGGAAGGAGCGCGGGTACTCGGCGGGATGCTGCCCGCGGGATGCGGCGGGCGGTGAGCGGAGCGGAGCGGGGTGCGGGGCTGGGAGCAGCGGAGAAGGGCGTTGAGGAGCGGAGCGGGGCGGGCTGACGTTCCCCGCTCGGACCCCGCAGGTTGGAGGCGGCGCTGCAGGCGGCGCTGCGCGGAGGCGCGGAACGGCGGAGGGAGTTGGAGCGGAGTGCGGAGCGAGGCCGGGATCTGCTGCGGCGGTGAGAGCGGGCGGCGCCGCGGTGCCGAGGTTGGGTGCGGTAACGTCGGGCCGTGGTAACGCCGGGCCGCTGTGCGTGTGCCCCGCAGGGAGCGGCGAGGAGATGAGCGGCCGAAAGCGGAGGCGGGAGCCGGCGGTGGATGCGGTGAGCGCTCCTGTCCCGAGCCGGTGTCACGCGGCCCGGCGGAGGGTTCGTGCCGGGATAGCTGGGGGAGCGAGTTGGCTCGTGGAGGAATAACGGGGGATCCGGGTTTGGGGTGTGCCGGGCCGTCTCCTCCTCGCAGAGAGCGCGCCTTCATCCCGGGAGCTGGAGGAGCTGGAGCTGCTGAACGCCGCCCTGGAGAAAGCGCTGAGAGTCAGAAGAAGCGTCTCCGGAACGCCCGCAGCGGCACGGGGAGCTGCGGGAGCAAAGACTGCGGACGGGGAGTCTGATGGTGGAGATACGGGAGAGCTGAAGGAGCCTGCGGCCATCGGAGACGGCCCTGTGGCTGCCTGCCCCAGCCGCGAGGTGAGAGCTGGAAGCCAGCAGCCCGCCGCTGCCAAGAAACCTCCTTCGTACCGGCTGCGAGCCCCGTACAGGACTGACCCAGATGTGAGGAGAACCCAAAGGAAAGCCCCGGCAGGACGTGTCAGCAGGGCTCCTGCAGGGGCTGGGAAGAGCTCTTCCAAAGTTGTGGCTCCCAAACAAGGAGCCAGGCGTGGGCCAGCGGTCCGTGCATCCGCCGCACCCCAGAGGACAGCTGGCTTCCCCAGCTCTGCCCCCAGCCAACAGCACGGCGGCCCTGCTGGGAAAGGGAGCTCAGCGTCTGTGTTTGGGCAGCAGCTCAGTGATGGGAAGAGGTGCTGTGCTGCCCTCGGGCTGCCCGGCGGAGCAGAGGAGCGCAAAGCTGGTGCAGGGAGCGCATCGCCGCGGGCAGCCGTGCTGCAGGAGCAGGGGTGAGTGCTGGCTGTGCTCAGTGTGGCCAAACGCAGCTGCAACGCTGCTCTGTATGACCTGATTTCTGCCAAACCTCACCTTCTTTGCTGGAGGAAGGGGCCTTTGGAGACTTTTGTGGCTACTGAGTGAGCGTCTGCACGCTGAGAGCTGCTCTGAGATGGCTGGGACTTCAGAAGTCCTTTCATTATGGTTTCTGCTACTTCTCAGGCCTGCCGTGACTGCTTTGGGAAGCTGTCTCTAGAGCTTTCCTCAGAGTCCGCTTTTCACGCCAGCTTATTGATTTTCTTTATTTTCATTTATTTAAACAGAGATAACGACAAATAATTCATGAATCATCTCTCTCTCTCTCTCTCTCATAAAAGCATATACCCAGTGCTGCTTTCTGGATCTCATACTATGCCCTTTAACTTCTAAGATGCTGTCTGCGTAACTGTAGAATCAGGATTAGCCTGAGTGTAGGGTGCAGGAAGGCTTACAAAGTGGGTGTTAGTGCCATGTCCTGTGGGAGGGCAGGAAAACAACACTCAGAACTGTGGCAGACCAGTCTGTCTTTTCACATAACTTCTGCATTCATTTCTGTGTGCTCTGTGCTTGAGAGAAACAGTGACATTAAGATCTGGTCCTGCGCTTGGGTGATACTGAGATGTTGCTCTCAGCAGCCCCAGCTCAGCTCCCCTGTGTCTGTGCATGTGAAAGGACTGCAGTGCAAGTCCTGGGGTGGGTGGGTGCAGGACACAGAGTGACTGTTGCTGTGGGAACAGGAACGTGGATTCGGGCGTTTATTTCCTTTCACCCTGGCTGCAGCACTGGCTGCAGTTTGCACAAGGCTCCGCTCTAACTGCCAGCTCAGTTGGCAGAGGGTTTTGCACACAAAGGAATGGGAAAGGAACTTTGCACGTATTCACCTCACCCCCACAGCAGAACGAATCCTGACTCGTTGCTGTGCATGCAGTGGGAGCTGCAGTGTGCCTTTCCCATCCTCGCTAGGCGAGCTGACCTCGTGGAGCTCAGGTGCAGCGGCGCGGTGGGAAAGGCTGTGCACAGCTGTGCAGCACAGCAACTCAGAGCTGTGGCTTTACCCCCCTGCGTTGGGGCTTTTGGCAGCACGATGTCAGAGCTCCCCCAGCTCTGCTCAGTGATGGGTGTAGAGAGGAACGAACGCCCGGGTTTAACTTCCGGAGCTTCTCATGTCTTCTGTTACAGCTAAACTAATTAAGACAAGAAGTAGATTACTCTATTAGAAGACAGGGCTCTGCCGACCTCCAATGGCAGCCAACCTGTTTTGCAGATGCCAGCTGGAGCTGCCCCTGCCCTACAGGAAAGCCCACACCAGGAACTCCCGGTAAGCACCAGGGTGGCACGCAGGGCTGGCAGTGAGTACCCCATGCTGTTATTCCACCAAGCTGTTGGTGGCCTAGACAGCTCTCTGTCCTGGTAGCACTGC
The DNA here is from genome assembly GCF_951394365.1 of Tetrao urogallus. NCBI lineage: Eukaryota > Metazoa > Chordata > Aves > Galliformes > Phasianidae > Tetrao > Tetrao urogallus. The sequence goes on from NC_136828.1 coordinate 1,379,701, forward strand.
TGCTGTGCTTGCATGAGGCCAGATCTGCTGATAAGCTGCCCTGAACAGAGCTGTTAACCACTGGGCAGCTGCTTTTTGGGTGAGCCCGGTGCTCTCGTCCATCCCCCAGTCCGCAGGGACATCTCTCACTGCCTCCTGATGATGGGATTTGTCAGATCCTATGCTTAAGCCATGAATTGCATGAATTGCATTCAGGGCTCCTTGCATTAACCTCAGGAATTGCTCCTTTTGCGGGGAGCAGTCAGTTATCAGGCAGCAATCTGTCAGCTGCCCTTTGGCAAGTTGGAAATAATCGGTTCCCTTAATTTTCCCTGCTGAATGGAGCCCTTCAGCATCCCGATAGCTCTGATACAACTTAAAGCTCTTCGTTATTGCTTTTACACTGGGTAACAAGTTGAAACTAACCTTTGTGCTAAAGATCACCCAGGAAGAGAAATCACAGCGGTGCTGAGAGCCTGTCCTGTGCGTGCCCTCCCATGGAAACTTGGGTTTGCACGCATTTAGTGGAGGAGCAAACGTGCAGGGAAAGAAAAAGGCGAGGAGGTGCCTGTATTGGAAGCACTGATGCACGCTTGTGGTGTGAGCAGTGCAACACACCTGAACGCCTCCTGACCCCGTGGGCTTTTCAGGGCATGGGAGAAGTGCCGTCTCTGCCACACGAGTGCCGATGCAGCGGCTGCGAGGACGCGTTTCACGGAGAGGACCCAGAGCACTGTATCCTTCCTCTGCTCATCCCTCCCAGCTCTATCAGTCTGTGGTGTGTGTCCATGGGGAGGAGGTGTGCCTCCATAGCAGGGATTCAAGGCTGCTCTCAAGGAAGCGTTTTTTCTTCCTCGTGGAGCAGCTTTTGTGTATTCGTGTAAGTTGTGATCTGGGCAGAGAAGGCTGGGAGGTAAACATCTGCACTGCCCTCACCTTCTGCCTGCAGTGCTGGTTCATGGGCTCTGCTGCTGCCCCTGGTTCCAGCTGCTCTGGGCTGAGGTGCACGCGCTGGGCTGTTGCTGTCAAATGTTCCTTAAGCTGCTTTTGTTTGAGTTTCGTTCACCAATGTTGACACTCAGCCCTGCGGAGATAGAGGAGGAATTAAAAGCCCTCCACGATGTCCCCTCCCGTCTGAGCCTGTATGTGGAAGCTGAGTCTGCAGGTAAGAAAGAAAAGAGTGGGGAGGAGGGCAGAGGGTGGAGTAGGGGTAGTTTCAGTGGGTTCCAGTTCCACGTGTCTGGTGCTCTTGGCATGTGCCACGCAAGATGGACGGAAGCCCTCTCTTGGGCTTGTTAACCTAAGGCCACTCCAGAAACTCATGTCTCCGGTGGTTTTCAGTGTGCTCATGCCTGCTGGTTTTCCTCTGCTTCTCCTCTAGACCATCCCACTCTTCAAAGAGAGTATGAAAGCCTTCTGACCTTGGAAGGTCTGCAAAGCGCCGTCTCCCAGTTCTTGCATCAGCTGCAGCTTCTACGAGCAGGTGAGCTGGAGCTGGAGCTGGAGCTTTTCGTCAGGTGTGCCTCAACAGTAGTTTGCCCTGTGTGGGTAAGGATGCTGCAATTCACAACTGGTGATGGAGCTGTGGAGAGAATGGGGAGGGGACGCTGTGTGCCATATGTCAAGTTGTCCTGATTGTGCCATGTGTGAGGAGTGTGCCCCAAATGGAATAACATCATCGTGTTCCTTTGAAGTAATGACTGAAGTAGGTCCCGAGCTCTGTGAATGTGGATTTAACTTGTCACTGCCAATTCTTCATCCTGACAGCTGTGGAGTCCCAAAGGAGGCTGCACCCAGACTGCACTGGAGACCAAGGAGGCTGCTGTGCAGCCCATGCTGCTGGGGCTCGGGTGTGTGGCAGCGCAGGCACGCTGGCTGTGCCTCTCCTGTGCTACTCCAGGCTCCAGGAACTGAGGGATCTGTTTGCCTTGAAGCTGCAAGTGTCTATGCTGCACCAGGAGATTGCCTTACAAAAGGTGAGTCTTTAAGGGTTAGTGCTGCCGTGGTAGGGTGAGAAAAAGGCAGCTGTGGAGCAGCAGGGAGCAGTGGCACAGCAAGCTTTCCCAGTAGCATTTCTTTGTGCCTCACATCCATGTCCTGTCGGTGCCACACAGACTTTGTGGAAGAACAGATCTACCCTTTCAACAGCTTGAAGTGTCTGACCCTCTTCTGATAACATTTTCTTGCCACTGTCCTGGAGTGTGGCAGTGCAGGCTGAAGTTGGTAGTGCTTGGAGATCAGCTTTGGCCACTGTTTACCATCCTATCAGGGCCCCCACTTTGTCATCCTCTCGTGTGACCGTCTTCAGCTGGCAAACTTCTGTGCTGTCTGCTGTTTCCCTTTTAGTGTCACCCCCCTGTGCAGCTAATCTTGACTTTCCCTTCCTTCTATGGCCTGTCAGAACATGAAATGAGCTCAGCCTCTCCACCAGCCTGAGCAGTGCTTGCTGTATGGGACCATTAGTTCTTCTTGACAGCAAAGTGCAGAGGTCTGTGAGGCCATGTCTGCCCTGTGCCTTTGACCTACCCTTCAACCTACCTCAGTGATTTCAGGCTTTGGAAATGCAATTTTTATAACCCAGGGAAGTTATTTGTAAGATGCCACGCTTTTCTCCCTGGCTGAAGATGGACTGTTGCTTGTTTCCAGATGGGATTTTAGTGCTGTATCCTTGAATTATGGGTTGTGAGGTCTTTGCTTTTATTTGCCCAAAGCATTGCAGTGACTGAAGCCCCTTGCTTCACTGGTGGATCCCATGTCCTCTGCACGAGTATTTAGATAGGTGCTGTGTGCCAGCTGAGCTCTGGGTATCTGAAGCAGCCCTCTTCAAAGTATGCATGGTGCATGAAATTCTTGGGACAGGTGAGGTGAATGGACTTGGTGCGGGATAAATAACCAGGGAAAGGATCTATTTATCCCTGGGCCAAGTCTGTCCTTTGCAGGAAGAGGAACAGCAGGAATCATAGCAAGTGCTGTTAACTCTTAGCTTCTCTTTGGTGAAAGTCTGTTTCCCTTTATTCTTCTTCATCAGGAACAGATCAGAGGATGGAATAGAGAGTGGGCTTTCTCTTAAAAGTGCTACATTCCCCCACCTGTGCCAGTTTTTCCCTCAGGTGGCATTTTGTCTACAGATCTCTCTTTTCAGAGATGAGCAAATGTGCTGTTCCTGTTTCCTGCAGAGATTTATAGAGAACTGTGGAGAGGACCCCTCTGCAGCTTCCCAGAGTGCTGTGATGTTTGGGTCTTCCTTTCTGTCCTCCACTGGAACATGCTTGGAGGGCTGTGATGATCACATGGAGCTTATCATCTACTGCTGTTGTGAGAAGCAGTGCACACAGTAGGCCACATGCAGCTCTAATGAGCAGACTGCTTGGAGTTCATTTGCAGGTAGCAGCCTAAAAAATCCCTGGCCAAATTTCTGAGCATTCATTCTAGACCAACACACCGAAGGTTTGCTTTTGTCCCTTGACAGTGAGACAGACTTCATTTGTGCTTCAGTTGTCAGTCACATCGCAGAGCTTGATGCCGCTGTGCTGCTGCAGGGCAGCAGGTTGCTGCAGAGTGGGCTGAGCTCACTGGGAGCTGGGCTTTGTGAGCGGGGTGTCAGGCAGTCAAAGAGAAGAGCTGTGCTTAGCAGTGGGTCAGTAAGCCCTGAGTGGCGTGGTTGCAGAGCTGCCAAATCAACACCAGCTTCACCTGTTCCACATCCAGCATCAGCTTTAACAACTGTTAACAGCTTTAACGATTGCTTATGAGGGTGGATGGTGACAGGACAAGGGGGAATGGTTTTAAACTGAGACAGGGGAGGTTGAGGTTGGATATGAGGAGGAAGTTTTTCCCCCAGAGGGTGGTGAGGCACTGGCACAGGTTGCCCAAGGAGGCTGTGGATGCCCCAGCCCTGCAGGCATTCGAGGCCAGGCTGGATGTGGCTCTGGGCAGCCTGGGCTGCTGGTTGGTGACCTGCACACAGCAGGGGTTGGAACTGGATGAGCGCTGTGCTCCTTTGCAACCCAGGGCATTCTGTGATTCTATGATTCACCCGTGTGTGCCCTCAGCTTCTCACAGGGATGCAGCTCAGCGCAGTGCTGGTCCTCCCCTGCAGCACAGCGCAGCACAGGAGCACTGCCCATCATCTCACTGCTCAGAGCACTGCATGGCTGCTGGCGTGCTTCACAAGCAAGGGATGAGCAACCCTGCCATCCTGAAGGCTGACCAAGGAGGGCTTTCCCGTGCCAGTTAGCATGTTGTTACTCACAGGGCTCTTGTTAGACCGCATTTGTTATGCAGCCACTTCAGTTCTAGGATTCCCAGAGGAGCACCCTGTCTTCACTCCGTTGACGTGTCTCCTTTACTCCTGCAGCTCACCATGACAGAACTGCTGCCTGTCCTGGACACCAGGCCCTGCCCAGGGGCCACTGCAGCTCAGCTGTACCGGGCGATGTACACACAGCTCTGCGAGGGAGGCGGGCGCTTCCCTGTGCTGGTGCAAGATGAGCTGGCAGACTGAGCTGGTGAGAGCCTCTCTATGGCCATTCACATAAACAGCCGTGGTTTTAAGCAATAAATCCTTTCTGATAACTTTACCTGTTTGTCTGTCTAAAAGAAACTGGTTTTCTGGGCTTTGGTTTGTTCCTTGTCGGTCGTGACTTGCTGATTATGGAGGTGTGTGAAGCCTCTTCATGGGTGTTCTCCCAAGGTCTGTCTGCTCCAGATTCTTGCCCACTTCAGCCATGGCCTTGTACTCAGATAACGTAGCTGTCCCTAACATGTGTTACACTGCTCACAGTGTGTTGGGACACAGCTTTCAAGGGTGAGAAAATCCAGGGAAAACGAGCCGCTCTTGCCATATAACTTTGTTCATAAATTGGCACGTAACCAGTGTTACAGTAATACTGGTTATTTATTGTTAGTGTTTCTGATGTCTTCATCCACAGCCACCCAGGCTGCATGCAGCAATGCCTCTTTGGGAACTGCTCTGCTTGCAGATATTGCTCTGAGCCGTGCTGCTGCCCGCACTGCTGCAGCTGGAGCAGCCCCTTCGGGCTGTGGGTCACCTTGCTGCTCGGCTCCACAGGCAGCTTCGTGACCTGCCGTGCTCTTTTGTAATGACTTACAGCTCTAGCTTGCAGCTGACATTCATCCAGGCTTCTGCTGGATCATCTTATCAGGGACAGTGCCTGAGCCAGAGAAGGGCAGGGCTGTGTGTGCTCAGGGGGTGCAGCCGCAGCAGGAGGGAGTGATGGAGCAGCCCGGTAGATGGCACTCAGCCCTTTGCTTTGCTGCTGAACCTGTGCTGGCAGCGGCTGTAGAAGCAGTCTTTCAGAGTGACTTAACGCAATGCCCTGCCCAGCTATGGGAAATACAAGTTCTGTAGCAATCCTGACCTTGCCACCACAGGAACGCCTGCTTCAGTTCTTCCTGCACCTTCATTCTTCACTTAAACCCCTGGCACTGCTGTGTGCTGCTTTGGAGTCTCATGGCGTGCTTCTGGCTTGCAAGCATTTTGAAGTCCGTTCAGCAAAGGGCCACTGAATACTGATGCAGCATTTCTACTTCTTGTTAAAGCTGGGCTTGCATCATACCTTGCAGCTGGACCAAACTCCTGTCTGGAGGAGTTCAGCTCTTGGAGATGCTGACGTTGGTCATTATTATTTCCTTCTGTGGTTTTTTTTTCAGGGCTGGACTTAAGGTGGTCCAACTTCCAAATGTTTGGCCCTTTCTGACCTTCAGAATCTGCCCAAATCCACCCCAATGCTGGGTGAACGTCAGCTTTTTACCATCACTTTAATTTCTTCATTGCACTGCATTCGGTTCTTTGTGTTTTGGTTCCTGAGGAGTGTTCAGCAGGGGCAGCTCTGCCATGTGTAACAGCAGCCGCCCAGGAACATTGGTTCTTGGAGTCTGGATGTATTTTATCTACACGCCTGGCAGGGTTTTCTGTATACAGATGTCAGACAGAGGGGGGAGGGATCGTTGTGTTAGAAATGCACTGTTGTTACAGGAGGAAATGATGCTGGTGCTTCAGAGTGAGGAGGGGAGAAGAGATTAGAGATTGTATTTGTGATGCCAGAGGATGGTGTTAGAAAAAATACAGGAAATACTCAGTGTCTCCTGAAGGTGATGGATGGCAACACCTGAATTGGCTGTTTGCTGTGAGTCAGTGCAGCCAGTGGTGTGTTTCACTGGGAACTTACCAGTCCTCCTGTGCCTCGGTGGAACCCCACAAAGCAGAACCCCTAAGCGATGACTCCATCTGACTCCAAAGCAATCCACCTTACAGGCATTGGAGTTTCCATTCTGCACTGTGTCAATGAAATTCTATTTCTGTGACATTGAAAGTGCCAAGGAAGATCTGTCCTCTCGTTTTTCATTGCTGAAGACTTTTCTTTTTGCACCCTGTAACTGAGAAAAATCGATTGCTGCCTAATTAAGGTGAGTCTGTCGGGCATTGTGTCTATGCAAGGTGATGGGGATCTGCAGCTCTCATGCCTTTGTGGGACAGGGAGCCCCAGGAGCACCCAGCACAGGAACAGCACACGCTGTGAGCACACTGGGATGGTAGCTGCTCGATCACAGACCTGAACATACTCCTCAGGCTCCCCAAAGCTTCGTGCTGTCTCTGCCGGTGCAGTTTCCCACTCCGCAGCGCTGTGCCTTCTGCCATCCTGAGGCACGTGCAGACAGCACAACTGCTGATGATGCAGCTGTGATTGGGGCCCTCTGTGGCAATGGTTCCAAATAGTTCTTCACTCTTTGTTGCCTCTTTTTTTGGCAGCTGCACTCTTTCTTGCTTTCTTTTAACCATTCCCTGGCAGCCAAATGCGATGCTGATTTCCTGCGGGAAACCAAAAACTTGTAGGGGTGCCGTGGTTCTCATAAGCTCCTGTGTTTGCGCAGCCCCTGTGTGTGCCGTGCTGCACTGCTGCGTGGCTTTGGTCTGTATCCACGTCCCCAGTGTGGGGCTGTGGGCAGCACCGTTCCTGCAAATCGCACCTTGAGGCACTGTGCTGCACATCCAGGAAATGAGATGTGGGTTGAGCACAGCCGAACAGGTTAGCCGTGGTCACCTCTGCCCTGAGGTGGTGCTCTGTGCTTGTTTTCAGACCCGCCGCCTTCCAGTTTTAGGAAAAATAAGGCATAATTCCTACACCTACAAAGGCTTTCTTGTACACGGTTGTTTTAGCTCCCAAATGTAGGCGTTGGGGTCGGGGTCACCGCCAGCGTGTGCGAAGGCAGTGGGCTGAGCGGAGCTGTGTGGGTGCCTGCATCCTGGCCCTGTGTTCTTTTGGTATTTCCTTGTGAACTCCACGTTATTTTGGCTCTCTGGGATCTGCTGTGAAAAGCAGAAGTTCATCTCCCCCATGTGCTGATCCAGCAGGGCTCAGCCACTCTGCTTACTCCGGGCTTCCTTTAATGGGGCTCATCAGTCTTGCTTGGAGCCCGGGTTCCTCATCCCTTCTCTCTTCTGTTTCCATCCTAAGAATGGGTGCATGCTGGTCGCCTTCCATTGGGCTCCTGCAGCGTGACTCACCGGTCCCAGCTGCGCTTTTCTCTCCTTCTGTAGGAAGCAGGAGGGGGCATGCACAAGTCTCTATTTCTGTAACAAAAATTACACCCTTAGTTTGTGGCAGAAGGAGCTGCTGATGCAAGCAGAGGAGCCCGTCCTCCCCAGGAGGCTGCACCAGAATGGGATGCTGAGGGAGTTCATTGTGAACAAAAAGAGCCCATACCCAAACGTGGCTCACAGCAGGGAGGTGGCTGTGCCCCCACTCTGCAGGGAGAGCAGAGCAGGCTGCCTCTAAACTGCTGCCTCGGTGCAACAGGGTGGCATGGGGTTTGGCACTGTGCAGTGATGGAGCCCTGGTGCACCTCCTGCCCTTCACCTCCCCACCCTGAGCAGGGTCACAGCACGGCTGGGTGGAAGGGATCTGATGGATCCCCTGCTTCCTGCCCCCATCACAGGGCTATCTGCACAGCTCTCTCTCTGTCCACTCCTGTTGCGATACGAATTTTCTTGCTTCTGACTTCCCCCTGGCCTCCTGATGCAGAGGCAGCTGGGCCCCACATGCTGGGGGAAGCTCTGACCTGGGAATGGCTCCAGGCTTCTTACTTTTGCTGCAGCAGCTAATTCTCTTTCTCCTTCAGGAAAACCAATTTAAAAAAAATAGATATATGCAAAAGAAATGAGAGGAGGTGGAACTTCTCCCAGTTTTAAAACAACCATTTGCCTTTGTTCAATTCTTGGGTCCTACAGCGAGGAGCAGGATGCTGTTCTGGGGAGCACCAAGGGCAGGGACAGTGCTGGTCTTGAAGCCTTGACAGCATGCTGGCCCCTTCCCATGTGTGCTGCCATCTCTGCCTGTGCCCTAATGCTCCTTACCCCACCCCAATCACCCCCCAAATCCCTCTCCTGTCCCTTCGGTCACACCCCCCGGCCGCTCCCCACCCAGCTGCGTTAGGGCCCCATTTCCAGGTGTGCTGCGGTCCCACCATGCAGACATGCTCGGTCTCATCACCAGGATGGATTGGGGTCCCACCAATATGGCGTGCTGGGGCACCTCCAGCCCTCTCCCATCCCCCTGCATCCCCAGCCCTGTGCCTTGGGACACGGCCGGCAGAGGGAAAGCCGGGCTGACGTGAGAGACAGGGCAGCTTGGAAAGGGATGACAGCAGCGCCCGGAGCGCTGGGGGGCGGGCAGATCGCTGCGGGGAGCGGTGCGCACGGGCCTGGGGGTTGCAGGGCAGTGCCGATGGGGAGGCGCGGTGCCGGGCTGCGGGCAGCCGCGAGCGCCCGAAACGGTTAACGGCAGCGCCCGCGCGGTCCTCCCACCGCCGTGAGCTCAGCACCGCCGCCGCCAATCCCCGCTCCCTCCGGCAGCAAAAGAGCCGGGAGCCAAAGCCGGCAGCCAGAGCGGCGGCCCCGAGCGCAGCGGGCTGTGCGGCACCGCGAGCCGCCGCGCTGCCATGTAGGGCCCGGCCTGCCGCGGGCACGGCGGCTCCGAGCGCTCTGCCAGCGACCGCTCTCGTCAACATGATGGGCTGCAAGTCCAACTCGCTCACTTGCCTGCAGGGGGGGAAAGCGGGGCTGCCGCTGGCCGCGGCCACCGACTCCACGGCCACGCTCAACAAGCTGGCTCTGGCCACGGGCGGGACGGAGAAGTCCTGGTACCGCTGCATCTTCCCCTTCGGCATCGTCTCGGTTGTCATCGGCGTGGCGGCGACGTGCATCACCTTCACCATCAACGGCCCGCAGATGGACATCGCCAAGGTGGTCTCGGTGGCCACGCTGATCTTCGGGGTGGGACTGCTGGTGGCCGCCTACGTGTGCTGGAGGGCCAAGAGGGAGCGACAGCAGAGGAGGCAGCGCCAGGAGCCGGGCTCCGTGGAGCAGGGAGCCCAGTGACGGGGCCGGAGGAGAGGAGAGGAGCGGCTCCGCCCGGACATCCCGGTCATGGAACGCGCGTCCCACGGCACGGGGCTCGCGGCCCCGAGGAGGTGCGCGCCGTGCCCGGGGTCAGCCTGCCGCCGTCCCGCACTTGGCCGTCCCTGTCCCGCCATGGGCTGCGGGCGGCCCTCGCCAGGACCCTGCTTGCAGCCGACACCGAAGGACCCCCAGAGTGGCACGGCGGCGCTTTGCCCACGCGCAGCTCTGCAGAACGCAGTGACGCAGCTCAGCGGGCTGCCCCGGGCCCCGAGGAGCTGCTCCGGGATGGGGATGGAGCAGCTCGCACCATCTGGAGACTTCTGCAGGTGGCACGGGCGGCCCTCTGTCCCTTTCGTGGCAGTGACACGCGAGGACCCCGGCAGCTCGGGACGAGCGGAGTTTTGGAAGAAGGCTGCAGGGTGTAGGAGAGCGTGGGGCGGTGCGGGGCGGTGGGAGAGGCCGGCAGCAGGCGGTGGTGCTGGAGCGTGAGCTCGGCTGATGGCAGAAGGGATCGTGGTGATGGCTGCGGTGACACCTGCGGTAACACGGGACTGGGCTGAGGGTGGGAGCCAAGGCAGCAGGGGTTTCACTAGGATAGCGTGGAGGAGGATGGCACGGGGCTCCCACTGCCCACCCAGCACCAGCGTGGGGGTTCCAGGTCCCTCTGGGGGTTCCAGGAGCTCAAGATGCTCGGCGAGAGGGGATTGTACTGGGAACCCCAGCGGCAGCTCCTGACTTGGGGCACCTGGTTGTGACAGGACAGGAGCGGCAGTGGCATTAAAGAGAAGAAATTCCATCTGTACCGGTTGTCTGTAAGCTGTGAAACGAGGCTCCCGCTGCCATTCTTTGCATTTGGCTTTGAGCTCTTTCCTCTAAAAGTGAACGTGAGGGAGAATCCCACTGCAGGACTTCCAGTGCTGCTGCTGTACCCCCACCAGCCCTGCACCTTTTGTGCTCCCGGAGCAGCTCCACTCTTGCAGAGCACACAGATGTGTCAGGAGCTGTGGGGAGCAGCCAGAGCTCTGTGTGTGTAGCAGAAGGGAGCAAGCATGGCCATAGCTGTGAGCGGGGCAGGCGGGGAGGAAGTGATGCTCAGAGTGCATGGGAAGCTGGGGGGCTGCAACCCTGCTGAGCTCTGGCTCTGCCTCAGAGCTAAACCTGGGGCAGCTCAGCCATGTCCTGCACCCCACAGTGAGCATGGCACTGGCACGGGGCTGTGGGGCTGGGGCTGGGCTGTCTCACTCAGGGATGCTGGGTCCACTCTCAGGCGTAGCTACTGCTCCACGAGCAGTGTGGAGCTGGGGTGTCACAGGGGCTGGCACAGCTCTGCAGTGGGTAAGGGGTTCAGCACGTGCCTTGGGCCAGCAGTCCTTTGCAGGTCTGCCTGCTGCCTCGGGTGTTTGTGTATCCAAAGCCTGTGGTTTCAGCACAGCGCAGGAGAAGCCAGCTGGCAGTTCCTCCCTGCAGTGTTTGCCCCGTGCCCCCAGGCCCAGCCCTGCACCCCCAGCAGGAGCTGCATGATGGCACACGCAGGGAGTTATCACACCTTATTTCTCTTATGCACTGGTGTGGGAGCGGGGGGCTGGCAGGCAGCAGTGCTGGCACAGAGACACAACAGACGGTGGGGGGGGGGGGGGGGGGGGGAGCACAGCGGGAGCCCCCCAAGCACAGACGGACGCTGGCAGCATGGAGTCGTGGCCCTGTGCCCCATTACATCACCCCCACCTGCATCCCATACGTGGCTCCCGGTGCCCAATTTCCTCTCTCCACTCAACAGGAGCGCGTTGGGGCAGCATGAGGTGGAGCAGAATGTGCCAGCTATGGGGCAGTGATTCTGGGAGCACAGAGCTGGGCCAGGCAGGGGAGTGCTGTGCAGGGCAGTGCTGCTCCTGCTGCCGTTAACTGCTTCAATGTCTGCGATATCTCTAGTGAGGACCAGACAAAGAAATCCCTCCTACTGCCTTCAGTAGTTTTATTTACGTGGACACACTCTGGCAAGTTCCCCCTGTGGGACACTACTGCAGTGCAATGGTTGGAGGGTGAAATCTAGAGAACATGTATCTCCTTAAAGAGCACTGATGCTGGTGCCACAGCATCCCATCCTCTCAGCACTGTGGGTGCCAGGCAGCCTGCAGGCTGCAGCCATTCCCTTCCCAGCACAAGGCCATCCTGCTGTGTGTCCCGCTCGAGCATCGCACCGGCACCCAGCAGAGCATCCCTCTGCACATCCCAGGGCATTGCATGGGGTGCCCTGACACACACCTCTGGTTGCTCGGAGCTGTGCCTCCCATCAGAGCTCTGTTTTGGGGAAGGCAGCTCACACGGCTGCCCCTGGCCCAATGCAGTGGACAGTGGGTTGTTTGGTGGCCAGGTAACCCTGCAGCTCTCCTGCCACTGCAGTACAGGACAGTTTACCTTTTCCAAGTCAAAAGAACCAAAAATGAATAAACCTGGAAAGCTGTAACACCGGTCTCTGCTTTGCTTCCCACTCTTGCCAAGGCCCTGGCACTGCTTTGTGGTTTCCAATGCAACAGGAACATTTCCCTGTTCTGATACCAAAATCACGTTACAGCCTCCCCAGTGCTTTCTCCACGCCAGTTTCTCCACGTTGCAGTGCTCCATTGTTGTGACAGAGATGTGCCCCATTTCTGCCAGCTTCAGCCAAACCCACGGTCATCACTACATAAGCTTAAAAGGAAAAGAATCATTTTGTCGCACACGAGTGAAGGGTTAAAGCTTTTGTTGCCAGACTGGGAACAACTACAAAGGGAAAAACTGCAAATAAAACCACGTATCCCTGAAGCACGGTGACATTAGTTCCTATGGCTGACACGTGTGCTCATCCTCTGGTGCAGCGATGCCTGCAGGATTGTGGCTGCTGAGCAAGCAGAGCTCCAGCCCCACCACCAGCAGTGACCCCCACCCACTGTGCACCCAGGAATGGGCCCAAACCCAGCCCCAGCTGCATCTACAGCACACAGTGGGTTTGGAGCAGCCTGAAGGTGCCTCCCGCCTCAGCCCTGAGTCTGTTAACCCTATTAGTCACCATGGCACCAAAGCACATCATAAATGAGTACCTGATCTTGCAAAAATGTCATCACTACAAGCAGGAGGCATCTTCATTAGGGCGGTGAGGCGCTGGTACTGCTGCCCAGAGCTGTGGGTGCCCCATCCCTGGAGGTGCCCATGGTCGCGGGTGGGTCCTGGGCAGCCTGAGCTGGGGGGCACAGCTCACAGCAGGGTGGGACTGGGGGCTGCGAGGTCCCTTCCCACCCAACCATGCTGTGATTCAACGATTCACATCCTGCCAGCTGCCAGGAGCAAACTGCTGGTGACACTGGATGTCAGCAACAGGTTCCCCCACAACTGCACAGACAAATTCCATTGTAGGGGTGAGGGCTGCAGCCTGGTGATGGGAGCAGTGCTGCTGCCCTTCCTCTCGCAGTGTGAGGCTGCTGCAGCTCCAGGGCTCCAGCTCAGTGTCCTTGTGTCCGTGCAGCTGGAGGCGAAAGAAGATTTTGAGCCTCAAAAGGGTTTTGTTCTCCCACTGATCTTGTGAAAGACAGATGCAAAACAGCATTATGCCACGAAATGTATTAAAAAGGCTATAAATACCGTGACATTATCAGGGTGAAATGCCAGGGGCCGTTACATCACTGTGGCTCTCTGCCGGGTGCTTTCCATTCGGAGCAGGGGCAGCGCGGCCCTTTGCCAGCCCCATGCAGCTCTTTGCACATTCTGGTGGCTGCTCCCATGCCCAGAGCTGCAGCCGTGGCCTAAAACTTTGCTGCTCTACTAAAGGAACGAGAACATTAGGTCAAAAATTCGACGTATCTGCACTAAGTCTTATTGCAGCATGGAGTCTGCTCTAAGCATATGAAAAATCCAGCCAACCCGCAGCTACTGATTGGAAGTGCTGGTGCTGGTGGGACCCTCGGGCACCTGGCAGCTGGGTGAGGGTTCCCAATCCCTCAGTGGGACATGGGGCTCTCAGGGCTGAAGAATCATAGAATCACAGAATGGCCTGGGTTGAAAAGGGCCACAGTGATCCTCTAGTTCCAACCCCCTGCTATTTGCAGGACTGCCAACAACTGGACCAAGATGCCCAGAAGACAGCACCGGGTGCAGTGCAGGATGGAGGGAGCTCAGGGAGATCACACGTCCTCCCTGTGCTTCTGAGAGGGGAGAGGAAGTGAGAACCGGGAGAAAAGGACATCTGGAAAGAGAGAGACCAGAGGTTTTGTTTGAAGTGAAGTGGCATTTGCTGACACTACCAGGGCTGCTGGGCTCTCCTCAGCATTTCTCACAGAGCAAATTTACTTTCATCTGAACGAGATCAAGGCAGTGACACTTCTGCAAATGGGATTACATCTGGGATTACACGTAACCTTTTTGTTAGTCCTCAGTGCACGGCTCCACCTAGAAACTCAGAAGTGAATTGTGAGTGAGCCCGTCCCTGTGGTTCCACGTCCCCCACCGCCACAGAGCACTGCGTCCCAGCAGAGCCACACCGTGCAGCTCTGCGTGCTGGGTGATGATGGCACATCCACCACCACCACGCTCAGCTCCCAACCAAGCGCTGCTCCCCATTGCAGCCCTCTGCACGGAGCCCTCAGCAGCAGCCCCGTGGTCAGGGCTGTTGGGCACCGCTGGCTGAGCCCTTTGGTTCCTCACCGTGCGGAGCTGCTTGGAGCTCTGCACAGCACATCCCAAACTGAGATCTGCTGTTTGGGGGTGAAGGGGGCAAACAAACACATGTTGGAACGTTTGGAACCTCTCGGGTACACCTCATCTGTGTGTCAGCTCCCTGTTGTCCCTGCCTCCCAGCCTGCCCTGCTCCCCATCACGGCATGTGTGGTTGCAGCTCTACGAGGAGCCATCCATGTTTCTGCATTGCCATGGCTGCATTTTGTTGTTCGCCGCTCATGGGGATTTGAAGTCACTCAAAGGAGCTGTAATAAAAAGGACAAAACGGCGCAAAGCAATTTGACCCCGTGCCACACTGCCCTCACAACATTCACTCTGGCTTTTCTGAACAGAGAATCACAGAATCATTAAATTTGGAAAAGATCTCTAAGATCGTCCAGTCCGACCATCCACCTGCCACCAGAACTGGTTTCTGGAGTTTGGAGCTCAAACCTCCCCGAGCTGTGGGAGCTTTTGCTGTGCCTCACATGGGTGTGCAGCCCTGTGCAATCCCAGCACAAACAGACCTGGAGACAGATGGCCCATTTTAGGAAGAGCCTGAATCTGCTTAGATCTGCCTTTCTTTGGGCTGTCATTTATTACAACACTGAAATCGCACTTTCCTGTTTGGACCAGACCCTCTTCCTGGAGCTGAAGGGAAGCTGGAGCTTGCTGCCATGAGGCTGGTTTATCAGCTTTAGATTCAGTGCCTCCCAGCCCTGCTGATATCTCCACTGCTCTGCACAAGGAGAGCACAGCCATCTCTGTGCCATTTCTGTCCGCAGTGTTCTGTTGTCCCCTTTTCCATCCTGAAACCAGGAGTCTTCCGAGGCGCAGCACCCAGCAGCTGGATGCCTTTTGCCAGGAGCATTTCGGGACCGAGCAGTGAAAAGCTCTTAGTGCTGGCTCATTGCACAGAATTAAATCCAATCAATTTAGTCCATACATCACAGTGCCACTGGAGCCGAAGGGAAAATTTCACAATTGCTGCAAGAACTGGCAATCTCATGCACTGGGAGGACAGAAAAAGGTTCCTATGTGCAGACTGAAGCCATGTGCAGTTGGCAACTTGTGTTGTGCCACCAGCAGCAAATCTGGGAAGGGAGAGAGACTGGCTGGGAGAAAGAAGGCAAGAAAGCGCCCAAACATGAAGTCTGTGTACATTGGCCAAAGGAGACCCTCCCAGCTGAATGCCACTTTGGGTGATGGCTCCTCTTCCAAATGTGATGCAGAACTGCAACAGTGCCCCTTTCCTGAAGCTACCACCACTGAGAAGCCCACGCATGCATTCGCCCTCAGCAAGTTTGCTGATGACACCAAGTGGTGTGGTTGACATGGTGGAAGGAAGGGATGCCATTCAGAGGGACCTCAACAGAGTTGAAGGGTGGGCCTGGGTGAACGTGATGAGATTCAAGGCAGCAAAGTGCAGGGTTTGGCAGTGGGGCTGGAGGAATGCCGGGCATGGATACGGAGTGGGGGGAGCAGTGGTGGAGGGCAGCCCTGCAGAGAAGGAGCTGGGGGTCCTGATGGCTGAAAAGCCGAACGTGAGGCAGCAGTGTGTGATGACAGCTGGGAAAGCAAACGGGATCGTGGGCTGCATCAGCAGAGGGGTGGGCAGCAGGGACAGGGAAGTGACCGTCCCTCTCTGCTCTGCTCCTGTGAGGCCCCATCTGCAGCACTGCATCCAGGGCAGGAGCCCCCAGGCCAAGCAAGACAGGGAGCTGTTGGAGAGGGTGCAGGGGAGCCACAGAGATGATCAGGGGCTGCAGCACCTCTACTATAAAGACAGGCTGAGGGAGCTGGGCTTGTTCAACCTGGAGCAAAGAAGGCTGGGGGTGACCTCATTGCAGCCTGCAGTACCTAAAGGGAGCCTACAGACAGGAGGGGAGTCAACTCCTGAAAAGGGTGGATAACAGCAGGACAAGGGGAAATGGTTTGAAGTTGAGGAAGGGCAGATTGAGGTTGGATGTCAGGGAGAAGTTCTTTGCTGTGAGAGTGGTGAGGTGCTGGAACAGCTGCCCAGAGAGGCTGTGATGCCCCGTCCATCCCTGGAGGTGTTCAAGGCCAGGTTGGATGGAGCCCTGGGCAGCCTGGGCTGGTGTGAAATGGGGAGGTTGGTGGCCCTGCGTGTGGCAGGGGGTTGGAGCTTCATGATCCTTGAGGTCCCTTCCAACCCAGGCCATTCTGTGATTCTGTGATTCTGCATGCCAGGTTCTTCTCTGCAGGCAGGGCTGCAGTGCTGCCAGGGCACAGCTTTTCCTCTTCTCCTGTTCCTGCACGGCCACAGCACACGCTGTGCATTGAGCCCAGGGAGCACAGCGGCAGCTCCCAGGCACCACACCAGCAGCATTTGTTTTCTCAGTGCAGCTCTGCATCCTTGCAGGATGGGGATGCAGGCAGGAGGAGGCTGCGCGGTGCAGAAATCCCATTCTCCCTCGCTGCTCCCCGTGGGGTTTTCCTGGTAGTGCTCAGCTGGGGCGGGGAATCTACAGGAGTGTCACTGGGATTTTAACGGGTCGCGTCCTCAGAACGATCGCTTTCGGATGAGGGCCGGAGAGGAGGAGGCGATGGGCGGAGATGCTGCCTGAGGAGGAAGGGGAGAAGCCCCGCAGCACAGCACGGCGTTCTGCGCACCGGCAGAGAGGCGCCCGGGGGGATGGGGAGAGGCGGAGGGAACCAAAACCCAGGGCAGAAACCCCAGATTTTAGAGTCAGGTGCTGCCAGAAAGCTGCTCCGAGCTCCGTCCTGCCGCTCAGCCGGGCTCGGCGGGTCTGCGCTCCTCGTTTCACGGCCGTGCAGCCGCGGCTTGCGCTCGTCTCTGAACTTTTGGCCTCCGGGTCCTCGGCTAGCCGACAGGAAGCTCCCCGTCAGCTTTTAATCGGGGACGTGCTCCGGTTGTTTTGCCGGCCGTTGCCATAGTGGGTAACGATGCCCTTCACCCTGCGGTGGGGGTGGGAAGCAGGGCGGAAAAAAAAAAACACCAAAAAAACCCTCTTGACAAACAAGCGGGGATTTTATTACAGCTCGTGTCACACCAGAGGAGTGAGCGCTGAGTCACTGCCAGGTACAGACAGTGACTGTGAGTCACCGCGGAGCGGCTCATCAATAACCCCGCGGCTCCTCGCTCCCTGCCCCGATCCCATGCGGCCCCGCAGCTCCGGCGCTGCCCCTTTTGCCCGCTTTGCCCGCTGCGTGCAGCTCTGGCCCTCCTGGAGGTGGGAGCAGAAAGGCAGCAGGCAGCTGTCCGTCCGCAGCGCGACATGGGGGGGAATCTGCGGCAGGGAGCTGTGAGAGCGGCGGGGACACGAGCCTGAGCTAAATCCGGGCAGAAATGCCAGCTGGCGTCTGCTATCCTTTAAACCCAAAGGCCGGAGCTCTTGCTTACACGAGGAGCTGCGCTCCGTCGCCCTGCTGCCGTTAGCACCCCCGCCGGCTGAGCCCAGCACTCGGTGCCAGCGCACCCCGCGCTCGAGAAGCAAAGCAGACAGGAGCCCGAGCCGCAGCCCAGGAGAAAAGCACCTGCAGCACAGGCAGCACAGCCGTGCGTCCCCTCCCCGCTCGACGTGGAACTGCGAGAACACAAAATAAAACAGCGCACCTGAAGCAAAGCCGTGGCACCAACCACGGACCTGGGGGTGCAGCTGCCCACAGAGCCCCGAGGGCGCCCTGCAGGGCCACAGGGGATGCTCAGTGCACAAGCTGCAGCCCCACCCGAGGCTTTGGAGATGGGCAATGGGCAACGGCAGCCAGCCGAGGGCGGTGGCACGTGGGCTGTGTCCCCAGCAGCCACCAGGCGCGCGGGCCGGCACTGAACGAGCATCTTTTGGAAAGCTTTGCCCTAGCAAAAGGCCCTTTTAATGAAAAAGCAGACAAAACGAAACAATCAACCTCCGGGAAAATAAATAAAGAAAGAAATAAAGGGGAAGAAAGGCAATTTAACACAGAGTTAATAAAGGCGGTGAATAATCCTCCCAAGCGCCCAGGGGACAGATGTGGCATCACAGCACAAGCGCTGAGAGTCTTTGCATGCTTTTTCTTTCCTATCTCAGCAGCTGTTAGCACCAGGCCCCCATTCGCTGCCCTTGCTCTTCAGCACCTTTTATATTAAAGGTTCCTGAGCACTTCCCAGTCTATTATGTGCACAAATTACCTCGCTCGGCCCCAAAATTCATCTGTTACTGTGGGAGGAGTATGGCAGCATGCAATAATTAATATTACACAACAGCTTAGAACCAGAAGCAAAGGATAAACTTGGTGCTGGACTGTAAATAAGCGGGGCTGTGTAGGACGAGCCAGCCAGGCTGGAGCCCAGCCACGAGCCCTGCGGGTGTGAGAGCTCTGGGGCTGCACTTTGCCTCCAATCCCGGCAGCAGCACAGCACAACACAATCTGCCTTGCCTCAGCACCCCCCTAGAAGCCCCTTCTCAGCATCCTTCAATTTCCAGGAAACCTTGGAAGGGGGCCCAGCCATCCAGACGGCTTTTTAGAAATCAGGAAACCAATGATGTGTTAGGAAAATTGCATTAGTACCTCCGTGCAGCCCATGAGTCACTGCTGGCTGCCCCTGCAGCCCTACTGCAGCAGTGCTGCGCTGCATTCTGCCTGCACCCAGCGATGCCTCCTGCAGCCCTGCCGCAGTGCCACGAAGCAGGAGCAGCACACAGCATGGGGAAAGGGCTGGAGGTGTCAGCTCCTGAGTGGAATAGTGCAGCAAATGCCCCTTTTATCTACGCCCAGCCTTGCTCCTGTGGGGGCTTGGGGCACATGCTCTGTGCCCTGCAGCCTGCTCCCCATTTCTCTCAGTGCTGTCCCGGCTTTCCAGCCAAGAGCATCCCGACTGGGGCTGCCTCTCCCACGGGGAGGGCTGGAGGCGTGGGCTGTGAAAGCTTTGAGCTCATTAGCTGCCGCTGGAACGGATAATTAGGTTGATTTGTGCAGGAAGCACAGTGGGAGCAGCCTTTAAGCAGCACTGACAGCAGAGGCAGGGCTCCCACCTGCCTCCTGGTCAGGATCTGAGGGCAAGGAGCCATGCAAGCAGTGCTTGGGGCTGTGAGGCTCCAGAGCCCTCTGCGATGGGATGGTCTCTGTGCCCATGCTGAGTGTGCAGGATGGTCAGGCTGAGCTGCACTGCCTGTCCTGCCTGGTGATTTTAGCAGATCTCCTTGTCGCCTGCTCCATCAGAACAGCAAAAGTGTGCTTGCGAGGATGGAAGCAGGGTGGGCGCATGGCTGCAGCATCACTGCCCAAGAGCTCCCTCCCTGCTCTGCCCAGCACCAGCTTTCCATGGGCCTTAAATCTTCCCCAAACCTCCTGGCGTGGGACCAGATCCCAGATCCCAAAGCCCAACCCCCCACTTTCCACCTCCCTTTTTTTCTCCCGGGGGAAGAATGCATCATCAGTTCAGTTAAACCTGATTATCACTGATGAAAACAGAGCCTGCAAATCTGGCACCGGTCCATGGCTTCCCTCCTAACCCTGACGTGTTTGTGGGGTGTGAGCAGATGCAGAGTGATCCCAGCCCACACCTCCAGCCAAGCTTCTCCCTGCCCGTGTGAAAAGCTCCTTCCAAATGGGTGACACTGCACTGCAGGAGCCATCGTGTGAGAGCCACCTGTCCCTCTGCTGACAGCGTCCTCACCCCCAGTGATGCTGCTGGCACAGTCTGTGCCTCCCCGTGCTCCTGGTGGCCCTATGGGGCTCTTTAGGAAAGCTGTCAGCCAGAGGCTGCCGAGAGATGTGAGGAGGTAATTGGGGAAGATGGGACTCATTTTTTTTTTTGGTTGTGAAAAGGGCGTGAAGAAGAGAAAAGGAGATGTACTGGTAAATTACCATCAGGGCTGCTATAGTAACACGACTTTAAAGACTGCCGAGCCGGCCTCCTTAGGGCTACAGAAAGCTCTTCAGTTTGTTCGGTACTTTTCCACTTTCTCCTGACACAGGCTGACCAGGGCTGCCATCACCCCGTCCCCACGCCGTGCCCCGCAGTGCTGCCTGCCCCCCAAAGCCATCGCAGCCCCACACCTCTGGACTCTTTGCTGCTCCTAGGGAAACACCATTCCTCCTCGCTCACTCACTCCTCGCTCACCAGGCAGCTCTACTCTCCGCTCCACACCCAGCACTGGCACCAGGGATGCTGTGTGGGATGCGAGAGGCGAGATGAAAAGAGCAGCCACTTCAGTGGGATGGTTCCTTCCCTCTTTCTAAAGGAAAGTCCCAAACTTCAGAGCAGCAGCAGCAGCAGCAGCAGCAGAACAACCCGGGGCAAAGTTCTATCGAATGCCTTCAGCTGAGGAAAGCACAGAGAAGAGCTGCTTCCTTCCCAGCCGCCATCAAGCAGTCTGATCTCCTGCAGAGTCCTCAAGAACAAGTCTTGCTTTCAGCACAGGCGGATTCAGGGTCACCACGTGCTGCTGAAGAGTGGTTGCTGGATAAATAGGGCTTAACAGAATGTCAGACTCACGATGGACTCAGGAGGCCCCGATGGAGGGACATCCCTCCCTGCTCTCCTGTACCCTGAGGTTTCTTGACACGAGCCCAGCGTGCACAGAGGCGTTGGTGTTTGGTGGCTTCGTGTTTGATGGCTTTGTGTCTTTGAAGTTCTTTGGGAGGGAGAAACACGAACGTTTGATTTCTACAGGTGGGAGAACGTGTTAAAAACCAAAGCCCACAAAGGAAGCCAGGATAATTTAGGAAAAACAAAGGACTGCTGTGAATTCTGCCATGAACATTTGGAATAGGCAGGTGTGCCAGCTTGCAGCTTAAGGCACTTAAGAGTTTTGAGTTACACACTGTAAATCCAGAGAAATAATCACACTTACATTCCTGCCAGGCACAGCAAGAGCAAGATGGAGATGCTGTGCTCCCTAGAAAGCATTCCTAAATGTAAGCATTCCCCCCACTGCTGTTACCTCACTCAGCTCTCATAGTGCAACCCAATTCTTTTCCCTTCTAACATCTCGCATCTAAAATGTTGAGCTCTGTTCCTGCTTGCTCTGCCTCTTTCACTTCCCCTTCCCTGAGCTGTGTGCCTGTTTCTAACACAACAGCCACCTGCTCGAGCGCTCGGTCACTTCTCAGCTCTGCTGGGTTTCTTTGCAGGCTGCAGGGGGTGGCTGCTGTGCTGCTCCTGCTGCGCCCTGCTCTCACCACGTGCGTCCTCTGTGGGGTGAAACCACGCAGCCCGCTGAAGGACCACGGCTCCTCTCATCCCATCTGCTGGATGCCCCCAAGGACACCACCAGCAAACCTCCAACAGCTTCCTCTGGCACAGGAACACAAACCCAGAGCCATCACTGTACTCGGTAATGCCTTGGTGGGAACCCTGAGCCCTTCCTGGATGCTGGAGCCACGTCAGAGCCCAGGACGCTCCCTGGCAGCCACATGCCTTATCACCGAATCACAGAATGGCCAGGGCTGGAAGGGACCTCAGGGATCACGAATCTCCAACCCCCTGCCACACGCAGGGCCACCAAACTCCACATTTCATACCAGCCCAGGCTGCCCAGGGCCCCATCCAACCTGGCCTTGAACACCTCCAGACATGGACAGGGCATCACAGCCTCTCTGGGCAGCTGTTCCAGCACCTCACCACTCATTTCAGATGATGATGGAAGAACGTCCCCTGGCTCCGTGGCCGAGCTGGTTTACCCCTCCTCCAGTTGCCGGAGTCAGATGGAGCAATCCATCTTCAGCAGCAGGATCAGTGCCCGCAGAGCAGGAAAGCAGCAACCAGAAACTTCCCGACGGAGATGAGGGCACTGCAGCCCCAGCCCCAGCCATGCTGCTCTCCTGGCTGCACAGCACCAGAGGAGCACATTCCTAGGCCTGGGGAAAAAGAAGAAAAAAAAAAAAGCTATTTTGTTCCTTTGTGTTGTCATGTAAGTATGCAGTGCCCAGAATGTTCCTTCATTTCTATTCTGAAATGCTTCAGTTTGCCGCCAATGTGGCTGCTATTCATCAGTCCACAGCCCTGTGATCTGCGGAGTAAATTATTGCTAACATCCCCTCAAATGAAAGGACTCAGCCTTGGGGTTTCATGTATATTTATACTAAATGCCAGGCTTGCAAGGACATTGACATTTCACTTGGTTCCTCTCTGAGAACAGCAATCTTTCCACCCTCTTGCCTAAGCATTGTACAACACTCAAGCAAAAGCCAGATGGAAAACAGCCCTCGGCTAAGAGGGAGAGATCTGAGCCCTGACACGGCAGTCGTGCTCTCCCAAAAATCGGGCAGCCGTTCCGTAGCAGCTCACAAACGGCACCGTTTCCCCTGGAGCCGGAGGGAGGCAGTGACAGAAACGCTTCGGTCGGTGGCACACAGATGACTTTAAGACGCACTTTGCCTTGAGGGCTGGGCATCTGGAAACGCTTCCTGGTTTTGCCTCGATCCCTTGCGTGATTCTGGGCGCTGCGATGACTAAGGGCAGGCTGTCCCTGGATGCGCAGCATGTGTGAGGCTGTGGAAATGCCTCATCCTCTGCCCTGCTGACCCGGCTCTGTGCCGAGGGGAGATGGCGCGGAGCGAGCTTTTGTGGCACAGCCCCTGCCTGCAATCTGTGCAGCTTTACAATTGCTTGCGAAAGGTTAAAATGAGCTCCCTAAAAGCTTTCTGCTGCTTCCTCACTCCTCTGCTGCTCTTCTCAGGAGGAACAGGAGGGTGAGGGCAGCCATGAGGCAGCTTGCCTTGCTAGATGCTCCAGACACTAACAGTTCTCCCCATCCCAGGTGCCTGCAGCAAGCTCTTTAACCCTCACAGGCTGCTCCTGAACCTCAGCACCAGGACCGGTGACTCTTGAGCTAAGCCTCTGCTGATGTGAGCTGTGAACTCCTCTGCAGAACCTTCTGAAACAGTTCTCAAATTGCCCCGAGGCTGAGCTAAGCCTGCTGCCCACTACAAGAGCTGCACTGCTGCATTCATCTTCATGGTGGCACCTTCAGCATTACTGTTCTTATCCTGGATTTTACCCCAGCTTGGGAAAAATGTCAAGTCTCCTGCCAATGGAACTCCACCCAGGGCATCCCTTGGTGCATTCCCACCAGGAAGCTGTTAATCCCACTGACCTGGCTCAGTTTCAGTCAACGTGGAAACTCTCTGCCTACGCAGGTTGCTCTGATGGTTTACTTGCGTGCAGCACAGCTTCCCATCCCTTTTTTCCACAGTTTGTATGCATTTTGTAAATGCAGCGCGTCACAAATGCCTTCTGCCCTGGCAATCACTCACCCTCTGTCCCCAGCTGTTTGCAGCATGTATCCCTCAGCAATGCTCCTCGTTTGCCTTCACAATAGCACAATCTTTCATCCTCTGGAACCTTTTTTCTTTCTTTCAGGAATCAGTTTCCCTCAGCCCTATGCTCCCTGTTCTGTGGGTGAAACCAAATTCATTGATGGATCCACCTCCAACAGCCACATTCTCCCTCCTGCCACCCCACACCAGCCCTCTTCTTGGCCACACAGTGGGCTCCATGCCTGGGAGCAGTACAGCTTTCTTCACATCACACAGAACAAACCTTGTGAGCTATGAACCCAGCACATATTTTATTACAGAACCACCGACCGCTTAGCCTTGTGCTGTGGCTCTGCCCCTAAGGCACATCTTTGGAGTCAAGAAGTATGTGAAATCTTGCCCCTGTTTGTCTGGGGGATAGCATCTTTACAAAGTGCTGGGTTTTACTAGCCCTGTGATACAGGTGATGGATGTACAGGGAAGGCTTCGAGTTATTCCAAGTGTGCAGATGACAGGAACCCCCCAGTGTGTGCACATAACCAGCCGTGGCCCAGCATGGTACATGTCAGCCTGGCATGGAGCATGTCACAGGCTTTGGATATTCTGTGCCCTTAGAGCACTTCATTAAGACACAGTGGTTTCTGTCTTTACGTGAGCAAAGTATTGCTGGCTGGTTTTTAATGAGCACAAATTGCCAATCATTAACCATACGGTGCAGTGGTGGTCACCCAAAGGATGCTGGTAGCCCTTTGTCTCAGTTTGCCTTTTGCTGCATGATCAAAGAACTGAGATCGTAGGATCACGGAATGGCTTAGTTTGAAGGGTACCTTAAAGATCACCCAGATCCAACTCCCCTGCCATGGGCAGGGCTGCCACTCACCAGATCAGGCTCCCAGGGCCCATCCCACCAGGACTTGGATGCCTCCTGTGGTGGGGCACCCACAGCTCCGGGCTTCATGTCCCTCAAGATGGGTCTTTTTGTTCACACATGAGATGTATGCAAGAATGCTTCTGCCAGGGTGTGCGCTCTCACCCTTACTAGGGAGCACACGTGGGTCCACCCCTCCCAGCCCCACTCTCCTTTCTGGTGTGACAATCCAGGGGGGTTTGCCACTGCCCCTGGTGCATCCGGTTCTGGTTCTGCTTGCTCACGGTGTGGCGTCCTGGGAGCAGCACCAGACTCGAGATGAGGAGGCTGAGACAGAATTTTGGAAAAGTTGTCTCTGCTTGAGTCATTTCTGGGACCCACGTGTGGACTGCCAGGCTCCCTGCCTTCCATGTGCCACCCCATGTCTGGGGCTGCCAGCTCTCTGGGTGGTTTCCTGTTGTGCTGAAACTGCAAAACACCTTGAAGTAAAATTATTTGCCAAGCATGGCAACAAACGTGGGCAGGTAAATCTGCTCCCTTCACCCCACTGGCATCCATGGCTTCAATGCTCTTCTTCCACGCAAGCCCTGCACTCTTCCAAGACACCACGTGGCACTGTGCCTGCCTCTGCCCTGATCTAATGGCACCAAATGATCCTTCCTCTCAGATGTGAGCTCTGGAAATACAATCGTTTGCTCCAGCAATTGAAACAGGTGTCCTCTGGGACTGCTATGGTTTGATTAAAAAAAGCACTGAAGTGCAAGACAGCAGCAACACTAACGAGCTTGTCTGAGAACAGATGAGGCAGGAGAAAAAAGGTCTGCTTGCTGGCTTCCAAAAATTAAGCTGTTCTGTGGTTGTGAAGATGCGGGATATTATAGGGAGCAACAGGAAAGAGCAAAACATGACAGCTCACATTGCAAACTCACACACAGAGGCACCTTGCGCTCCTCTGCAGGGAAGGGAGGAGTCACTGCTCACACAGTGTGCTCCTGAGAGCAGGGGAGGAAAGCTGGTCTCCACAAGCCCAGGGGCAGGCAACATTCTTGACAGTGAATGAAAATTACCAATCAAAAGAATTGTAATTGAAGCAATTACCGTGTTCTCTACAGATACACACACTGCATGTTTCATAAAGTCTAATAGAGTAGTGTTGGGTCCGTGATGGATAGGAAATTGCTGGTTAATCACCAGGGAATGGATAACTTCCTCAGCCAATCTTCAGATAATGCCTTTAACACGCTCTTTTGAACACAATTTGTACAAGCTGTGCTTATGGAGAGACTGTTCAGTGAAGTGAAGCTGGTTAACATAGTGACGGCCCCCGTGTGGGTCAGCACCAGGCTTTGAAGCACTGCGCACAAGGTCCAGCTCCCTCTGAGAGATCCTGCTCCACTACTGCCACCTCCTCAGCAGCTCATATTTCGTTTGCAGCCACAGCCTAGGAAGCATCGTGCCACATCCACGCAATGGTCCTATAGGAGAAGTGATAAGTCTTGAGCATATGAAGCCTTTTTATCTTAACTTCTAACCTGGGTCTTTTTTTTTCCCACCAGTTTCCTTGCTGGGAATGGTTTGTTACTACGTTGAAACCTCAACAGGGAAGCTCAATCCCCTGAGGGCCTTTGGCACAACCCAAGAACCCCAAGTGAAGGTGTCAGGCCAGCAGGTAACTCCTTGGCATCAGCCAGGGAGCTGATTTCTGTGCTCCCAGCAGTGAGATCGCCCTGCTCATCCCATGGGTTGTGGGACTGCTTCGGGACTCCTTGCCACCCCGTGTGCAGGATAGCCCTATGGACCCAAGCAGCACCCCAGAGGCACATCATCCCAAGTGACAGGAATGGGGAGAGCATTTGGACTCCTGGAACTTTGCTGGTATTTTAGATTGAGAAGTCCAGGTCAAATTAACCAACAGCCACAGCACACAATGGGCAGAACATAGCCACGAGGAGCATGTAATGTCATGAAAACGCACCTCAGAAGCAAAGTGGACCTGCTGCAGATTTAGGGTTGGGTGCCTGTTGGGGAGGAGAAGCACCCATGCTTCAGTGTTGCCTCATTACAGGCAACCTGATGTCATTTTCCACGGGTGCCTCATAAAACACCCAACATAACCGTCAGCGCAGTACGGTTTTCTCTCCACGCTGGGAATGTTTCCAGCTCTTTGGGTTACAGCATCACCACAAAGAAAGCAACATTTTATGAGTGTAATTACTGAAGACAGCCATCAGAAAGGGGTAACAGTGTTTAACCACGGTGATTCTGGGAACACTGGGACAAAGACATGTTCAGAGGCTTTCAGCCTGACACTTCTCACTCTGGGTGCCATCGGGGTCTGGGTTCAGCCCCCAGGAGCGCTCAGTACAGCAGCAGGCACTGCTCTGCACTGGGGACAACGGACAACGCAGAGCTCGCTGCCCTGACCGACTTTTCCAGGCATGGCTCAGGGCCGTGCGGGCTGCAGGCACAGAGCAGGAGGCTGAGGTGGTAGGACTCAGCACAGGAGCAGCAGGAGAAGGGGACCTTAACAGCAAGCACTTATTTAAATATATATATTTTTTGATGCACGGTGAGTAATATGAATGAGTTTGAGCTCATTTTCTCTCCCTTCCCACCCACTATCTGTTCCGGTCTCCTGCTCCTTTGGCTGTGCTGGGCCGCCCGTTCTGCACCACGTCTCCCCCTGGCCGGTCACCAGCTACCTTCGGAAATCCTCCATCAACCTTTTCACTCCCACAGCTGTGCTCATTGCTCTTCCCTTCCTTCCTGCTGCACACTCACTCCCCTTCCTCCCCCGGCGATGTCCTGGCTTCGAGTTAGCTGGTGTTAGGTTGTGGATTCCTTGGACGGGCTGCGGTGCTCGCCGTGTGTGCGGTGCGTTCCTGGCCAGCTGTCAGCCGTACGTGGCTGAGCTCTTTGAACACATTCCTGTGCTTATCCCTTTGGCTCTGCTTGCCTGAGCTTCTTCTGTTACACCCTCAGCCCACTTGCAGAAATCGCTTCTAATTTTGTAGTTCATAAAGCCAGAAACGTAATTGCAACCGTATCGATGATTTCCTTTTCTCAAGCCAGAACTCCCTAGCAAATGTTTTATTTCACAGAATGTTAAAAAAATAAAAATAAGAGTCTTGACTTACAACACAAATTGAAAACTGTGGTCCCCAAAACCATTGCATCTGACTACCAGGTCTGGGGCCTCCAGGCCAAGCAAGACAGGGAGCTGTTGGAGAGGGTGCAGGGGAGCCACAAAGATGATCAGGGGCTGCAGCACCTCCACTGCAAAGACAGGCTGAGGGAGCTGGGCTTGTTCAGCCTGGAGCAAAGAAGGCTGGGGGTGACCTCATTGCAGCCTGCAGTACCTAAAGGGAGCCTGCAGACAGGAGGGGAGTCAACTCCTGAAAAGGGTGGATAACAGCAGGACAAGGGGAAATGGTTTGAAGTTGAGGGAGGGCAGATTGAGGTTGGATGTCAGGGGAAGTTGTGTGCTGTGAGAGTGGTGAGGTGCTGGAACAGCTGCCCAGAGAGGCTGTGATGCCCCGTCCATGTCTGGAGGTGTTCAAGGCCAGGTTGGATGGGGCCCTGGGCAGCCTGGGCTGGTGTGAAATGTGGAGGTTGGTGGCCCTGCGTGTGGCAGGGGGTTGGAGCTTCGTGATCCTTGAGGTCCCTTCCAACCCAGGCCATTCTGTGATTTTCTGCATTAGATGCAATTTCTCTGATGTTGATCAGACTTCTAACACGTTGCCATGCTTGTCACATGCAAGCACACACTCCAGGAGACAGTATGCAGCAACAGAAAGAGCAGGGTCCTCACCTGCAGCTGATACCATTTAGTGATATATTAATGCCAACACAGTAATTAAACACGGGCATAATTTAGCGTGAAGACTCTTTTAATTTAACTTTGCCTAACAGCAGAACAAGAGAAGAGCTGCTTCAGCAGCTGAGCTCTCAGTCTGCGTCTGCTGGGATGTCACCCGTGCCTGAGTTCAGCCCCTCCATGCACCCAGCACCCAAGGGCTGGAGTCCCCCTGGGGACAATCACTTCTGTTCTGCATGTAGCACGCAGGATGCCCCAGCAGGAGGCTGAGGAATATTATTGAAGTAAGAGCACTTTTTTTTCCTAGGGATGCTTGCATTTATATCCCCGTCTGGCTGAGCCACGGCTGGTGCCTCTCGCCACAGCAGGCAGATGTTTTGCTCACTTGCTCAGGCTATTTCTGGGAAGCAGACTGAAACAAAGGCACCTGAGATTGCGGGGGAAACAGAGCCACTTATTCTGTTGCAATTAGCTAAAAGCAAAGAAGGCACCCATGATATCATCCTACATCACGGACTCCAGGAGGAGCTCCAATTTCTCTGCCTGTCTGAAGGTGTGCCTGAAAATTATTTGTATATAAATATATACGCTCGCAATTGAAAAATAGAAGCCAATTAGCAATCAAAAAGGATTTCATCTCAAATTGCTCAGTTCGATTGCGCTCTGCAACCCCAGACTTTCCACTGCAACACAACTCATATGGGAATATTTGCCAGCACAATTCTTACCCTTGCTCTTCTAATTAATAGGATGGCGGCCCTGCAGCTTGATTCCGTTTTACTGCTCCAGTCAAACCGTTTAAAAATGTGCTAACGATTCATTCTTCTTTCAATTAGGTGCAGCAGTCAGACTCTGCTCCACGCCTGCAAAGTTTGCAGTGAAGGGGGGCAATGCAAGCACAGTAACAAGTTGCAGATCTATACCGAAAATCAATGGCTGTTAGTTTGCAAAGTACATCTGGGGATCTGAGCACGTATTTAATTCTTGCCATTGTCTATTTGCAGGAGACGAAATGCATGAGGGAAAGCTGTTTCCTTCTTTCTGTTGAGATTTTTAGGGCATGTCCAGGTGGAGGATGGCCACAGGGGGTGACCCTCAGCGTAATTGACACAGACAGAGGGACTGAGTGAACCCCCAGCAGTTTGCTGACGGCACAACAGAGGGGAGGGACGGCATCCAGAGGGACCCGGACAGACCCAGCCGTGGCAAGGGGGATGGAACAAGGTGATCTTTAGGGTCCCCTCAAACCATTCTATGATATTCTTAGGCATTTAATTTTTGACCTGGTCTCTGTATCTAAAATCCAGGTCTCGGAGGGAGGCACCATAAATTCCTGGCATCACAAGACTCAGAGAAATGAGTTTTCTCTGTGGATGTGCACAGATCAGTTCTTTGCTGAAGTGGAGACTGAAAAGTGACTGATGTTGTAGGACTTTAGGGACAGGGCTGAGGCAGCTTCGCTGTGCTTAACTCCCTCTAGAGATGGGTTTGCTACAGTAAGACAAATGCAAATCCTGTTATCAGGATGCAGAAAGGATAACAAATCCCCCTGAAGGGTTAGCATTGGCAAGTTGTTACGGCGAGGGCTTTGTTGCAGGAAGAAGGATGAATCCTGTTTACGGGGAGCAACCTGCAACTGCACACAACTCTTCAGAGCCCCCATCTCAGGCTGAGCGCAGGGAGGGATGCTCAGACAGGCATCACAGCACTGAGTCACAGAGCAGAGCTTTGCAGTTAGAACGGTGAAAGAGCTCGGTTCCTTTCCTCTGCTCTGAAACAGCAGCTTTGCTTCTGTAGGAGGTCATGGATTACAAGAAAGGAAACACTGACACAGAAGGCTGCCAAGTACTTGCACTATCCTACAGCTTGTCTCCTTCACACTCTGCACAAGTGTTTCTCGAGGGCTTATTCCTCCATAACATGCCTTGCCTGTGACAATGCTACCTCAGTAGCCACCCATTCACCACATCCAAACAGGGATGGCTGTCCCGGCCCCGCAGGACCCCCAGCTCTTGGGTGCCCAGACCCATTCCAACATTGCAGCGCCGTGTCCCCTTCCTGCACCTCCTTTTGTTCCTCAAGATCTTGCGTTGCCTCTGGCTTTGCAAAGTCTGGAAAATATCTGTTTTATGGCTTCCTTCTTTCCAGATCTCGCCCTCCAGAATCGCTGTCGTTTATCTCCCCGCATCATCAACTCCCCACCCATTTCAAATTCAATTGAAAGCACATTTTCTCTCTCGCTGTGGTTCTTAAATTATATACTCAGCTCATTTCAAAATATCAATTCAGAAACTTGGCGAGGTGATTATTAATAACAGCTCTGTTCTCCTCTGAAGGAGGAATAGTTAGAAATATGTGAAATGTGTACACAGTTGTCATTCTCACTCCCCTCTTTTGCCAAACACTACGTTCTTTGGAGGCAATAAAAACAACCCTACACCCAGCATTAAGTGCCTGGCCATGTAATCAGCGAGGCACCACGCAGAACGAGGGCTGTATTCTTTTACACGTCCTGAAACTCCGGGTGTTCGCCACCCTCTGCCATGAATTGGAGCTTGGCAGCGTGTAGCTGTGCGGCACATAGGGCTCCATGTCATGTACAGCAGCCTGGAGCCCAGCTGGGCCTGGGTGGTCTCTTCATTCACTTGTGTACAGCAGCACGCTGTAGACATAAATATGGCAAATTAGTCGTGGCAAATTGTGCTTCAGCTATGAGGTTTTTTCCCTGGGGTTCCCACGGAAGGTGGGCCAGGGCTCTGCAGGGACCGGTGCTGCTGGCAGCATGGAGCTGTGGTCTGGCTTGCAAGCTGGGCTGGAAACTGCTTAGGCAAGGCTTTTATTTCCTTTCCTCTTTTTCTTTGTTTAACTGTGCTTATTAGACATGCAGCGGAGTTCTGGAGGCTGTTCCACGGCCCAAGAAGCCGCAGCGTGTGCAGGGAAGAAGCTCTGGGCTCTCTCCCAACATAAACTCATGTCTCTGTATAAAATAAGCACCTGGGTGTCCAGGTGCTTCCAGCTCCCAGGTAGGCTGTGCCCTGGGAGAGGTGAAGCCCTGGCCTGCCTACCAGCGTTTGGAGGCTCACAGGATGATGTGCCAGCACAGAGCACAGCCCAGCACGGCACCTCAGCCCCTGGCACTGTGTGCTGCCCGAGCGTCAGCACCAAGCAACCTGAGACTGGCTTTTTTTCGTTCTTTAAGTGCAAAACTATGAAATTGGATGTCATATTAGCAGGAGCCTCCGGAGGAGAAAGGCTGGTCACAGCAAGAGCTTTGGGCTCTGAATTATTTATAATACAGCTCCTCTGGCTTCCTAATGCGGTGTCAGGGCTGCATCGCCCGTCTGCTGTGGGCGGATGGCGGAGGGACCAGCAGCCACACAGCGTGGCCACCTGTAAGCAGCCGTTGTTAAACCACAGCCCTCCGCTTTGGGAAAATTAAGCCCACTGCAGGCCTCTTCTGACGTGTTATTTGTTGTTAAAAGCTGCGTTCACTCTGCCCCTGGACAGGCAAGAATTTTGGTTATTGCTGCATTAACCTGCAAACAGGCACATCCCACTCACTGATAACCACAGGGAAGGTGGTGAGATTGTGCACAGCAGTGCTGTCACATGGAGATCTCCTGCTCCTCAACTATGTATAGAATCATAGAACTATGTATAGAATCATGGAACCATAGAACTGCATCATGTTGGTGCAGTCCTTCTTGAGCGAGGACTTCTGCACCGAGATGGCCTGGGATCTGGGGAGCAAACTGAAAGCTGGAGGTCTGATGTAGCATCACATGGATTTAATGCCACCTCGTGGTCGTTTTATCCCCGAATGTGGAAGAGGAGGTTTTGACTCTGGGTGCTTCTGAAGAGTGCTTCTCATGAAAGATGTTTGGAGAAAGGACGAAGATATTACAGACACCCAGCTCTGCCCAGACCTGCACTGCAGAGTCACCGCACTGTCACCTCACTGAATTGCTGGCAGATATTGGTACAACCTAGAAACGTCCCCCAAACTGGGGTTGCAAATAATGCAAGATAACAAGAGGCTGAAATACCAGCAGTGGGCATTAGAGAATATGCTGGGATGCCTTCATTGGAGAGCAGCTTTCGCCTCCAGCCCAGCAGTTATACGGCATTACCGGTGCAATAAAGAGCTGAGTTACGTCACCCTCCTAAAAGGAAGACAGGAGAAATTACAAAGTCTGGTATCACTATTTCAACTCTTGGGCTCTTTCAAGAGAAAATTGGTTCTTGTATCCTCTCAATAATTTAGTCCACAGCAGAGAATGGTATTTAGCAGAAGAATTCACAGAGCATTTCAGCCTCCCATCCAGCAAAAGGCCTGTGTTGCTTCTGTTTGTCCCTAGACCTGTGGAAGTGCTGCCACTTTACATCTGACTAACCACGTTCCTTAGATATTATGATATGAAAATGCCATGTTTACTGAGTGACTGATCAGGGACTGTGTAAAAACTGTAGCCAAGTGGCTCCCAGTTGCACACCTCTTTCCCATCCTTAGGCATCCTCTTATTGAAATGGCAGCACATCAACACCTGCAGAAAAGCCAAATCCTAAGGACAGCATAGCTGTGATGCTGCTGCATCAGAGCTAATTACTCTCAGGTTTACACTTGGCTAATTAGCTTCCACGTAACACAACAACATCACGTTCATTTCATTCTCAGTTTTGGACCTATGCTGGACGGTGCTCATCTCAGGGGAGGAACCTCTGCAAACCACAGCGCTCTGCTGTGCAAGGCACACATGTGCTGGTTTGGTGTAAATCAGACTGAAGGTGCCATCGCAGCGCAGTTACAATGCAACCTTTAGTGCCCCACTGCTTGTCCACAGCAAGTGGAACACGTCCTGTGTATCTAAATAAAGTGGTTGGTTGATCTGTTTTTCAGATGGGATGCTATGCTCAGATTTGCTGAAATCACTTTCTGCTAAGATCTATTTGACTGAAATTCTTTCTCTTTGCTCTTTCCTTAAAATCTGCATGTTAACTCTGATCATAATCCATGCACACGTTAGGCTAAAAGCCCTTTAACAAATGACCGTCTGAGAGTCTCCTTCCCTGCATGAAAATTGTCCCCCAGCCTGGCTGACCTTGCTCTGGAATAAAGCTGTTTTGCCAGGAGGATGCAGCTGTTGGCCAAGCCCAGATGCCACAGCCTCAGATCCTCGCATCACTCCTCACGAGGGCCAACACCTCGAGTGAAGCTTGAGTTAGCGTGGCAGCATCTCTTGCCCCAAGAAGATTCACAAGTTTGATAGCACAGTGAGTAACCTTTCTTGAGTTTTGTTTAAATCACAGCAATCGAGGCAACTAAAAGGCCTTCGCTCTGTTTGGCTTCATTTCCCCAGCCAACAGATGCGGAGGGAGGAAAGAGGCGTTCTGATTTTGAAGAAACACAGTCCTCTCTCTGGTGTTTAGTGGAGAAGGAGACATGACAAATGAGGGAGATTCAGCTCAGGCACCGGTGATGAACACGGATGAATCAGCCTTCTTCCTTTTTGGGGAACGACTCGTGTCTGTCTCGTGCCTTTCCAAGGAGCACAGAAGTGTAAAGATGGCACATCCGAGCTGGCCCTCTCCCATCCCAACCTGCCAGCTCTGGCAGAGCTTGCTGACACCACAGGGCCTTGGAGCTCTTACCAGATGGCTGTGTTTAAGCCACACAAATGCCTCCGCACGCTGGTCTGCCTCCCATTTTCTCTATCAGGGATAAATCCATCTGGATGTTCTGCCATCAGACTCCAGAGAGGACAAACCGGAACGAAGTTCATTGCCACTGAAAATCTCAACTATAAACACCACTTTCACAGAAAGGAGAGAATATTACTTGGACTACTTTATCTTACCAGATGTCCTCCATCTTTCACAGATCTGCTATCTGCAGATGACGTCTACAGATGTCATTAACTTCATTTCACTTTGAGCCAGGCCCGTTCAAGGCTGGCATTGTTGTTCCAATAAATGAGTAACACATTTTCAGTAACCAGCACTGGAAGAATGTCATCTTTGGGCTTTTGGCAGCCAGTCATCCCTCTACCTGTAGCTTCTGTGGAACCAGTTCTCTGGTTTGGGTGCCAGCTCTGCCCAGAGCACTGCTGCTGCAACCCTACCTCACTCCCTTCTTGCCCCTACAGTCACGGTCTGCTGGCTCTCGATACGACATCGCATCTCCTACTTCTCTGTGCTCACCTGGGTTTCTGATACACCTCACCACTTTCATGATGATGAAGGTGCATCTGCATCTTCTGCTGCTGTAGCTTCTGGGATGAATGGGATCCACCTGGGGAGCTCTGTGCACCGTGGATCACCTACGAATCAAGGAGCTTCTCCTGATGGTATTTTAGCTCTCCACAGGGAGCTGATTATTCACACTTTGTTTGCAAGTTCAACTTAATTTTAGTTGACAGAAACAGCTGTGAGGGGGAGAACAAACAAGGAACAAAAGCCAACAGTGTGATTAACTCTTCAACTCAAAACACTTCCCAGTAAAAGCTGCTCAGTATTCCTTCAGACCTCAATACCACTTTTCACAGAATGTCAGAAACACCAAGGTTGGAAAAGACCTACAAGATCATCCGGTCCAACCAACTCTTCCACATCAGAAGCTGTTGCATGTCCCAGGAAGGTTACACAGCATGGCAGGTGGGAGCAGAGGTGGACCTGCATGGGAGGGCACCTTCCCAGCAGCCCTGGGTGACGCAGAGAGGCTCATAGCACACAGCTCACAGCTCACACAGCTCACAGCACACAGCATACCTGCTGTGCCCTGCAGGCCAACACGAGGTGCTCTGTCCTGGTGTGGTGACAGCGTGTCCCAGAGATGAAAACAGTTGTAAAATCAATAAATACTAGGAATAAAGCCCAGTTGTACTGGCATTGTTTATTGAAGGTACGCAAATCACAGCACACTCATTTCATGTCCCAAAGCCTCACAAGAGCTGTGGGTCAGCTGGAGCACCGACTGATTTCCCCCACGTTGCTTCGTTTGCCTGGCGGCCATTTCCATCCTCCACCTCTCCCTGCTCTTTACATTCTTTACACATCGAGGGCTTTTCCCTGAGCCCTCGACCCAGCTCTGCACTTTGACTCCTGGCTGCTCCCTGCCCATCCCCACGCAGGGCACAGGCAGCCCCAGCACAACCGGCACGTCCACAGTGCAGCACTGCAGGGCCAGGAAACTCGGGGGATCGAAACTAGGTGGAAATAAGAAATAAAACGTCAGCGCTTTGCGCGGCCCAGCACACCCGGCTGCCAGCGCTGCAGCCGTGGGCTCAAAGGGAAGAAAACGGGGCGCAAACGGCGCTGCAGCCACGGCAACGGCAACGGCAACGGCAACGGCAACGGCAACGGCAACGGCAACGGCAACGGCAACGGCAACGGCAACGGCAACGGCAACGGCAACGGCAACGGCGCCCTCGTGAGGGTGCAGCGGGAAGGGCACGCACTCCGCACGCGTGCGCCGTAGCCGCCGTGCGCGTGAACCGCCCCAATTAGAATTGGCATCCTCGTCGCCCAATCGCGACTCGCAGGGCGGGGACGGTCCCACCTCCCGTCATCCTCTCTGCCAATCAGGCGGCGCGCCGCGTTTAAAAGGCAGTGCGCGCAACCGGTAGCGCCGTTGGGCGGATTTTGGTCCGCGGTGGAGCGGTGCTGCGGGTGTTTCTCTTCCCGTGATAAGAGAAGGATGGGAAAACGGCCCCGAGTCCTGACGTTGTTGAGGATGTTCTGAAGGGCCTTCCTGCTGAGGACATCCTCTCGCTCAGAGCGGTGAGTGCTGGCCCCTCCTGCAGTGCACGGGCTTATTTCTGCCCCCGGGAGCCGGAACTGCACGCAGGAATGCCTGCATGCGAGGAGAGCCGCAAAGTACGTGCAGTAGATGGGTATCTGCTGTGCTGACAGCTAGATTTCTCACTCCTCTAGCCTCAAAGACTCGTAGCAGTATTTGTGTGTTTTGTATGAACTTTCTATGGGAATTTTCCTTCCAGCTCAGTGTGACTGGAAAAGTGGGTTTGGTTTGGCATCTCTTGTTGTAGTGATGGTTAGGCAGGGAAGGAGGTATGAGTAATGAGTTACCTATCAGAAATTAGGTCATGTTGATCCCTTTATTATGGTAATGGTTACTTGATGCTCCCCTCCTGCATTGCAGGTATGTTCTCATCTTAAATACCTTGTGGATAACTACACCAGTGCTTGGGCATCTGTGTGTTTTGAAGACCTTCTTGAAAACCTCTGAAGGTGTTTGAAAGGTGAGCTTTGAGCACCTTTATTCCTTGGAGGTTGTAGAGGAGGGCAATTCACATTACATGAACAATTCCTGTTGGTCTTCTCTGTAAGTGGCAACTCTGTCTGTCCTTCTTTGTGGAAGTCTTTGCGTAGAGCGATGAGGATTGCCGACTTTGTGTCTAAGCTGCAAATAATAACTGCTGTTCTGTTAATAGGAGCAGGGCCTACGGCGCACATTGGAGTTATTACTGTAAGTTCATCACTGTTCCTGGTTTGAACATAGCACATGAAGTGTACAAGGAAGCTTCCACTTGAAGACAATGCAGAGTTTTGCTAAGGGGGGAGGAAGGAAGAAGTTTCAGGTTTGGCCTTGCGGGTGGACATCTTTCTGTGCCCACACCAGTACTTTGTGCTCTTGATGCTGAAGGCAGCTGCCCAGAGCTGGGGAGTGGGTGCACGGCCCCTGAACTCTG
The DNA here is from genome assembly GCF_951394365.1 of Tetrao urogallus. Lineage (NCBI taxonomy): Eukaryota > Metazoa > Chordata > Aves > Galliformes > Phasianidae > Tetrao > Tetrao urogallus. The sequence continues at coordinate 1,416,402 of NC_136828.1, forward strand.
ACCAGCATGGAAGTCAGGAGAACAGAATGCAGGCACTGCTGATTTTGACCAGTTTGATTCTGCCTTAAGACTCATTGCACAGATTGAGAAAGAGTGTCCCCTCAGAATAAGAAAGACAAGGAACAGGGTTGAAAAGGAATAGGATTGGTTTTAATGGATGGTGGTTGTTGTTGTTGTAAAATATACAATCAGACTATGATGTTGTGATGTCGTTGGTCTCAGAGCTCCATTAGGAGCTCATCTGTATCCACAGAGTCATCATCAATTTCTGCATCGAGTTCTTCGTCAGTGAATTCCATCAGTAACTTCTCGAGGTCCTCATCCTCAGAGAAGTGTTCTTTCCCCACCTCTGTGCAGCTCAGCTGCTGCGCCTGGTCAGCTTCTTGTGTGGCACAGGATGTTGAGTGTGGGATCTCCATTGGTGCCACAGAGTCTGCCTGGCTTCCCGGAAGCAGTTCGAGACTGGGGAGAACAAGGAAGAGAACAATCAGCACCTGGCATTTCTAACTGCAGGTACGCTTTCAGCTACCAGCTCTGAGATCTGTGGTTAACCCCTCCCACACCTCACGCTCGCATAGGGATGGTGATTCAGTTAACCTGAGGCTGCCTTTAGAGTGCAAGATACCAGCAGGCACATGTGTCACAGTGGGAATGGATGTGTACAGACAGAGCAGTTTGAGTCCAGCCAACAGGGGCCAGGTTTTGTAGCAGAAGCACACTGCCAGCCTCATTATTTGACTGTAAATGCATGAAGAAGTCATCCTCTGTTACGTCCACCTGTTAGAGACTGAGTTCCTGCTCCCCATGACATACTCAGCAGAGACTTTGAGTGAGCAACTGAAGTTAGTGCAGATGACTTCTTCCTTTGTTGGATTATGCCACGGCACATCTCAGACACTCCACTTGTCCCCTGATGTGAAAGAACTTATGTGCAATGGAAGAAGGGCACTGGTGAAGAACAAGTAGCGGTCATCACCTGCTTGGAAGCTTCAGGACTTCAACGCTGACCAGGGTGTACTCGGGCGGGACTGAAGCAAGGATCGCCTAGGAAGAAACAAGACCGTGTGTGTGAAGCAGGGCTCAAAGGTTTTCTAAGTAGCTCTTCTTCTCAGAGAAGCTGTGGATGCCCCATTGCCAGAGGCATTCCGGGCCTGGCTGGATGGGTTTCCAGGCATTAGAATCATGTGGCTGGCAGCCCTGGCCACAGTAGGACAGGAGGAACACCGGATGATCTTTGAGGACTGCTCCTCACTTCCTGGGTGCTGCTGAGCCTGACCCCAGATACAGAAGCGCATTGCTCCTGAAGAAAGCGTTCCCTTGAAGGTTACAGGTGACCTTGTGAGTTTTTAGCAGCGCAGCGTTCATGGGCAAAATCTGTGTACATCTCATTGCAACAGAGAATTTCCACAAGTGCCCTGGGAGACACCTGCTGCCTTCAGAGGAAACAGAAGACCTGTGGACCATTTGAAACTTCTGCCATTACTACGAGAGCAGTGTAAACCTCTCATATGCACTACTGCTGCTCTTACCATAGGCAGTTTTCTGGCTGGGGGCTCATGGGCGTCCTCAGCAGCAGATGGTTGCATCTCCGCTGCTTTCCGCTTCAGTCTCCGCATTGTGGGGAAGGTGGTCTTCCAGTCAATAGGCCTCCCGCGCACCTTGCGTCCAGCTGAAGGAAAAGGAAGAGGTTGCTGATAAGGTGCCAAGAGCTGCACTCAGCAATAGTCCAGGGCAAGGAAAATTCTGATGCGGAACAATACTGAGTGGCCGCATGACTGTGCTGAGGCACTGCAACAAGCTCCTGGTGCTCACCCTTGACTCTTTTCTTGCGCGGCAGTTCCTCAGCTTTGTCGTCCTCCTCCTCATCAGATAGCTTGCGCTTTTGCGCAGCGGGGCCATGGGAGGAAGATGGGATGTCACCTGCAGAGAACAGTCCAGGAGAGAACAATCAGAACATGGGAGTAGAAAGGCAGCGCCTCAAACCCAGATGCCTGTTCAGTATCTGTACCTCCTTCTGCTGCCGTGTCAACCTCTGTCTGGTTCTCCAGACTTTCTGCAGGGCTGCTGTTCAGAGGAAGACTTGTGTCAGCTTCTGGCAGAAGGAAGACAAGAAATAATTGAAGAGCATCTCTTTGGAGGAAGGTTTCAGGACACCAAGCCACAAGCTTCCCGTTTTCAAGCATAGTTTCTTGCGTTTGCCTTTCCCCTGCTCAGATGTTGTGCCATTTCTGCAGTCGGCACAGACCTGCAATGCACTGACCTCTCTCCAGAAAACACCCACCCCTATTCTGACAGCCAAAACACAAACCAGTGTTTCACTGATCACCACTCTTCCCTGAGCTCCCCAATGAATGGTTACCTGACATCCTGCACCCGCTCAGAACTAATATTCATCATTAAGTCTGTCATGCTTCATGCCATCAGGAACTCACCGTCACTTGGTGGTACGGTCGGTTCGTTCCCACCGCGTTCCTTCAAGTGAAGAAAACGGCAGTGGGCTTTCTGACAGCCTCCCGGCTGATTCTCCCAATAGCAGGGAACCGCACTGCGCTTCTTCTGAAGAGAGAAAGAAAGGAAGGGTCATGGAAACAGGCAGAGGAGGTTTGCAGAGAGATGCAGCGCTGCAGGTCGTGCCTGAGGGAGGTGGAGAGCTCATCTTTAGGCAAACACTCACTTCAATTTTCATGTGTCTGAACTTGCAGTCGTTGCGGAAACAGCAGCCCTGTATCCACAGTCGGCAGACTCGTTCGCTCCCCAGAGCCGCCTCACAGTGGCGGAAGGGACATCTGTCTCCCTGTGAGCAAAAGGAAAGCACACAGGAGAATAAGAGCACAGCCAGAAAGACGTCCGTGCTGTCGGCCCAGGTTGGTAGCAGGGAGCGCACAATGCCTCTGCTGATGAAGGCAACGCATCGCCAGCAGGTCTCCCCCTGCTCCAGCCCTTCCTCTTCAAAGCGAGGAAAGGAAGGAAATCCAGGCCAAAGACTCCCAACCGTACCTTAAGACAGACGGAGTTGAAATAGTAGTAGCAGTCGTCTCCTTGCAGAGCCATGGGGAACTTCTTGGAGCAAGGATGGGCTGTCTCCAAAGGAATTCCCCGCTCTTGGAAGGAGCCGGCTGCAGTCCGGACCTGCTGGGATCCACAAAATGTCCTCTCGGACAGGAGCCCTAGAGGAGGCGTCAACAAGGGAAGAATCATGAGGAATAAGCATTTTGCAGCTTTCTTCTTTTATGCCGCGTGGACTCTGGAGGAGGGCAGTGTCTGGGAAGCCGCAGGTTGCAGGAACTGTGCCAAGTCTAGATCCAACTTGTGTCTAACTGCCACGACTTCTCCCAGCAAGCACTGTCCTCCATCTCACCACCAGTTATACCCCTAGCAGCACGCATTTTGCGCTCCTGACATGAAAATGACTCCCTTCATCTTCTCCTCTTGCTGCAGCTGCAATGGATGCACTGGTACGACTCCCACGTTTGACAAACCTACAGTTCAGGCTTACCAGGCACAGCTGCAGTCCCTCTCCCTTCCAGCTCACACTCCAGCCCAATGGCTGAGCAGCACCGTCAGTGACAGCGGGCAGCACCCGTCAGCCACCACCACTCTCACTGCCAGCCGGGACGAGAGCTTACGCAGCGTGTCCACACTGCTGCGCAGCGCTCACGGCTGTGGCACTCACTGGTGGCAGCCACGGCCCCAGCCCAGTGCTTGTGATGTCACCGTGCCTGTGATGTCACTGGACAGTGCATGTCCCCAGCTGAGCACCCGGCTCTCCACCGTGACTTCAGTGGGGTTTTGTTAAAAATGTGCTGGATACGGCACAGCCAGCGCTCCGTGGGTCATTAAAGCACCAGTTGCACTGCATCAAGTCTGTGCTCTTCTTCCTTTGTCCTGTCTGAGGTGAAGGCTGGGGCCCAGCAGCAGTTTTGCAGGGCTGTAGTGGCAGTGGTCAGTCACAGCTTGAGGCAGTGATTGAGCACCTGGTGGGAAGGCAGGGCAGCTCAGGTGCACACAAACTCTTCCCAGACATCAGTGAAGGGTTGGCAGTGGAGGCAAGGGTGTCTGAGTGGAGATCCCTGCTACCTGAGGCCTTCCAAGGCTCAGCAGCTTTTTTCCTTTCTTTCTGTGTCCCCAACTGCTGCACTTGGGCAAATCCTCCCTTGCTGCAGCCTCGGACTTTGCCACCCTGTTGTTACTGCTGCACTTTGCATTGCACTGTAGCGTTACACGGGGGAGTGACGGCAATTCGTCATCCTCACCCAAACGTGTGCCACAATCTCTCAGAGAATCAATTTCCCCTGGCAGCAGCCATTGGGAAGGGCCTCGTTTGAGCTGGGAACTCCTCCCCAGCCCAGCTTTTCTGCTGAGACTCCTTCCAGCCACCACGCAGCACCAAGCCCAGCTCACCTCTTGGTCCAGGTCAGTCCAGGCTGTGCCCAGGTCACACACACGCCACAGCGGTGCTTCTGACGGGCTCTCAAGGATGATCTCTTCCACAAAACGCTCAGAGCTCAGTCTCTGTGTGCCACTGGCTCACCTGAGCACCAGCTCTGCTGGCCACGGAGGGCCAAGCCCTGCCACCCCAGCAACGACTGAGACCTCAGCACGGTTCCGCATCACTCCTGTGCTTTGATTCTAAGCAAAGGAAGCGGACACCTCCTAGATCCAAATTCCAAGAGACTGACACAAGGGTCACCCAGTGGGGTTATTGGAAGTAAGATTTTAAGAGAAATTGAGAGAAATTTAAGAGAAATTAAGTGACTCTTGTGCGGACATCTCGGGTCACCCTCTCGCTCAGGCGCTGCATGATTGGACCCAGGAGATGTTGCCTCTGCGCTGCCTCCAGCTTGGTGGCTGGAAGAATTTGAGCTTCAGAATTTGATCTTCCAGACAATCAGCAAGCATTTGGATGAGCCAGCCCTCTGGTTTTTACACAGACAGACACGTCCTGCTTGGGAAGCCGGCCCGGCGAAGGCAGAATAGCTCTGGCCGTGGGCCGCAGCACTCCACTGCCAGGTGCCGCTCCAACTCCTGGGCTGCATTTCCTCCTGGGCTCCCGCGCACGCTCTGGCTCTCCTGCCGGTTTCTGCAGGTTTTGTGGCTTCCTGCTGGGGAGCTCCTCACGTTCTGCAGCTGTACCCCGACATCATTACTGCCACCTCTGGTACCGCACCAAGAGATGCCTCAGAGTGCATCAGCCTGGACTTCCTGCTCCCATCAGCAGCTGCTCCCACGCCCACCTTCATTCACAGTGCGATCCCGGCCACTTGCAGCACGAGCTGCCCTGCAAGGCAGACTAAGGAAACGTGGGATTGGCACAAACACGGAAGCCCAAGGCTGTGTCACCACCTCCTATTGCAGTCTTGGGGAGTCAGCTGCAACTGCAGCCTTTGTCTGAATAATAACAGGCACCTCAAATTAAGTGGGACCTCTGAACTGAATAATTGCCACAATCAGAAATAGGCACTGAAGTCGCTCGCTGAGCTGTAGGTGGTTACCTCGGAATTCTTTTCTTTTGGGAAAATATGGGCTTGGAGTTGAAGGACGTTAGAAAAACAGAATCTGTTTCTCTGTAGGTGTAAGGATTGGAAGTCGGAGTCTGAGAAGAGAAGGTTTTGGACTCGTTGTAAGGCACAAAGCGATGGGATGATTTCCCATGCCTGCAGAAAGCCTGATGTGCTGTGCCACAGGCGGCTGAGTGAACCAAAAGCTGTGCTGCCCATTCAGAAGCACGTGGGGCACGGGCAAGGGGGGGTTACACAGCGGCACGTGGGATGTGAACGTTCCTTGGGCACCTGTTCCCCAGCAGAAGGGAAATCCCTTTTCTGCCGTGCCGTATCCCTGCCGTCCTCAAGGGCTGTGGGAAGGCTGCAGAGGCTGTGCACAGGAGAGAGTAATTTCTCCTCGGTTGGTCTGGGATATGATGTGAGCTCTGGGAGCAAAGCACCGTAACGAATGTTGCTGCGTCCCAGTGCATCAGCTGCCTGCCTTGAAATTATTTTTGCTACCTGATGAAAGTGATACAAACAGAGCCAGGCTGCAGGCAAAGCTCTACAGTGCAGAAAAAGGAGCTTAAAGCCTGTGACACTTTTGAGATGGTGTCACGTAGTTGACTTGATCAATCTATGTCCGTGACAGGGGCAACAGGCCTCTGCCTTCTCCCGCCCCCCCCCCCCCCCGTCCACAAGAAATGGGAAGGAAGGAAGGGAAGAAAAGAACAGCGGCAATAATCTATGGAGGAAAACTTATTTTACTGTAATATCAGAATACTAGATAACACCATGTTTACAATTTAATTGAAATTGAGATTAATAATCAGAGAAGATGAGAGAGTTCCCGGGATCGAGTCAAACTTGAAAAGCTTGGAACATCTAGGAAAGCACCTCCAGCACGCACTGCAGGGCAGCAAGAGAGCGCCCCCCCCACCAGGAAGGGCCAGATCCCGTGACTGCTGTAATGTACAGGGATAGGAACCTGGAATAGGGGCATTAACACTTTAATACCCTGTAAACTACATGATGTTTTGATGCGGAATACTGAAACCCCAAAACAAAAAAAACATAGAACCGTGACATTCCACCCCTTATTCTACATGGTTATATCATACTTAAAATATATATACATATATACAAACAAACAAAAAATGATTAAAATGCATTACACACACATGGCTACATATATACACATAGAATTACTAACTGCAGTCCCCCAGCATCAAGTTTCCTTGTGGTACACATTGGACATTCCCATCCTTCTGCATTACCCCCAAGTGGATCCTGGTCCCTGGGCATAAACTGTACCACAGAGAGGTTTGCCCTTTCCAGAAGCTGGAAGAACCCAAACTGCCTTTCCTAACATGTTCTTTACATGTACAACAGGGACTTTATCTCCCTCTACGGTATGTAGGGAACTGGATTGGTTAGGACCATCACGATTGATAGATCCTCTGGTATCGACTAACCAGGTGGCTTCTGCCAAATACTTCTCCCAGTGCTTAAATGTTCTGCCACCCAGTGCTTTTAGCATCGTTTTTAACAATCCATTGTATCGTTCTATTTTACCAGAGGCTGGTGCATGATAGGGAATATGGTAAATCCACTCAATGCCATGATCTTTGGCCCAAGTATTTACAAGAGAATTTTTGAAATGAGTCCCATTATCCGACTCAATCCTTTCTGGGGTGCCATGTCACCACAGGACTTGTTTCTCGAGACCTAATATGGTGTTTCGGGTGGTAGCATGGGGTACTGCAAATGTTTCAAGCCACCCCGTGGTTGCCTCCACCATAGTAAGCACATAATGCTTGCCATTGCGAGATCATGGCAAGGTGGTATAATCAACCTGCCATGCCTCCCCATATTTGTACTTTTGCCATCGCCCTTCCTCCCAGAGAGGTTTCATCCTCTTGGCTTGTTTGATGATGGCACATGTTTCACAGTTATGAATAACCTGTGCAATGGCATCCATAGTTAAGTCCACCCCTCGGTCTCTAGCCCATTTGTATGTTGCATCTCTCCCTTGATGACCTGAGGTCTCAAGGGCCCATCGAGCTAGGAATAATTCACCCTTGTTCTGCCAGTCCAGGTCTATTTGAGCCACTTCAATTCTGGCAGCTCGATCTACCTGATGGTTATTTTGCTGTTCTTTAGTAGCCCGACTCTTGGGCACATGAGCATCTACATGGCGCACCTTCACAACCATATTCTTTGTTTGGGCAGCAATGTCTTTCCACAGTTCAGCAGCCCAAATAGGTTTACCCCTTCTTTGCCAGTTATTTTGCTCCCACTGCTGTAACCACCCCCATAAGGCATTCGCTACCATCCATGAGTCAGTGTAAAGATAGAGCATTGGCCACCTCTCCCATTCAGCAACATCTAAGGCCGGCTGGACAGCCTTTACCTCTGCACATTGCCTTGATTCGCCTTTCCCTTCAGTGGCCTCTGCAACTTGTCGTGTGGGGCTCCACACAGCAGATTTCCATCTGCGATGCTTTCCCACAATACAACACGATCCATCTGTGAACAGGGCATATTTCTTTTCGTTCTCTGGTAGTTCATTGTATGGTGGGGCCTCTTTAGCACGTGATACTTCTTCTAGTGGTGTTCCAAACTTTTTGCCTTCAGGCCAGTCCATGATGACCTCTAGGATTCCTGGACGGCTGAGGTTCCCCATCCGTGCTCGTTGTGTAATCAGTGCAATCCACTTACTCCAAGTGGCATCAGTAGCATGATGGGTGGAGGGAACCTTTCCTTTAAACATCCAGTTCAGCACTGGCAGTCGAGGTGCCAGAAGGAGCTGTGTTTCAGTACCGACTACTTCAGAAGCAGCCCGAACCCCCTCATAAGCGGCTAAGATCTCCTTCTCAGTTGGAGTGTAGCCCTCTTCCGACCCCCTGTAGGCTCGACTCCAGAGTCCCAGGGGTCGGCCTCGGGTCTCTCCTGAGGCTCTTTGCCACAAACTCCAAGTGGGACCATTCTCTCCAGCAGCAGTATAGAGGATGTTCTTTATACCCTGTCCTGTCCGTACTGGCCCTAGGGCCACGGCACGGGCTATCTCCTGTTTAATCTGTTCAAAAGCCTGCTGCTGCTCAGGGCCCCATGTAAACTCATTTCTCATTCACGTCACATAATAAAGGGGGCTTACAATGAGGCTGTAGTTTGGAACATGCGTTCTCCAAAATCCCACTGCCCCCAGAAAAGATTGTGTCTCTCTTTTGCTAGTGGGTGGAGACATAGCAGTGATTTTGTCGATCACATCTGTCGGGATGTGATGACGGCCATCTTGCCACTTTATACCTAGGAACTGAATCTCCTGGGCAGGTTCTTTCACTTTGCTTCGCTTAATAGCAAAACCAGCACTCAGAAGAATTTGGATTATTCGCTCTCCTTTTGCACACAATGATATCATCAATGTACTGCACTGTGCTCAGGAGCACTGCCGTGTTCCAGTACAGTTTGGATCAACCCATGGCAAATGGTCGGGCTGTGTTTCCACCCCTGGGGCAAATGGTTCCAGGTATACTGAATGCCCCTCCATGTGAAAGCAAACTGTGGCTTACATTCTTTGGCCAAAGGAATGGACAAGAAGGCATTAGCAATGTCAATGGTGGCATACCACTTGGCTGCTTTTGACTCCAGTTCATACTGGAGTTCTAACATGTCCGGCACAGCAGCACTCAGTGGGGCTGTGACTTCATTCAAGCCACGGTAGTGCACCGTCAGCCTCCATTCTCCACTGGCTTTACGCACTGGCCATATGGGGCTGTTAAAAGGCGAGTGAGTTTTGCTGATCACTCCCTGGCTCTCTAGTTGACGAATCAACTTACGAATGGGGAGCAAAGAATCCCTGTTGGTGCGGTACTGCCACCTGTGCACCGTTTTTGTAGCAGTTGGTACCTGTTGCTCTTTTACTTGCAGCAACCCCACAACAGATGGATCTTCTGACAGGCCAGGCAAAACAGACAGCTGCTTAATGTTGTCTGTGTCCACAGCAGCTATTCCAAAGGCCCATCGATACCCCTTAGGATCCTTGAAATGCCCCCTTCTGAGATAATCAATACCTAGTATACATGGAGCCTCTGGGCCCGTCACAGTAGGATATTTTTGCCAGTCCTTACCAGTGAGGCTTATCTCAGCCTCCAACACAGTCAATTCTTGAGAGCCCCCGGTCACTCCAGAAATATGGATTGATTCTGTCCCTTCATGACTCGAGGGCATCAGAGTGCACTGTGCACCAGTGTCCACCAGTGCTTTATATTTCAGTGGTTCTGATGTGCCAGGCCATCGAATCCACACAGTCCAATATACTCTATTATCCCTTTCCCCCCCCTGACTGAGGGCAGGGCCCCTTTATTCATTACCTGTGGTAACTGGAGCAACTGCACTGGTGGTTGATCTGCCTTGTAATTCTCTCACCCGTGCTCGTAGTACAGCAGTAGGTTCACGGTGCCACTTCCTCATGTCTTCTCCACGGTCACGTAGGTAATACCATAAGACAATTTGCAGTGTATTATCCCTTACTTGAGCCGGAGAGCGTTTGCCTCTAACAGCTGAGATTTTTGATGGTGCACGTGAGAAGGAAGGTTCATCGTCTTTAGTTAGGTGGGCTCGCATAAATTTCATCATCTCCTTCATGTCCTTCATTAGACCCTTTTGATTATCCTGATCTTCATCAAGCGTCTCTGATACTGCTGCAGGTTTGTCACGATTAATCAGTTGAGACATTTGCTCCCGCGTTTCATTCAGTTGGTCGGTCACTTTTGAGATAGCAGCAACAGCAGCATGAATTGGGGACAGCAATTGTTCGTACTTTTGGAGCGTAAGAATTAATTCATAAACTAAGGGCGTTCTCTGTTGTTCCTTGTATCTGTCACACGCTGACATTAGTGTAGCGCCATATTTGTCCGGTGCTGTTGTTACGAGTTTCTGCCATATCTCAGGCGTTGTCCTCACTTTTTCAGGGTCGCGGTTTTGGTGTGGGTGGTTAGGAACAAAGTCAGGGTCATACAACATTTCCACCACACCTATTTCCCTCAAATACTGGATACCCTTTTCAACTGTATCCCATTTTTTCATCGCAATCTTCAAGCCATTTTTGAAGGGATACTTTTCCTTCACGGCTATTAACACTCGTTCCCAGAGGGAGGCAGCCTCGTCCGAACATCGACTAATTCCTCTATCAATAGCTGGATCTCTGGCAATGGTGCCTAGTTGGCGAGCTTCATTACCATCCAGAGACAAGCTATGGGCCCCACTGTCCCAACAGCGAACCAACAAGGAAACAAGAGTTTCATTCGAGTGCAGTGTAAACTCCTTTCTTGAACCTTGGATTTCAGTCATCTTTAGAGGCCGGCAAGTAGTAATAGAGACTTCCTCTTCATCACTCTCTTCTGCATGTCTCCTAGTTTTTCCTTTTGCCTTTCACAATGGTGGTGGTTCTGAGGAGGGCCCCCCACCTGGATCTTCCTCCACCTCCTCCTCCTCCTCTTCTCTTTTTCGTTCAAGACGTGAAGACACTCGTTTCCATTTCTTGCCCTCTACAGGAGCAACTGATATTGTTACTGGTGTCTCCTGTGATTGATTAGATTTGACTTGGGGATTTTCCCCTTTGGCTTGAACCTCATCTCGGAAACTCTCTCTCTCCAGAATGGCATTATATAGGGCACGGTAAGCACAAGCCAAACCCCAAATAAGTTGTACCTCCTTAGATTTATGTAAGCCGCATTGTCCCTGACTCAAATACTGGCTTAGTTTCTCAGGATCCCACAGGTGTTCAAGAGTAAAATCCCATGACACTGTGGGTCCCCATGCCTCTAAAACCTTTCCTAAACCTCTCCATATTCCCTGCCAATCATCATTCTCTAGTTTTGGAGGAGACTCCTTCCCCTTATTACGAATGCATAGGAATACATTCAGGAAAATTGATGACACGCACACTAACCTGAGTATTAATTCAGGATTCAAAAAATGTTTGACAAACCAAGAAGAAAACCCAGAGACTGGTCTGAACATCGTGTTGTTTGTAAAATTAGCTATTCCATTCGGGATGTAGTTGTTTGTGAAATTAGCCATTCCTTCCTGGATGTAAATGTCAAAATTCAAATCGTACCACATTGCATACAGGTAAAATATAGGTGTCTCCATCAGTGCCATTAGGTAGATATATATGAATGCAATTCCACAACACACAAGTGTGAGATGGATTATTGGCCAGTAGGTTGTGAGTAACACCATTGCTTTTAATCCTTTACCCAGCACCCCCAGGATAACGAGTGGGTTCATCGCTGGTGCCTGCTAAAGAAGGGTTAATGAATTGAAGCTAACAAGAGGAGGGGAAAAAAAAAGAAAAAAAGGGGAGTCAACTCCTGAAAAGGGTGGATAACAGCAGGACAAGGGGAAATGGTTTGAAGTTGAAAGAGGAAGGATTGAGGTTGGATATCAGGGGAAGTTCTTTGCTGTGAGAGTGGTGAGGTGCTGGAACAGCTGCCCAGAGAGGCTGTGGATGCCCCGTCCATGTCTGGAGGTTTTCAAGGCCAGGTTGGATGGGGCCCTGGGCAGCCTGGGCTGGTGTGAAATGGGGAGGTTGGTGGCCCTGCGTGTGGCAGGGGGCTGGAGCTTCATGATCCTTGAGGTCCCTTCCAACCCAGGCCATTCTGTGATATTCTGCATTGAATGCAGTTTTTCTGATGTTGATCAGACTTCTAACGCGTTGCCATGCTTGCCAGGGCAGTCACATGCAAGCACACACTCCAGGAAACAGTCTGCAGCAAGTTTTGAAGACATATGGCCTTCTTGAAAACCTCTGAAGGTGCTTGAAAGGTGAGCTTTGAGCACCTTTATTCCTTTGAGGTTGTAGAGGAGGGCATTTCACGTTACACGAACAATTCCTGTTGGTCTTCTCTGTAAGTGGCAACTCTGTCTGTCCTTCTTTGTGGAAGTCTTTGCGTACAGCGATGAGGGTCGCTGACTTTGTGTCTAAGCTGCAAATAATAACTGCTGTTCTGTTAATAGGAGCAGGGCCTACGGCGCACATTGGAGTTATTACTGTAAGGGCATTAGTGTTCCTGGTTTGAACATAGCACATGAACTGGAAACTGTTATGTTAATCTGGAAGGACAAGGTCCACACTGGCTCACATAATACCCTACATCTGTGTACGGATGGTCACAGGCACACACAGAAAAAGAGAAATATGTGGATGTAAAACAACATTTGAGATAGAAATGCTATAATTTGAAGACGTAAACGAGTAGGGAAGTGAATGTAAGAAGAGTGAGCTGGCCTCTGCTCACAGTTTCCCTCGCCTTGCATTTAGAGCAGACATTCACCATGCACTGGCATTCCTCAGCAGATGATGACTGTGGCTGACTCGAGTGGGAGAACTTTGCCCCAGCTTCCACTGATAGACAGCCCTGAGGCTATGTTCATCGCTGAGAGGCGTCCCGAGCCAGGTTGGGCCAGGTGCTTGTACAGAGCGGCTCCACGGATGGTGCCAGCTTCTGCTGCTTAGCGCCAGCGGCACAAACGCCAGCACTTGCTGGCCTCACCAATTCCGAGCTGCCGCCTTGGCCAGGATCCAGTGCAGATGCACTGGGCTGTCAGGAGCTGAGTGACTCCACCGCTGTTCTTGGGCAATGGGATGAGGAGCAGGAGTCAGATGCAATAAGAGATTGCCCTAACGCAACGCACGGCCCCTGAACTCTGAGCAGCAGGGCAATCAGGAGAACAGAATGCAGGCACTGCTGATTTTGACCAGTTTGACTCTGCTTTAAGACTCACTGCACAGTTTCAGGAAAAGCGTCCCCTCAGAATAAGAAAGACAAGGAACAGGGTTGAAAAGGAATAGGATTGGTTTTAATGGATGGTTGTTGTTGTAAAATATACAATCAGACTATGATGTTGTGATGTCGTTGGTCTCAGAGCTCCATTAGGAGCTCATCTATATCCACAGAGTCATCATCACTTTCTGCGTCCAGTTCTTCTTCGTTGAATTCCATCAGTAACTTCTCGAGGTCCTCATCCTCAGAGAAGTGTTCTTTCTCCACCTCTGTGCAGCTCAGCTGCTGCGCCTGGTCAGCTTCTTGTGTGGCACAGGATGTTGAGTGTGGGGTCTCCATTGGTGCCACAGAGTCTGCCTGGCTTCCTGGAAGCAGTTCGAGACTGGGGAGAACAAGGAAGAGAACAATCAGCACCTGACATTTCTAACTGCAGGTACGCTTTCAGCTACCAGCTCTGAGATCTGTGGTTAACCCCTCCCGCACCTCACGCTCGCAGAGGGATGGCGATTCAGTTAACCTGAGGCTGCCTTTAGAGTGCAAGATACCAGCAGGCACGTGTCACAGTGGGAATGGATGTGTACAGACAGAGCAGTTTGAGTCCAGCCAACAGGGGCCAGGTTTTGTAGCAGAAGCACACTGCCAGCCTCATTATTTGACTGTAAATGCATGAAGAAGTCATCCTCTGTTACGTCCACCTGTTAGAGACTGAGTTCCTGCTCCCCATGACATACTCAGCAGAGACTTTGAGTGAGCAACTGAAGTTAGTGCAGATGACTTCTTCCTTTGTTGGATTATGCCACGGCACATCTCAGACACTCCACTTGTCCCCTGATGTGAAAGAACTTATGTGCAATGGAAGAAGGGCACTGGTGAAGAACAAGTAGCGGTCATCACCTGCTTGGAAGCTTCAGGACTTCAACGCTGACCAGGGTGTACTCGGGCGGGACTGAAGCAAGGATCGCCTAGGAAGAAACAAGACAGTGTGTGTGAACCAGGGCTCAAAGGTTTTCTAAGTAGCTCTTCTTCTCAGAGAAGCTGTGGATGCCCCATTGCCAGAGGCATTCCGGGCCTGGCTAGATGGGTTTCCAGGCATTAGAATCATGTGGCTGGCAGTCCTGGCCACAGTAGGACAGGAGGAACACCGGATGATCTTTGAGGACTGCTCCTCACTTCCCTGGGCGCTGCTGAGCCTGATCCTAGATACAGAAGCGCATTGCTCCTGAACAAAGCGTTCCCTTGAAGGTTACAAGTGACCTTGTGAGTTTTTAGCAGCGCAGCATTCATGGGCAAAATCTGTGTACATCTCATTGCAACAGAGAATTTCCACAAGTGCCCTGGGAGACACCTGCTGCCTTCAGAGGAAACAGAAGACCTGCGGGCCATTTGAAACTTCTGCCATTACTACGAGAGCAGTGTAAACCTCTCATATGCACTACTGCTGCTCTTACCATAGGCAGTTTTCTGGCTGGGGGCTCATGGGCGTCCTCAGCAGCAGATGGTTGCATCTCCGCTGCTTTCCGCTTCAGTCTCCGCATTGTGGGGAAGGTGGTCTTCCAGTCAATAGGCCTCCCGCGCACCTTGCGTCCAGCTGAAGGAAAAGGAAGAGGTTGCTGATAAGGTGCCAAGAGCTGCACTCAGCAGTAGTCCAGGGCAAGGAAAATTCTGATGCGGAACAATACTGAGTGGCCGCATGACTGTGCTGAGGCTCTGCAACAAGCTCCTGGTGCTCACCCTTGACTCTTTTCTTGCGCGGCAGTTCCTCAGCTTTGTCGTCCTCCTCCTCATCAGATAGCTTGCGCTTTTGCGCAGCGGGGCCATGGGAGGAAGATGGGATGTCACCTGCAGAGAACAGTCCAGGAGAGAACAATCAGAACATGGGAGTAGAAAGGCAGCGCCTCAAACCCAGATGCCTGTTCAGTATCTGTACCTCCTTCTGCTGCCGTGTCAACCTCTGTCTGGTTCTCCAGACTTTCTGCAGGGCTGCTGTTCAGAGGAAGACTTGTGTCAGCTTCTGGCAGAAGGAAGACAAGAAATAATTGAAGAGCATCTCTTTGGAGGAAGGTTTCAGCACACCAAGCCACAAGCTTCCCATTTTCAAGCATAGTTTCTTACATTTGCCTTTTGCTGATAAGATGTTGTTCCATTTCTGCAGTCAGCATTTACCTCTCTCCGGAAAAAAACCCACCCCTATTCTGACAGCCAAAACACAAACCAATATTTCACTGATCACCACTCTTCCCTGCACTCCCCAATGAATGGTTACGTGACATCCTGCACCCGCTCAGAACTAATATTCATCATTAAGTCTGTCATGCTTCATGCCATCAGGAACTCACCGTCACTTGGTGGTACGGTCGGTCCGTTCCCACCGCATTCCTTCAAATGAAGAAAACGGAGGTGCGCTTTCTGACAGCCTCCCGGCTGATTCTCCCAATAGCAGGGAACCGCACTGCGCTTCTTCTGAAGAGAGAAAGAAAGGAAGGGTCATGGAAACAGGCAGAGGAGGTTTGCAGAGAGATGCAGCGCTGCAGGTCGTGCCTGAGGGAGGTGGAGAGCTCATCTTTAGGCAAACACTCACTTCAATTTTCATGTGTCTGAACTTGCAGTCGTTGCGGAAACAGCAGCCCTGTATCCACAGTCGGCAGACTCGTTCGCTCCCCAGAGCCGCCTCACAGTGGCGGAAGGGACATCTGTCTCCCTGTGAGCAAAAGGAAAGCACACAGGAGAATAAGAGCACAGCCAGAAAGACGTCCGTGCTGTCGGCCCAGGTTGGTAGCAGGGAGCGCACAATGCCTCTGCTGATGAAGGCAACGCATCGCCAGCAGGTCTCCCCCTGCTCCAGCCCTTCCTCTTCAAAGCGAGGAAAGGAAGGAAATCCAGGCCAAAGACTCCCAACCGTACCTTAAGACAGACGGAGTTGAAATAGTAGTAGCAGTCGTCTCCTTGCAGAGCCATGGGGAACTTCTTGGAGCAAGGATGGGCTGTCTCCAAAGGAATTCCCCGCTCTTGGAAGGAGCCGGCTGCAGTCCGGACCTGCTGGGATCCACAAAATGTCCTCTCGGACAGGAGCCCTAGAGGAGGCGTCAACAAGGGAAGAATCATGAGGAATAAGCATTTTGCAGCTTTCTTCTTTTATGCCACATGGACTCTGGAGGAGGGCAGTGTCTGGGAAGCCGCAGGTTGCAAGAACTGTGCCAAGTCTAGATCCAACTTGTGTCTAACTGCCACGACTTCTCCCAGCAAGCACTGTCCTCCGTCTCACCACCAGTTATACCCCTAGCAGCACACATTTTGCGCTCCTGACATGAAAATGACTCCCTTCATCTTCTCCTCTTGCTGCAGCTGCAATGGATGCACTGGTACGACTCCCACGTTTGACAAACCTACAGTTCAGGCTTACCAGGCACAGCTGCAGTCCCTCTCCCTTCCAGCTCACACTCCAGCTCAATGGCTGAGCAGCACCGTCAGCGACAGCGGGCAGCACCCGTCAGCCACCACCACTCTCACTGCCAGCCGGGACGAGAGCTTACGCAGCGTGTCCACACTGCTGCGCAGCGCTCACGGCTGTGGCACTCACTGGTGGCAGCCACGGCCCCAGCCCAGTGCTTGTGATGTCACCGTGCCTGTGATGTCACTGGACAGTGCATGTCCCCAGCTGAGCACCCGGCTCTCCACCGTGACTTCAGTGGGGTTTTGTTAAAAATGTGCTGGATACGGCACAGCCAGCGCTCCGTGGGTCATTAAAGCACCAGTTGCACTGCATCAAGTCTGTGCTCTTCTTCCTTTGTCCTGTCTGAGGTGAAGGCTGGGGCCCAGCAGCAGTTTTGCAGGGCTGTAGTGGCAGTGGTCAGTCACAGCTTGAGGCAGTGATTGAGCACCTGGTGGGAAGGCAGGGCAGCTCAGGTGCACACAAACTCTTCCCAGACATCAGTGAAGGGTTGGCAGTGGAGGCAAGGGTGTCTGAGTGGAGATCCCTGCTACCTGAGGCCTTCCAAGGCTCAGCAGCTTTTTTCCTTTCTTTCTGTGTCCCCAACTGCTGCACTTGGGCAAATCCTCCCTTGCTGCAGCCTCGGACTTTGCCACCCTGTTGTTACTGCTGCACTTTGCATTGCACTGTAGCGTTACACGGGGGAGTGACGGCAATTCGTCATCCTCACCCAAACGTGTGCCACAATCTCTCAGAGAATCAATTTCCCCTGGCAGCAGCCATTGGGAAGGGCCTCGTTTGAGCTGGGAACTCCTCCCCAGCCCAGCTTTTCTGCTGAGACTCCTTCCAGCCACCACGCAGCACCAAGCCCAGCTCACCTCTTGGTCCAGGTCAGTCCAGGCTGTGCCCAGGTCACACACACGCCACAGCGGTGCTTCTGACGGGCTCTCAAGGATGATCTCTTCCACAAAACGCTCAGAGCTCAGTCTCTGTGTGCCACTCGCTCACTAGAGCACCAGCTCTGCTCGCCATGGAGGGCCAAGCCCTGCCACCCCAGCAACGACTGAGACCTCAGCACGGTTCCGCATCACTCCTGTGCTTTGATTCTAAGCAAAGGAAGCGGACACCTCCTAGATCCAAATTCCAAGAGACCAACACAAGGGTCACCTAGTGGGGTTATTGGAAGTAAGATTTTAAGAGAAATTGAGAGAAATTTAAGAGAAATTAAGTGACTCTTGTGCAGCTATCTCGGGTCACCCTCTCGCTCAGGCACTGCATGATTGGACCCAGGAGATGTTGCCTCTGCGCTGCCTCCAGCTTGGTGGCTGGAAGAATTTGAGCTTCAGAATTTGATCTTCCAAACAATCAGCAAGCATTTGGATGAGCCAGCCCTCTGGTTTTACAAGGACAGACACGTCCTGCTTGGGAAGCCGGCCCGGTGAAGGCAGAATAGCTCTGGCCGTGGGCCGCAGCACTCCACTGCCAGGCGCCGCTCCAACTCCTGGGCTGCATTTCCTCCTGGGCTCCCGCGCACGCTCTGGCTCTCCTGCCGGTTTCTGCAGGTTTTGTGGCTTCCTGCTGGGGAGCTCCTCACGTTCTTCTGCAGCTGTGCCCCGACATCATTACTGCCACCTCTGGTACCGCACCAAGAGATGCCTCAGAGTGCATCAGCCTGGACTTCCTGCTCCCATCAGCAGCTGCTCCCACGCCGACCTTCATTCACAGTGCGATCCCGGCCACTTGCAGCACGAGCTGCCCTGCAAGGCAGAGAAAGGAAACGTGGGATTAGCACAAACACGGAAGCCCAAGGCTGTGTCACCACCTCCTATTGCAGTCTTGGGGAGTCAGCTGCAACTGCAGCCTTTGTCTGAATAATAACAGGCACCTCAAATTAAGTGGGACCTCTGAACTGAATAATTGCCACAATCAGAAATAGGCACTGAAGTCGCTCGCTGAGCTGTAGGTGGTTACCTCGGAATTCTTTTCTTTTGGGAAAATATGGGCTTGGAGTTGAAGGACGTTAGAAAAACAGAATCTGTTTCTCTGTAGGTGTAAGGATTGGAAGTCGGAGTCTGAGAAGAGAAGGTTTTGGACTCGTTGTAAGGCACAAAGCGATGGGATGATTTCCCATGCCTGCAGAAAGCCTGATGTGCTGTGCCACAGGCGGCTGAGTGAACCAAAAGCTGTGCTGCCCATTCAGAAGCACGTGGGGCACGGGCATGGAGCGGTTACACAGCGGCACGTGGGATGTGAACGTTCCTTGGGCACCTGTTCCCCAGCAGAAGGGAAATCCCTTTTCTGCCGTGCCGTATCCCTGCCGTCCTCAAGGGCTGTGGGAAGGCTGCAGAGGCTGTGCACAGAAGAGAGTAATTTCTCCTCGGTTGGTCTGGGATATGATGTGAGCTCTGGGAGCAAAGCACCGTAACGAATGTTGCTGCGTCCCAGTGCATCAGCTGCCTGCCTTGAAATTATTTTTGCTACCTGATGAAAGTGATACAAACAGAGCCAGGCTGCAGGCAAAGCTCTACAGTGCAGAAAAAGGAGCTTAAAGCCTGTGACACTTTTGAGATGGGAGGGAATAACAAGTTTGAAGTGGTCTTTATCCAGCTGAAAGATTCAGTTTCCTCTCCTGTTTTCCTTGCCTTTTGTGTGCTGTCAAACTGTCTCAGGGACTGAAGCATATCCCTGAGGGTGCAAGCACCTAAACCTGCTTTCTTGCATTGGGGGTGTTGCATGGGAGTGGGAAGTGATTCCTGTGAGCTGTCAGATTGTCCTGGACGGATGTATGAAAGTACTGCAGCAAGAAGAGCCACGTCATAACTCACGTGTAACTTCCGTAGTGAAATCAGGTGTGCTTGTGATCAGCAAACAACAAATTCAGAGTGAGGCCTTCACTGCAGTAACTTGTCTGATGTGGAAGCATCTATTGACTTCATCCTGAAGTATCTTCTCTATTCCCATTCCGGGCTGCTGAAAGAGGCAACTTTGAAGCTGCTGTGAAGCTGGGGATAGCGTACCTGTACAATGAAGGCTGTAAGTATGCAAGCTTTACTTGGATCCCTGAGGAGAATGGCACAATTGAAAGATACACAGATGAGCTGATGGCTTAATTATAGATACAGATCAGACTAATTGTCTCAGGTTTTGCTGGTTGCCTACAAAGCTATTTCTTTTGAATACTGATGGTTCTGTGCTCAGATTCTAGAGCAGTGATGTGCAGAAGTCTGCTCTCCTCAGTGTGTGTTAGGTTTCATTTGCTGTCATGCCTCTTCAGCTTTGTCTTTCAGTGTACCTTAAGAGCTGGGCAGCAGATAGCTAGGTGTTCAGTGATAGCCTGGCACACAGGGCTTCTGGAACTCCCAGATGTGCCCATGCATAGCTTTTGGACTTGCACTGAGAGGTAATCTTTTGTGAACTTCCAACTGAGCTCTGCTACATCCCTGGTGTGCTGGGTGAATCAGAAGGGACTGATGGCTGACAGGAGGAGCCTCCTTGCTGAAGGCGACTTGCCCAGCACTCTGTGCAGTGCCAGGAGTTAGCAAATGAACTCTGCTTTGAGTGTTGGTATTTGTAAATTTGTAAAATACTTCTCCCAGGCTTAGGATCTTATGTCCCCACAGACAAATTCTCTTTCTGCTGGGTCTGACTGTTAATAACATTTGATATTGCAGTTTTATCAGCAAAGAGATCTTGATGATACAGGAGGCTGTATGGCTAACAGACAACATGTACAAATATGAAGACTTGGTCAGAATGATGGTTGTGATCATCTGTGCCCTAGAAGGAAAGATCACAGAATTGTACGGGTTGGGATGGACCTCTAGAGATCATCGAGTCCAACCCCTGCCAAAGCAGGCTCCCTACAGCAGGCTGCACAGGGAGGCATCCAGGTAGGTCTTGAATATCTCTAGAGAAGGAGACTCCACAACTTCTCTGGGCAGCCCGTTCCAGTGCTCCGTCACCCTCACTGTGAACAAGTTCTTTTGCATATTGGTGTGGAACTTCCTGTGCTCCAGTTTATGGCCATTTCCCCTTGTCCTGTCCCCACAGACTGCTGAAAAGAGGTTGGCCATGTGCGTTTGTCTCCCACATGCGAGATATTAAGTTATTAATAAGATATTAACTAAAGGTAAGGGTGAATTTGGGAAGCGGATGGGCAATTTTATCCCTGGGGCTGCAGTTGAAGTGGATCTCTTGTATAAAAAGAACAAAGTTGTATTGTAAGTGTTCCCTGTGGAGACTGCGCATTTAAGAGCATGCAGATACCAAACCATCTGCCTCCCTGTAGAGATTAAAACTTGAGTTTCTTAAGGCACGTTCAGACTTTATTGTTTCACTGGGGAGTATTTCAGTGTTAGCATAGAATTTAAAATAATACTTGGTAATGAAAGCAGTGTCTTATGAGAACAACTGAGGTCTAAATACTTGGTGCTTGAGTTGTGTTGCCAACCTCTGTTCTCCTTTGTGCATTAGATACCTGTTGTGGACTACAAAGAAGTGCTGTCAAACATAGTCTCACTGGAGAGAAGAACTCTTCACCTTTACAGCTTCATTTGTGAGCTGTCTCTCCTAAACACGAGCCTTTTCGTGTACTCCCCAGCTCAGCTGGCTGCTGCAGCACTGCTGCTGGCTAAGATCCTGCATGGCCACGGTAAGGAGCAGCCCGTTCAGTGGAGCTGCAGCAAAGTGCATCAGGCTGCCTTGTCCCTTCAGGGAGCCTCTGTGGGCAAGGTGCCCCAACCACCCTGGGGAGTGTGGGAGGGGGGAAAGGTGTGATACGTGAGAATGGAGTTGAGTTTGGTCTGTAGCAATGCAATAACGTGAGCCCTGCATTTAAATGAGACTGAAGGGTTTTGCCCTTATCTATGCAGTAGAATTCTACTTAGGCGTAGCTTCCATTTCTCAAGTAAGCCTATCCTAGAAGCAAATTCTGAACTTAGCTGTGTGCAGGCAAAAGCTCCTAAAGATTGTCACCACACAGGCATGATCTTTACCCCATTAACAGCTCTGTCTGACTATAGAACTTGCGAGCTCTGTGAAATGGTAATGCCTGTTCCCTCCTCCAGCACATCCCTGGACCAGCCAGCTGTCTGAGTGCACTGGGTTCTCTCTTGAAGACCTGTTGCCGTGTGTGCTGCGCCTTCACCAAAAATGGTAAAACTTGGGGAACTCTTCTGGGAGTGTTTTTGTATTCTGGCTCTCTTAGCCCTGCTGGAAGTCCTTCCAAAGGGAGGAGGTGGCTTTAGCAAACTGCTTTACTCCCCCTACCCCAGGGCACTGACATCTAGGGGCTGCTTCAGTGACGGCTGTTGTGTTTGTCTTGCCTGGCAGTGGCCCTGGGTTACAGAAGCCCTGGTGCTCCCCAAGCCCAGCAGGTTTCAGCTTGCCAGCATCACTGTTTTCAGGTGACTGTGACCAGCTTTTTGATGAGCTCCAGAAGGAGTTCAGTAGCAAAAGTAATTCATTTCTGAAAGGCTGGAAGTCAAATATCTCAAGAAACAGAAAAGGAATTGGATGCTTGCATGCTTAGCAGCTCTGTTGAAATGCCAGTTTCCTCGGCACAGAGCTGAGGCGGACAGAGGGAAGGTGCTTACATGGCCAGAATTTGCTAACAGTGTTCTATATAATCCATTCTAAGATTAAAGCCCTGGTCTTTCTTTCCAGTTTCCATGATGAGGTCCCTAAGGATTACAGGCAGGTGTTGTCTCACTGCAGTTAAAGACAATCTGAAGATGAGCATTATGACAAAATAGGCCAAGAAAAGGTGGGTTTGCTGTTGTAGTTCATTTGCTGAAATCTGACTCCTTGAGAAAAATCTCCTGTATGGCAGGGTGTTCAAAACTTCCAGTAATGAGAAATGGGTTTTAACTTCAGGTTTTGGAAGTAGAGAATGGCTGGGTAAGGTTGGGGCTTCTAAATTTTGTCTGCTGGGACTGTAACTGCTGTGGTTGAACAGCAGTTCTAGGAAGGACTCAGCAGGATAGCTTTCTCCTGGAAAGAAATAAAGATAAATAAGGATAAAATATCTGCTTCCTGGCAGAGGGAATCACATGGTCTAATTCTTAACCCTTTGTTTTTCAGGTGATGAGCTACAGCCAGCTCTGTTCACTGCTGGGTGTGAAGCAGGAGGACCCGAAACCCAGTCCCCTGCACACAAATGTCATAGAAATTAAAGCTTTCTTTAGCTCTCCCTCTGGAAAGAGATCTAAAAGGTGAGTATAACCCATGGCTGTAAAGGTCTGTGAAGACTTGCGTGAGCCTTTCCTCCTCTCTAGCATCCTGAGCTTCCATTCCTTCTGCCATTACCTTGGCCTGACATCTCTATTGGAAGAGCTGGAGAAGCAGAGTTGGCTTTTAATGTGTGACTTCTGGACGTTCTTGCTACAGGAGGAGGGAAGACAGCACTCAGGATGACAGGGGCAGCCTAGTGACTACACCTACAGCTGAGCTATCCACCCAGGAAGAAAGTCTTCTGGACAGCTTCCTGGACTGGAGTTTAGATTCCTGCTCTGGTTATGAAGGTGATCAAGAAAGCGAAGGCGAGAGAGATGGAGATGGTAAGGCTTTTAGTCTTATTTAAAAAAACAAACAAACAAAAACACATAAGAGAACCTGAAAACCCGCCTTTTTATTTTTACATAAAACTCCTTCTGGGAGCACCAGAAGAGCCTAAACTTTCCTAAGAGCAGCTGGGGAAACTCTCCTTCTCCCCCCAGTGGTTATAGTTGTTAAACTTTTAGGAGTACATTTCTTCTCTTCACTGCTTCAGAACTTAAGGATTTTGCAGCCACTCAGCATTTCAAAGAGTGTTTTCAGATGCTGCTACAGCATAACCAGCCTTGAATGGGCCGCACTGTAGGTGCGTAGGTTCCAGTGTTGGAATGCGACAGCAGCTGTTTGTTTTATTGACACGCAGGCTCTGGCCTTTCATTTTCCAAGTTGGGCAGTACATCTCCAAACAGGGCGAGAGGGAAATATTAAATTACTTTAATGAGGGCAAACTCCACCCTTACCCTCCCCTCTCGACAAGGTTTACACTTGCACTTCTTTTCTCTGCTCGACTGTTAGCTTGGTGTTGCCCAAATTCTGACTGGCCTTTTCCTTCTCTCATCCCTCAGTCACCAGTCCCAGTGGAATCCTGGATGTGACAGTGGTGTACATGGATCCAGCAGAGCACTGCTGTCAGGACTCCAGTGATGAGGACAGCCTCTCTGTCGAGTGTCCTGGGCACGCAGCACCGCCGAGGAAGGCCAGGACTCCAGATGAAACTCACAGAGTTTTTTCAGCCTGTGTTGCCTCAAGAAATCCCAGCTGTGAAGGGAGCTCAGGCTACTCTTCTGTCAGTGGTGCCAGTCCTACAACTCCACAGCTGCCTTTTACAGAAGCACCTCTCAAACCCACCTCAGCACTGTCTCTGTCCATCTCATTAGACTAAGCAACAGCTGCAGAGCCATTCAGCCAGGGGTTCCATGTCACTGTTGAGGTGCAGCTGAAAGAAGAGTCTCATTTCTAGAAGCCAAAGCTGCTTTGGTGGATGATCAGTTGTCCACAAAAGTTTCCAGAATGGGAAGGAAGGGTGTAGGTAAGGAGCCCCTCAGATGTGTGCTTTCCAGATGTCAGTCAGTCAGCAACTGGTGTTCTGCTGTCAGGGTCCCTGTATTGATAGCAGTCAGCATGGAGATGGCTCGTGACATTGTAAGGCCATGGTGATGTGACCCTAAAAATGTCCTGTGGTGACCAAAACGTGGCTGTGTTGAGCTAGGGGAGGCTATGGCCTGAGAGTTGCCCTACTTGTCAGCACAGGGATTCTGTGGGGCTCCATCTTCAGTCTGGTTTTCTTTACTGTTGATTCTAATAAAGATCTGGAAGTTGTATGAAGTAAATTTGTGAATGATGCTAAGCTGGGAGGAGTGTTGGGTCCTCTGAGGGTAGAGAGACCTTGCACTGAGATCGGGACAAATTTGAGGGTGGTCAGCATCTGCACTAGGAAGAGCAAGTGCCAAGTTCTGCAGTGGGGATGGGGCAGAACTGGCTGTATGTACAGAATGGGGGGTGAGGGACTGGAGAGCAGCCCTGCAAAAAGGGATCTGTGCATTCCAGTTGGTGGCAACTTGAATCTGAACCCGCAGAAGGGCCAACTGTGCCCTGAGGGGTGTTTGAGTGGCCCTTTGTGGAGCCAGGGGTTGGACTTGATCCTTGTGGATCCCTTCCAACTCAGGATATTGCACAATTCTATGGCTGTTGTAGCTGCGTGGAGGAATTCATAAGCAGGGTGTCCCACAGCCTCTTGATTTTCAAGTGACAGGTTGCTTTCATTCTCCTTACCTCAGATTCCTTCTACTTGCCCCTCCATGGGAACCAGTGGGGGTGGCTCTGGGGGTACCAAACCCACATCCCGTTGGCTGGAGCCATTCCCTTGGCTGCTACAGAACCCAGAACCTTTGGAGGAGGCTCAGTTCTGTGGCTCTGGCACAGGGGGTGGGCTGGGCATCAGTTGGTGGGCAGTGAGCAATTGCACTGTGTGTCACTTGTTTTGTGCTTATATGTGTGTGTGTATCATATTGTAATGCTGTAACGGGATGGAAAGTACCATGAAATGAGAACCTCACACAGCTGCATTCAGTTTTAGAGATCCCTGAGCTTGCCGGATGGAAGAGGCAACCTGCTGGGATGAAGGTTTTCTGTTGTTGTTTTAAATTAAAGCCTCTTATCTAATTGCCTTCACGCCATTATCAGAAGAGCCAGATTACACTGACAACCAGGCAAGCAGTTCCTGGGAAGTTCTATCTGTCCCCTGTGCAACAGTGCTCTCCCCCTCACTTCTCTTTGCTTTTGAGAACAGGTTCCAGATGCTGACTGTGCTGTGGAAGGATGGAACAGATGTGGTTACAGAGCACAGAAAAGAGGCACCTGCGGTGTCAGCTGCATCGCTCAGCACCGCCTGCACAGCTGGCTTCTGCTGATCCTCTGCTTCTTGGTCTCTGCAAAAGCATCTCTGTGACGGTGCTTACCAGAGCTTCTACAGAACAACTCTTACCTTGCTCTGGGGGCTCAGCACCCTGACGTGGCTGCAGGTGCAGCTCTGCTCAATTCACATGAGCACCTGGAACTACTTTTTAAAACAGCATTAATTTCTGATCACAGCTCTGTAATTCTGATGGTTGTTGCCTAGGGAACAGTGATCACAACCTGATGACATTCAGTTTAGGAAGAGAGTATCTGGTAAACCAAAATACAAAGTGCTTCACCAAGTCAAAGCCCGTAAGGCCAAGAGAAACCACGAGGAAAGTGATGGGAAAGGGTGGGAGGAAAAGGAGAATCCTTGAAGATTTCAAGAGCCTCCGATCTGGCATCACAGCAAAGCCTGCCCTAACGCAGTGTCACACTGAAAACAACCAATGGCCCCGGGCGCTGCCCTGCCTGCCTGTGCTGCATCCCCCTGCCGCCCTTCCTGAGCACAGCTCTGGCACAGTCCCTGCCCACTCATTCCTACCCTTACTTCCGAACTGCTGAGCGTTTGCTTTACAAATCGAGCCGTGCTGCTGACCCACCCGTAACCCCACTGACAGCACTCCCATCCCTGCCTGCTGCAGAGGGCTCCCAGCCCTCTCCTTCCTTCTGGCAGATTTGCAAACACCAGCTTTCAGTTTGGTGCTGTAACCAAATAGCGCTCAAAATAACTTTTCATCTGCACGAATGTGGTTTTTCAGCTTGCCGAGGGCTTTGCATCTTGCTGCTTTTCCTGTTTGTGAAAGAAACCGCTGGTTTTGAAGGACTTAATTTGGATTATTTTGTGTTTGGTGAGCTCGCCTTGCTGCCAGGCCATCCCCAGCAGGCTCTCTCACCACAGCACTGCATTGGAACCTCCTGGTTGCTGACGTGCTGCACGCTGGCTAGGAGATACCCGCCATCGTTTGCAAGAATTTCATTTCCACTTCTCCCTGCAGGTTTCTCTATTTTGTGCATTCCTTCTGGCAAGGGTAGCTGAGCCTGCTGAGGGCTCCTGCACCCATTTTGCAGCCTGGTATCCCATGTCCTCCACATGAGGTCCTGTGTGGTGTAGGGAGCTGAGCCCAGAGCCAGGCCCACCTGCCTGTGGCCAGCGAGGATTTGGGTATCTGTGTGCATGCACACATTTCCAGTGCAACTGCTGGTAAGATCCCAGTGGTTGGGCAAGGGGTTTAAGGATCCTGTGTGCCCCTGCCACAAGGGCTGTGTGAGAGCTGGGCTCGTGTCCTGTTAGCTCCAGGCTCTCCAGGGTCTGCTGCTCATCTCAAGGCCCAGCAGCAAGTGCCACTGCACAGAGATGTTCTTCAGCAGATGAGGAATGCAGTGGCACTTGCATCTGGCACTGGCATCTCCTCCTTGGAGGTGGTGCTCAGGAGTAACAAACACAGGCTCTGAATTGCACCAGCCAGTGCTGCAGCAAAGCCAATGAGCTGGAAGAGAGCAGGACAAGGGGAAGTGAACTCAGCAGAAGTCAGCTCTATTTGCCTGTGACCCAGTGCTCACAGTCTGTGGTCACCCAGGGCAGCGGTGCTGGCAGTTTCCACTCTGCGGTGCCAGGCGAGCACTGAGACGTGGCTGGTTTGGTTCCTGGAAGCTAACAAAGTTCCTGGCGAGATGCTGAGCACAACTGTGCCCGGCACAGACATCAGCCCCAGCCAAGCAACCCAGGGCCCATCTCAGAGCTCAGGATGTGCAGCCTGGCACTGCTGGCATGAAACGTGCTGCTGCATCGAGGCCATCGGCTTGGGAACAAGCAGGCACAGGAATGTGGTGGTAAGCAGCGATGTGTGGGGAGAGGGGCAGCCACAGGAGCAGGGCTGCGTGCTCCATGGGGTCAGTCCTCATCCGCGATGAGCGTGGTGTCACCAGAGGGGACACCCACAAACGAGGACTGTCAGCTCCCCGTCAGGGTGAGGGGGACAGGGCTGTCACTGCTGCTATCTCCTGTCTCCTGCTCCTGCCCCGCTGCCCTGGCACATCTCAGGGTGTGAGCTGAGTCACCGCGTGTCGCCCTGTCTCATTGCGACATCCCTCATCTTCTGTTCCAGGAGCAACGAGGAGCCTGTAAATACTTTCTTTGGCAAGCCTTATGTTCTGATCTAATCGCTCCACTTCCTTCAAAGCCAGGCGCAGCGAGGAGCTGAATGAGGCAATAGGGCAGGTCACGGGGAAGCTGTAATTGGGAAGGATCAGCCCAAGCTGGAGTTGGGGTGTGGATGCAGGAGGGTGGCTCAGCGCTCAGGAATGGCTTTTAAAAGCACCGATGCCCCAGATACTGCCCAGGACTGTGGTCACACTGCCCAGCACCGGGGCACAGAGAGCCTCTCCCATTCCTATTATGTTTGTAGAAGGCTGCCAGCACTGTGGCTGTAACGTGGTCACAAGCAATGGGGAAATTCAACAAAGCCCACCAGCAAAGCATGCTGTGCTCAAGAGAAGGCACCTCCATCTTCACCCCGCACTGTTCAACGTGCTCCAACGCATGTGTGTGTGCACAGAGCTGGCAGAGCTCCTCCTGCACACGAGCCCTGCAGAGAGCTTTGCAAGGCAGACGGGAGCGTTGCTGTGTTGCTGCATGGGGTGATGCCCCACTCGTGCCTATGGCACAGCATCGCCTTCTGCACACACCTGCTGCCAGGGCCGGCCGCACAGACTGCTCCCAGCACTCAGCCTTCCTCCCTTTGCTGTAGGGCCGTGCCAGCATCTCCCCGCACAGCCCTCCAGAGCTGTGGCTCTGCTCTGGGACCGGGGACACGTCTTCCCCCCCAGCCCGGTGCTGGTTGTGGCGATGGAGTCACGGCTATTTTTAAAGCTGATATTGCGGCTTTCCTTTCTCCCTTAGTGAGAAAGCTTCACCCCTGCCCCGGTTTTGTCTCTTCCTCTATTTCCTGCAGGCAGGCAGGGCCGCTCACAAGAACCACCCCCATCTGAAAGCACCGCAGCGGGGGCGATTCCCGAAGGCGTTCAGCTCAGAGCAGCCGCCGCAGGGACGGATCTGAACGGCGAGCGGCACGAATCGCTTCTCCGCTAAGCGGGGAAGGGCGACAAGCCGGGGCCGGCCGCGCTCTGCGGGCGTCCGCGGTGCCACCGAGCAGCCAAGGGCGGCCCGGCACCGCGCTCGGCCCGACGCCCGCCCCGCACCGCCCGCACGCGCACGCGCAGCCGCTCCCCCCCCCCAGCGGTGCCGCGCGTGCGCGGGGCGGTGCCCGGGATGGCGGCGGGGCCGGCGGGGCGCTGAGGCCGGAGCCGCCCGCTCGGCGGGGGCCGGTGAGTGCGGGGCCGGGATGCGGGGAACGGGCGCCGGGTCGGGTCGGACCGAGCGGACCCCGCGCCGCCGCTTCCGCGCCGCGTCCGAGCCCGCAGCGCTCCGCGGCCCGGCTTCGGGCGGAGCTCGGCCTTCCGGGGAGGCGGCGCTCGGTACCGGGCGGCTCCCGGAGCCGCGTCCCGCATCGCCCGACTGCGGTCGGCTCCGGCGGGGGGGCCGAGCGGTGCGGGATCCGAGCGCGGGGTTCGGCCGTGCGGAGCTGCCGCGCTGCCCATCGCGCACCGCCGTCCGGCCGCTCCGGCTGCGCTGCCCCGGCGGTGCGGTGCGCTCCCGGCCCCGCGCTCCCGGCTGTGCGCCGCGCTCCGTGGCCGCGCTGCAGGCCGCCCGCTGGCTCAGCGCTCCGTGGCTCGCCGCGTCTCCTTCAGCGGTCGCGGCTGAGGCTGCCGCGGCCCTGCGCTGCTGTGCCGGGGGCCGCTCGGTGCTCCCCGCTGAGCCTCTCCCTTCCTGCATCACCTCCGGCTCCGGGCAGACCTCGCTGGGGACGCGGCCGATGCCGCCCGTCTTCCGTGGATGCTCCCTCCCCGAGCCGGGGGAAGGTTAAAAAAAGCCGCGTCTGCCATTTCCAGGCTGAGTTTCTATGGTGACGGTGCGTCGGAGGAGCAAAAATGCGGCGAGAGCTCTGAAACCAGCGCCGGCTGCGGGCACACGTGGGCTTTGCCCGGTGCTGCTGGCCGTGCCCTGCTGCGAGCACGGAGCTCGTGGAGCCGAGCTGCGCCTGTGTGCTCAGCATCCATCAGCACCCCGTGCAGAAAGGGGTTATTGGCAGAGGACGGAGGTTATTTCCTGCTGTGGAGGCGGTCGATAGGACAAGGGGGAATGGTCTTAAACTGAGACAGGGAGGTTTAGGTTGGATATTAGGAGGAAGTTTTTCACCCAAAGGGTGGTGAGGCACTGGCACAGGTTGCCCAAGGAGGCTGTGGATGCCCCATCCCTGCAGGCATTCAAGGCCAGGCTGGATGTGGCTCTGGGCAGCCTGGGCTGCTGGTTGGCGACCTGCACACAGCAGGGGGTTGGGACTGGATGAGCTTTGTGCTCCTTTTCAGCCCAGGCCATTCTGTGATTCCCACAGACACTGGCTGTGTGTCCCCTTCCCAGGGTTGGAAGCAGATGATCTCCAGGATCCCTTCCAACAGCTGTGCTGTGATCCTTTGGGCACTGTGCTCTAGGCCAGGGAGTGCCTTCTAAAGAAAGGTTTTCCCTTCAGGTTGATGTATGCTTAGGTTGAAAAATCCGTTCCTGTGGGTGCTCCAAACCTGGGATTCACACTCATGTCTGTCAGAGGAGCTGCTGAGCTTCTTGCTTTTGTTCTATGCTGAATGGAAGGTTCAGAGGATGTTTTCTTGGGGCACTTGTTGGGGTGGAAAAATGGTTGGCTGTAATGAAGTTTGCTGATATTGCACAGCGTTGGTGTTATTGAGAGCTGCCTGGTGCTTCCTGGGAGCCATGATGCCCCCAGGAGGGATGCAGGTCGGGGGCTGCAGCCCTTCATCACACTGCTGTGCCCCAGAAACAGAGCACGGAGGGTCTCAGTTCCCCCCAATTGGCTCCCAATGCCCTTCAGATAAGTGCAGGATGGAGGTTTCTGCTCCTTGGCTGTGCTTGGGGTGCAGCCACATACTTGGCTGCATGGGTCAAGATCTGGAGAGGGCTGGGGGAGTCCCATGCTTTCCTGTGGCAGAGGGATCATCTCCCAGGGTACGTGTGGACCAGAGGCCTGTGGAGATGAGATGGTGTAGGATGAAAAGTCCCCTCGCTGTTCCTTCCCTATTGCTGCTGGGAAGAGGTGGTACCTGAGGTGCCTTTTGTGCTGCTGCAGCAGACCTCTTCTGCTTTTTCTTGCTTACTGCACAGCACAGGACACACGAGCACAGCTGCTGCTCGCTGCTGTGGGGATCTTCTGCATCTGGTAAGGCTGGTGGGTTTTGCTCAGAGGTTGCATTTGGGCTTTGAATTGGGGATGGTAAAGAGTGTGGCAGGGCAGGAGGATGCTTCAGGGGCTGGATGTGGAGGGCGGGCTGGGCACACGGGTGCTCACTGTGTTACCTGCAGAGCTGTGCGGATCCCACCCAGCACCCAGCTGCTGGAGCTGTGCTGATGGCACATTGTGACATGGATGGTGATAGGCCAAGGGCAATGGTTTTAAACTGAGACAGGGGAGGTTTAGGTTGGATATGAGGAGGGAGGAAGTTTTTCCCCCAGAGGGTGGTGAGGCACTGGCACAGGTTGCCCAAGGAGGCTGTGGATGCCCCATCCCTGCAGGCATTCAAGGCCAGGCTGGATGTGGCTCTGGGCAGCCTGGGCTGCTGGTTGGTGACCTGCACACAGCAGGGGTTGGAACTGATGAGCACTGTGCTCCTTTTCAACCCAGGCCATTCTATGATATGATTCCATGACACGCAGGCATCCCTCGCTGGCTGCAGCCAGACCTCCGTGGGTCTCACAGAACAGCTCGTGCTTCGGCACGGCTGGAGCCGAGCGCATCGCCCGGCAATGGGAGGTGAGGATCTGCGCCCCAGCGCTGCCCTGCTCCTCCTCCCCATCGTAGGGCCGTGCCTGCAGCCGCCTCTCCTCCCTCCCTCTCTCCCGCTGGCCGCTGCTGCTCAGCTGACTGGTGGTGGGGCTGCGGGGCTGGGAGGGACCTCTCCGTCCTCCCGTGGGCAGGGCTGCCTCAACCGCGGCACGGCGGAGGGTTCGCTCCCTCTGCCTGGCACCTGCAGGCCGTGTGGCAGCGCTGGCCTTGTGTTTGCAAGCCGTGCTTTTGTGCAGCATCTGCTGAAAACAAGCTGGCTGCCTGGCTGCCTCTGCTCGAGCAGCGCTGTGAGATCCGAGCATGGGCAGGTGGGGTCTGGGGAGCTGACACCGTGCTGACAGAGCTGGAAACGTGCTGCTGAGCATCTCCTGTGCTGTGTCTGGTAGGTGATGTGTGTGCGTGTGTGTGTGCAGCACGGCTGCGGGGCGCTGCTGTGGGAAGGGGATTTGCTGCTCTCAGCCCACAGCTGCACACTGTCAGTATTTGACTTGAGAGTTTCTTGCCCTCAGCTTTGTGGTTCGCGTTTCTTTGTCCCAGTTGCTGCGTGTGATGAGTTGAAGGGAATTCAGCTGCCTGCCACAAAGACCTGTGGGTTGAGGGCTGTGCAGCAGACGATTGGCGTGTTGCACAGTCCAAGTTCGTGAGCAGGGCTGTGCTTCCTCCTCTGTCCTGCAGCACGAGGTCAGCACAGCTGGGCAGGAGCACTTCCTTGGGAAGCCCCTCAGTGCTCAGGGCTGGCTGAGGGCTGCAGGTTCCTCCAGGGAAGGGAAGGGCTGGGGTGCAGCACTGCAGGGCGCAGACCTTTTCTCACCCTTGCCTCTCACCTGGCATGAGGGTTTGTTTGGGAAGAGCACTGCTGGCATTGCACAACCAGCACTTGTGAAGCCTTCGCAATGCAGGAAGCAGAGGCGCAGCCTAAAATCTTAACCAACCCCACATTAATGGGCTACAAGAGGTTTCATGGCCTCCGTCAGGGCAGGTGTTGTGTTTCTATGCTCCCTCTCTGTAACAAACACATCTCCTTGCCTGTGGCTGGGTAAAGGACCCCTACAGAGGCTGCAGCTGCCTGATGTGGGTCCCAGGGCTACGCAGCAGCTTCCCTGCTATCCCCAGCAGTGAGTGGAAGTGCTGGGGCAAGGCTATGGGGCAGAAGCGTTCTTGCTGTCTCCTGCTGTGCCCACTGCAGTGTCACAGTCTGCGTGGTGGCTGCAGCATCCCATGTGTGTCTGGGCTCAGTGACCACAACATCTCAGTGCTCACAGATTGCGTTTCCAACCAGCAGCTCCCTCACTGCATATCTCTCTGCTCAGGGTCCTGTGGGCCAGGACTGGGCAGCACCAGAAACCATGGCGCCTCTGGCTCTTGAGGGCTCTTAATGACCCTTTCAGAGGGAACAGTGGAGTTATTTTCCATTCTTGTGGGGCTGAGCCAGCTGTTGCGACATCAGGCTGGGAATGGGGAGAGCCGCCCTCCTGGCTGCGGGGGCATGGGATGTTCCTGGATGCACTGAGGTGGCTGCTTTGCTCATGCCATCACTGGGGGTTTCGTGTTGTTGCTCCTGCCTTGCTGCAGGGGTGCAGGTGAGATCTGTGGGGCTCAGCATCCTCTGCCCCACCCTCCACAAGCAGTGAGCCTGGGGCTGAGCAGCTTGCCAGGCTGTGGGGCCTCGTGATGGGGAGGCAGCTCAGGTCTGCAGCACCCTGGTCACTGCTCTCTTCTCTCCACAGAGTCCTGCAGAGCGGCGGCGGTCCCCATCCGATGGGAGGATGGTTGTTCTCAGGCAGTTTGGGCTGCTTCTCTGGAAGAACTACATCCTGCAGGTAGGCTGGCACGGCGCGCTCAGGCACCTGGGCACCACCAAATGTCACTCAGCAGGGGTTGCAGAGCATCCTGGTTCCTGTGCTTGCATGTCAGGGAGGGACGAGCAGGCGTTGCTGCTCTGTCCCCATCTCCTCCCATCCACACTTCACCATTGCCCTCACTTTTATTGGGTGCAGCTTCACTTCCCACAGGCAGGACAACCTACATGGATTTCTGTGTGACAGTGGCTTTCTGAGCTGTCTCACAAACCCTCTGACATCCTCTGGAGGTGGTGATTGCTGTAAACCTACTGTGACCTGGTTGGTTTTTCTCGATTAGTTTGTGCTGTCCTCAGAAGCAGCTTTTAGGGACGCGTGGGCTGCTTTAAACCATACTGTCCTGGCATCTACTCCCATCCCAGCTTTGTGCATGGCAGCTGGTTGCTTAAGGGGCTTAGGGAGCTTAGGGCTCGCTGCCCAGGAGCTGGCCTCCCCCAGTGCCACGAAGGGGCTGTGGACTCCTGGATGCTCAGCCTTTGGCAGAAGATGTGCTCCCGGTGAAGGCATGGAGCTCCACAGCTGTCAGCTGTGCTGTGAAGCTGGGTGCTGGGCCCAGGGCTGAGGACACGCCTTGCTCAGAGCTGTCAGGGGTATGATTATGGATGAGTGTCCCCAGTGCCTCTGAAGCACTGCAGTTTGAGTGACTTGTGCAGTAGCACCAGGCTATGCTGGTAAATGTGTGCTAGCTGCTGAGTTCACAGAGTCAGGCAGTTGTTCTGGAGGCAGTCCAAGGGGCAATTAGAGGGTTAATTTGGTTGTAAATCAGCAGAAGGCAGCTGGTTTGCAAGAGCTGCGTTATAAAACCATCAGACATCTGCAATGCTCGCTTTTATGAGCGTGGCCTTTGGAACACTCCTTTTCCTGCCAGCCCTGCTGCGGTGCTGGGCTTGACCCTGTGCTCCTACTTGGGGCTGTGCCCCTCTCTCTGACGTGGTGCCCAGTGGTCACTGATCCCCTTGGGACCAGCTGGAGCTGATGGCCAAGGAGCTGAATGCCCAGCTTGCTCACTGTTTTCCTCCCATCTGAAAAACAAAACCTTTCTCCACTCTGTAGAGAGCCTGTGAGGTTCTGACCTAATGTGCAGCACCAGTCAGGGGTTGGTGTTGGCAGATCTGAAGGAGCAGCCTTGGAGCACAGCTTTGGAGTGGAGGCAGGGAGGAGACACTGCAAGCTGCGGAGGTGGCCACGTTGGGAAGATAACCTCTTTGGTGCTGCTTGTGCCCTTCTTGTCCCAGCTGTGGCAGACAGAGGCTGCAGTGCCCCTTGCTGCTGTCTGAGCAGGAGCACTTGGAGCACTTGCTGCTTCTGCCAGCACGCACAGCGCCAGGTTCCCACTGAGGCTCTCTGACCTTGGGCACGTGTGGAGAAACCTCAGGAGCTGTAGCTGCAGTGGTTGAGGCTGGGTGAGGTGTATTAGCTGGGGTGCTGGCAGCTCGTGCTGCAGGAGGAAGCACAGGGGGTGCAGCTCCACCCAGTGTCCCATTTCCCCTCCGGTGTTTGGGCCAACTGGGATCTGCTGCCCATGGAGGGGCACAGCATGGCAGCCACCTCCATCCCCCACAGGGCTGAGCTCCCATAGCGGTGCACTGCTGTCTGCCAGCAGCCATGGAAAAGCCCACTTAAAACACTATTTAACACACGGGCTGAGCAACATAGCAGATAGTGGAAAGCTTGCAGTGTCTGGTAGGCAGCTCCTATGGGGGCTGGGGGCCAAGGAGTGGGGCACAGCCGTAGAATCACAGAGTGGTTGGGTTAGAAGGGTGCTGCTGCGGACTGGCTGCCCCAAACTGAGCTTCAGATTCAAGAAGCGTTCTGAGGCGCAGGGTGATTTTGGGGATCCCCTTTCCCTTCTTCCAACGTTGACATTTATTTCCACCCCTCCCTCCCGGCTTTCCCTCAGAAACGTCAGATTTTGGTCACCATCATAGAGATCTGCCTGCCGCTGCTGTTTGCTGCCATCCTGATCGCGCTGAGGCACCGTGTGCACTCCGTCAGCCACCCCAACGCCACCATCTACCCGTCCCTGTCCGTGGATGACCTGCCAGGCTTCTTCTACCGACGACACTCCAGCAACCCCTGGGAGCTGGCGTACGTCCCCTCCAACAGCAGCGCCGTGCAGAGCGTCGCCAGAGCTGTGGAGAGAGCTTTGCCCATCAGCATCCGAGGTGAGCAGAGCTGTGCAGAGGTGCTCAGGGGGTGCTGATGCTTTTGGGGTCTGAGTGCTGGGGCGGCGGGCAGCGCTCTGAGGGCTGAACTTGCCAGCTGGGCTGAGGTGCCCAAAACAGAGCTGTGCCCAGCGGCCTGGTCTTACAGGGAGAATCTGGGCAAAGCAAAATGAGGTTTGGACAAAGGGCATCCAAACGGGATTCATTTATGCCTCATCAATCCGTCTTCCATCCTGGGAATGGATGGGTTGGCTGGAAATTCTCTAATGAATTTTTATGTGGATACATCAGACTGCAGAACGGTTGGGTTGGAAGGGCCCCCCCAGCCCTGCCGTGGGCTGTGCCTCCCAGCTCTGCTGCCCAAGGCCCATCTGTGGCTATGGGCACCTCCAGGGATGAGCACCCACAGCTCTGGGCAGCACTGCCAGCGCCTCCCTGCCCTCTGAGTGAAGGATTTCCTCCTCACCTCTTGCCTAAATCTTCCCTCTTTTAGTTTAAAATCATTTCCCTCTGTCCTACCGCTGTCTGCTGGTGGTGCAGATGCTCTTTTCCAAGGATGCATCAGTTTTGTCAAAATGTCAAGGCAACAGTTTTATTTTTGTTTCACAAAAACTACAGCTCTGATTTTTGTCACATCTTGTTACAGTTCCTATCTAGAAAATTATGGCCTTAAAATAGTTGAAAGTGGCTGTCACTTCCTCACAATGAAGCATTCGGAAATTTCCTTGCCCAGAACATTTTAGCACTTCATGTTTCAAACTGAAGATAATGTGAAAGGAAATCCAACACCAGGCTGTGGGATCTGGTCAACACACCTGAGGGATGGGATGCCATCCAGAGAGACCCAGACAGGCTGAGCAGTGAGCTCAGGTGAACCTCGTGAAGTTCAACTTATCCAATTGCAATGTCTGCACCTGGATTGAGGCAGCCCTCGCTACCAGTACAAGCTGGGGGGTGAAAGGATTGAGCACAGCCCTGCTGAGAAAGGTCTGGGGGTCCTGGTGGGTGGCAGCTAAACACAAGCCAGCAATGTGCCCTCAGCCTGGGCAGCCAACCGTATCCTGGACTGCATGCAGAGCATTGTGGCCTGCAGGGTGAGGGAGGGGACCTGCCCCTCTGCTCTGTGCTGTGAGACCTCACCTGGAGCACTGCATCCAGATGGGGAGTGCTCAGTACAGGAGAGACACGGAGCTGTTGGAGTGCATCCAGAAAAAAGCCACAGAAATGATGCAAGGGATGGAACACCTCTCCTATGGGACCGGCTGAGAGCTGGGGATGTGCAGATGGAGAAGAGAAGGCTGTGAGGGCTGAGAGCCCCCTGTCAGTATCTAAAGGGGAGCTACAGGAAAGAAGGGGACAGACTCTTTATCAGGGTGTGTGGTGATAGAATAAGAGGATATGGTTTCAAGCTTAAAGAGGGGAGATTTAAGTTGGATGTAAGGAAAAGGTCTTTTGCAGTGAGGGTGGTGGTGGACAGGAACAGGTTGCCCCATGATGTGGTTGATGCCCAGTCCCTGGATACCTTCAAGACCAAGCTGGATCAAGACCTGGGCATCCTGATCCAGCTGTGGTGTCCCTGTGCATTGCAGGGAGTTGAACTAGATGGTCTCTAAAGGTCCCTTCCAGCTCTAAGGACTCTGGTTCTGTCCCTGGGGATGGCAGGGCTGCGTCCCGCACGGATTCCCCACCTCCCACATTTGGGACGTTCCAGCTGTGCCTGGGGTGCATCCCTCCTGCCCAGCATCGCAGCTGGGAGCTCAGCACCGCTTTGCTCTGTGCCCACGCGCACCCTGCTCACAACTTTCCTGCCCCACAGCCCAGGGCTTCGCCTCGGAGCGAGAGTTTGAGGATTACGTCCGACGGGACAACCGCTCGGGCAGCGTGCTGGCCGCCGTCATCTTCAAACACCACTTCAGCAGCAGCACAGACCCGCTGCCCCTCCAGGTGAGCAGCTCGGGGCCGGGGCGCTCTGCGTGCAGCCCTCCCAGCAGCTCAACCGCAGCCGCTCCGGGAGCGTAACCCAGGTTTGTGCCTTTGTGGTCAGCCTGACGCGGCCGTCGCTGTTCTCCTGGCAGGTGGACTATGAGCTGCGCTTCAAGTACAGCCCCAGGAACGCCCCACGGAGTGAGCAGACGGGGCTGAACCCCAACCTGGACCGGGACTGGCACACCAGCTACCTCTTCCCACTCTTCCAGCTGCCTGGGCCCCGCGAGGCCAAGTTTGCGGATGGAGGAACGCCGGGTAGGGCTGTCGGGAGGCATTGGGATGCTGCTCTTCTCTCTGTTTGAATGCTTTTTGAATGGTAAAAGCCCAAACCCTCTAGGAGTTCTCATGCTATTTAAAGACTTCAGCTCTGTGGTTTGGGCACAGTTTTTTGACGAAAGCCAAACCTCAGACTGAGCGGGAGGCAGCAGGGCCTTGCAGGAACTGGCACTGGTTCCAGGAGAGCCCTGCTCTCAATCCTGGGAGCTTCCTCTGTGGCTGCAAAGGGGATATTTCTCCCAGTTTTCCTTCTGGCTCCCCAGTGACATCAAGAAAAGGATCGAGAGAGCAGGCAGACTCACTCATCAGTGTGAATAGACTTGAGGACGATAGGACCATATCTCCTAGTTCAAATATTTTGCGGGGTGGGGTGACCAGAAGCTAAGGTCAATTCCCTCATTACAATATTTGTTTAGCAAATTAGTTAATAAAAAACATTGTTAGTGATTACGTATT
Organism: Tetrao urogallus; assembly: GCF_951394365.1. Lineage (NCBI taxonomy): Eukaryota > Metazoa > Chordata > Aves > Galliformes > Phasianidae > Tetrao > Tetrao urogallus. The sequence continues at coordinate 1,454,705 of NC_136828.1, forward strand.
CTCATCTTTTCCTTATCTGTCCAGTTCATTTTAAGCAACCACCTCTTAAAACGCTCATCTGAGGCTTTCTAAACAGAATCTGAGCTTCATTTTAAGTGGCAGAAATCCCAAATAAAAGCAGAGCAGTAAAAAAGCAGTGAAAGATTTTTTTTGTTTTTTAATGCACAAAACGTTTAAGCCAAATGTGTCAGCAATGGGCTGTATTCCCCCTCACCAAAATACATCCCGAAAAAGGACCACGTGTAAGCTGAGCTCAGTGGCAGTGTTGGTGACTGATGATGACCAAGAATCTCTGTCCTTAGGAAAACAAAAGCATGCGTGCAGAAAGGTTGCAGTTTATGTTGAGGTTTCCTGGCCCCTGCCTTTAAATGAAGATTTCAGTTGCTCTGGAATGGTGGTGCCACAATAGCTGTGTTGGTTTTGCTTTTCTTACAAGCTCTTGTAACGTTTCCTGCTCCTCTTCCCCAGAAGTCCCTCCCATACCAGCTGCCTCTCTTCCAAAGGGGCTGTGCTGTTCTCTGCTTCCCAGGTTTGTATTCCCCATCTTGTTGCCTTGCAGGTTACATCCGGGAGGGCTTCCTGGCGGTGCAGCATGCCGTGGATCGGGCCATCATGCAGTATCACACCAACAGCTCTGCCCCCAGCCTGCTGGAGAACGTCACCGTGGTGGTGCAGCGCTTCCCCTACCCGTCCTATGTCAACGACCTCTTCGTCCTCGCCATCCAGAACCAGCTCCCACTGCTGCTCATGCTCAGCTTCACCTACACCTCGCTCAACATCGTCCGTGCCGTCGTGCACGAGAAGGAGAAGAAGCTGAAGGTAATGTTGGGGCTGCACACCTCCTGTGGTGCGGTGGGCCAGGGGCCAGTAGCTCTCACTGCTGTTGCTGCAGGTACTTTGCACGCTGAGCTGCTCACCCCTTAAATGAGCCAGGCAACGACAGAATCCCCGTTGGCTTTGCAGCTTTGCAGCCAGCACATGGAGGTGGGAGCACATGGAGGCACGCTGGCAATGGGTTAGCAAAGCCCTGGAGGAATGTTGCTAATCCTGCTGCCAGGAGCGGTTGGCCAGACTGCAGGCTGAAGGGCAGCTTGGCAAGGAGCAGCTCTGGCCAGTGCAGGAGTTCAGCATGTGGGAAACAGGGCTTTGGCCTTTTAAATTTAGAAACTCGTGTTTTTGTGCTATGTACGTGTCTGTGTGTGTGTCTGTATGTGGGCAGCAGGGAGCTCAGTTGATGCAGTGCTCATTGCAGCCGGGTCAGGCTGTCCTGCCCCTTCTGCTGCCAGCCCCTCCTGCTGTGCTTCGGGTTCAGCTCAGCTCCTGAGTACCACTCCAATGAGAGTCTCCACCTCCCCTTGCTGTGCCTGCATTCCCGTGCCTGGGTCGTGCGAGTGCAGCCATGGGTGACAGTGTGACCTTCCTGCAGGAATACATGCACATGATGGGCCTCAGCAACTGGTTGCACTGGAGCGCCTGGTTCCTCATGTTCTTCCTCTTCCTGCTGGTGTCTGTGTTCTTTGTCACCGTGCTCTTCTGTGTCAAGGTGAGTGTGTTTCCTCAGGCCAGAAGCTCTGTGCTGGTGGGGCATGAGGGCAGCAGGGCTCCTTTGTCACAGGTTGGTCTGTACCAGTGACTCAGGCCTCATACGTGTGCCTCAGAGCCTGGAGCTGTTGGGTAGACAGAGCCTGAGCACTGCAGAGGGTACCTGAGAGCCCATTTGAGTCCCTCTCAGCTTCAAAGGTGTGAATTGACAACCTTGCACCCAAAGTTGCCTTTGCCAGCAGTTCCTCCCCCAGGAGGAGCAGACCTGTCCCACTGCTGAGCACTACATGCTCAGGGGATGCAGGCTGCCCTCACTGTGCACCCGTGGCACAAGAAGCACGAGGTGGCTCTCTGGGTGCAGAGCACAGTGTCCTCATAGACCCTGCACGGGGACAGCCCTTGTTTCCTCCCTCTGGACTGTTCTCAGAGGGCCTGGGTGTTCCTACCTGCCTCTACATCTGTCTTTAACCACGGAGACCATTAGGCATGGAATGCCCCTGTGTGCCTGCAGCCATGGCCAGCTTTGCCAGCTGCAGAGGTAACTGCTTTTTCTCTGTAGGTGAGTGAACAAGGAGCTGTGCTCACTAGCAGTGACCCCACGCTGGTGTTCACCTTCCTCGCCATCTTCTCCATCTCCACCATCTCCTTCAACTTCATGGTGAGCACCTTCTTCTCCAGAGGTGAGTCCTCCCCGCTTGCCTCCTTGCAGGGCTGGGTCTGCCAACCATGCCATCCCCAGGAGCTGTGCTATAAAACTGTGGATTGATTTGGGTGTTGGGGATACTGGGAGGTCAGTGGTGCATCCAAAGCAGGGCCAGCTCCAGAGCTGCTTGAGATTGCTGCGTGTGGAATAACTTGCTTTGACTGCAGAGCTGGGGGCCCTGTCTTCTTTTTGTTGTTTTTTTTTTTTGGCTGCGTTTTCCACACAATGCTTTGGCAGGAGATGTGTGTACTGTCACTTCTCAATCCATGTCAGCTCATGTGCTGCGGCCTCATTCACCTGCTGTGACCCCAAGGTGTGCTGGGTTGGGCTGGGCTGAGAGCCTCCTCCAATGCTGACTGTGGGGTTGGTACTTCAGCCTTGCTGTGGGGCTGGGGTGAGTCATCATCCGCCTGTAACCATAGCTCCTCCAAAAGCTTGGATGTCCAAGGGTGGCAAGCTGGTGAGAAATGCTCAACAGCACCAATGTGTGGTTGATGTTTCCCCTCCTGCTCTTCTCTGTGCTCACAGCAAATGTCGCAGCTGCTGCTGGAGGCTTCCTGTACTTCTTCTCCTACATCCCCTACTTCTTCATCTCGCCTCGCTACGACCTGATGTCCCACAGCCAGAAGCTGGCATCCTGCCTCATCTCCAACGTGGCCATGGCCATGGGAGCACAGCTCATAGGCATGTTTGAAGGAAAAGGTGAGCACAGGAGCCTCTCTGCCAGGGTGGGTCTGGATGGGCAGTGTGGGGGGCAGAAGGATGTTCAGCAGAGACAGAGCAAGAGCAGGAGAGGCGATTGCTGGGTGCTTTGCAGCTCTGAGCAGCACCAGGGCTCTGCCCCTCTGAACCCATGCATCTGACAGTCATGAAATGAAGCCTGGGCTATTGCCAGACACTTTGATGGCAAAGCTAATTTTCTTCTAAAGGATGCTAATTAATTGCATTTCCTCCGATGTTCGTGTTGGTTTTTTGTTTTGTTGTTGTTGTTCTTTAATTTGTATGTCAATAAGAATTTGCTGTTTGCTCCAACAAAGGCAGTGTTTTTGCAGAGCAGTGTCACTGAAAGGAGCCTGCAGGGGTGGAGGAGCAGCGACTGCAGATGAGATGGTTTCTCCCAGGGCAATTGCAGGGGGTGTGATGAAAGATGTGTAAGGAATGGAGTGGGAACCTTGAGATTTTAGTACGCTTCTGCTCCTCTTTTTTTCTCTACATGTATGAAATGGATACTGTGGGGCCACGTGTGTGCCTTTCATTGTGGAGCAGTGAGTTAGAGCAGGCAGTGCTATCTTACAAGCCTGGGAATGCACTCTGCTCTGCTCCTTCCTCTTGGGGATGAATGAGTTCCCTCAGCAGAGGTGAGCAGCGTCCTGTTCCCTGCAGGGACTGGCATCCAGTGGAGGGACCTCATGAAACCTGTCAGCGTGGATGACAACTTCACCTTGGCACAAGTCCTGGGGATGCTGCTCCTGGATTCAGTGCTCTATGGCCTGGTGGCCTGGTATGTGGAGGCTGTCTTCCCAGGAGAGTACGGCGTGCCTCAGCCCTGGTACTTCTTCCTGACGGTGAGCACTGCTTACACACCCCTCCCAGCAGGGTTTATGGCACAGTTTGATGATGTTCCCTGCTTTTTGCCAATGCAGCAGGTCAGACTAAAGTGAAACAGTGGCACTATCAGCTTCCAGAATTCGAGGTGCTTGCTATGTGTCCTCATTAAAAGAATGATCTAGTCAGCTTTTTTGATGTGACGTACATCTTGCAGGTCTTCTTGGCACGCATGGTGTTACTAACATTGTCTCCATGCCCCCAACATGAGAGAAAAGCATTAACTTCTTCACCCTGCACTGGAGAGAAGCCTGGGGTGGGAGTCAGCAGGTGGTCACTTGGGATTGCCCTGAGCAGTGAGGTTTGGCTGGGTCTGCCCCGAGCCATCACCAGCAGCCACAGGGGGGGGATATGGCTGCAGGTTGTCACCCATCAGCTGTGCTGCTGTCACTGCCAGCCCGGTGCCATCACCAGGTCTGGTGTCATCCTCAGCCTGTCACTGTTGTGTGACAGAATCCCCTGAGCCGCAGTGACAGCAACGCTTCTGACTGTAAGCATTGGGAGGCTTTTCCTCCTTCTCTCTCAATTCCTTATTGCACCATGGTTTCAACTCCTTTTCTGTAGCTAGACTTGTGCAGAGCTCTTGGTGAAGCAGGAATGCAGCTGTCTGCCAAAAGCCCCCATGGGCTGGAAGGCTGTCGTACCGTGCTGCAGCTCAGTGCTGCCCTGTGCTGGGCACGTCGCTCTGTTGCCCTCGTTCTTACAAAGCCAGGTCCAAAAGGGTGAAACTGCAGCACTGGACTCTCGCCCATTTCTGTTACAGGATGCAAGGGTTTTTTTGGAGTGGTTATTTGTTGCATTTGCTCTTCAGGCTCTTCTGGGCGAGGTGCTTCTCCCTGAGCAGTTTTATTTCTTGCTGCCACATTGGCCTTTCCTGTGGAAATGAAGACAGGGAAAAGTCACAGGGAGAGGCAGCCAGGGGATGGCAGGAGGTGCAGCTCTGCCCTCTGGTTACTCTGCCTGCACTGCCCAGCATCTGATGGGCCAGGAAGAGCAACCTTGCAGTGGGGCACCTGCGTGGCAGAGCAGTGGGCAATGAGTTGGTGTGGGCCCGTGCCTGAGGCTTTTTCTGTCTTCTCCTGTCAGCCCTCCTACTGGTGTGGGCAACCCAGGACTGTCATTGGAAAAGAGAAGGAGGAGGAGGAGGACCCTGAGAAAGCCCTGAAGAGCCAATACATCGAGGAGGAGCCTGCTGACCTCGTGTCAGGGATCAAAATCAAGCACCTTTCCAAGGTATTACCTTCACAGCACAAGCACTAGGGCAGCTGTTGGTCCTGTGCTCCCCAGTGCTATTTCTGCATTAGAGCAGCTCTTGGCCACATAGCTTCTGCAAGGAGCACAACTCAGGTCTTTTCCTGCTACAGTTTTTCAAGCAGCCTCGCAGCACCCTGGGCTTGCAGCATGCCTTGATCCTCACTGTGTAAGGCTGTGGGCAAACTGCAGCCTCACCCTGCAGTGCTGGAGCACGGTGGTCCAGGAAGAGCAGTCCTAGAATGGTGTATGCTCACCCACACAACAGCACTGCCCACTGCATGGTGGGCATGTCGTTTGTTTTCTGAACGCTGCCACCTGCAGGGAGCTTACCCATGTTTGCTGCCCTCTGCTCCTCAGGCCCTGTAGTGTGGGGAGGGACCTTTCCCAGAGCTAGCATCTTTTAGCTGTGGGCTGAAGTTTGGTACCTACAAGTGAGTGATGTCTGCACTGAGCCTGCTGGACACTGCTGTCTAATGCCAACCGCAGTGATTATCATGGCCTTGCACTGCCTGGAGGTGCAGAGGGAGCAGATCTGACAGCACTCGCTGTGAATACAGCATCAACTTGTTAATGTGATCTCCACAGGTCTTCAAAGTGGGAAACAAGACAAAAGAGGCAGTGAAAGACTTGACAGTTAACATGTATGAAGGGCAGATCACTGTCCTGCTGGGACACAACGGTGCTGGGAAGACCACCACTCTGTCCATGCTCACAGGTAGGAGCTGTGAGCTGCCATGGGGCTGGCATGTGGCAGGGGCAGCTGCTGGGGTCCTGCAGGCAGGGCTTGTGGCATTTCTGGGGGAGCAGAGCTGTGCCTCATCTCTTCAACTGGGGAGGGGTTTTGTTCTTCCCTGCTGCACCCTGGACTCACTGAGCTGTCAGATGAGATGGTGCAGTTATGATGGGGATGGCTGGGAGCTGTGTTGCTGCCTGGAGAGATGGAGGGAGCTGAGCGATCAGCCCCAGGGTGACACCAGGACAGAGGCTGTGCAGGTCACAGGCAGTCTGACACCTCTGTGTCCTGGCTGACTGCTGCAGCCTGTCTGGCAGAGCAACACAAGCTCATGGGTCGCTCCTCCCAGGTCTGTACTCCCCAACAAGTGGGCAGGCGTACATCAACGGCTATGAGATCTCACAGGACATGGTCCTGATCCGCCGGAGCCTGGGGCTGTGTCCGCAGCACGACGTGCTCTTCGACAACATGACAGTGGAGGAGCACCTCTACTTCTATGCAGGGGTGAGTGCAGTGCTGGGGGCACTGCCTGGCAGTGCATGCAAAGCTGGTGCTGGGGTGGGTGGGTGGGCAGCATGGGGCTCACTGGGGTGGCAGCACGCACTGCTCACAGGTCTGTCATCATGCAGGCTGGGGGTGATGCCCAGAGGGTGGGCAGAGGCCATCTCTGTACTGCCTTGCCTTTCTGCCTGCATGCGGGAGGGTGCGTGGAGTGGGGACTGTGGTCGGGTTCAGCAGCCAGTGGCTGATGAGGTGGGAAGGATCTTTGCTGGGGATGTTTGCCACTGCAACTGTGCTTAACCTCCTTCCCCTCGTGTGGCAGCTGAAGGGATACCCAGCCTCCAAGTGTCCCGAGGAGATCAACCACATCCTGCGGATCCTCAACCTGGAGGACAAGCGGCACTCGCTGACCAAGGCGCTCTCTGGTGGCATGAAGCGCAAGCTGTCCATTGGCATCGCCCTCATCGGGGACTCCAAGGCAAGCAGCTGTTGTGGGATTCACTGAGAATCCTTCTCTTGGGGCCAACAGGGGCTCTTGTCTCTGAGGTTGTCCCTTACCTGTTGTGGGCCAGTGAAGTGGCAGCGAGGAGGAGGCAGGAGCACTGCCATGAAAGGGGACAGCGCTGAGCCCTGTTCCCCAGAGCTCCGGAGCAGCTGTGCTGCTTGGATACTCCTCCAGACAAGACTGCTGTGTGCACACTGGGAGCTCGGGGCTTCTGGATCCAGAGCAGATCTCTGGCACTGCTGTGCCTCTCTTGACCAGCGCTCATCTCCGATGTGCAGGTGGTGATGCTGGATGAGCCAACGTCAGGGATGGATCCAGCTTCTCGCAGGGCCACCTGGGACCTCCTCCAGCAGCAGAGGAGCAACCGCACCATCCTGCTGACCACACACTTCATGGATGAGGCTGACCTGCTGGGGGACCGCATAGCTATCATGGCCAAGGGCGAGCTGCAGTGCTGTGGCTCCTCCCTCTTCCTCAAACGTAAATATGGTAAGGAAGGAGCAGGCAGGTTGTGCTAGAGTGTTTGTTCCTGCCCTCCCCTTCATGCTGTTATGCCTGTTTGAAGGCTGGAACCCACACTCACTCCTCACAGCTGCATAGCTAGTTGCTCAGAGCTGGCTGGTGCTGCAAAAGGCTTTGCTTTGTACTTGCTTTCAGCCCTTCTCACTGGCCTTTGTGTTCCCTGCAGCCCATGCAAAGCCAGCAAGGCCCTGTGGTGCTCAGCAGCCCCTCTGTGCTCCAGCACCTCAGAGCCATGGCTGGCCCGGGCTGTGCTGTGACTTACCCTCCTTTCCCCTCTCTTCTCAGGGGCTGGATACCACATGGTGATGGTGAAGGAGCCGTACTGTAACCTGGGGGAGATCTCCCGCCTCATCTGTCAGTACGTGCCCAACGCCACCATGGAGAGCAATGCTGGGGCAGAGCTGTCCTTCATCCTGCCCAAAGAGAGCACTCATAGGTAACAGCATCATCTGCCCTCCCTCTGTGCACGGATCCCCCTGTGCACACTGAGGCCTGGCTGCTGTAATCATGGGCTAGCTGGGAATGGAGCTGCTCTCCACGTCTTGGAAGGTGCAGGGGGACATGCAAGGGTACAGCTGCAGTGCTGGTCCAGGGAAAGTGGCTTTGGTTCCTCCTCTCACCACGGTCCTCTCTTGAGTCTGCTGCTGTGCTGCTGTCTCGCCAGCATGCCTGCCATGCAGTGACTGCATGGGATGAGGTGTGGGAGGCTGGGAGCATTGAGTCTCTGGATAGCGTGGTGTAACAAGGATGGCCGAGGCTACCTGTGCAAAAGCAGCAGCAGAAAATGGAGCCTGAAATCTGCTCCTGGGGGGAGGAGGGGGCTCAATGCTGCAGAAGCAGCACCCAGAGCATCGTAAGATCTTTTATCTCCTCTGACTAGGCTAAAATCCGGGGCCTGAGGATACGTGATGCCACGTTGTGCAGCTTTATCTGCTGTCCATTAAGCCATCATTGTGGGTGGTGTCTCCACCCAGCTCTGGGGAGCTCTGCCTGGTGGAGCTGGCCTTATGCCAGCAGAAAGGGCGAGCAGCAAAACCTGACACCTCATTTATCCTTGCAGGTTTGAGGCCCTATTCACAGAGCTGGAGCTGAAGCGGGAGGAGCTGGGCATTGCCAGCTATGGGGCCTCGGTCACCACCATGGAGGAAGTCTTCCTGAGGTGGGGAGCTGGCAGGCCTGGATGGCAGCAGGGACCTGGGCTGTGGTCCAGCTGGTGGGAGGAGCAGTGTGCACGTGGGGAGGAGCTGGTCCTCCATCTCAGGGTCAGTCCTTGGAAGCAGGTGCTCAGGGTGCCTTCAGGGCTGGCAGCACAACCCGTGTGCTTTAATCATTTTCTGTGAGAGCTTTCATGAGGGGTATGGGCCTGGGATCAGGGCAGTGTGTGGGCTGGGCTGGGGTCTGTGACTGGAAACACGAAGTCCAAATCTGAGTGTGAAGTCCCACTAAGCTCCTCTTCCGCCTTTTCCCTGCAAAAACGAACATGAGTTTTGATTACATTAAAAGGACAAAAGCCAAACCACAATTGCAACTGTGGAAGAAACTTCATGCAGGCAGCACTCTCCTCCCATAAGCCCTTTACTGAGTTCTATGTCTTAACGCCCAGACTGGGAGAAAAACAGCTGCCTGGGGAAGAGAAGGAAGTTTGAAAACTCAACCTGGCACAAACTGCACTTGAGCTGTGTCTGCACATGTGGGTTTTGTCTCTTGAGCTTGATCCTCTCTGGGTTGGTGCCTCACCGTCTGTTCTCCATCCTGGCACAGGGTTGGGAAGCTGGTGGACTCCAGCATGGACATCCAGGCCATCCAGCTGCCTGCTCTGCAGTACCAGCACGAGCGGCGCTCCAACGACTGGGCCATGGATGACTCCAGCAGCCTGAGTGGGATGACAGACATGACAGATGACAGCGGGGCACTCATTACAGAGGACTGCTCCAGCATCAAGCTCAACACTGGGGTGAGTGCGGGGTGTCAGTGCCACAGGAATGGCGCCTGTGGGACCTGTGCACTGTTTTACTGTACAGAGCCTGCCTGTGGCCAGTCTGACCCTGTGTAATTTGGGAGTTGTGAATGTAGAAGTGAACTCTGAAACTTCAGTGCACATTGTTTCAAGAGTTGCTTGGGGTTGGTTGCTGGGCTGGGTCTCTGCTATCCTTTTTATGTTAATTCTTCACTGTAGAGATGCCTTGTTTTGAAGATATCCAGATGATTCCTGCTCATTTATCACCTGCTATTGCTAAATCCCTTGGCATTTCCAGCAGGGAGATGAGAAAAACAATTTTCCTTCCCTCGCTGAGCCCTTCACGGCCTGCTGCCTCACGCCTGTGATAAGTTGCCTTGTCCTTCTCAAGGGCATATCTACAACCAGAAAGACAGAAAGATGTTTGTGGTTTAAAAAGCAAAGAAGGTGCTTGCTTGCATGGGCCGGGTGTCTCAGCCTGGCCGCTTTGACATGTTGCTGTGCTGCACCAACCCCATTTGTGAATCTCCAGTGCTGAGCTTCGAGCAGAGGTCAAGGTCCTGTCCGAAGCTGGTATTTAGCACCTGAGCCCCCAAAGTGCCTGCTTCCCATTGGGAAGCTATGGATTTTGGGCAGCTGACTTGCTGCACTGAATCAAGCAACTATCCTGCTCACTGCTTTGCTGCAAGCAGGTGCTGGGGCAAGCTGTGGACTGATGGAGGAGGAAGGGACAGGGAGGGGGCTTTGGACTCACACCCTCCATGCAGGACGATGGCTGCCCGTGGTGGCAGGGCAGGCTCTGACCTGGCTTCTCCCTTCCCAGTTCTACCTGTGCTGCCAGCAGTTCTACGCCATGTTCATGAAGCGAGCTATGTACAGCTGGCGCAACTGGAAGATGGTGGCAGCGCAGTTCCTCGTGCCTCTCATCTTCACTGCCTTCGCCCTCATCGTGGCCAAGACCTTCCCTGGGCCCAGGGACTCCTCCATGCTGAGGCTGACCCTGGAGCCCTATGGGCAGACCATCGTGCCTTTCTCCGTCCCCACCGCCTCAGGGCTGCCGCAGAAGCTGGCAGAGCAGTTCGTGGAGCTGCTGGATGCCCAGCACCAGTCACCACTGGAGGTGCCAGGTGAGGCTTAGTGGGGGCTTTTCCTGCCAGGGCTGGATCCCGTTTGGCATATCCTATGGTATCATGTCCTGCACAAGGGGGTACTGCAGCTGGCTCCTGCCCCTCCTCCCCTGGGCAGACCTGTGTTCTCTGTAGCACTGTGTTTGTGGCCACCATTAGGGCAGGGTGGGCAACAAGGGTCGGCGCTGCTGGGGTTTTCTCCAGTTGGCCTCAATCACCTTCCTTTTGCCTGGAGTCCCCTTGTAACAGCAGCGGTGTTCTGCAGGTGGCCTGGAGGAGTACCTCATCTCAAGAGCATCCGAGGAGGGGGGGGCCTTCAATGAGCACTACATCGCCGCTGCCTCCTTCGAAGGAGTTGACAACCACACGGTGGTCACTGCACTGTTCAACAACCAGGCCTACCACTCTCCAGCCACCGCCCTCATGTTGGCTGACAACGCTGTCTTCAGGGGGCTGATGGGCCCCAACGCTTCCATCACAGTCACCAACTACCCTCAGCCCCGCAACATCACCGAGAAGGCCAAGGACCAGCTCATGGAGTAAGTCTGTTTGCCTGGTGCTTGCGTTCCTGCTAGGGCTCACAGCACGCGTTTGGCACACATTGGCTTGATTGTGCTGGCAGAAGACTCAGACAAGAGTTTCTCAGACCTCAGCGTGGCTGAGATTGCGCTCTGGAGGCAGGGTAGCAAAGCTGTGTGGCTGACTGACCTGCCTTAAGCCTGGCAGCCTGTAGCTCAACACACACAACTCAGTGGTTGGGGGTTCCCCTTTAGAAGCTCGCAGCCTGTGGCTGGGGACCCTTTCCCTGCAGAGCTCAGCTGCTGGACGGCAGAGGAGCTGTGTGGCTGTGCAGCCCATGGAGCCAGGGCCTGGGCATCATGTCTTCCAGAGGGATGATGCGTGGGACCTGGCAGTGTTGTGCTGGGGCAGTGCAGCTGTGTTGTCCCTCACGTAGCCTCAGCGTCGGTCTGTCACGCTGTTGCTGTTCTAACCGCTGCTGCTGCTCCCCTGCAGAGGCCAGACCGGGTTTGCCATCGCCATCAACTTGCTGTACGGCATGGCCTCGCTCGCCAGCACCTTTGCTCTCCTGCTGGTCAGTGAGCGGGCCATCAAGGCCAAGCACGTCCAGTTTGTCAGCGGCGTCTACGTGGTCAACTTCTGGCTGTCAGCCCTGCTCTGGGACATCATCAACTTCCTCATTCCGTGTGCTCTGATGCTGGTAAGTCACCTCTGACAGCCTCATCCCTCCTGTCACAGGAGCTGGGGTGGCATCATTTGCTCTCGAGACAAACGTGCTCTCTCCTCACGTTGCTGCACCCCAGGTGATATTCCAGGCGTTTGATGTGCAAGCCTTCACCCAAGACAGCCACCTCGTCGATGTGATGTTGATCTTCCTCCTTTATGGCTGGGCCATCATCCCCCTTATGTACCTCCTCAGCTTCTTCTTCTCAGTGGCAGCCACAGCCTACACCCGTCTCACCATCTTCAACATCCTCTCGGGCACAGCCACCTTCCTTGCTGTCACCATCATGAGCATCCCAGGTGGGTCAGTCCCTGCCCAGCCCTGCACCCTGTCACCACAAAGAAGAAAGCCCCTGAGAGGGCTCTGTCACATTTAGGTCCTGGGGCTGTCCCATGCATCAGAAAAACCTAAACAGCCCCTTCTCACCAATTAAACGTGACAAAATGTGTTGGTTCTCTTTCTGAGATATATCAGGGTCTTTCTCTAAACCCAATCTGTTGATCCTCTTTCAGAGTTAGGCTTGGTGGACCTCTCCAGAACTCTGGATAAAATCTTTCTCACCTTACCCAATTACTGTTTGGGTCAGTGCATCAGTGACTTCTACCAGAACTATGAGTTCATTCAGTTCTGCACCTCTTCTGTTGAAGCCATCTTCATATGCAAGGCATTCAGTGAGTCCCCTCATCGCCTGCCCCTGCTGCCCTTCCCTCCTCCTCATCTGCAGCCACACTGGGCTCCCTGTGGGGTGGGCAGGGGGCTGGGAGCGTTGGAAAGGCTGGTGTGGGACCAGCAGGGCTGGGGGTTTGGCATTCCCTACCAGTGCCTGGGGAGGAGATGCTCGCCTGAACAGGTGGCTGTGGTGTCACGGGGCCTTTAACCCAGCCTGGGCAGTAATTCCAGTGGCATTTTAAAGCAGAAGGAGCATTTGATAGTGACAGCAATCTAGTTAAGGAATCTTTTTTCTTACTACTGATTTGGAGGAAAATGTAAAATAAGGAAGGTTTCACAGAGCTCCCAAGGCAACCCAGTCGTGGTCCTGATAGATCTCCTGTCTCCTCTGTGTGCCTTCAGTGAGCATCTACTTGGGGTCAGGAGCTGAATCCTCCAGGGAGAAGTGCTGGAAAGAGCTGTGGGCAGGGATCCCAGTGTGGGCTGGGGTGGAGCTGAGGCTGGCAGAACTCCCAGCTTTCTCTGAAACTTTTCTCCCTGGAGTAGAGATTGATTTGACTTTGTTCCGATCCAGATATCAGCTATCAGGTGAACTACTTTTCCTGGGAGTCGCCTGGGATCGGGCGATACCTGACCTCCTTGACCGTCCAGGGTTTCTCCTTCCTCTTCCTCCTCTTTCTCATTGAGACAAACCTTCTCTGGAGACTGAAAACTTTGGTCTGTGGCATCTGCAGGCGGCGGAAATGGGTGAGCTGAAGCCTGTGGGAGGCAGCAACGTGGTGCAGGTCCTGTGGAGCGTGCGGGAGGGCAGAGAGGCGTGCTGTCCCTATTGAGAGAGGGCTGATGGAGCAAGTGGCTCCTGCGTGAGCTGGGAGTGCCTGTCTGGACAAAGCTGCTGATCCCACAGCAGCAAGGTGACAGTGGTTTTCCGCCCTGTGTTCAGGTGGCACTGCTGAACAGTGTGTCTGTGTTGCCTGAGGACCGGGATGTGGCAGATGAGAGGAAAAAGGTTTTGGAGTCACCACCAGAGCTGCTGTCATCACTGAGCAGCCCTCTGGTCATCAAGGAGCTCACTAAGGTGAGGAGCACGTGGCCCTTCTGGAGCACCGTGCTGTGAGCACGGCCTGCTGGCCTTGCTGTGCCCTCAGATGCCTTGCATGTGATGTGACCAGCATGCTCACACCTTGCCATCCCCAGGTCTATGACAGCCGGGAATCCCTGCTGGCAGTGGACAGGATCTCTTTGGCAGTCAGCAAAGGGGAATGCTTTGGTCTTCTTGGCTTCAACGGAGCAGGCAAAACCACCACATTCAAGATGCTGACGGGTGATGAGAGCATCACGTCGGGGGATGCCTTCGTGGATGGCCACAGCATTCTGGCCAACATCAAGAAGGTACTGAGGGCTGCAGGGGCAGCACATTGTGTCCTACGTCTGCCTGGGCTCAGCCCCTTGTGAGTGCCCCTGGGGAGGGCACGGCTGTGGGTGCCAGGGATGCGGTGCACCAGGGATGTGGTGGTCTGATCTGGTCCAGCTTTCCCTGTTAATCTGGTCACTTGAAAGCAGTCCTGTGGAGAAAAGACTAGCAGATATGAAATGAAGGGAAACCTCACAAACCTTCTGAGGGTGGCAAAGGCTTCGTTAAAACTGTTTAGCTCTCTGGCTATGTGGAAAATGTGATCTAGTGCAGTTAGATGGTGGCAAGTGAGATTTCCAGACCTCTGACAGCTGAGAATTGCCCAGGCAATTGCAAGGCCAGAGATGAGTCACAAACTGACCCACCCTGAGCACGGATCAGGGTTTTGATTCAATCCCTGGATGCACGCATCTCTGCCAGCCCTAGGCACCCTGTGATATTGAGCCTTGTAGCAAAGCTCCGTGGGTGCCAGGGCCTCTCCCAGGGCAGAGCTGCAGCTGAGCCAACCCCTCAGCTTCTTCGTGCCCCCAGGTGCAGCAGCGGATCGGCTACTGCCCTCAGTTTGATGCCCTGCTGGAGCACATGACGGGCCGTGAGACGCTCAGCATGTACGCCAGGCTGCGGGGCATCCCTGAGCGTTACATCGGCAGCTGCGTGGAGAACATGCTGAGGGGGCTGCTGCTGGAGCCCCACGCCGACAAGCTTGTCAGGACCTACAGGTGAGACGAGGCTCCAGGGGGCGAAAGCTCCCCCCGGCTGGGGGATTCTGCCGTGCCTGGCTTTCCTGTGCTCAATGCTCCCCTCTCTCCCCCACAGCGGTGGTAACAAGCGGAAGCTGAGCGCTGGCATTGCCCTTATTGGTGGCCCCCCCGTCATCTTCCTGGATGAACCCTCCACTGGTATGGACCCCGTGGCCCGGCGTCTGCTCTGGGACGCGGTGACTCGGACACGGGAGTGTGGCAAATCCATCATCTTCACCTCCCACAGGTGAGTGTCCCAGCAGTGCCCGGCCCCGCAGCTGGTCAGGCGGAGCTGGGGGTCCTGCTGCCCCCACCCCGCTCAGCAATTCCCTCCCATCCCACAGCATGGAGGAGTGCGAGGCGCTGTGCACGCGGCTGGCCATCATGGTGAACGGGCAGTTCAAGTGTCTGGGCAGCCCCCAGCACCTGAAGAGCAAGTTTGGCAGTGGCTACACCTTGCTGGCCAAAACGCGGACTGATGAGGAGGGCGAGCTGCAGGCCTTCAAGGCCTTCGTGGAGAAGACTTTCCCAGGTACCTGACCTGCTAGGCAGGGTGTGTATGTGAGCTTCCCCCATTTCACAGCTCACAGCCTCTCTCTGCTGGTCTCTCACAGGCAGTGTCCTGAAGCACGAGCACCAGGGCATGGTGCACTACCACTTGACCAACAAGAACCTCAGCTGGGCGCAGGTAAGGGATGCTGGAGCACGTGTGATACGTGGGAAGAGAAGGGAGGGGAGGAGGGGGAGTGGCCACTTTGCACAGTGGTGATGGAAGGGCTGTGTTTGCTTGTTGCATCCTTCCCAACCCGTATCTCCCTCCTGGGAAGTACAGTGCTGGTTCTGCGTGGGCTCAGAGCCACCTGAGCCTGCAGTGTCTGAGCCTTGCTGTTCCCTGCTGGACCCCAGCCCAGGGGACGTGTGCTTCATAATGGAGTTGGACACCCTGCCCCGTGGTCTCCATGGGGAAAGCTTGACTCCTATGCTGGGGGTACCTGACAGTAACTGATGCTGCTGTGCCATTCCCTGCAGGTCTTTGGGGCCTTGGAGAAAGCCAAAGAGAAGTATCGCTTAGAAGACTATTCAGTTAGCCAGATATCCCTGGAGCAAGTCTTCATGAGCTTCACTCGCTTCCAACACTACACAGAGGACAGAGGGAAATGAGCAAGAGCCCTTCACGTCCTCCTTCATGGACTGGCCCCGCCGCCTATACATAGTATATATAGAGACAGTAATTTATATATCAGCGTGTGTCTTAAATAATGTATAAATGTAAGAAAATTTTCACTGGGGAGGGGGGAGAGGATGGAGTCGTAACCTCCTGCTATGGGGAGCACAGGGCTCCGTGTGCATCAGCTGCCCGCGCACACGTGTAAATGAGTGTGTGTGTCTGCCACTTCCACCCCCATCTGTGGCCAAAAGAAAAGCCCTCGAAGCAGGGGAAGGGGTGGCTGGGTGCTGGTGGGTGCTGCAGGCTGTGCCGGAGCCTCAGGTCCCCGTGCCCCCCCACCCTGCCCCTCCTCACGCACACTGGGAAGCGGCTCTGCGGTTTCCACGCGCACGTCGAGTTGTGTTCTGTGAGGTGGTTTGCTTGTGGTTTATCAGGATGCTGTCCAATAGCTTAGATCCAGAATGGTTGCTGGGTTCATGGGGATGCACTGTGCCAGGGGGAGGGGACGCAAAACCCCCATCCCAGCCTTAATGGCATGGAGATGCAAGAAGGGAAGCTGGCACAAGCAGCATATGCTGATTGTTCCCTTGACACCAAAACCCTCGGTGCCACCGTGCCTGGCTCTGTGACAAAAGGGAACCTCAGGAGCTCCTCTTGCCCCCACTGCTCAAAAGTAGGGGCAGAGGGAGCCTGGCGCAGCCCCGCTGTGCTGGGAGAGGCTGTGCTCATGGAGCAGCGCCTGGCACAGATGAATCACAGCCCGGGGCTCCGTGTGTGGGCAGAGATGGTTGGAGGTGCAGCCTGCTGCCTCGGCACTGCTTCCGTTAGAGGTTTAAACAACAGCACTGCCCTGCAGCGTGTTCTGCAGCACAGCCCGTGCCCACTTTGCTCCCTGTCCCCCCACGCCACGCTGCCCTGGCTGTGCGCAGTGCCCACAGACAGCACCCAGGATTTATTTTCGACGTCTCCCAGCGTTTGTGTTGCTTTTCTGTTTGTTTGTTTTCTGTACGTGTCGGTTGATTCTCATCTGTCTCTAACTGGTCCCTGTGTCACCTGCGGGCAGTTGCCTCCAGCTGCTCCGTGATCAATGCAGAGCTATTTGCACTATAGTCCTACACACAATTGCACATACTAAATGAATTAATATTTATGGCAGGGGGTGCTGATTCCCTCCCTGTGATTGCATTGTCAGGTCGGGGTGTCCTTTGGGTTGGGTTTTTGTTCTGTTCCTGTAACTGAATCATCCTTTCCTGTTCCATTTTTTTTTTTTTTTTTCCCTCTGCCTAATGTTGTTTAAAAATAATGATGGTGCATCATGTTACTAAGAGTTTCCCCGGATCTTCATGGGGTTGTGTGGTTATTAGCAAGCAGCCAGCAGGGGAGCACAGCCTCTGGGACAACGACTGTGCTTTCTGCAAGCATCCCTGTGCTGTGGGGGGGGTGATGTGGGAGAGCAGCGCAAGGAAAGCAATGCTGCTTTCTCTTGGGGCCACCAGGAAGGCTGGGACCCTCTGTACAGGGCAATGGCAGGATGCAGCAGGGCTGCTGGGGCTTTGCCTTGCACAGGGGCAGCAGTGGGAAAGTAGGAGCAGGGGGGGCTGTGTGGGCTTATGGGAGGTGCAGCCCTGGGTATCACCGATCCTGCATCCTGGCAGCCCAGTGCCTCTCTTTGCTGTAGCACCAGCCCACACTGGGACTTGCTGCACTGGGGCACGGTCAGCAGGCAGCACTGCTGTTGCTACCTGTCGCGATCCCCCTCCTGCAGCACCATCTGGGAAGCCTGGGAAAGTGCTGTGGCCGCTGCGCCAGGCTGCAGTACAGTTGTTGTTCCCACCACAAGAATAAAGCTTTCCTTTTTTTCCAGTGGGTGTTTTCTGGCTTTCTTTGCATTCAGTGAGCAGCTCCCTGCCCTGCGTGGCTTGGTCTGGGAAGGGCCTGACGGGGCTCCTGCACAGGGACTCAGCCCGGACAAAACCCCTGCAGAGGCTGTCCCGCATGAAGGCTGTGCTGCAGGGCTGCTCCCGGCCCCCTCCTCCCACTTCCTTACCCCTGTGAGGACCGCAGAGACAACAGAGCTGCAGAGATAGCAGAGCCCTGCAGAAGCTCCCGGCCGCGACGCTCAGCCCCCCGGCAGCAGCACCTCCAGCTCCACGGGGCGGCTGCAGAGGGACGATCCGAACCTCTCCACCTCTGCGCCCCTCCGCCGGGCCACCAATGCTCCACCGGATCCAAACTCTCCCCGGCCGCAAGCCTCTCACCCACAGGCAGTTTCAGCGCTTTATTGTCTGTCCTGCTACAGTGACCCGCTGTCCTCCAGCGGGGAGGGGGGGGAGGGAAGGGGGCCGCCCGCACGCCCCGCAGTGTCCCGGAGCTGCAGCGGGCTCAGAACTGGCACTTAAGGAATCCCGGCCGGGGCCGCACGCAGCTCCTCCGCCCCGCACCGGGCATGGCTGTGGTCCGCTCCCGCTGTCCTCGGGGTTGGCAGAGGGGCACGGGCTGCTGTCGCCTTGAAAAAGGTGTTTAAATATCACGGTGCTCGGCGTCCGACCGGAGGTTCTTGGCTTTGTGGTTTGCTGTTGTTGTTTGCGTTTTCTTTGCTTGTTTGTTTTGTTTTGTTTTTTAATAGGTTTTTTTTTGTTGTTGTTTTGTTTCGTTTTTTAGAAAAGGAAAAAAAAAAAAAAACAGTGAAAAAGATCGCCTTCCCTTTTATGAGCAGTTCTCAATTTTGGCCAGGAATTGCTGCGCCCACCACTCCTCCAGGTCAATGGGAACAAAGTCTGAAAGAGAGGGGAGGGAGAGAAGGGAGAGCAGCTGGAGAGGAGCACAGCGTGTTCCCACCAGCACCGTCCATTTACCACCGGGAAATAAAACCCTCTGACCCCCATCCTCCCCAGCTCCCTGCCCCAGGGAATGGCTTATGGGCGTTTGCTCTTCTTGGGGACGTTCTCACTGCCCAGCCCAACACCTGGCCCCCTTTACATCCCTGCCGTGCCTTCATCCTGTGTGCCCAGGGCAGCGAAGAGCAGAACCCCACAGCAGAACCAGGGGTGCTGATACGACCCCACAGCCAGACCCCACCGC
Source organism: Tetrao urogallus (assembly GCF_951394365.1). NCBI lineage: Eukaryota > Metazoa > Chordata > Aves > Galliformes > Phasianidae > Tetrao > Tetrao urogallus. The sequence goes on from NC_136828.1 coordinate 1,473,469, forward strand.
ACAGTGCTGGGCCAACCCACCCAGCCCATGAGCACTGACACCCCATGTCCCACCCGCCTGGGCTCTCCAGCACAGCCCGTGGGACCCCCCCCCAATACCCACCCCCAGCTGGAGACAGCCCTGCCACGGGCTCCCCCAGCTCCTGCTCCCCCCCTCTCTCCCCCCCCACACTCCCCACTCACTTTTCAGCCGGGGGTTCGGGGTTTTCTCTACGTACTGCACAGGCCCACGGGCGCTCTCCCCCCTCTGCCCCCCGTCCAGTTGCTGCTCCACCTCCTGCCAGGCTGTGGATGGAGGGCTGTGGATGAACCCCAGGGCAGGCAGCACCCTGCAGCCCCCTCCCCCCACCTTCGTGAGCCCCTCACACCTTCGTAGATGAAGCGGACGTTCTCCTCGTGTGCAGCTGTGTAGCTCTCCTCAGGCACAGAGGTGTGTGGCAGCAGAACCTGCGGCCGTTTGCCGTTCACTCTGTTGAAGATGAGCTTCTGGACTGGGCTGGGGAAAGTGGGGATTAAGGGGAGAAGGGCAACTTGGGGGCACGCAAGGAGCATCACATCCCTGCCATCCTGTGTGCGCCACACAGCCCTTCTGTGCCACCAGCCTGGCACTGTCCGGTCATAGCCACCCCACTCCAGCAGAGGGGAAGGATGGACCAGTGGACACAGCTGTCTGCCAGGTTGCCCCCAAGGAGGCCACAACACTGGGCAGTCCCCAGCCCCTACAGCCAAGCAAAGACACGTACTTTCCAGACTCCAGCTCCGCTCTGGATAGAGGCAACAGGAAGACAGCCCAAAAATAACGGGGAAAAAAGCAGATCAGGGTGCACAATGCTCTGCCCTCCCCACGTGCCCTGCGGGCTGCCCAGCTGGGGACACAGCAGCTGTCACAGCTGCTACATGGGAACCCCACAGCTGCTGCTGCTCTGCACAGCTCTGAGGCAGTGTGCTGCAGGTGCACAGCTCTGCCCAACATGAGGGAAACTGAGGCACGGGGGTGGGACACGGGCCGGGTGCACAAGCAGTGCCTGAGCTGTGGGGTAACACGAAAGCAATGCGACGGAAGCAACAGAGGACAGCTGTGCACCAGGGGAGCAGCTCAGGGGCTGCCTCATCCCAACACCCCTCCAGGAAAGCTGCTGCCCAAAAGGCACGCGGGGCAGCGGGACGAGGTGAAACCATCGGCATGGAACAGGATCCATGTGAAGGGTCAGCACAGAGCCCCGGGCACAGCTGTGGGGCAGGAGGAGTCCGGGAGTCACACCGCTCACGGGACAAAGTCTGAGAGGCCTCAGGAGCACGGGGGGGAGGTGTGCGGGGCCAGGCAGTGACCCCCAAGCCCCCAGCCCCACGCTGCCACCACAGCTGCCCTGAGGGGGGGATGCTCCAGCTGATGTGCGAGGTGTGGGGCGGGGGAGGCATTTCTTGGTTGTTCCCTGAAGGCAGAGGAAAGGGGTCAAAGCTGCCCCTTGTCCACGGACTTTTGGGATCGGGGACAGGGAGTATCGCAGCACAGGGACACGGCCCCCTCCCCCCGCCTCCGGGACCCCCGGACTTCTTCCCTTTTGGCCCCTCGGACTGTGCATGGGGGTGGGGGTGGGCGGGGAGGGAGATACAGCGCCGAGCAGAGGGGCTCCGGGCACAGCGCAGCGATAGGGGCTGACACGGAGAGAACCCCGCGACGCGGCCCCCACCGCCGCCCCTGAACTTTTGCGGCGGTTGCACAACTCCAAGGGTGGGGGCAGGGGGGGGGGGGGGGTGCGGCCCGCGGGGAGCGCACGGACACGGGCACACGGACACATGGACGTACGGACACACGGACATACGGGGCTCCGCGCAGCCCTCGGGGCCCTGCAGGGCGCACAGCTGCGCTGCGGAACTGCGCCCGCGGGGCTCCGCACGGGGCCTGGACGGGGGGGGGGGTTGAGGGGGGGCACAGCAATACGGCCACCCCCGCCGCCCCCCTCCGGACCCCTCGGCGGACTCAGAGCGGTGGTTGCGGTGCCAGTCCCCTCCCCGGGGCCCTCCCCGGAGCCGCGCGGCCGCGGTCACCTTTCCCCAAGGTCACGGCGCGGCGCGGGGCTCACCTGGCGGGGGGCCAGACTCCGGGCTGCAGCCGGCCCCGCGGCTCGCCCACCTTGCTCTCCACCGGCTGCTGCGTAGGACCTGCAGGGGGGGTTGGGGGGGGGTTGCAGGAGTCAGGGCCGGGAGGAGCGGAGCGGAGCGTGCGCCCCGCGGTGCTGCTCCCCCCCCCCGACCCCCCCCCTCCCACCCGACACTCGGTACCTGTGCGGCGCTGCGTGGCCAGCTTGCTGGGGCCGCGCGTCAGCGTGTACATCGTGCGGCCCCTCCGGCACCGCACGGCACGGCCCCGCCGCTCCCGCCGGCCGAGTGCACCCCGCGCCCCGTGCCGGGCCTTTAACGGGCCGGGCCCGCGGCACGCCCCCGGCCTTAAAGGGACCGCGCCGCTCTCGTGGGGGAGAACGCGTGGAGGGGGAGAGAAGCGTGGGGATCGTTAACGCGTGGGATGCGGGGTTGTGGGGTTTGCGGGGCAGCCCTCTGCCCCTCGTGGGACGCGGTGTCACATGGGGTGTGTAGGACGTAGTGCGGGACAGAGGGCGCGCGGCCATGGTGACACGTGGGGCGATGTGTAGGACGGAGGAGGGCGCAGAAACGGGCTTGTGACGGGCGGGAGCTTTGCTCGAGATGAGCACGCAGGAGCCGGGTGACACGCAGAGGGCACACGAGGGACGCACAGCGCCGTGCCAGGGGGCACGGCTGGAGGTGCCGGGGCACGGCAAAGCCGGGGCGCTGCACCGCGTGTTGCGGGGCTGCGGCGGTGCCAGCATCCCTCATTCCGCTTCGGGGGACGCTCAAGGAGGCCTTCCGTTCGGGAAAGGACCGTAGCGGTCCCCGAGCGGAGGTGGCGGCGGCAACGCGCCCCGAACGGCACCGGGCGGCGCGTTGTGACCTTCGGACGGGGCGGCGCGCGGAGGTCTGCACGTGGCCGGGAATGCGGCGCCTGACGGGCAGTGCCGGCGGATCCGCGCACAGCCCCGCTCCTCCGGCTGCGGTGGGGCCGAGCTTCAGTGTGACCGTGACCCTGAGCCGTCTCCGCTCAGGTGGCCGTGCCTCAGTTTCCCCACCCGAGATGGTGGCAGGAATGCTACAAAGGGAGCGCAGAGACGCTCAGCGACAGCGCCGCTGGTGTAGTGGTATCATGCAAGATTCCCATTCTTGCGACCCGGGTTCGATTCCCGGGCGGCGCACAGCTTTTTCTTTTTTTTTTTTTTACTTTTTAAACTATATTTCCTTTCTTTTTTTATTTTTTCTTTTCCTTTTTTAATTTTTCACTTTTTATTTTCCTTTTTTTTTCTTTTTTTGAATTCATTTTAAAATTTCTATTCCTTTTTTCTTTTTTCTTTTCTTTTTAGTTTTTTTTTTTTAAAGCGAATCGCTGCTTTTTGCCCCATTCTGAGCCCCGCGCCCGGCGGCTCTCACGACGAAGAGGCGGCACCCCGGTCCTGGCGGGGCTGCGGTAATGCTGCACTGTGCCTCCGCCCCGCTCGCCCGAACAAGGGGCAGTGACAGGACGAGGGGGAATGGCTTTAAAATAAAAGAAGAGAGATTCAGATGGGATGTGAGGTGGAAATTTTTTACTCAGAGGGTGGAGAGGTGCCGGCACTGCTGCACAGAGCATCCGTGGAGGGGACATCTGTCACGGATGGGCCCTGGGCAGCCCGAGCTGGGGAGGGAACAGTGGCATGGAATCAGATGGGCTGTGAGGGCCCTTCCAACCCAAACCGTTCTGGGATTCTGCCCCTTGCTGCAAACCAGACAGCCAAATTACCTGGGTTCTCCACTTAGATACTTTTATTAAAAAAAAACAAAAATCCAAATCCACAATATTCCACTCTCGCATAGTGCCACATGGCTCCTCTGCTGCGGAACGACTGTCAGCACTGCAGCACCCACCGAATGGCAGAGCAGAGGCTGCCCTCTCACTAACAGCACATGTGCAAAGGCAGTGCTGCTCCATGGGATGCGCAGTGCAGCCCAGCACCATGCCCTGCTCCCAGACCACACCATGCCCTGCTCCCAGCCCTACATCTTGCCCTGCTCCCAGCCCAGCACCATGCCCTGCTCCCAGCCCTACATCTTGCCCTGCTCCCCTCCCGACTGCTGCACGATGTGCTCAGGCCCGAGTCGCACCCAGATGTCCATTCCAGGGATTGCAGCACCGAGCTGGAAGGGATCAGTTTCCATTGATGAAACAAAAATAAACGCGGGCTCTTAAGTGGGGAGGAATTCCTCACCAAGAAATATTGCCTTTGGAGCAGCCTGGTGCAGAAGGGCAGAAATAGCTGCCCGTGGTGAGGCACAGCCGCGTCCTTCCTCATCACCATGACAGGAGCCCCACCATAAAAGTCATCCCTGGGCTGGGGCAGAGGTTCAGTGTGCAGGCTGAGGGCCCTCTCCGTATCCCCATATTTGGGGCTGAGGATCCTGAAGCCCGCTGGGACAGGGCTGGGGGTGCCCTGTGCAATGCTGAGCTGCCATCCTCCATGGTGGTGTTGCAAGCACAGCCTTATTATGAGACATCAGAGATCCCACCTGGGAGATGCTGCTGGCAGCTGAGGCTCTGGGTGTGGGAGCATCCCCTGCCTGGGGCTGATGTGGGGCTGTTCCCCAAGCAGGGACTGTGCAATGGAAAAAGGTGGGCACAAGTGGGGAGGGATCAGCATTACAGGGCTTGCCGTGAGCCCTGCATAGGGGCTGCTTTGGCCATGTGCCCCAGGACCAGAAAAGGTGCTGTAGGCTGGGGAGCAGCACTCCTGCATCACCCCCAAAGCACTGTGGAGGAGCAGGGCACAGAGGAGAGGTTCCCCTCAGGGGCTGTGGCCCTTCTTGCTTGGCCTCTGTGCAACAGGGATGGGGAGAGGGCTGGGGGGCAGCAGGCAGCCACGGCTTGGACTGCAGCTCTGGCTTCATGTCCTGGCAGCTGTAGGCTGTGGAAGGCCACATCTCCCCTCAGAGCTGTGTGGGCTTCAATCGAGGCAGGAACCTCGAGGGAGGAGGGGGGGACATGGGGGCCTGTGAGCCTGAGCAGCCTGCCTGGAGCTGCTGGTGTCCCTGTCCGTCCATCCTTCCAACCCCACGTGCACTGCCCATCCTACACACACTGCCCACAGCATGCAGTTGAGAAGAGTCCTAAAGTGGAGGATGAGGGCAGCTCTGGGAGACAGGGCAGCACTGGGGAGCCCTGAGGATGAAGCTTCTGCCTGCACATCCGTCCATCCACCCATCCGTCTGTCCATCCATCTATCTGACCAGCCCCCCTCTCCCCCGCAGCAACCCTGCTGGTGGTCTGTGGGACGCAGTGCTGCTGCAACAGCTGGTGGAGACCAGAGAGACGGTGGGTGCTGGGCTCCAGGAGGTGCTCCTCGTGCTGGCAATGCTCCCCCACGCCTGCAGGTGCTTTCAGGCAGACACGCTGGCCAGCACCAAGAGCCTCATCTTCCACAGGCTGTGACACACCACACCTCGTGGCGAGGGGGCACAGCATGTCACGCCGTGCAGGAAAGGAGCAGTGTCACACGTGCAGTGCTGCACCCACAGCACCTGGGTGATGGCTTGGGGTCCATCATAATAAGGTGATGCTGTGGGCTTCAGTGCTGTGGGATGGGTATCACGGGGTGGGGAGGTCTGGGCAGACTCCTCTGCAACCCCACCTGGCTCTTTATTGCTGCTGTCTGGGCTGGGGGTACACGGGGTGGCAGTTACAGGGATGGAGCTGCAGAATGGTGATCGTCGCTCAGTAAAAGCTGTGGGTTCAGACGGGTCCCCCTGGGCTCTGCAGCCCGTGTCCACACGGCCCGGCCCTAATCCTGGAAGCGGTTGAGGAGGTCGCAGGTTTTCTTCTCCATCAGCTCGTAGATTTTCTTCACCCTCTTGTCGTTGGCAGCCCGCACGTAGCTGCCGGGATCCAGCGTGGCCATGCCGTCGTGCACGGCGCCCATGATGATGAGCGGCCCGTCCTCAGCCGTCATGTTGGGGCACGGGCAGCTCCAGTCCATGTCGATCAGCGTCACCTCCAGGTACTTGATATTGAAGAACTTGAGGCCCATCTTCTCGTCCTTGAGGACGTCCTCGAGGGCGAAGCGGGCGATGCCGGAGTCCTGGTCCTCCACGATCTCCATCAGCCGCCCCACGATGGCAAAGTCGCTGCGGCAGAGGCTCAGCACCATCTTGCTCTTCAGGCGGCACGCCTTGCACTGCAGGCTCTTGGGGAAGGGGCACACATCCTCGCACGTCTCCTTGCTGTCGAAGTTGTTGTTGTTGCCCTCGCAGCCGCCGTAGACGAAGGAGTGGCACTGCTTGAGGATGTAGTTGTAAGCCCAGCGCGGCTCCCAGTTCTGGCAGGGTCCCTGCACCATGGGCAGCAGGCAGGTGGGCCGGGCGCTGCCCACGCAGGCGGCGCGGCACTCCTCGTACGTCTCAAAGTGGTTCCTGTTGGCCCCGCAGCCGCCGTAGCGGAAGGTGACGCAGGAGCCCTGCTTGGCATCGAAGTGCCAGCGCACCTCCGCGGCCTCGCAGCGCCGCCGGTCCGGCTCCTTCAGGCACTCGGCGCTGGGGAAGGGCTGGGGGCTGCCGGGCCGCGGGGCCGCCCCGGGTTCACGCTTCAGCACCGACAGCGGGAAGTCGGCGCGCAGCAGCCCCGCGGCGTTGCGGGCCGTGCAGGTGTAGATGCCGGCGTCCTCGTGGCGTGCGTTGTAGATGACCAGCTGCCCGATGTTGGTGACCACCACGTTGCCGTACATCTGGTCCGGCCGCATGATGAAGTTCTCGGCGCGCTCGCTCTGCTTCTCCCAGGTGATGTCGGGCCGCGGGCGGCCGCTGACGTCGCAGCGGAAGCTGACGGTGCCACCGGCGCGGACCGACTGGTGGAAGGGGTTGCTGTACAGCGCCGGAGGAACCGGCGGCTCGGGGCCCGCTCCTGGGGTGGGCCGGGCCGTGGTCTCGCGCGGCACCGGGCTGGTGTCGGGCCAGGTGAAGATGTGCTTGCACGGCACGGTGGTGAGGCGCGTGCCACGCAGGCAGGCCTCGGCGTCCATGTAGCACTTGTTGTAGTAGGTGAGGCCGTCGGAGGCGCAGGTGAAGTTGGGCTCCTTCTCGCAGCGGTCCTTGCACTTGCAGACCGGCTGCCCGTCCCAGATGTCGCAGTCGGAGCCCTGCTGGGCGCACACGAAGCTCTCGCAGGACGGCCCGCGGCCCAGCTCCAGTGCCAGCAGGCTGCCGTCGGCAAAGCGCGCGGCCACGCAGCTGCGCAGCCCGCACACGTTGGTGCAGCACTTCTCAAAGCCCTCGCAGTCCTGGCCGGGAGGGGACGGCGGTCAGCACCCCAACACCAACCCTCATGCTAACCCCGGTGCCGATCCCAACACCAACCCTAACCCTGAACTGGATGCAGCCACACAGAGCTCCCTCCCAGCCCCCCACCATTTCCAGGCTGACTCAGCGCTCAGCTCCACCTCAGCCCTGCTGACGGGTGGGAGTGAAGAGCAGCAGTGATGGCCCCCACGGCACAGTGGTACAGGGCTCTGGGCTTCCACAGGCGCCCAGCCTGGATGTGGGCCATTCCTGCCTTTGTGGCTGTGCTGCGCTGTGGCCCGGGGGCTGTGGGCTCCAACGGGCTGAGGTCAGGCAGAACTCATTACAGCGATGAGCTGCAGAGGAGTTGCTCCCTGAAGATGGGCAGCATCGTGCTCCTGCCCAGGGAAAACTGAGTGGCCAGGGGGAGCAGCCCCAGCATGCCAGCATCCCTCAGTAACTGGGTGGGAGCATACTGGGGGTGTGTGATGGGGGTGTTCCAGCCAGGGCTGATGCCGCAGGGCCGTAAGCTGAACCTGTGCCTGCAGAGGTGCTTGAAGCACTTGGGGCACGGCGCACTCCTGGGGTGAGGCTGCAGAGAGGCTGAGTTTGCTGGGCACTGCAGCCACTGCCAGTGGGACCCCCATCCCAACGCAGCCCAGAGCACCCCTCTGCTCACCACCCCCCTCCACCCCCCCCACGGGTGCAGCACCCAAACCCATCCCAGCCATGCCCCTGACTCCCCATAGCTCTCAGCGCTCACCTGGTCTGCCTGGCACTCCCTCTCGCAGGTGCTCTGAGCGTCCACCCACAGGTTGGGGTTCAGCTGGTTGGGGCACACCCCCAGGTGCCGCATCCTGGCCTGCTGTAGGCTCAGCCCGGCGGCGGCCGCCAGCAAGGGCAGCAGCAGGAGCAGAGCCGAGCGCATGGGCTCAGCCCCACCGAGCTGCTGCCCGCCAGGACGTGACCGCGGTCCTGGGCGGTCGAAACTCCTGCGAGGCATCTGTGTGCCCCCCTCCCGCCTCGCCACCAGGCTCGGGGTTGATCACATTGGACGGAGGGAAGGAGACGGAAAGGAAAGTCGGGAGACGGAAAGGAGGAGGACGAGGTGATGTCCAGACCGCTGCGGTTCAGCACGCCGGGTGCACGCTGTCTGTCCGGAGATGCCGCCCCACACCTCGGTCCATCGCTGAGCTCTCAGGGCACCGGGCACGGCGTCGTGTCGCAGCGGCGGCTCCCGGCAGCGCCTCGGCCGCTGCGATGTCCCCGTGCCGGGGGGGCTCAGCGCATCCCTGGCACCCGCAGCCGGGCAGCGCTCGCCGTGCAGTGGCAGCGGGTCCGGGCGCTGCGTGCGTGTGGGGCAGGGTTGGAAGGGGAGGACGGGAAGGTTGTAATCTGAATCCCCTCCCTTCTCACTGATGTTTCTGGGTGTTTGGAATGGAAAAGGCGCTGACCTCAGCCTCTAACCCCGTCTGAGCCGATCGGCTGGACAAACACAGGGGGGAGATCAAAGGCAGAATGCGGAAAGTCTCCAAAGGGAGAGAGTGAAAGGAGGGGAAAAAAATGCCCGGCCCATGGAGCCGAATTCCTGCAGGATGAGAAAACAGCCAGAGCCTGTTGCCCGCCCCGGGCCTGCGGGTGGGAGGCAGCCGCAGCCCCCGGCCCCGCAGCATCTCCAGCTGCAGCGTGGGGCGTCACGGCAGCTCCGTGGGGCCACGACCCCCATCTCAGGCCCACGTTCCCTCAGCTCCTGCCGGCCGTCCAGGGCCCCACGAGCGCCCAGGTTTGTAGCCAGCCCCCGTCCCCGCTCCAGCAAGCAAATGCCGATGATTTACAGCCCGGCTTTGAGACCTGCCGTGCACCCCGAGCGGGGGAGCGCCTGGCCGTGCCAGACCGCGGCTGGACACTGCAACCCCACCTCCGCTCGTAGAGCACCTCCGAAGCCGGCCCTAAGCTGGCAGGAGCCGGCCCCGCTCCCAGCCAGACTGCCCTAATCCCCGCTGGAGACGGACCTGGGTGCGGGGGGGGGGGGGGGGGGAGCGTTAACTCCTGCAGCGCTGCTGACCGCGGCCCCGCGCCTTTGTCCCAGCGCAGCCCGGAGCCCCAGGAGCACCGAAGTCCGCACAGCCCCGCACAACCCGGCCGCGCTCCCTCCCCTGGGTTCCCGTCCGTCTGAGCCGTGCCAGGAGCCGCTGCGCGGGCAGGGAGCCGAGCGGGGCCGGCTCGGACGGCACGAGGAGGAGCCGCAGCCCCCCAGCGGGTACACGGCGCTGCGGAGGGTCGGGATGCGGCCGGGGGAGATAAAGCGCAGTGCTGAGCCGGCCCTGAGCACGCGGGAGAGGTTACGCTGCCCTGGGACGGCGGGCAGGATGGGATTTTGCAAACAGGGACTTGGTTGCGTCAGAGCAGCCCAACCTGAGAGGTGGCACCGCGGCCTGCAGCTCAGCCCCATGCGCACAGCCCTGTGCGTGGAGAACCCCCCCGTGCCGTCCCCAAAGCGCACGCTGCAGAGTTCCCCGTCGTACATCCAGCTCCGCACCCATCCTCCGGGGCACCGGCACAGCCCCCCTCCGCCCTTAGGGCAGAAGCAGCGATCCTCCCCCATGTGATAAACCTTTTCCACGTGAAGGCGCTGTCACAGCTTCTGCCTTTCCAACACCCCCCGTTCTGCGCACTGAGGTGCAGTAAGGATGGCTCCCACCGTCATTTCCCCCACCTGAAGCCAACACAGCCGCTTCCAAGTGGGGCAGTGAGAAGGAGGAGCATGGAGAACAAAAAGCTCTCCGTGCCTCTTCCCCAGGCAGGCTTTTACCTTAGCTCAGGGCTTTCCAGGCTGCAGCCGCTATCTGATTTCCCCCCCGGCTCCCTCCCAGACTCAGCAATATTACACTTAAGCTGTTAAAACAAGCGTGGCCAGTCTGGTACGAAGTGGAAAATCTGATCCTGGGGCAGCGAGAGGGCAGGGGGAGAGGGAGGTCATGGGGAGGTGGGCTGAGAGCGGGACAGGGTGGGGGCTCACCATGGCTGGGGGGCTGCACAGCCTCACCGCCTCCCTGCGGCCATCAAAGCCGCTCCATGGGTCAGGATTCAGCAGGTCATGCCCAGCTTGGGACACAACCTCCTTCTCCTCCTCCTCCTCCTCCTCCTCCTCCCCAGCATCTCCCCCCAAAAGAGATACGACTCCTGCACCTCCTGCTTGGCAGTTCAAAACAAAAAAAGGCTTTAATTTATACAAAACAAACCCATGTATAATCAGTTGAACAACACTGACTGACTGTACAAAGGAATACAAAAATAAAAGGACAGTCCAAAAAAACCCCTCAGGAATGGTACAAGTGGTGGGGAGCAGCTACAGACTAGTGTTGACATCAGATGCAAGAACCTCTTTTCCTTTTAAATTAAAAAAACAATAACAATAAACGGCCGAACAAACACTCCGGGTCCATCTTCCCTTCTCCTTCCAGATGGGATCTTCTCGACTTACAGGAACAAAAAGAACATCAGCTTCGGGCAAAAGGAGCAGGAGGCGGCACAGGGACCGAAGCAGAACCGAGCAGAGGTGTGTGAGGGCAGGGATCCCGGGTGCCTGCAGGCAGGAGGCGGCCACGAGCGCCCCTCTCAGCGCCGGTGCGTCACCTGTCGGCTGTATGTCCCCAGCCTGCCAGGCTGCAGAGCCAGCGATTGTCTTCTGCCTTGTGTTAAGTGATGGCGAACAGGTGCCGGCCGTCTCAGACAGGTTCTGGAAATCCCTCGGACTCCGTGCCGAAATCGGCGCTGCTTTGCTCTCGAGCCAAATCAGCACTACAAAGGATTCTTCTCCTCGCCTCGGCAAGGGCTTGAATTCTCTCCTCGCTCATTTGACCCGGGCAATAAAGCGTGCCAGGGCCAAGCTCTGAACTCCCCCCCCCGGCACCAGGCTTTGTTTTGCAGGGGGCTGTGTGCACCGAGGGGCATCAGCTCGGCAGCATGGCTGCGGCTTCATCCTGCCCCGCAGTGCAAGAGGGGCCCCGAGCCGCTGGCTGCGGGACACAGCAGCACTGCTCTGCTCCACGCGGGTGGCTCCCAGCGCTCACGGCGCGGCTGTCCCAGGGAATCCATTGGCACCGCTCAGTAAAGCTGCCAGCCCCCAGCCTGGCAGCATTTCAGTCTCCAGGTGAACCGGCAGCACAAACAAGACGCTGCCGTGGGATGAAGCCGCAGACGCGCAGGCCCTCGCTTGACATCCCCCACACCGCGCACATCTCAGTGCAGCACGCGTCCTCCAAAGCACCGCAGCAGTCCCGCACCGCTGGGCCCTGGGCTCCCTCCTGTTTCCTGCTGCAGCCCTGAGCTGAGCACCACCCCCACGGGACATGCAGCCCCGCTCCAGCTCCTTCACGCTCCAGCAGGAAAAGCCGCTCGGTCCCTTCCCACCTTCATCCAGGAGGAGCCGGAGCTCGGCGGGATGCCTTCGGGAAAGCAGAGCAGGAGGCCAGGGCGCGGGGCCGACACGGGGTGGCAGTGCGAGGATCCAGGAGCGCACAGAGCGCGGCACAGGGGAGGTGGGGCTCCGGAAGGGATGGCCGAGACTTGCACTGACGCAGGACGGTCCACGTCTTCCCTCTGCTCTGGACTCGGCTCCTCGGTCCCTGCTGGCTCTGCGTCCTCGTGCTGAATGAGGCACCTGGGGGGCTTGGAGCCGCCGCTGCCTCGCATCAACCCCACACCTCCGCCTCTCCGCTCTGCCCCTCAGCTCTGCTTCGACCCCAGCCTGCCCCCGGTGCTCACACTTTATGGAATGATCAAAGTAAAGCAGCTTGGGGGGTATGGAATGCACTGATGGTTCCTTCCTTCTGTATATGCAGCATTCAAAAAACCTCCTATCGACCCATGCGGTGGGTCAGAGTCCCTCACAGCATTTGTGTACTCTCATCTTCACATCCTCCACTTTGCCCCTCTGGCTGCCACTGGTTAAATTAATCCCCTGCTTTATTTACATGGCTGCATAAAATTTTCCCTGACTGCTTCTTAAAAAAAACACCTTACAAAACAAGTGATATATATATATATATATATATATAATATTTACATAAAGAAAGGCAGAAGGTAAACAGACTGCTTCCTTCAGCCTCCTCATGGCCAACTCCTGCCTTTTTCAGTTCAGCTTTCTTTTTTTTTTGGCAACAGCAGGTTAACATCTTGGTGAAAACGGTCACTTATTTCCCTCTCCCCCCCCTCCCTTCTCTTTTTTAGTTTTGTTTTTTAATTCCTCAACTACATCCAACAGCCACTATTGCACCAGCAATTCGCTCAGGACTCCAAGAGTTAAAGCCGCAGCACAGATTCTCCTTGCCTACTCCCTTAAGCCTCTCAATCTGCCATTAAATCCATTTCTCCATCGAAACGGGATGAGCTTTTTTTCCCCCTCTTTCTCCCCCCTTCCCCAACCCGGCAGCTGCTGAATTCTCCACCCCAGGCCGAGAGGTGAAGCCCAAAGCATTCCCAGAGGGTCACCTGGCAGAGTCCTCTCCCCCCTGCAGCCGGCAGCACGCTTCACACCCGGGGCCAAAGCAGAGCACATCCCTGATGCCTGCGTGCAGCGCGGGGAAAGCAGCCGAGGCCCATCCTAAAGGATCCTTGGAAAGGGTGCAGTGTGCAAACATCTGTACATGGGCGTGCGGGAGCACACGGAGCTCACGGCGCCCGTCCTGCTAAGAGATCTTGCAGTTGTTGCGTGAGCAGTTCTGGGGGGGGCTCTGGGGCGGCCGAATGGATTTGGATCTCTTCAGGCTGTTGCCTTTGCTGCTGCTGCCTCCCCCGCTGCTGGCCAGGGAGTAGGAGCGGCCGTGCATCATCACCGCGTTCATCCCGTTGGCCATGGAGAAGGATTTCAGGTGGCTCTTGATGGTGACGGGCAGCGGCAGCTTGTCGATGAGGTGCACGGGGGTGCAGGAAACGATGGCTCGGCAGCACAGGTCCTGCAGGCTGAACACTGCGGGGAGGAGAGAGCGGACAGTCAGGACAGTCAGGGCCGACGCGGCGCAAGGCTGCCTTCTTCCTACACCTCTTTATGCCATGCAGCTCTTGCTGGTCAGGGGAGAAGAGCTAATGGCAACTCCACCGGAGCCCTGAGCAGAGGCACGGAATCATTTGTGTTGGAAGAGACCTTTCAAGATCATCTGGTCCGGCTGCCCTGCAATGAACAGGGACGCCTACAGCTCCATCAGGCACTCCAGCCTGACCCCGAGCATCTCCAGGGACAGGGCACCACCAGCTCTCTGTGCAACCTGCATCAGTGCTTCACCAAATTACGTTTGTTAGAACAACAACCTGGGAATAAAGGCCTCCCAGGCTGCAGCTGAGTGCTGCAAGCCAGCACAAGTCCTCAAGACATGAGCTTTGGTGCCAGCACTGGGCTCAGGCAGCACTGTCTCTCTGCTTGGTGCAGCCCTGCTCATGGTCCCACTTCCCAGTCACCATTTGGCCCCAAGGAGAGGTCTGGGAAGGAGGCAACGTGGCCAGCTCTGCTGCAGGGCAGCCTTGCCTGGGACCTGCTCAGTGAGGAGCAGCTGCAGGGACGGCTCTTTGCAGGGTGCTCACAGCAATGAACATCCCTTCAAGCCAGGAGAAGGCTTGCCAGCATGCTCTTAGCTCAGCTGAGCCACATGAATGAGCTGTGGGAAGCCCGTGGGATGGGATTTCCCAGTAGCCGGCCACAGGAGGGCACACGTTCACCTCCAGCCGCTCACTGCTCCCAAGCAGCAAGCAAAGCTGCCTCCAGTCCTAAAGAATCTGGCAGAGCACTTGGCCAGCAGGGCCAGCACACAGGATCTGCTCTTGCTCACTGGGACAGAGTACCCAGACAAAGAAAGGTCACCCGGATGGGAGTGTGAAACTCCTGCTTCTCAGCCTGTCAGTCAGACATGCTGCTACCCCCAGCTAGGAACAGGGGATCCCAAGACTGTTTTGCTTCAAATTCAACGGGCTGAGACATAAGGCAGGCTCTGTTCATGCCACAGACTGTGGACCTGGGTATATATGGAATACCTCAACTCACTGCTCCAAGCCTACAGCAGGGATGGGGTTTAGCCCCATTCAGCTCCTTGCCCTGGGCTCACCCTGCCTCCCTATCTCTCTGGAACAGGAGATACAGGCTCAGACAAGGCTAAGGACAGAGGTGCTTACGCTTGGTGCATCCCACACACACAATCATCTGATTGAAGTGCTTTCAAGTTGTGAGCTTAATTGCCTTTAGCTTTACCTAGAGTAAATGCAGAGGTGTAAGGATGTCCCAGAGCAGTTCAGAGCCTAGACATGCTGAACTGCCCTCTGGAGCTGCACCAGTACGGGCAGCTTGCTCTGGCTCAGCTCTCCTGACTCGAAGCTGTTCGCCAGGGCAGGCGCTCTCAGATCCCACAGGTATGAGCACACAGACTCACACACAGACTCACACACAGACTCACACACAGACTCACACACAGACTCACACACAGACTCACACACAGACTCACACACAGACAGCCCCATCTGGGCGCTCCCTCTGCTCCAGCCCACACACAGCCCCCTTTTCTCACTGCCCACCTCGGTTGGGCCTCCAGATCTTCTCCATGCCGTGCCGCATGAGGACGATACGGGACAGCTCTGTGAAGGACTCGATGACGTTGAAGTTGCACAGTGGGCTGACCTCAAAGAACGTCATGCAGTTCTTCTCAGCGTACGCCCGGGCCTGCTCTGTGGGCACCTGTCGTTTGAAGGCCAGGTGAAGTCTGTTTCCCACCAGGATCCGAGGCACCCCTGGGGCATGCTGCAAAAAGAAAAACGGACGTGGAAAAATAATCATGGCTTGTCTTTAGTGAGAGCAGCCAGCCCTGCCTAACTTCAATGGAGGTGAAGAGCAAGACAGAGTAGAAGCTGCTCTGATGCTGAGCAGTCAGTGCTACATAAAAGAGGACAATTCATTCTCTCCTCTCTACAGTTCACTTGATAGGGAACCACAGCACAACCACTCCTGTTCCCGTATCAGAGGTGGCCCCAGCCTGGATTTTGTTACAGACCTCTGCACTTTGGTGCCACATTTATCTCCCCGGCCTCCCCTCAGTGTGCCTGGCCCCTGGGCCAGAAGGGCAGCAGCCCCAGTGCGAAGGGATGGTGTTTGGTAGGAAGCCAGCACGCTCCTGGGCCCTTCATGCAGCTCACCTCATCTATTTCCTTTATCCATCGATCTATCCCATCAAAGGACCAGCGGTTGGTGATGTCATACACCAGGAGAATTCCCTGATGGAAGAAAACGTGCAGTCACCAGGTTGCATATGAGGCAAACTAAAAGGGAGATTCACCCAGAAGACCGCTTCTAGACCCCAAAACTGAAAGGCTCAAAGAATGTTCCTCCAGTTGCATTATTTATGTGCTTGATAGGGATAAAATTGATGCAACAGGTCTATCATAGAATGGTCTGGGTCACAGAACACAGTGCTCACCCAGTTCCAACCCCTGCTGTGTGCAGGTCGCCAACCAGCAGCCCAGGCTGCCCAGAGCCACATCCAGCCTGGCCTTGAATGCCTGCAGGGATGGGGCATCCACAGCCTCCTTGGGCAACCTGTGCCAGTGCCTCACCACCCTCTGGCTGAAAAACTTCCTCCCTCCTCATATCCAACCTAAACCTCCCCTGTCTCAGTTTAAAACCATTCCCCCTTGTTCTGTACTTAACTCAGATCTGTTGGGGAGGATTTTGCTCTTATTTCCAACAAGTGATCGACTCTGGAAAAGACACCAGTTCTGTTTTGGTCAGGGGGTTTCCAAAGAACCACCTCAGTGACTCTGCATCCAGAGGAGCAGGGCTGTGCTTTGTGCACTCCTCCTGCACAAACCTGATGGCCACTGCTCAGCCCCGTGAGCAAGCCAGAAGTGCTTCTGGGGACGGATCCAGCTCACGTGGAAGGCAGCTGGACTGAGCTGAGAGCAAAGCAAACAGCCCAAGCCTGACTGCAGGGTGTCACAGGGCAGGCAGCTGGGCAGAGCCAGTCCTCCTGGAATCAGGAACCCGCAGGGAACAGCCAGCCCTACAGCAAGTCCTGGTGCAAAGGAGATCTTAAGGTGACAAAATTGAGAACTACCTGCTACCAGGAGAGAGACATCACTAAAATAAAGTGCATTCTGTGGGGGGGGGGGAAAAAAAAGACAGGACTGGGGGGGAACCTCTACTTTCCTCATTTGTTCTGCCTGTTTTGACTTCCAACTTCCAAAGCTGCACATGTAAATGAATGATAATCAGGAAACAACAGAGGAAGAGGTTTGAGGACCTCCTTCCAAGACAAACTGCCAGGGCATTCAATAGGCCCTACTTGCTTTCTTTCTGGACTGACAAGTTCCTTGAGCCAACAGAAACAGACCCAAGAGCTGGTTTGTGAGGACAGCTTCTGCCAGAACCACGCTCTCAGAGCAGAGTGGCTTTAAGCTTGCTGGCAGCTGCAGCCTGGATCTGCTTTGCAGAGCAATCAGGATAAAACATCAGCAAAACCACAACCCCAAGTTCTCAGGATCTAAGTGGAAGGTCAAGATCACGCTCTTTAACTCTACACTGTCTGCCAGCACAGCTTCCCAAGTCATAACACAACTCCACACACACACTTTGAGTTCAGATTGTCAAGCAAAGCTTCCCAAGAGCAGACACCAAGGCCACACTGCCCAGTGCCCCAATCCTGTCTCCATCCTCCCCAGCTGGGGCAAATGGGAGGAAGCAGCTCCATGTGGGGCTCAGCCAGGGGACCTTGTGCTTCTCCCAGGCAGCACAGGTGTGCTCCAGACACTGCCTCCCAAATGAACATCACTGTTTTCTCCCCTGCAAAGAACAGCTTGCAGACACGCACGCACACAAGGAGCTGGCTCCAGCTCTGCAGACAGCTCTGAGGAAGAGCTGTTGGCTTTTTTTTTTTTCTTCCAGGTTTATAAAGAAAAAAGATTCTTGTGGAATAACATGTGCAGAATTGTAATCAACCAGACAGATGAACAGATTCCCATCTGCAGCCTAAAACCTTCTTTAAGTGCCCCGATGGCTCGCAGCACCCCGACATCTTCATACCTCTCAGTATTTAGCATCACAAGACACCTTGTGAGAGCACCTGAGCTGAGCAGCCTCTCCCCAGCCTGCCCCTAGGTGGGCGGGAGAGGACTTTATCCCCCAGCACTGTCCCAGGATTTTTCACAGTTCATTTTCAAAGTCCATTTCCAGCCTGCTTTTGTTCCACACTTCTGGGATTGGTGCAAGCCTGAGCTCCCAGTGACAGATTTCCACGTGAGTGCATCACGCAGTGAACAAAGAACAGGGATAATCTGTTATTGTACCCAGCAGCACACGTGGACCCCTACACTGCCAGAAGTCAGGCTTGTTTACAGCAGGAGCTCACACAAAGTCCTGTCCACATAATCAAAGAGAATCAAACCACATCTCTGTCTGGCTTAAGCACCTGCAGCAAGCAGATCTGCAAGCTTTGAAAGGTGGCAGAAGCAGCGTGCTGGAAAACAAGTGCTCCCACCACTGCCACAAACCTCGGCACGCAGAGGACAGGGCAGCCAGGAGAGCCTCACTTGCTGCTACTGTGCACCGATGGAACAAAGCTGTTGGTTGCTGAGGAAGCCTGGAAGAACCCCCAGACTGGACTTTTGCAGCCCGCAGGACTAAGTAAGCCATAAACAAAGACAGCAAGGAGAACACCATGTCCCTTCTCCAGCTGGCACCTGGGACCTTGGCCCAGGGCACCGCTCCCTGCTGCCAAAGCATTTCCCAACGGCATAACACATGGGGGGTTATTTATCACTGAGCTGGCAGTAAGCACTGTGACAAGCAGAGCTGACTCCTCCAGCAGCTGGACGCCCTCAGAATGACCAGAGGCAGGTAGAGTGTTTGCAGCACCCTGAAAGCTGCACAGCCTGCATCTCGGAGCCTGCTGAGCTGCCAAAAAGCCCACAGCTCTCTGCGTGCTGAGAAGCCCTGAGTGGGATTGACAGCAACCACTCAAACCTGCTGCCAAAGCAGAACTCAACAACACTCATTGTTCTGTTAGGGCTGCAGCCTTGCTGTAAGATGGGAGCGTTCCTCAATGTCACTTTGACTTTCTGTGATAGTCTGTAACCATTCCTGAAGGAATTCTTCTGTCACACTGCCTGGAGAGCTGGGACTTGTCTGCATTGGTTGAAAGAGGTCCCCTCGTTAGAAGCCAGCTCACCAGGGACAGCAAGGCTACTCTGAGATGTTTCCAACAGAGCGACATTCCTCCCCAACAAGAAAACCACACAGCTCCAGAGCCAGAAGCCTGAACAGCAGCATGAAACCCTGGGCAAGGCACCAAGGTGCTCAGAAAGAATCCTGCAGCCCAGGTTGAGCAAAAGCACAAAGCTCTGCTGTGTCAGAAAGGAAAGCTCACAAGGTCTGGCTCCTACCTGGGGACCACTTTTCCATTTAGCAAGGGTTTAACTTCAGGAGATTAAATTCTTATCATTCCATTCAAGAAGCAACGAGGTGGGAAGGGGAGCCAGGTGTGCTTCCCTTACTTGCAGATGCTTTTCACCCAGCAGCTGTTCTGTGTATTTTCCTAAGCTCTCTCCACTCATGTACACGTACCCCTTCTCAGCCAGCTCCAGCAAGGGCCAGGCCATGGCACCTGAGCACCTCCTGCTCTCCCAGCAGCCTCACAGCTCTCTCTGGAAACCCAGCTCTCACTGAGTTAGTCCTTGTTATTCCTTAAAGGAAGCCCAGCCCAGAAGCCCCATCTCTGCTCAATAAAAGCCTTCTGCTTGTTTCCAGCACGAAGGTGTTCATGGCCGGTTTACACCAAGCTGTTCTTGCACAAATATTATGCTGCACTTTAAGCAGAGTTTAACCCCTCTGGCATCTCTTTGCTCTTCCTGAGCTCCTGGTTTGTTAAGTTAGAAAAAGCTGTTTCTCTTGCTTCCAACAGTGCTTGCATCAGGCTTCCCACAGAACTCCTGAAGTCTGAGGACACCAAGAGAAAAGAGAGGAAAGCAGAGTGCTGAAGCACAGAAACTCAGCCCAACACACAGCACTGAGCACGTCTGGAAGAAACAGGGAACTCAGGAACACTTCATGCCTTCCTCACCACCCAGACCACACTGGGTTGAGCTGTCTTTATGCTATCAATAAAACTGTGTTACCAACTACTAGGTGGCAGCTTGCTCCCAGAGGAAGGGCAGCTCTACCCAGCTTTGACAGAAGTACCTATTTCCAGCATGCAGAAGCCAACAACTATTCAAGCCTGTTCCTGCAGCAGAGATCTTCATCATTCAAATCTAACATCCCTCTTGCATTGGTTAACCATGAAGAGTTTGAATTAGCATACTTTCTGCTTTCAGAAGACGTGGAGGTTATTTCAGAGACACCTGCATTCCTGCTCATTCAGGAACACTGCTGGGGTGCCACATGGGAGCCAACCACCTGAAGCTGTACTTCAGACCTGGAGAAAACTGCACCAGGGCTGCAGCTCTCAGCCTTCAGAAGGCACCCGCTCACTCTTCACTGTGCAGCACTCATCACAAGAACATCTTTGAGCAGGCAGTGGAGACGTTTCACTTGGGAACTCTCTCTTCTTCAGGCAGGCTTGCTGCTTCTGGCTGTTTTGCAGTTACAAAGGGTAAAGACTGGTTGTTGTTGGGACCAAGGCATCACAGCAGTTCTCTGCAACAGGGATTCGTGGCACAGACAAAAGACAGACCCTGAGAAAGAAGCATAAGCTGCACTCTGTTGCCTAAGTGAAGTGCATACTCCAGCACTCAGCAACAGACCATTCATGGTACAGGTGCCTCTGCCAAGCTGGCTGATCACATTTACTTGAATGCCTGTCCACGTGTTTCCTTGAGGATGGTGTGCAGGTAAGATGGACAAGGCAAAAAAACCTTCCCCACTGTACAGTGAGAGTTCCTAAAGCAATGCTGATGAATAAAGCAGAAGGGTAAGATGTTACCTCTAAACCAAACACGATCAAGAACCTCATTACAAGGAAGGAAGGTAAAAGAAAGCCGTTTCAAGCTTCAGGTCAGCTGGCTTCTTCCATCCAGCCTCAGGCGTGCTGTGTGCAGAAGACAGGCTGCAGGAACCCAACGGATGCACTCCCAGTGCCTTACAGCTCTGCTTCAGTTGCTAAACAGACACATATCTTGATCCATCTGAACATTCTCACCACCGTTTCTTTCACCTTTCCCATCTGTCCCAGTTCATCACATGGCAGCCACAAGTTCTGGCACACACTGTGCAGGCTCTGCTGGCTGGAGCCCTGTGCAGACACTGTGCTTGCTGCTCCCTGTTTGATTTGGGCATTTGACAGCAAGGTCTCAGGAAGACTGCCCAAAGCCAAGCCATGTGGCAACCAGAAAACCACAGTGCCCCATTGCGTGCTTATAAGGGAAAGGACACCACCTCAAGCATGCAGGTTGCATTAGGACTGGAGCTCTGTACAGTTCTCTGAAATACAGTGTGAGCAGGGTGAAGTTCTGTGTAGAAGAAGGACTTTTGCCAAACTTTTTGAATAAGAAAAGAAAGGCAATCACTGTAGTTCTTTTAACTTAATGAGATTTTTTTATTTTTTTTTTTAAGCTAATGATCCTTTATCTGGAGGGACTCTGGGATGTTACTCAAAGGATGACTATTAATACATCAAAAAAGCACTGTTAAATAGCATTTCTTTCAGAAGACCAAAAGATTTCACTAGCCATTCACCATCTAGATGCTATTCTGGAACAAGGCCCAAAGGAGAAGCTCAAAATTTAACTCTTTGTTTCATGTTTTAAGGAACTTAGTTTAAGATCCAAGTGAGCTGCTCTAGTTGCAAGCCTGCACCAAACATACAAGCAGGAGCCACCTTATTTTTGGAACTGATTTGGTGGCAATACAGAGGAAGAACTCCATTGGGAAAGCTGGTGTTGTTTTGAAACATACCTGATAAGCCTCTGAAATTAGGAGCCCCCAGATTAAAGCTAAGGCAGATCTCAGGTTAGAATTGCCTCATTCTCTGTAATTCCAACTTCTCAACCCTCGTCTAGAAACAACAGACAGCAATCCATTACAGAACGTCCCAGCAGCAGCCCAGCAGTGTCACTCACTCCTCTGTCTCCTATCATTCCATAAAACAAGAAAACCAGAGCACAGGAATGCCTGTGGTGCCTCCTGGTATTTTCACAGATCCCATCCTTTTGATGCTTGATTTGCCTCAGAGCTTTTTGCTATGACATGAAAGATTGTTACAGCCCAAAGAAAAGGACTGGCTCCTTCAAACACGGGACAGCAGTGCTCACCTGGGCTCCTCTGGAGTACGACCTGAAAATGGTGCAAAATCTGCCTTGCCCCGACGTGTCCCTGAAACAAAGAAAGCCTGTGAAAGGTAGGAAGAAACAAATCCCAGACTCCACATCTCCCACTGAGCTACAAATGGGAAAAGTGGCACCTTACAAGAAAGGGAAACACAAAATAGAAGGAGCGTATGCAATCACATAGGGCAGAGAGATAAATGAGCTGTTTGTTAGAAAAATGAGGACATCAGTTCCTGAGAGAGCAGGATTCTAATTAAACCATGAAATCATACACCCTTAGAGTCAGTCTCTGAGGCTGAGAATGTGTCATTCATTCCCAGTGTAACAGTTCACACAGAACACTAATATTCCAGTTATTTCATACACGCCTTGGTAGACAAGTTTGCTTTCATGTTTCAGGACCTGTGTCACTCCCTACTCGATCCAGCTGAAGCACAACAGGGGCAGGCTATTCTTCCTGCACTGTTGGGGCATCTTAGCAGTTTATATCTCAGAGCAGGACCAGATGGGCTCCAGCTCTTCTTCCAGTGCTGACAGGTAAGGAAGGGTCACCTCTATGTGCAGTGCTCTCACTTCTCCACCCCAGTGCCAGGGATACACCCTGCTCTCCAGGCACTGACTGTATGGTGACCAAGTCATGGACAAATCCAGGCTTCCGTAGGAACTGAGGGCTTTGTCCTCCTAATTCTATGTTTCCAACTCTAGGATTTCAGTGGAGTCCAGTATTACCTTCAAAACAGTATCACTCCCTTAGAGCTGTATGGGAATGGAGTCAGCTGTGGTGGAGAAAGGCTGAAATGGAACCACTTTGGCAAAGGACAGCATGCTGCTGTTGCTGCTCAGTCACAGAAAGGGGTCTGATTCACTAGGATAACTTACTGGGTAGAGGAGCTACCAAGCCTCAGCATACAGCCAGGGATGCTCTGCACTGGCCATGCTGTGGCGCAGCTCAGAAGCCAAACTCACCAGAGCTCCAGCTTGACCCTTCTGCCGTCCAGCAGGATGGTAGTAGTCTTGTAGTCAATTCCTAAAGAGAAAAGAAGAGGGGTCAAACAGGCAGGGAGGTGGTGATGCTGAGAAGCCTGCCCAGAGAACGCAGCTGCTGCTTTCCGACTGCAAGGACAAAAGGAGTGAAGAACTACAAGGCACGCACACCTGCTATGCTTGCTAATAGAAACATGCAAATTAAACTGTTTACTTCATTAAACAAGGAAAGTCTCAAACTCGGCGATGGAAGAACTGACTCAATGTGAATGTATTTTGGAAGAACGTTACTTTTTCTATTACCATCCTCTACACTCATCCTTGAGGGCACAGCAGCACACAGCAGCCCGTACTGCAGAGCAACGCAGGGCAGTCAATGTGAGCGTTGGGTTCCAGTGAGAGAGAAGCCCAGAAACCCTCAGTTACAAGCCCCACCACGGCACGGCCATGCTCCATCACCTCTGTATTTCATTTTCCTTCCTCTCAGCAGGGGAGCAATGTGAGGGGTTTCACATTAGGGCCACGTGTGCCTGCGAATCAGGCTGATGCAACTTCAGGAGGTTCCTCCAGCAGCTCGGCTGCTGAGCAGGCAGGGGCAGAGCAGGCAGAAGGCACTCCTTCCTCAACAACAGCTGAGAAAACAGCACGGACAACTGCTTCCCATAGGGCCCCAGCTCCAGAGCAGCAGAAGACCCCGAAATTACAGTCACATGAGGAGTGCCCAGCACCTTCAGACACAGATTTTATGCACAGCCACCCTTCCTGCAGCTTCCCTGCAAGCTCCTGTACATCTGGTTGATCTCTACCACTTGCTGCACCCACTGGAGAGCATGAAGTAATTTACAGCCATCTGTAGCAATGCCAAGTAACTTCCCTCCGATTGCATCAGCTTCATTCTCTCCTCCAGCTACTAGATATCAAACTCTGAACATGTATTAAAAACTCACTGCTGAGTAACCACCTGTATGTCCCTTCTGCAACAACACTGCCCTGAAAACCAAACAGACAAGTTTGTCAATAAGGCAAATGGATTTTTGTCTGAGTCATCAGCAGGAGCTCCCTGTTAGAGAGAAACAAATTAGATTTCAGTCTTCGCAGGGTGCTATAAAAAGCAATCAAGATAATTATCTTAAATTCCAACTATTTCCAGTGCTTTATCACAGAAAATAGATAGTTTACTTTTTATCGTCCTCCAGAGACGAGTGGTTTGTATTTATTTGCTTGGCAGATATAAAACCCGCATCCCTGGGGACAGCAAGCAGCAGTGAGCCTGCTCCATGCCCACGAGAGAGCAGAACATCCCTGTGAATCCTCTTAGCTCCCAAAGCAGGGCAAAGTAAGAGGCATCAACATCCAGCACCTCGTGCTCACAGCACACAAAGGAGGGCACAAGGGCTGGGTTTCACACTCTGGGAGCTGCCAGTCCCCTGGTCCATGCACAGCTCCTCCTGCACATCGCAGCTGGAAGAGAAGAGCAGTGGCCTTTGGGGATGGCACCGCTGAAGGACCGTGATGAAATCAGCCTGAGGAAGCTGTGTGCACCCAAGCAAAAAGCAAAGCTGTTTTGTCTTTTTATTCTAGGCTACAATCAGCATTTAAACACACGTGGTAAAGTAAGCTGCAAACTAGCGATGCCTTCCAGGCTGGATGCAGCTCTGGGCAGCCTGGTCTGGTGGCTGTGACCCTGCATATAGCAGTGGGGCTGAAACTAGATGATCCTTGTGGTCCTTTTCAACCCATCCTGTGATTCTTTTGTGTCCAATCCGCATACACCCACATTTGAATTAAGGGCTAAATGTACAAGTTACTTTGAGCAAAAAACCTCCACCTACAAGCTCAGTGGTGAGAACAAAGACTGTGCAGCTGCAACATCTGTGACAGCTTCAGCTCTGCTTCCCCTCTGCATGCACACAGTGCATCAGGCCAGCTCAAAGGGACCCTTCCATTAAAGCTTGCACCTAACTGTTCTGGGGAGGGATCTGTCCTGCACTGGCTCGGTGCTCAGAGCAGGAAGCAGATCCTATGTGACACAAGCCAAACCCATGTGCTGCTGCCCTGCCAGCCACAGCCACCCCTGAACTCAGTGCAGCACTGAGGGGGATGCAGAGCAGGGCTGCCCCTCCCTGGCCCTGTCCGAGGCGCTGCTGTGCAGCCTAGGCTGGAGCTCAGCTCCTTGTCCCAGAGCTGCTGCCCGGCCGGGCACAGCAGCCACTAGATGTCATCGTCGCCCAGAGCGCTGCTGGCAGTCTGACGCTCCCAGCCAGCCACGCTGTACCACAGGTTTTTATGTATTTATTTATTTCCATTTTGGGCAGCTCAGAAACTGATAAACTCAGCAAAGGTGTTAAATTTTCCTTCCTGTAGTCATCAGTGGTTTCCCCAACCCGAGCATCACCTCAGCTGGCAGCTGCATACGGCTCATTTCAGGACTGCCATTTCAGCTCCTCCAGCAGGGATGCACAGCCACAACCCCACACCACATCCCTGCAGCTCTTGCAGCCTTCCCGGCCTCTCTGCCACCCGCCTGGCCCCCCAGACACGCAGCCCTGCTGAAAGCTCAGCAGCTATCAGCCCATCTCTCTTGACCAACACCAAGCATGATGTAACCAAACTAGCGACGCTCGGTGAACAAGTCGGGGCTGTTCCCTGTGATTTAGCATTCAGTCCAACCCCTCTGCTATTCTTCTTCAGGCTCCTGCTTATGCTGATGCCAACATGACCCCACTGTTGGAGCTGCCAGCCGACCTGGCACGCAGCAACCTGTTGTCACCAGGGCTGGGGACAGACACCCCGCTCCCCTCCCAGGGCCGGGCTTCACGCACGAGCACCATAATCATTCCTGGGCAAAGCTCCAGGGCATCCCAACCTTTATCCCTTCTGCCAGGCAATATATGGGAAACCTGCCCACCAGCCACTTTCCCATGGGAATGGGCAGGGTGTACATAGGAATCTCTGACCGATTCCAAATTACTCATGCCAACACAGGATGCTTCACATCAATGCCCGCTGAAACAAAACTCGGACGAGTTAAAATTCGAGCTTTCAGCTGTGAGATTACATCTGATGTAACCAGGAAAAGCAAAACCCCGCCAAGAAGTGACACTTTTCTTCCAGCACTCGACAGCACTTCGTGGTGGGGCTGCCAGTCTCCTTCCCCTGGGAACTCACTGCCCTGCAGGACGTGTCCCGACACCATCACTGAGCACTGGGCACCCTCTGCACAGCAGCAGCATGCCAAAAGCCAAAGTCAGAGCAGGGCTGGTGGACAAGCAGGCTCAGGGGCTGGGAAGTCACTGGAAAAGGCAGAAAGATAACAGGGATGTGTACTTCATGCTGCTCTCGAGCTGTATTTCATGCAGTTCTTGAGATCTCCCCTTCAAATGATGAAGATATTG
This sequence comes from Tetrao urogallus, assembly GCF_951394365.1. Lineage (NCBI taxonomy): Eukaryota > Metazoa > Chordata > Aves > Galliformes > Phasianidae > Tetrao > Tetrao urogallus. The sequence continues at coordinate 1,499,510 of NC_136828.1, forward strand.
AGAAAATTGCTTCAAATGTTGAAGCGACCAATGCTCTGTACTGCTGTAAGCACAGTGGTTCTTTATGTAAGTTCCTGCTCTAGAAAACAGGAGTTTTGCAGTTGTAGACTCTCAAGGCTGACCCTGCCACAATCTCCTGCACACATCTCCTGTCCTTACAAAGCAGGATCTGCACAAACTCTTCTCAATTTTCCCACAAAACAATAAGAACAGCACACAGATTATTTTCTCCTTTGGATTTCTGAGACAATCCTCAGCAGGTGTTGGGATAAAAACGAGTCCAGCACTCCTTCAGCAGAGGCAGCGTGGCAGCTGCCAGAGCCAACAGTGCATTTTAGGTCTCTGAGTACCATCCTCCCTGAGAGAGGCTCTGATAAGCCAACATGTTTGCCCTACAGGTGGGCAAACACACAGGGAGCTGCCATGGCAGAGGGGAGGGAGAGCTGCCCCCATTGCAACAAACTGCCCACAGGGTCCCCAGGACTTTTCTCCATATCAGCACTGCACCAGGCTGGCAGCAGCTCCAGCCTCTGCCTGTCATGTCTCAAAACAAACAACCAAACACAAATGTAGTTCATACATGAATCAGGAGCAAAGGGCATTCCAGGTGACATCCAAAAATCACTTCCCAAAGAAAAGGAAAAAATGTGGTGCATTCAAGTGAGACACTGGCACAGTTACAGATAGTTTCTGTCCTAGTGCCACTCTGCTTATCCCTTACAGTGGGTGCAAATCAGAGCAACCCTTTTGCTGCTTCAGTCACTGCTAGGGTTTGCAAGGCTCAGTTTTGGGGCCATTCTCTTTGATGTCTTCTTCAACTTGGATCCAGGGCTGGAAGACACACTGAGTCAGTTTGCAGAAGACACTGAACTGGGAAGAGCTGCTGCTTCCCTGGAGGGAGGAAAAGCATTGCAGAGAGATCTTAACAGATTAGAGAGATGTGCATTGGCAGCCACATGAGGAATAACAGGAGCAATGATGGATTCTGCACTGGGATGGGGCAGCCCTGGGCACTGAGTGGGGACACGACGCTGAGATGCAGCCCCAGGAGAGGGACCTCAGAGCAAGGCCAGGAGCCCACTTCTATTTGAGACAGGGCAGCTTTGCCATCAGTACAACCAAAGCCAATGTGCCACAGCTGCCTAACTGAAAACATTCAGTTTCCACCCAGACATTCTGTTCTCTTACGGGTCATCAGTTCCGCCAAGTCCAGAGGAAGGCCTGGGTCCACATTACCAGGTATTTACTAAGGTAAACAGGCTCATGTTGCCAGCATCTGATGGCGGGAGAGATGGGATCCTTCTCAAGCCCCACCACTCCCCTACAGCAGCAACACCAGGGACAACTGAATGCACCTCTGCAAGGACTCCAGCCTGACCTGGCAGCCCGCACGCCCCTGCCCTCCTTCCCCACTCACCCTGTGTGCTGCTGGAGAACGATGTGGCACGCACCGAGCAGCAAACCCCCAGAGAGCAGGCCTTAGTCCCCACTGGGGAGCAGAGAGTGCCACCCTGGCCACCCTGGCCAGAGAAAAAGGAAGGAAGAAAAGCAAAGCTGGAACCTGAAATAGAGAACACTTCCAAGATTCAGCCGCCTCCAATTTCAGTGTCCTCAGGTAACCGGAGCCGGTTGCAACACGCCGCGTTCAACAAGATGCTTGGGAAAAAGCAGAGCAGGTCTCTGAGCATATGGCAAATAAATAACTGGAAAAACGTGAAGACACACTGTGACTGCAGAGCAGGAGAACGTCGGGGTAAGGAACAAACCTTGTTTCTCCTCACAGCGGGGCAGCAACGAACACCTCGCAGTCAGCGTGGTGCACTGCAGGCTGCAGCAAATGTGAGGCACGAGAGTCAGGGAAATCCGTACTCAACAGACGAGGAAGGATCAGCAGTCACAGCACCCCGTGCAGCTGCACTTGTGGCAGTGAGAACAATCACATAAAGACGTACACGTCAAGAAACACTCCAGGGCAAGCCAATGGAACAAGTCATCTTTTGTTCCCTTCTTTAGAAAGAAGATGTTCAGAAAAAAATCTTCAGTAAAGTTTCTTAATCAGAAGGACTTTGAGAGGTGCAGCTAAGCAGAGAGGGATAATGCCATCGGTTGGTAACCTACAGCATCAAAATAATACTGTGGAGCCCAGCAAGAACACCATAATTAATACTGAAGTTTTCAGTCCCAGCCCAGATGCTGCTGGGGAGCAGAACCAAGCCTGGCACTGCTCTGTGTTCTGGTACAGCCAGAGAGATGGTTAGAAATGCTGTCAGTTTCATCTGACAGCAGGATAAAGTGAGCTCACCGACCTGAGACCAACACAGGCAAAAATGGAGTGGCCTGCTGATGGAAAGCACCCAACGCACCCGCACACACCTGGGAGGTGCAGTCAGCCTCTGTGCTGGAAATGTTTCCCTGTGTGTGCCAGACAAGCTGCTGGAAGCTCCCTCCCTCTCCTCCATGCAGAGCTTGTGCAAACCTTTCAGGTAGACGAACAGAGAAGAGACAAGCAGGTTATTAAAGCTAAGCAAAAAGCAGTGCAGCGAGCAGCACGTCTGAGGGGCTCCGTTCGTAACGGCATTCCTGTGCTCTTCAGCACAGCCTGAAGCAGCCAGAGCAGAAACTCATTTATCCCAAACGTCAGCAATAACTGAGAAGTGCTCAAAGACAACCTCTTACCCTGCCAAGTCCCTGGGTGTTACAGATGTTAACAAGAAGTTTCTCAGCCATGACTGACGTGGCTGGGTTTTAACATCTCACCCAGGCGGGTGCAGCACACAGCAGACATGCAGCTCCAGCCAGCACACCTCGCCTGGCTGAGCTTCCATGGGGATGAGACCTGCTCACAACAGGGCTTGTGCCCTGCTGGGAAGGCTGAGCACCAGGAGTTTATCACCAAACCTCTCCTGGGCAGAAGGCAGCGCCGGGACCAGCGCTGAACCGACTCTGTGCTGCCTGTAAGTGGTGTTAAATCATTCAGAGAAAGGTGGTATGAGCACATAAGCAGTAGCTGATGAAAAAAAAGCAAATTTCAATCTGTCCAAATAACGAGTGATGAAGTCATCCGACCTTAAAAAGCGTGTGCAACAGCACATTAACAGCAGCAATTGAGCTCGTCAGCTCAGAGCTGTAAGCCACAGAAAAATCCCTTCCAAACAACACATGAGCTCATCAGCTTGAGTCATGCATTCAATTACCTACTCCTCACATAGACAAATAACAAATTATCTTCATCAGCAACGGGGGTCAACAAAACATATGGCTTTGAACAAAGATGGCTTCATCTCAGGTCTGTGCCTTTTGGCACTAACACACCTCGCAGCATTGCTTTGTTGCTGTCAGCACGGTGATAAAGTTCCTGAACAGCAGTGCTGCAGAAGAAGAACCAGCCCAGGCTGGTGACTGCAGGGGTGGAGCAGAAGGCCACAAAGCAGCACTCCTACTGCTGTGCTGCAGCGTGGTGTGATGGGAAGCTACCTTCAGAACATGCACCAGAGGTCTCTGCTCCCAGCAAACACCCTGATCAGCGCTGCTCCACGCAGGGCACAAGGGGTCATTTGCTCCAGCCTTCATCATCTCCTCCTCACAGCAGCAATCCAAGCCCTACTCCTGCTGCACAACCCGATGCGAAGTGACTCAGCTCTGAGCGCATCACAGCTGGGATGGGAGACTCACAAGAATGTTTCCCAAGTGCTTTGTTCCCAAGCATCCAGCTATCGACTCCAAGGTAGCCAGAACCTCAGACCAGAAATTGCTTGTTTATAGCCAGCCAAAAGCAAAATGTGTATTCACTCCCTGCAGGATGCCCAGCCCTGCTGAGTGCTTCGCCTGCCAGCTGCTGCTCCGCGTCCCAGCGGTGCTTTGGCAGCACTGGACACCCACAGAGGAACTGTTCCACGCTGAGGATGACATCTGTATCTGAAATCTGTATTTGGAGCCAGAAGCAAATCTGTTCCTGGAACTCCAGCCATTTCAGTGGGCACCCAGCAAGCTGCTGAAACAGCCACAAGACAGTCCAGAACTGGGAATGTTAAGTGGATTTGTTCTTTAGAAGAACATCAAGATTGAATTTATGCACAGAAGCTTCTACAAACAAAAGAGTTTCTTCATCCTCGGCAGTTCTGATGTCCATAAAAACCATACAGCTGCACCCAGAAACAAAGGCAGCCAGTGAGGATGCATGGCAGGGCACCGTAACAATCAGCATTGTTGCTGGGTCACCATACAAACACCAAGATGCACTCGGAGACAAGAACAACAACAAAAAATCATTCAAAAAGAGCTAAGTTATTGTGTGAAATACCTTCAGTACACTGCCCTCCCAGTGCTTAATGCGGGCTCCTCCTGACACCACGTGCATGGACCCCTTGCTCCTGTGCCTGATGCAGGTTCTGCCTGTTGAATGGACCCACTGCAACTCCACACAGCAGTGCTGCCTGCTGTCCTAATGGGGAGGGACAGAAGAAGTCCAGAAGGGTACAGCCACGTGCAAGGGAGCACTCCTCATCAGCAGGACCCCCATGTGAGCAAACTCAGTCCCAGAACTGCTGTCACATCCTTAGTGCTACTGCAGCCCCTGAAGGATCGCGCAGACCTCTGATGCTCCCCATGGGATGGGGCTCTCAGCACAACAGTGCGGGCAAGCTGAGAGCTCACATCAGAGCTTCCTTGCTCCTCCTCAGCCCCAAATCAAATAGAAAGCTGTACAGCATAATACAGCACCCTGCTTGCCAGGCCTGGGCTGTCAGAGGGCAAGGAGGTGAGAGCAAAGCAAGGCTGTAAATCCTTGGCTCGGAAAGCTAAGCTCGTAGTGCAGCTGTTTGTGAGTGCACAGAGAGATGCTCTGCTCTTCAGTGAGAGGGAGGGAGGGAAGGAAGGAGCTGCTGAGGAGAGCATGCCAGGGAACAGCTGGAAACTGGAGCTGAGGGAGATGGGGCAGAGAAGGAAATTTTATGTGGGCTTTCCTATGTGGTTTAGATAGGAAAAATAGACACCACCAGAAGCAGACTCATCTTGGAATCGGGGAAAATGGAAACAGAAAGAAGAAACAACCCTAAAAACAACAAAGAGAAACCTTTAACTCAATTCATTAGAAGAGCATTCTAGCCATTCCAGATTTACAGTGCTAGGCTCACATCACCCTGGGGGCTTGAGGTTCAGAGTCCCCTACCAGCAAAGCTCTTATTCAGGGTAAGGAAGTGCTCAGCTCCCCTCCCCAGGAAGGCACCTGGAAGGTGACACACATCACCCAATGCACTGAGCACCCCCTATCCTGACGTGAAAGACAGCAGAAGACATCCAGACCTGCTTGGGACTTGGGCCTGTTTGGGCTCTAAAGCCACAGCCGTGCAGTCCCACAACAAACAGAGACAGAGGATCAATGCAGTACATCCAGAATTATTATCATTATACAACAAAGGAAAAGAAATAAAGGAGAGAGAAACAAGAGATGCTGGAATTGTTTCCAAGCCACAGCCTGCTCCAAAGAGATCAGTTTTGCATCCCTGATGACACGGAAAGAACCACCCCTGAAGGACACGGGTGCAGGCGCTGGCAGACACACTGACCTGGCTCACACACACTCCCCACTCTTCCATAGCTGGAAGAGATTTCCAGCAGCGTGGCTGACCTGAAGCTTTCCCTGCAGGCTGATCCCACACAGGAAGACAATAGTAAGTCTCCATTTAGAATGCTTTGCCTCAACACAGCTCCCATCAGAGTGCTAAAACCTCAAAATAAACCACGATTCCAGTTACTACAGAGACCTGTCACTGCAGCAGCACTGCCCCAGCCAGAGCTCTTACCCAGCACAGCCACAGCCAGAACTGATTGCCATGTGCTGAGGAGAAGGCGAAGTGCTGCCAGAGATGTACGGAGTCCTGCTGTGCCATAAGCTGCACAGGTAGAACAGATGTTTGTAGCAGCCCCTGGGTGATGTTCCTGGTCACACACTGGTGGCTGAGGGTTGGGGTGAACTGCTGGGGGTGAAAAAGCAACTGCTGGAGAGAAAGGGTTGAGACAACAGCAGTGGGAGCTCCGAATTGAGACAACTGCACAAAGAGCAGCAGAGGAGAGCACATCCAAGGAGGTGGCTGCTGAGGAAACAATGTTATCTGCGGGTAAACAGCACTTAATAAGGGGGAAACAAGGGGCACAGTCACATTGCAGAGGGGTGGTCACAACAGGACGGGGCCATCAGTGCTGCTCCAAGCACCGCCTGAGAGCAGAGCAGACGTAAGGAAGCCATGAGGAGGACAGCTTAACGTGAACTGAGAGAAACAACATCTATCTATCCCCCTTCCAATCAAAGCCATCTGTTCAGAAACACACTCCATTCTGTCCCGAGCACACATTTCAGCTTTCCTACAGGAGCAGCAGCAGGTGAGGGGGCAGCCCTCTCCCAAAGCAGCGTGCAGCCATGCAAGGATCAGCAAAGAGCACACAAGGCATCCACATCAGAGTGGCAGAGCCTGCCTTGGCCTCTTCCTGCTGCACGGCACCCAGGGAAGCAACGTGCAGCAACTCCACATGAGTCACACTGCTGCCTCCTGCAGCAAGCCACCCAACGAGCTGGGCAGGATTGCTCTGGGGTAAGCGTGCTGACAGCCAGCTGTTCCAGAAAGGCTGTGACACAGCACTCAGCAGGCAATGGGTCCTGCTGTGATGAGCACCAGGCTGCACAGGGATGGCTCTGTGGGAAGTTTGAGGGACAAAGCTGGGAACATCCTCCTCCAAAGAGCAGCACAAACGCTAACTCGAGGCCTTTTGAAACTGCCTAAGAGAAAGACAACTTTAACTCCACCTCAGTTCCAAACTCTCCCAGCCTGGGGATGGCAACATCCAGCTGCATGGCACGAGTAGTGCTCCCAAAGGACGGATCCACTCTTTGCAGGGAGCACAGTTGACTTGGTGCTCCCTGAGACCCACAGCCTCAGCAGCTTCAGCATCAACCTCGTGAGAAACTCAGGTAGCAGCTGAAATTCAAACCTCTGATCCAAAGAGCCATTTTTAAGCCTCCAGAAGCTCTGCATTGAGGGTCTGATGCAGCACAAGGTACCAAACTACATGGATGCAATGAGAAGGGATGCTCTGCTCCTGGGATCCTGAACGAGAACAGACAGAAGGATCTATGATGCTTTAGAAATACACATCACAGAGTTCCAGGCTTTCAGGAGCAAGCAGTGGTTCCTCACCAAGTAGATGCTGACAAAACGTGCCCCAGTCACAGGATCAACCTCAAGCAAACTCCACTTCACACTGACCATGGCAAGCTTTGCCATTGGGACAGAAGAAACAAGTTGTGGGTGATCTGTTTTTTCAGATTAGGATGTGGGGTGGGGGGACGGTCAGAGAGGGAAGGAGGAGGACTGATGAGAGTGAAGCTTACAAAGAGAACCCTTCCACAGTAAGCTTACAAAGAGAACCCTTCCACAGTGCTGTCAATGTGGTTTCAGGACAGCATTAAGCAGATGATATGGAGGAGGCCAAGCACTAACACCAAGTGCCTTCACACCTGGGATGCTCTATGGGGCACAGCTGCACACAGCACAGAGACCTGCTCCTTCAGTGCATCCCCAGCACTCCAAGACTGATGCCATCCAATTGCCAAGGCCGTCAGGGATAGCTCAGGATCAAACTCTCTCCAATTTCAAAGCTGCTCCATCTGATCACAGGCTCAGCAGAAGCAATAGAAGCAGAGACTATCAAAGCACATATTAGTGTAAAAAAACAACCAAACAAAAAACCAACAGCATGTGACTCAATTCCCTAACTAGGAACGGGCTCATTTGCTTACAGAAAAGGAAGGTTTTGAAGACATTAGCTGACTGAGATCTCCTTTTTCTAGAAAGAGATGGTGTTACTTTGCTGTTACAAAGTAGTGGGTGCAGAGAGGCTCCCTTCCCAGCCATAGCTAAGTCACAGCGTTGGGTTCCACACGTGTATCAAAGAACACACACTCACTTCCCAACCACCCTCATTACTCCTGCCTCATCAGTATCTGAACAACAGCCAAAAACATCCACAGCATAACATGACCACAATGCCAACAGCCCACTTCACCCTTCGATCCGCCCTGCTCAGTAAGCCTCATTCCCAGGGAGCAGCTCCATTGCTCCCACCACGGGGTTCTTTAGGGATGGGAATCTCTCTGGGGAAGCTTAAAAGCACCGAGCGGCTCCTCAAAGCCAAACCACAGCCACACATCTCTATGGACAAACAGTACCACTGCCTTCTGCTTCCAGAATTTGTTACTCTAATCTCACAGCCCTCCCGAGCTCTGAGTCACTGCCTCCTCGGAGGTACCAGGTGTGCACTTCCATCACTCCTGCAGTGCTGCTGGCAGTTCTGAGGGCTGAGTGCACCATGCCTTTACATCAAGGCCTGCTTCAGTTCCAAGCCCTGAGAAGCACCCGGCTCTCTCAGGCTGCCGTTCACTGAGAAAACCGAGCACCAACTGCTCCAACCATCGGGTCAGCTGCGGGGACGGCGAAGGATCTGCATTGCATGGCTTCTATTGAGCCCCCGGGGCCGTTATTTTGCGCTGAGGCCAGAGAGAAGGATGACAGATTGAACGCCACTCCAGGACCCGCACCCTGCCGGGCTGTGCTATGCTTTAACTGCAGCGCAGGGCTGCAGGAAATAGCACAGTGCCACTCCTCGGCTTTTAATCACGGTCTTGTGACACTACAGTTAATAGCCTGCCGTGGGCTCCATCACACACCTCGACGTTGATAGGAGGCGGACAAACGAAGCAGCAGCACACGGAGCCCAGCAGCTCCTCTCTGCAAATAACGCTCCCGTTCTTTTGTTACAGACCCGCTTCCTCGCAGCGCGGCTCGGCACGCAGCAGGCAGTGAATGGGGCAGAGCCGCGGGGACGGCACCGGGCGGCCACACCAGGCACCGGGCGGCCCACGACGGACCCCCGCAGCCCCCGCAGCGCCGACCCCCCCCCCCCCCCAACGCCTCGCCCTTACCGTTGCTGTAGGCGTACGGGGACTCGGACGCGCCGTCCTGGAGGCTCTCCAGGATCTCCCCTTTGCCCACGTCGCTGTCTCCCACCAGCAGGAACTTGAGGAGGTAATCGTAGCTTTTCACCGGGCTGCCCTGCGTGCCCATCCTCGCTCCCCAGCCGCATTCCAGGCGCCGCCGGGCCGACGGCCGCCCTCAGGTCCTCCCGCGGGGCTCAGCGCTCCGCCCTCCCGCGGCCCATCTGCGGAGCGGAGCGGGACCTGCGGGGGAGGAGAGCGGCGCTCAGCCCGCGGCCGCCGACAAAGCCCCGCGCCCGGCCCGCCGCTAGGCCCCGCCGCCCCGCGCGGCCCGGCCCGCCGCCCCCCGCCCTCCAGAGCCCCGCAGCCCCGCGGCGGGCGGCGACCGAGCGGACCGCGCTGCTCACCTCGCGGCCGGGCGCCCCGGTGCCGGGCCGGGCCACCGCCACTACGGCCGCAGCCTCCGCCTGGCGCCGCCGCGCAACGCCCGCTCGGCAACCGGAGAGGCGCTGCCCGAGCCCCGCCCTCCGCTCGCGGCGCGCTATTGGCTGAGAGACACGTCATCACGCGCGGCCCCGCCCAGACCCGCCCCTGATAGGGCGGGGCCGGCCGAGGAGACGCAAACTACAGGTCCCGACGTGCCTTGCGCGGGGCGGACGCGGACTCGCGGGGCAGCGTCGCAACGGAGCATAACGGGAATGCGAGGCTGGGAGGGGAAGCGGCGTACGGAGCCCGCGGGTTCCCCGGGTTCAGGCTGGGCCGGACTGGGAAGCGGCGCCTGGCCTCACCGTGGGACCGTGGAGCCGTACCCCAGATCCCATCTGCTGCCGCGGGTCATTTCCGCGCAAACACGCTTCACTAGCAGGAAGCGGGGCACGGAGCACGGCCCGGCTCTGCGCGGGGTGACGCTCACACGCGTCCCCAAACCCCAGTGCACAGAGCGGGGTGGGATTCTGGTGGGGCTGCCCGCACCCGGGGAAAGGCTCGGGACCGGGGTCGGTCCGGGTAGGGCGGTCCCATCGAATGCTCCTCCACGGGGAACGGGCTCACACTGCGAGCGGGGGAACCTGCAAAGGAGGGGGAGGGATGAATGCGTCGGTCCTCGGCCCACTGAGGAGCCGTGGGCACCAAACCCTGTGTGCCAGTCTGGAGATGTGCACGGACCCGCCCCTGCGTGTCCCCCCCTCGGTGGTTCCAGCATCCCTCGATGGGCTCGAGCTCATTTGCTGCCTCGGAGCCACACCATCCAAAGCCCCTTGGGAGGGCTCCTTTAGACGAGGCTTTGTTAAAACAGCGTTCCCGCAGCCACTGAAAATGCATGAGGAAGCACGGAGCGCTGGGCTGGGAGCCGCAGCCCTGATATGCCCATCAATCCACCGTCCTCACCCTGACATCCTCACCCAGCCCTACCTGGGGTGGGTCACCCCAAATGATCCCCAGTACCTGCTCAGTTAACTGCTGCAAGTTAACATACGGGTAAAACACACATGCAGTGCTTGTTTTCTTTGGGAACGATGAGACATTCACACGTGCCAGCAGTACGAGGCACAGCCCAGCCGATGGATCAGGGATTAACCTCCCAAAACTATAAACAGAGCCCTCGGTGCAGCGTAATTACTGAGATTTCCTTTCGGCATCGTCACATGCTTTGCTGGTTAGGAAAGGAAAGTATTTCTCAAAGGCAGAACTTCCATCTAGGATGGAATTTTACGTGCACTGAGTTACATTTTCCTTCACAAAAATCACGCCTGTGTGAAGAGGCAGATCAAGTGTTGTGCCAGCACTGGGAACCATAAGATGGAATAAATAATAAAGGCAAAATGGGGTATTCAGGAGGAAAAAAAAAGGACAAAAAACTGAGCAAGATTATCATCTTTGAATGACGGCTGGCAAAGCCTGCTTGTCGCCTGCTAGAAGGCGTGCGTGGTGGGAGGCAGAGAAGACCTGAAAGCTTTTACTGCTTCTCGTCTGGGGACTTAGCTGGATAATGTGAATCTGAGGGTAAATTAGTGCCACAGCCTCACCAGCAGTCTCTTCCCCAAGGAAATGCCAGCACTGGACCAGTTTGAATTGCTGTGGAAGACGATGCTGATCATACCTTGTAATTAGGGATGACGTAAGGTCAAACGCTCCCGAGCAGGATCTCTGCTAAGTTGTTGGAATGTCTCAGCACAGCATCAGAAAAGGACGGGGGAAAACTATTTCACGTCAGTGACTGGAAAGGAAGAAGACAGACATGGCACGCGTCCAGCAGAAGAAACCACAGGCTCAGGAACCATCATGGATAAGGACATCGAGTCCAAAACAGTAAGGCAGTGCAGGCACCGTCCTGCATGGCACTGGAGAATGATGCTCACTGAGAGCCCTTAATCCCCAGCTGGGCACCCAAGGCTCTCAACCCACGAGATCCAGGCTCTGGAGATTGTGCAGAATCTTTTTCCCTCTGATATCTCGCCACCCCTGGTGTCAGTATCAGCCCTCAGTAACAGACCTGGTGTTGGAATGCCTAACGAGTTTGGCAGGTCCCCAGCAGGAAGGTCACATTTGCTGCTTCGTGCTGTCCTCGGGGCTTTCAGGTCACTTGATCCCAAAGGGCAGCCAGGATTAGAACCATCCTGAGCTGTTTTGTCTTACAGACGAATTTGAAAAGGCAGCATATGAGGAACATTATTTCCACAATATCGAAAATAATAAAGTTTCCCTCAGCCTTTAGTGAACTAAGCTATGCAGGCATGGGAGGAAATAGAGGAATGTCATTGAATTACTCCAGTGGAAACATGAGAGGGGCTAAAGTGTAAACCTGCTCTGCTGTGCACCAGGTCAGGATGCCTTTCCACCACCCTGACTTAATGCTGAAGGCAGATACATTACTAAGAGCATTCGCCCACTGAATGGATCACAATCCAGCCTTACTCAAACCTGGAGTAGAGAGAAATACTCAGGCACTGATGCTGAACAAAATAAAATAGTGGACCGTGTACAGGGCTGTTAAGCACTGATCATTAAGGTTCCTTGATGGAGGTGCTCCTCCTTAAGCTCTGTTCCAGTTTCTGCAGCCAGCGATGTCCCACCCAGAGGGAGCAGGCGGTGGCTGGGGGACTTTGTGCCACTGGGATGAAGGAAACACACCGTCACAGGTAGCAGTACCTGTTAATGCTGCCTCCTCTGGTGATGTCCTTAAGAAAGCTGCAAGCCCTCGGCAGCTCCTGTGTTTGCCTGCTAAGGAAAGTCCGGACCAAACACCTACTTACAGAGCTCCATTTTCTTCCCATCATACTGCAGCTGAAGAGGCAGTGCTGTCAGAGGCTGTGAGCAGCCACAGGCAAACTAAACAGACCTGGCCATGGACAACTGAAAGCGTCCGACATCCCTGCAGCCATAACCCCTGCTCTTCTGTGATGCATCCAAGCACAAGGATGAGGCATGGGGTTGGAACAGAAAACGTATCCTGCGAATGGAGGTGCAGACTGCCAGCACACACACCCTCCTCAACAGTCTTCAGTTCCCTTGGACGAGCTGAGGTCCCCCTGAGACCAAGGAAAAGAGGGCAGACCCAGCATGCCTCTCTGCTGCAGTTACTGCAGCTGCCTGGGAGCGCAGAGCAGCAGCGGGTGCAGTGATACTGCATTGTTGTTTCAGCCAGGGCAAGAGGAGCAAGCAGACCTGAAGAGTGTGTGCTTTTAGGCAAGGACTCTGCACACCAGCAAAGTACCCAGCAGGACATCACACTCCTGTGCACAGAAGCACTCTCCCCAAGGCAGGAATAGCTTGCTGGAAAGGGGAACAGACATCAAAATGAGCATGCTGTCAGTACAGGATGCAGGAAAGCCAGCTGCTGCTGCACTGCAGAGCTGCAGTTCAGTGCAGAAACACCCTCCTATGACCAATGTGTCCACAGGTCCAGAGAAAGAAGTGGCTTTTAATACTTCATCTGAAATAACTTAAAAAAGGCTTCGACTACCAGAAAGTGCAAAAGATGAGGCAGCACATGAAGAGGCTCCCATTTGTGTCCTGAGAAGCAAGGGGTTGTACTGACCCTGCACAGTGCAGCACATGCTTCCCAAGCTGCTTGAGCTGCATACCACCAGGCTGCTGCAGTCCTCTGGCAGAAGCTGCAGCTGGGCTCAGCTGGGCTTTGCAAAGCTGCCTTTGCCTTAGACTGCAGCTGAAGGAAAGAGCCCCGAGGCTTGGCAGGGTCCCAGGCTCTCAGCTGCCTCAGCTTGCTGCTGTCAGCTCGGGCAGTTTGGGGTTGTGCACCCTGCACTTCCAATTCTGCTGTCAGCTCAGGGCTCAGCTCTCCCCACATCACTACTGGCTGCTGAAAAACATCGATGAGACTTTCTGTCTCTCATGTAGGCACAGTCAAACAGCAGCCTTTGTTTCTGGGCCTGCAGTACCATTGTTTCTAAGCTCAGTACCCGTGCTGGTGCTGCATCCAAGCCCGATGCAAAGGAAAAGAACATCCTGCAAACCCAAATAATCCCACTGTGCAGCCTTCAGCGTGTGACCAAAAGCTGCTCCTCTCTGCTCTGATCGCAGGCCGAAGCATAAAAGATTCAGAACATCCTTTGGTAGAACGCACCTCAACGCTGTGATTTAGAACCACCAGAAGGGCTGTTTTTAATACGGCTCTGTGAATTCACAACAAGATGTACACAGCATCAAATGCTCAGGAGGTACTTCCTTGATTACACTAAATGCTGGTTCCATGAGGCACTGGTGTGTTTAACCTTTTGCTCCAAAAATAATCATTAGCCCCTGGTGCCAGCAGGCAGACATCTCAGGTAGGATGAACACTGCATTAACAAGAAACAGCTTGGAAACCAAACCAGTTCAAACACACGGTAGGGGAAATGGAAAGTTGAAGAATAATATTTAAAAATATTTGTCTTCAAAAATTCAGCCCGTCCCACCTTACCAAAATGTAATTAAAAGGATCCAGCAGCTGCTGGCTCTGAGATACCTTTGGTCCAAAAGCATTAAGAATCAATATGTTTTTCTAACCAAGTCTTGCAGTCCTGGCTCTTGTGGTTGCTTTGTTTTTTGTTTTGTCTTGTTTTTCTACTCCTGTTTCTCTCCTTTGTGTTTCCAAGGGTAGATCAGCTCTCCAAGGAACAGCTTCTTGCAGAGGGACGCCCAGGAATCCTTGGGGTAACAGCTGTAGGTCGGCAGCCTGTATGTCTGTACCACATTGCCATATGATAGAGGGTTGATCTGTGAGAAGAAAGAGAGACAGCAGCAGTGAAAATGCCCTGAAGCAGGAGGGACAGGGAGACGAGGCAGTAATTGCAAGCTCTGTGCAGCACTGCCTCTGTTAGAACATCACACAGCTACAGAAGACGTCAAACTCCCTCCCTGCTAGTTAAAGCTATTTAGCCCTGAAACGTTAACAAACCAAGCCTGGCAAACAGTAATATTAGAACAGTTTTCAAGCAGAGCAGCAGATGTAAATGTCAGAAGGATTTGAGCTGCTCACCTTACAGTGAGAGGCAGGACTGTCACCTTGTTGCACCAGCAGCTTGTAGTGGCTGGAGAGATGATGGGGCTTCATTGCACACACCAGTACTCCTTTGGGCATGCACTGAAGTTGTAGCAACTTCTCCATTACGTGTCAGTTAGAATTTCCCTTTTAAGGTGCCAGCCCCCAGTTCACAGCTGTTCTTTAAGCTGAACCTCTCTCAGCACTTGATGGAATCCTGTCCTAGCAGAACAGGATGGATACAAAGCAATACCAGGCAGGGCTGCTCACTATCATTTTAAAATAAACCTCTTTGGCTGAATTCATAGCTTTTCAATGCAACTTCAATCCCTGCCCCAAGAAGGATCTGCCTGGAGTCCCTATGCAAGCTCACAGCCTCTGACTGAGGTCACAGAGTTTCTGTATTGGTTCTTTGGATGATGGGGACAGTCAGACAGATGTGTTAGCTGGAGAAAGGAACACATCAGATCTTGGAAACTCATTCCAGTGAAGTATTTTTCGGGGCAGAGAGATAGCTGAGGTGCAGAGGAGCCAGTCTGGACAAATTCAGATGCATGGGAAGGATGCACAGCAATAGACTGACTCTGAAAAGTGAAGATGATTACACAGTAACAGTGGTGTCAGGAAACAGACTGTGAGAGGTGCCAAGGCAAGGAGACGTACAGAGCCTCGGGAAGTCTGGACAGAGGAGAGAGATGGAAGAAAATCCTCCTCTATAAAAGGGTCCAGGTATGCTGGAACCAAGCAAGCAGCTGCGTGATCAAGAAAAGAGGTGAGAATGCATGGTGGAAAATGCAGTCACAGAAAGGACAGGGGCAATAAAAACACACACAGACACTGCTGTTCCAGAAGCTGAATTTTTCTTTTGTCCACTGATGAATGACCAGTTTTCTGGGAGTTTGCTTATGCCACCAGCCTGCTTCAGCTCTTCTGTGCTCATATAGAGAGAAGGGATGAACGATGGGTGCCTGCAAAGATGGAGCTTCAAGAAAGAGCGATTAAGCAAAGAGTTCTTTAGAATTAGTCTCAGAGACCTTTATCAAATGTGTTTCAAAGAACAGAAGGAGGAAAATGCTTGTGCTCAGAAGCACCCCTGTGAAGTTTAGAAGGCGGCCAGGGCAAGGCAATGAACAGACCCAGCACAGGGTCCAGCTGCGAGACAGTGACTCAAACAGATTCACAGGAAGCTGAATTCCACCCAAATGAACGTTTGTACCCGAAACCCAAGAGCTGAGCTCACACATGGGCAACCCAAACTACTGCAGCTCGTATTTCAAACACAGCCTGATGGCCAGGGATGGACCACAGGGATCGACATGATAACCAACCTCACTGCACTGTGGCCGTGGGCAATTAGGAAAAACAGATGAGAAAGAAGGAAAGAGAGAAAGAAGGGAGGAAAGAAAGAAGAGAGGAGAGAAAGAAGGGAGGAAAGAAAGAAGGGAGGTGGAAGAAACCATCCCTTTCTCCCCAATTAGAAAACAAAACGTGCACACAAAATAAATAAATAAAAAACCCCTGCGCAGTAAAACTCGAGCAATGATCACTGCCTGCTTCCTCAGCTCTGCACAGCACCGTTGGAGGAGGACTGGAGCCTCTGGCCATCAGCTGTGTGGGCTGGAAGGATGCACACAATGTTTCCCTGGGCAGGGAGATGATGCCATTCTCTGCTGAGAAGTAACATGTAACCCCAGCGCAAGATATTTTGTCTCTCCTATTATAAATGCAAACAAACGAGCAAAAGAAAGGCAACTGCTTATTAGGGAAGCTGCGCCATGAGTTCCTTTTTTGCAGTTTCTGTCCTTCAAAGTTACGCTACGCCCTGATCATACTCATCTGCATCCTTTGTTTCCTAAGGGAGCTGCTCCCTTTTGCTTTCCTCTTTCGCTTAACCCTTCTCAAAGCAATTGCTCTGAAGGATGACGTTTCTGGCAGAAGGCACACAGATGAATTAAACACTCTGTGTCCTCACTGAGCTGAGCCACGCTGCCAGAAATCCTTCTTGTGGACTGAAACGAATACTTTTAAACACTAATGAAAACACTCAGCTATGTCAGCTATGGAGAAAAACTAGCAGCATTTGGAATGGGAGCATCACCCCCAGCTGCCTGTGCCTGGACAGCATTCCTTAAATGTAAGAGTGACTACTTGGCTGAACCACAAGCTGAACACGAATGCTCAAACCCAGCATTATTGATTTCTCATCCATTACCAGTGCCTCAAAGGGCAGCTTGGATTGTAACAGTCACCTGCAGCTTCAATTACTGCAGGCATGGTCGCATGCATGTAACCATACTTTGATCACACATGGCATCAGAGGGCCACCATATGGGGAGGGGACACAGCCACCGTGATACTGCTACAAGGGAAAAACCACCGCGCAGCACAGATCAGAATTTCAGCATGTCACTTAAAAGCAGGCTTCTTAGATTTCCCTCTCAAAAGACCTATCAGAAAGCAGCACATTCAGCAGAATTTCTGACAGGAGCCCATTTTTCATTTCCACCACCACAAAGGGAGTAGAAAAAAGTGCCTTTACCAACTCTGTGCTCATTATTACTTGAGCAGAAGGCCAAAAGCGACATCCACTAGACTGCTTCCACCTTTTGATACGATGGCTTATGCTATATTCTAGATAGGAAAATTCATCGCATTCATATGACTCACTGCCTCTGCTCTCTATCTCAGCCCTGCTATTTTTCCTCTGGAGCAGCTATCCACCTCGGCTCACAAACACACTGCTGCCAAACTGCTCAGCTGCTCCTCTGCTTCACCACTCGTGGCCACAGTTTCCTTTTTATGGATTTTTTTGGGGAAGGAGAATAACACATTTTGGTTCTCCCACCGCCATCCTACCGAAAAGAAGTGGGAGCAGCGTGCCTCAAAAACACTCAATTTGCCCCAGCAGGAACCTGCAGGAGGGATTCCCTTCTGAATCGCTGCTGGATGATGTGCGAGCTCGGTGCTGAGCTGACCTATGCCAAAATGGGGCTGGGGTTGGACCTGTGATGGAAAAAGCAAAAGATCTGGGAAGCCGCGGTTAATTCCTTCCCACACACTCTCCCAGTGTGCAAATGGTTTCTATAATTCCATCTCCTGACTCACAAACTTCCTTCCCAAGATGCAAAGAGCAACAACAGCGATCCTGAAATATGGCAGTCGGGAGAGTTTCACAGAATCACTCCTGAAAGTGTAAGGACAGCCTCCCTGCTACCATCACAGCATTTCTGTGCAGAACAAAACTGATTTTTTATCTCCGGTGACAGAGCGTGGAAATGCAGTCCTACAGAAGCACAGGTTGCCTTGTCCTGTGCGCCCTGACAGGACAACTAAGGAGAACAGGGGGCCCTTCCCTCTCTTGTCCCATCCACACACCTGTCCTGACTGCCTCATGGTACAACTGCAGCTTTTCAACACATCTGGAAGTGAAACTCTTTCCCTAGCCCTTAACCATCCTTCATTCCAGATACTTCCAGCTGTCTTCTTCTGCTCATCTCAGTGTTCAGCAGTTATTAAGGTGCAGCTGCATGCAGCCACAAAGTGTGGCAGTACTGACATGGTATTTCATGTTTCTCGAATTTCTCCCACTTCATTTCACATCACACAAGATCCTGCATTTTCTCCAAACAGAAGAGTCAGCCAAGGCACTTAGAAGATGAGAAAGCAGCAGTTTAGAAGAGTGGAAAGCCGGCCAAAAGCACCTCCTTTGTTTCAGTATTTCACAGATGCAATCCTTGAAGCCAGGTCCTTACACAAAGGGCACTAAGCTGTGGGACAGCTTAGTTCAGAGCTCAAGAAGAGGAAAGAAAGGATCTGGGGGTCAGCTGGAGGGCTTTTCCTCCAGCACACGCAGCTCACCTGCATAAGGAGTCGAAGAGGTTTTCCATCCTGCTGCTCGAGGACTCTGAACTTCACACCAGCTGAAAAGAAACAGAACACAAAAACTAAATCCATGCTGGAGAAAGGCCCACACCATTTTGTTTAGCTTAGAGAAGAGAAAGCTCCAGGGAAACCTCACTGTGGCCTTCCAGTACTCGAAGGGAGCGTATAAACAGGAGGGGGAATGGCTGTTTGTGAGGGTGGATGGTGATAGGACAAGGGGGAATGGTTTGAAACTGAGACAGGGAGGTTTAGGTTGGATATTAGGAGGAAGTTTTTCACCCAAAGGGTGGTGAGGCACTGGCACAGGTTGCCCAAGGAGGCTGTGGATGCCCCATCCCTGCAGGCATTCGAGGCCAGGCTGGATGTGGCTCTGGGCAGCCTGGGCTGCTGGTTGGCGACCTGCACACAGCAGGGGGTTGGAGCTGGATGAGCATTGTGCTCCTTTGCAACCCAGGGCATTCTGTGACTCTATGATTTGCTGACCAGCTGTTGGCTGAGTGCTCCAGAAACAGCCTTCCACCTTTCTGGAATTGTTAACCCCTACTAATTTTCAACAGGAAGCACAGATATCCCCCAGAACGGCTTTGAGACTAATGACAAACAGTGTTTCTCTGAGCTCCATTAAAATCAGCCCTCTGAGTCCCAGGCTGCAACTGCAGTCCAGAAGAAAGCACAAAGCCCAGAAATCAGGCAGGCAGTGCTGCTGACGGACTGCAGTAATCCTTGCCTTTCCAAACTTCCATCAGAACGGGAACTTCACGTGAACAAGAGGCACGGATCACCTTTGATTTGTGCTCATGGGGCTGCAGCACGTGTGCGAATCTCTTTCAGACTGAGCAAGGAGAGCAGCCAGCCCAGAGGCATTCAGAACATTTCAAAGCCACCACTGCCTATTAATCACAGCACTCATGTTTTTAACACACTAATAACCCCATCAAACCTGACACTTTCATATTCCCTCTTGGACTCAAAACAATCCCAATACTTTAAAGATTCTGGGTTCCAATGGTGACATCCTGCTCATGAACATTTAATGCAACATGTCAAAGGATGGTAACAATTAGGGCTGGAGAGGCATTTTTCTTCTTTTCTTTCCTATTATTCCTTTCTATGGGTGAGAAGATGGGGCCAGAGTAATGAAGTGATCTGTCACAGATCAAACAGCAACTCAGGAGTACAAACAGAAATAAAACTCTTATCTTTACAGGCTCTGCCACTGTGTAAATGGCTCTTACACATTTAAAAACCAAAACAGTTTATCTTTTCCCTTAGCTTTGAATTAATGGATATTACACGGTTCATTCTTCCTTTTGGGAGAGAACACTCTTGCCCAGCAAAGAGCTCTTCCCAAATCATGCAGCCCTTTTTTGTACAAGGCAGGAAGGGATTATCTGTTTATTGCTGGGTTACATTGGAACATGGACTCCTCCAATGGCTTCCAAAAGAAGTCTGAGTATGCTGGGTCTTGAGCAGAGCAGATGTGCTGGAAGTGAAAAAGTCTTCAAAGGGATTCATTGAGTTCTGGTTACCAGAAAGCATCAGAGACATCCCCAAATCTTCTTTTCAAGCAGGCAGCTTGTCAGAGATACAACCAAACAGGCACTGGCTTTGCAAGGTGGGTGATGCAGCACTCTGGAGCCTTGTGCTAACATCAGGCCATTAAATCAGCAAACGCTGTTTCTCTAAGTCACAGTCACATGCTGCTCTTTCACAGATGCAAGCTAGTAATCTCTGGAACAGGTTATTTAACTGTTCAAAAGTCTTCAGTTCTTAACTTTATAAGAAAATACAAGCAAATTTATTTTAGAATGACCTACAGAGTACCACAACACTCAGAAATCTGAGCAATTCACTTAAGAGATGAAGCAGGAAGACGGGGAAAACTCCAAATCGCTCCAGCAGCAAAGAACCCTCAGCCTTCAGTCATTGCCAGCCAACTCCAAAGCTCGAGGTTCGGCACGTTTTTGTACACAGGCATCACCATCAGCACGAGAGGTCAGGACATGGCTCCATTTGCTTTGTTCCACACGACAGTGCACTGATGGTTGTTTGTGTTGCAGTAATTATGGGGGAACATCATGACGACAGAACCGTGCTGAGAATGACAGCGTTTGCCCCAGAGTTTGTGAACAGGCAAGAGGAGGATGGAGAAAATGAACTGACTGCCTGCTATCAGACACGGGCAGGCTGAGACCCCCCGGCCTCACTGCTGTGCCTTCCTTGAGGCTGTGTATCACCAGCACAGTGAACCATCCCAGCCAAGGTGCATCCCTTCAGCTGACATCTGGCAGGCAGAGCACAAAGGGTGTCGGTGTGGATGTATTTGCACCGACTTTCTACAATCCAAAGTATTTCCCATCACATAGAGGAAACAAAACACGGATTTCATTTCTGGTGTGTGGACGGATCTTCCAACCATTCAGGCCCAGGCTTCACCTACATAACATTTTGTCAATTCAGAAGCTGAGTCAAGAGACTTGGAAGCCAGCACTGAACTGAGATGAACTTAAACCCTTGCTGATAGGAAAAGCTATCCATTCACGTTGGTAGAACTATCTTGATGGTGCTCAAAATAATCAGATGCCATACATAACGCATGCAAGAAGATTTCTGAGTCTGAAAAGGGAAGCAAAACCTCAGCAGTGGGGACATGAAGCAACGCGTACTCTCTGAAGTCCTTTGAATCTGATTCAACTGCTCCATCTGTCACCACTCCAACGATATGTTTTTATTCTAGAGCAGGAACATAGGCTGCAGAAACTCTGAGATACCTCTTCATCGAGCAGGCAGCAGAGTACTGCAGCGTTTGCTTTCACAGAATGTGTAAGAGGAGCAAACAAATAGCCAGCAATGAAAGTCAGCTAACAAACTGCCAAGCAGAGAATCCACAGCCTGGGCAGAGGCTTATTACTCCACAGAGGGTAGAACAAAACTGAGAAGTAACCCAAGACTGATGGGAGTACACAGCCTCACAGCTCCCAGTGCAATAAGATATCCTTCTGCCCTCCGACTCGCTGTCTGTTGGATCAGTTTCCTTCTGCAGTATTTCCTGCTCTCCAAAGACAGCCCTCAAGGGTGAAGAAGTTTCTGCCAGGAAATTGATAGGAACACGCTGAAAGCGCACATGGAAGAGCAACAGACTTGGTAACACAGCTCAGCTCTACCTTCCCAGAGTCAAACCTGGCACCACTCCAGCACACAGAGCTGACAGCAGCTCCCAGCAGCTTCCTTTGCTCTTGATGAGTAGCCCTGGTTTGGTGATGAGCAAATTCCTTGTTTCTAAAATTCCTCCTGTGTGCTCTTATATTGGATGGGAGACAACGATTTAGACCAGCTTGATTTTAACTGGATTAACCACGTCCACTGACAGTTAAGCCCACTTCCAAATGATCCTTTACTCTGATACTAATCGTGGCTCATCGCTGTCAAAAAGGAAACAACAACAAATAGCTCCGAAATGGTGACAGGTTAATCTCAAAAAGGGAATGATGATCTGAAAACCTGGCCAGAACTCTGAATCTGACCCAAACATCTCAGTGCAGGACTCCAGTTAACCAAGTCAGCACAGAACTGGAGCTCCATTGATTCACATTCTTTATGATGCAGACTTTCCAAGTACTTTTGCAATTTGTTTCACAGCCAAAAACCCCAGTGTTAACAGAAGTTTTACCTGATCTAGTATGCTGTAACAGGAATAAAAAATAAATGAATTGATTTAAATGGTGTTTGCTTGGCTGTCACTTTTATTTATCACAGGCTTCGTAAGGGCGCTTCTGATTCTGATTCAGCATCAAATGCCTTTCCACTGACATCCAGCTCCTTGCAGCAGCTAGTTAAATGCATGGACAACCACACTGCTTATGCTCTGGGTCGCTTCCCAGCCCTCTGAATTTTCTATTCAGAAGCTATCAATTGCACCAAGACAAAATGCATAATGCAAAAACCCTGAACTTTTGCATATGGAAGCGCTGAAGGACTTACCTGCCAGTCTGTAGGATCTGCACAACCGAAGGATGACTGAGTAAAGAGGCAGAGAGTCAATCAGGTCAACCAGCAAGTGGATCAGGCCTTGCACAATCACCACCAGCAAACGGAGCTAAAGAGAAACAGCTCAGTAAGCAGCACGAGATACCAGCCCTGCAAACTCAGGAGTTGGCCTGCACTCTGACATTGTGCATAAGCTGAACTCCCCTGAGGTGAGCTTAAAAAGTCTAACAGTGCTGGGTATCCAGTGCCTGTATAAGGTTTCTTAAGGGTCTAACTGTAGCGAAGCCTCACGTTGGTGGATGCTGTGAGCCATAAGGACACAAGAGCAATTCCCCTTTCAGCAGGCACAGTCAAAAAGGGAGATTTCATGCTCACAGTTCCACTGAACTCCATCACCCTGCATCAGAGAATGCAAATTTCCCTTCCCAGCAGTGAGCTAAAATGCTTTATTTCTGTCTGAAGAAACCCCACGTAGAGCATTTAAGCAAGAGCCAAGCAGTCAGAAATGAGCTTCCTGCTTAGCATTGTGCTGACTAAGGCTCCTTTTGTCAGACTGCATTTATTTTTGCTGTCAAGCCCATCTCAGAAGAGAGGGCTCATAAAAGATATTGAAATCGTGTGTGAAGGCCACTGTGTGTGGAAAATACTGCTCCAGGCAGGCCATGGACAGGACTGGTCATACTGGAGAAAAAAAAGGAGGAAGTCTAACCCTCTTAGCAAAGTCTGGTGGAGAGCATTTAACACAGCAGGTTAACTCCTTGAAGAAGCTGTTCTGGATCAAACTGGAGACATGGCATGGAAAGACTGAAATGACTTCTGAGGGAAAGACAGGGGAACAGCGTGTCCTGCTGCCCTGCGTTTGCTGGGAATTCCCTCTGGAGAAACACAGCCACGTACCCTGAATTCCACTTCCTTGGTCTGCATGGGCTGTGTGACAGCTCCTCCTGGACACTCACACAAATCTTGTGTTTTCCTTGTGGATGACAGTAAATGACTAAGACACCCTTATATATCCATATATTTCAGGAAACAGCTGCCTTCAAGGGTTAAATCTTACCAGGGTAAACACCAAATAGTACAGTGCAGTCGTAGGCAGAAGGAACAGCAGGATGGTAAACAGCAACGTGCCAATAAATAACTAGGGGAAAAAAGAAACAAAATCACCAGCAGAACAATGGCAAAACAAAATAAAAGTAATAGGAAATGCTGAAGCAGAGAGTTTGCAAGCCTCTTAACATTTTCTTTTAAATTCCCTACGTGAGTAATTCTGCTAATATTTTCAGTAATTATTCTCTTTTTGGGCCTTTTATATGACTGTTTGAAAAGATCCTGGAAGCATTTGTTCCTTTATGAACAATGCTAAAGATTTCCTATATTAGGCTGGCTTCCTTAGGAAGCAAAGCTTCTATGATTACACTGTTCAACCATGCCCTGCCTCTGTGAGTTTTAAAACCATTGGTCTGTATTTTAATGGGAAAGTTGCAAAGAAGTAGAGACTGGGTAGGGAAATCTACAGACTTTTTTGTTCCTCCTTGGTTTGGGAGAATTGGGCTGTAAGTCTTTCAATGGGCAGCAACTGGCCGGCCAAAGGACATCAAGGCTCTTGCTCTCAGTAGGTAACTGGGAGACAAAGAAGATAGTGACTGGGCAGGATGATGTGATACTTTGAGAGGAATAAGAAAAATCCATAGGAAAGCAGATGTCATTAGCTCCACTGCCCATGGAACTGGTTATTTTAGTGTCAGGTTGGCCCAGCCGGCATAAGCCAAACTAATTTCAACTGAAACCAACAGAGAAATACAGATTTATGATAAATAGAGACCCAACTCTTCAATTCTCTGTTCTGGTGACTGGGAGGACACAGGACCAGGGGGCACTGCAGGAAGAGAACACAGCCACGATGTGTTACGGAACAAAACAGCCCTGTTGCAGAGGTGGATTGATGGCTCAGCTTCATGCACAGAGCCAGACATAGATGACAACCTGACCCATCCCCTTCACAGCCGCTGTTTCTCCCCTCCTCTGTCACTCCATGCAGTTCCTTAATGTCTTCTGAAGACTTTTAAGGTCAGCTCTGAGTGTCTCATCCCACCCAGGCCAACAACACAGCTCCTGTGAGCAGCAGGATAGAGCCAGGAGGGCCAAACCAACCCTCCTCAGAGCACACAGGGAGAGCCTGACGTAAACCATCATCCTGACAGACACTCTGACTTTTCCATCACCAAGGAAAAGAGAAAACCTTCTGCTGCGGTGGTGTGAGAAGCCAGAGCTCATCTGCTGAACACAGAGAGGCACCTGGGGGTCACCAAACATCACTTTATTATTTCAGTGATGTCTGCAACAGTAGGTGTGGCCCAGCCTTCCTATGGCCCTGCCCAGCCTTCCTATGGCTCTGCCCAGCCTTCCTATGGCTCTGCCCAGCCTTCCTATGGCGTTGGAGGATTTCATAAATAGGTTACAGCATCTGACAAAAAAAACCAACAACTGCCTCTGCTGTTTGAGTGAGAAAGTGTGGGCCACCAGACTCCAGCTTAATGTGAATGAAGGGGGGCTTTTTCATAGCAGCACTGGCAAGCCAAGCCAGTTCCTATGGCAACACTGCTGGGCACTGCCTCCCTCCCCCATGTCTACTCTGTGCTGAGAGCATCTCCAGCACCCCCAGAGCACGGTGGGCACCCAGCACCTGCCACAGGGCACACAGGGAAGCATGGAGTGCTGCAAACCCAGGAGTCACACAGCCAAAGGATGCCCCAGGTTGGAAGGGATCCACAAGAATCACTGAGTCCAATCCGCAGCCTCTGTAACCAAAGCAGCCAGGATCACGCTGCCTGCCTGCAGCAAGCCCTGATGCTGCAGCACTACCTGGTCCAAGTCATAGGAGCAGGAATCCACCCGCTGCCGGAGGACGTTCCACTTCTTCCCACGGAACAAACGCCAGAGAGACGACAGGCCGTAGATCTTCAGGCAGTAGAGTCTGAGCAAAGAGAAGATGCCACACATCAGAGCTGTGAGCTCCTCAGCCTCAACACAAAGCAGCTGTCATCATGACACCCCGTGCCCACCCGCTTACTGATGTCACAGAACTCGGGTTGGCAAAAGAAATCAACCCGAGAACGACGCAGATAAAATGTTGATTGCTCAGTCAACCAACTGGGGCTGCCCCCTGGTCCAGGCAAGGAAGGCTGCTGCAGGCAGTTCTGGACAACTGTGGGGCAACCACTGTGCCATGCCCCATGGCTACAGCCAGGCTGATTCCCTGCTCTTGGTGATGAAGAGGTTGGCATACCCAAAGTGCCAAGTCCTGCTGGAGGTGGCCACTATGAGCAGCCATTGCTACCACCCTCCCTGCAGCAGGAGCTGCAAGTTTTTTCCCTGCAGCCCACCTCTGTTTCTTCAGATTTCCTCTTTTCCCTTCACTCCACCCTTTTCCATGGCAGGAGCATCCAAGGCCTTATTGCTTGTGCTTGAGTCAGCACCATTTACTTTTGCCTCTGCAGCACTGAGGTGAGGGGGAGGAATGGAGCACTGCACCTTCATCCATAAGAGTGGGAAAAGATCAACTAAATGGCTGCTGGCACCTCTACTGAATCCTTTCCCATGGCTTTAGTAACTTGGTGCTATGACACTTGGAACTACCTGAGGAAACGGCAATGGTGAGAGGCCTGAGGTGATGAGAGGTGAGAAGTAGAGACACCTACAGAACAACACAAAGGAAGAAAGAGTCCCTGGAAGGGAAAAGAGGGACAAAGAGCCTCAGAGAGCAGGAATGTAAGTAAGGGAGACCCAATCTACGGAGCAGAACAGAGCTTGGGAGAGCCTGACCTACAGCAGCCAGACTGGCCAACCAGCCTACACAAAGCACCAAGGCTGCTCAGGCTTCAAGATGGCATTGTGAAAGCAGTGGCAAGGAGTCTTATCCCAGAGAAGAATTTGGTCTGAGGAACACTGGCTGCTTCAAGGATGAGGCAGGTGCCCAGACTGCACGGCTCAGTGCACTCATCTCCAGGCCAGAGGGTTCCCAGCAGGCTCCTCCAGCTTGCTGCTGCACACCATCCATGGCTCCTGCCTCTCACCCACATACCCTGCTTTGACACCATGCAGGTGGACCTGATGGAGCACCTGCCCCACCTTTGCTGCTGCCTGTGCACACATGCCAGCTCTTGTTTCACTGGAAAGTCTATTGTGGGTGGGTGCTCAGACTTCACCAGCACCCAACCCAGCAATTTGTTCCTCCAGCTGCAGGAAGGCAAGGTGTTGTGGTGATTGTGCTGATGTGGGTGAGCAGTACCTCGTCCTGACTCTCCATAGGGGCAGCTGACACAGCAGGGACAGCTGGGTGCCAGCAGTAAGATAACATACAGCTGTTCCACACTTCTAACACAGCCCAGGCTGGTAGACTGGCTCCCTGCAGCTCACAACAGGAGAGCAATCAGCAGAGAAAATGCTTTTCCTGTTTCCACTCACAAGCAGAAGGGACCAAGACCACTGCTCACAGCCCAAACAGAAATTCCAGAAAACTGGAGCTGTTCATGGAATCATAGAGTCAGAGAATCACAGAATGCCCTGGGTTGAAAAGGACCACAACGATCACCCAGTTCCAACCCCTGCTGTGTGCAGGTCGCCAACCAGCAGCCCAGGCTGCCCAGAGCCACATGCAGCCTGGCCTCCAATGCCTGCAGGGATGGAGCATCCACAGCCTCCTTGGGCAACCTGTGCCAGTGCCTCACCACCCTCTGGGGGAAAAACTTCCTCCTAAAGGCAGGAAACCCCTTCTTCTCCTGCTGAGAAGAACCTCTGTGTTACCAACAGTACTGATCTCAGGTGCAAGTCCTACACTCACAACAGCACCAACTCATAAATCGTATCTCAATACAACCATTCCCTAAGCTGGCTGTAACTCAAGTTCTATCATTTCTTCTGTTGTTTGCAACATGAAGGCCTCTGCTCACAGCCTGCAGAGGAATGATGGCAGTTCTGCACTTTATCAGCCAAAGGTTCCCCTACTCATTACTTTCTCTCTCATCTTGGCAAAAGCAGCTGCTTTTCAGTGGTCTGCGTGATGCTTTGCTGCAGCACTTGTTAATGGAAGGCAGGAACAAAGCATGTTAGCAGGCACAATAATTCCAGCGTGCCCAGCACAAGGCATGCCCAAAAGTCCTCTGCACTCCCACATGCTCCCTCAGAGCCTCTGTCCTGCTTTCAGGCAGCGGGGCCCTGCAGTATATCCAGAAAATGCCACCAGGATGGTGGCACAGCCATGCTGCAGCCCCAGAGCTGCCACCCATGGTGCAGACTGGAATCCCTGAAGCCAGGCAGAGGCAGAGACTTCTGGGCCTCTCCAGAAGAACAAGGGTTCATTTCTCCTCCTCCTCTCCTGTTCTGAACTGAGCAGGGTGCCACTGAAACGTACCGTGAAAGGTTAGGGTGAACTTGCCCTCCACCTATCACAGTTTTATTTTTCCAGGTCACTACCACAAGTCAATATTTCAAGATACAAAAGAATCAAAAGGCAGATTGTTTGCACTGCTGTGACTATCATTTCTACATGCATTAAAAATGCAATAAATTAGCTGCTGCCTTAAAGTGTGAATTCACGAGTACTACGCTAGGATTGAATGCCACCAATATGACACTGGGCTTGGGACTGGAGTGCTAATTGTCTCACAGATTCTAGTATATCAACTTGTAAGTTTTGTGGACTCCTTGGTGAGGAATCAAGCCACAGCAGCCCCGTGTATCCCCAGTACCTGCTGTTTGCTTTCTGCATTTTGAGGGTCCATCTTGTAGCTGACTTGTATCATTGACTCCATCTTGGAGTCAAAGGTTCTTGCTTTGACTACAAACACGTCCAAGACAACCAAGAAGACTAACTCACCTCGCTCCATAGACATAGAAGCAGTAGATGTGGAAGGTCAGAAGTGCAATGATGTCAGAGAGGATGCAGAGAGCCACGGTCAGACCCAGACAAGCTGACAGACCAACGTACCACAGGATCATCTCGATGAATGGGGACATCAGGTGAATGTAGCCTAGTGAACATGGCAGTGTCAAGATTTCAGTGAGACATCTTCCCCACTCACACTTTCAAAAGCCTTATTTTCCCTTTGTCCCATTTCTCCCCCCTGTTCAAACATTGCTCCAGAAATCATAGCCACCAAACCACTGGAAAATTCCTTTGGATGGCCATTTTCTGCTTAGGAGAGCCAGCAAAAGCTCTTTCTCCCTAGGCTTACATCCAAGTATAGCAGCTATGTAAGGACAGAATCAGCTTCAACAGAGCAGTCACCCTGCTCCATACAGAATTTACTTCTTTAGATCTGCATTCAGTTCTAATCATATTTTTAACCACGCAAGTCAAGCTTTACTGAAGCCATCTCCCTGCTCTTCCTGTTCCCACAAAAAACCATGACAAATGAATTCTGCAAAATAAAAATCTGGAGACATACAGTGTCTTTCATCACTGATGTGGAGCAAAGTAAATATAATATCTAAGGAGTTTGTTCCCATCATAACTATTCTCCTTCCTCAAGACATTTATCAAGAATAACTGGGGCGTGTTACTTCAAGGAAGGAATACATACAGAAGAGCTCTAAAATCTGTGTAGCAAGTCAGTGGTAGGGCAGGTTTGCATTTGCATCCAGAGAGCACACTTCTCCTTCCGATCAAATGCCACTTAGAGGGCAGAGCTGGCATAAGACCTTAAAACCTTCTCTTGGACTCTCAATGCTAATGGCACCAAGTAAGTGAGGTCCACTGCGACTTGCACTTCTTGCAAAACATCAGGACAAGCACTTTATTTCATATGCATGACTTCCTTGTGTGGGAATCCAGCTCTGGCTTGAGTTCCCACAGCAGGAAGACTCACAGACAAGTCTGTACTTGCAACAGTGCATTTTGATTCATTATTCACTTCTAGGCAAACATTAAGCACTTAGGAGGGAAGAGATGAAAAGGGAGGCTGAAACGTTGAACAACTGCACTTACTAATCCAGAGGTGGATGTGGTAAAGGAAGAACCGACCCAGCACCTGATCCAAAGCTCGGTTCATTTTCAGTCCAGCTGGTGCTCCCATCAGCCACTGGAGCAGGTCCTGCAGCTCTTCAGCTACACGCTGCAAACACAGAAACAAGCACGGAAACAACCTGAGATAAAAGATGTCCATCACACCAAACAGGTCCAGTGTATGGAACCTGATGCCCTCCACCAAGTATTCTCACCACATCCTCCAAAGCAGTGGGGAAAAAAACCCAAACGGCTGCTCCGTAGACAACGACTTATTTAGGAGGGCACCTTTATTAGCAAATGAGTTTTTACTGAACATGAACATAACAGCAGAGAGGAAGCTGAACTGCTTAAATGGTTCCAGTGCTGGCAGCATGAACTTGTGTTTGCTCATGGCCACGGCTGGTAGATTCACAGTGTGGATTCGTGGTGTTCTTGAAATCCATGGCCAGTGCTGGAGCACAAACCAACTTCATTCAGCAGACAACTGAAAAGTCAGAACTGAGGGAGTAATCCAGCCATGGGGAAAGCAGTTGGGAATTAAAAGGGGGCAGCATGGAGTGTGCTCATGGACAAAACAGGTGATTTTTCAACGGAATAAACTGTGTGTGTACAGCAGAATAGAAAACACAAATACATAAACATGGTTCAGTATAAACAGATTTCCTTCTACCCTGTGGGGCATTAGGCAAGATGAAACACAGTGTCCCTGGCATCCTAGGGAAAAAGAAGCCCTCAGTCATTGAGAACAAAGCTGATGGAGTTCATTCCCACATCACTGAAGGCTTTGACTCGCTCTTTCTGGTGATTTAATACCTGTTTACAAGGGTGGACAGTAGTAGGACAAGGGGGAATGGTTTTAAACTGAGACAGGGGAGGTTTAGGTTGGATATGAGGAGAGAGGAAGTTTTTCCCCCAGAGGGTGGTGAGGCACTGGCACAGGTTGCCCAAGGAGGCTGTGGATGCCCCATCCCTGCAGGCATTCAAGGCCAGGCTGGATGTGGCTCTGGGCAGCCTGGGCTGCTGGTTGGAGACCTGCACACAGCAGGGGTTGGAACTGGGTGATCATTGAGGTCTTTTTCAACCCAGGGCATTCTAGGATTCTATGACCAAATTATTGATGGACTTTCTCTCTGTCCTACACTACTTTGCCTGCAGTAGGCAGGGCAGAAGATGCTGTTCCTTCCCAGCAACGTGTGCCTGAACGACCCACCTACACTGAAATAAATGGTGAAGTTCATTCACCAGGCTGAGAACAGTAACCTCCAGCAAGCAGATGGGAACACACCTGGAAGAAGGGGCCTCACACACTGTTCCACAGAGACTGTGAATGAAATTCCACCTCTGAAAATCCCAAATATAACCAGGCCCACGTGAGCTTCAGTGCAAACTGTGCACATGCAGCAGAATCAAGACCTGAAGCAGATGTGCCGCAGCCTACCTTCCTACCTTCACAGGGGAAATGTTTTCTAAGGACCAATTCCATTTTATTAACCAACTGGATCATTGCAATATGGGTTTGTGCTCATTTACTCTTAGTGTAGTGTAAAATTCAGAGCTCTACCTCCAATCTATCCCAATTTACCCTTACTAGCAGGACTGCCTATTTATTTCATTCACTTTCCCTCTGTCTCAACATCTCGCTGCGAGTCGGAACTGATTTGACCCCACAGATCTTACCTCCATGCAGAGCACCGTTAGCTGCTTTATAAATAGACTGGCTTTAATATTTAAAGCGTTGGATTTGTAACTTAGAAAAAGCATTTGAGGATTTTAATGAAATATTTAAATGCTTGAAAGCAGTCCTTCAGCAGCAAGGCTTGTTTTCCAGCACTGAATGCTTCTGGAGGTTTCCAGTTCCAGAGGTGCCACTAAATTCTGACAGTGGCACGTAGCTCTGGGAAGATGCCCAAGCCTCCTGCTATTTAGCTGGGCAGAGCATCTCCAAACACAGCCCTAAAGCATAACCTTGCAAGCTGTTTTGCAGCTGGATATTTTAGGACTGATCAATAGCAAGCAGAACAAGAAAAGGTGACTGGGAGCCTAATCCTCTCATTGCAGTCATGCATACTGAATGTGACCAGTATTAATAAAAGAGGAACAGTGAATTACATGGAAGTGGTTTCATAAAGGAGGGTAAGGACGTCACCAAAGCAGAGACCACAGCTAACACGGCTCAGATGAAGTGGCTGTGAAAATATTTCCTTTGCAGCCACGCTTTTCTTGTTTGTCTCCACACGTGGTGTCCGATGGCAGTGTGATATGGATGGAGAAAGACAAGCAGCCCACTGGAGAGGGGCACTGTGGGCACTGGAAAGTGCAGCATTAGCTTCCTGAGTGGAGCATCTAGTGCAAGGCAGAGCAAGCTGAGCCCAAGCACTCCCCACCGGGCACCTACCTGTGATTTCACCAATTAGCATCTAAGAATATTTTCCAGGCTGCATCCTCTCTGCTGGCTTTGTTTATGGATTACAGAACAGAACTGAACAGGAACTCACATCCAATTATCTCTAAGCCCCAGCAATACTTTTGGAGGCAAGATCTACGATAAATATTTACATGTTTCAAGGAGATTACAGCTTAAGGAAAAGAGAGATCAGTCGGGATGCAAGAAGTGAAGGAGGAGAAAGAGAAAGAGGGTTTGTAAGCTGTTCTTCAATTTAAATCAGAAAAACGAAGCACTTTGAATTGGGTATTTTTGTGGAAGGCAAAAACTGGGACTGCTGATGGGAAGCCTGGTGGGAGGGAGAGGAAGGAGGAGTTGTGAGGGCACCCACAGAGAGAAGAGCGTTTGCATTTTCCACGCTTGGTTTTGAAAGCCTGCTCCAAAATCAGCCCTTTCTATTGCATGCAGCTACACCCCGGTTACTCCCTAGGTGTCTGAATCACATCTGCTTCAGTTACCAACAAAAGCAACTTGTTATTACAGTCAGCACAGCACAGCTCATCAAGCTGTGAAAAGTGGGAGCTGCAGTCAATTGCTAGCAAAGTGCTGATTTGGAAAGCATTGTATCAGGGCTTGACGAATGATGGCTAAGGAACTTGGCTCCATCTTCACGTCAGCAGGCTGGGCTTGTGAGCCTGGCAGTTGTTGAGAGTCAAAATAACCAAGGTGCATCTGTTTCTTCCCTGAGATGGAAAGGTCTAGGACTAGGAAATAAAAGAAGTGCACTGTTTCCAACCCCCAGACAGCTGAAGGTTTGTCAATATTAATATCAATGAAACCAATAAGGTTTATAGATTATATTTTGTCAAGATTAAAATCAATCAAAGCCATAAGGTTAAAAAAAAAAAAAAGTTGTACCATATTATGACATGATTATTAGTATCTATCTATCTATCCCATGTTCTGTTTACTAACATACACAGAGATGTAAGAAGGTCAATATCATCAGCAGGTCCGGGCCTCACCAAAAGCAGAACAGCAAAGAGCATCAGGGAAGAAAAAGGGAAAAGTAACTCCTTCTGCACATGGGAAAGTTAGCATTGCTGAACTTGGCAACACATAAGCACTTGAGAAAGCTCAAGTGATGGGAATAATGTGTACCAGATGGACACTCAGCAGCAAAATGGAAACCTACTGTTGGATGGCTAAGGGGAGATTTTGCTGTCATGCTGGAAAAGAAGTGGTGCTGGCTTGCATACCACATGCTGAAGTCATTGGTATATTTTGGGATCGCTCAGAACTGCATTTTTTAAGGCCTGCACATAATGCACATAAATCAATGCCCACCAAAGGCAGGAAAAGAACTCCAAGTGATTTTATGTCCACAATCTAATACGTTTGGAAGGAGAAAGCGAGGCTGGAAAGTAAGGGGAGTTAAGTGGCCTGAAATGATAAGCTTGGTGATGGAGGCACAAACGGACTGCCAGCCACCTGTACAAAGGGGAGTGAACTGCCAGGCAAGTAAGTAAGCAGCTCCTGGTGATACTGAGGTAACGAGGTCTACACGTGTAGAAGGCTTGATGAAAATAAGTGGCGTTACGATATTTATGCACAGTGACAGATGAGCTAAACTTCTGAGAGAGGAAAGAATGAGCAACTCTCACAAGCAAGCCTGTCCAGGCCAGGTGCTGGGATCAGATACACCTTGAGCACAGAGAGAGCCCATCTGCCAAAGACACTGGGCAGATGGAACCCCTCCTGGAGCCACCTGTGCAAACAGGAACGCTGCCAAGAGCCACTTCCTTGCAGACTTGTTAAGAAATCAGATTTTTGAGAGCTGGACACTTGCAGTAATCCCACAAGGAGAGCTTTAGAGAACTTAAGCTTTTTCAGCTGAAATATCTGTAAGGTAAGCTGAAAAACCTGAAGATTTAGGAATAAGATGTAAAGAAGATCTTTAGTTTATAGCTCAAGTAGCTCAGGAGCAAACGTGTTGCAGAAGAAATGTCCTTCATACCCCATCACTGCTGCTGAATAGGGTCTGCATCAATCCCTAAAATGTGCAATCCTCTAAAGTTTGGCTACAACAAATAGCAGAAATAGCAGTAACACGACCCACAGCTATGCTGGATCTCCAGACACTCCACACGCACTCTCTGGAAGCACAGTGAGCATGACAATGATCAGAGACATGTGGCTTGTGACAACAAGAGTGTTAGACATGGACCAAACAGATCATTGTTGAGGGAACTACGATCTCCTCCCAAGAAAGACAGGACAAGTAGCAAAAAAGAAACTGCTGATGGAATTCTCTAATCAGAATAAAATTCCTCCCTGGAATTTCCCACTTTGCTGGAGAAAGAGCAAAGATGATGACCTCCAGCTGCCAGAAAAACCAATGGAAAGATCCACAACCTCTCCCAGAAGTGTAGGAAAAGCGGGCAGAGAAAGTATTAAGCTGTGCAGCTCTGTGGCAATGCTTGACCCTAGCTACACATGTAATCCCAAGACACAGAAGCTCTAAAATCAGAGCTAACTTTAGATTAATAGTCTGGCCTCCAGCCTCTGAAGTGCATTATCTGTTCCTTACTGCCACTAAAGAGACATATTGGAGTGATGCACTTAAAGCAAGCCACCAGAAAAGCAGGATAGCATGAGTCACGCTCGTTCTTTGTGAATTTATGCTGATGCTGAGGGATCTCAGCGGGCAAGAAGAGTTATGTCTGAGAAGAGCACAGGACACAGCAAGTTTTTCTGGTTTACCATCTGCACATCAGAATTCTTAGGATTTCAGGTGTTTGTATCCTGTCTAGCTAATGCCTTTGGATTTCCCCATAATTTTCCTCTTCACTGGCACACTTGCATGCTTATCAAGTTTGACTTTTTAGTAGTTTATCGGACTCAATGCAGGTTACAGCTGGCTTTTACCAAATGCCCCATAAAGCAACAGCTTGAGGATACTTCTGTGAACTTGATAACCACTCCAACTTGCAGCTGCAGAACTCTGCCCAAGCCATAATTGTTACTTCGGGAACTAGAACAGCCCTCCAGTAAGCATCTAATTACTATTCACTGCACACTCAAAGCAGAGCTGTGTTCCTTTTGAGCAGCCCCAGCAGGCTTGATTTGAAGATTTCACTGTTCTTGAGGAGACCCAATTTACATGACTTCGGACCAGACTCTCTGAAATCCTTGTGTGTAAGGCAGTGCCTCCTTACAGCCACCCCAGGCACCAAGAGGTGGTCAGGACCCAGAGAAGGTGAGAGAGGAATGGCTCCAGCCATACTTACATCAGCCACAGGGATGAGAGTGTCAGCAAGGTGACCGATCTGGTTCTTTCTGTACAGCCAGGACATTAGCAGTATCCCCAGAGCCACATCAATCAGCAGAGAGACAAAGATGTTGGCTTTCCTGCATGCAGGATAAAAAGAAACAACGCTACAGCAAAAGGAAGGACAGCACCTAAGGTTTCAACGGCAGCTGTTGGCTTCACTTACATGCTACCCCTCTTGTCCCAGGAACACTAGGACAACTTAGTAAAGAAACATGGTACAGACATATTTTGACTTTCACTGACCTGCTGCTACTTCTGTGGCTGAACACCGAGCCACTCTGAGCATGCCACACCATGAAACCTCTTTTAGCAAGGGAAGTGAATAGCAGGGCTGAAGCTACAAAGCAGAATGTTGGACAAGGTGTACATGTATACTCAGTGGGAATTCCACAACCCCAAGGGCACGAGCACTTGAAGGATCCCCATGGAGATCAGATGGCTTTCCAAAAGATGTAGTTCAGTTGCAGTCAATGCAATCAGTTGCATCCATGGGCATGTAAGCAACTCCAGCAGGGCTGCAGAACTGCCCCTGACTGCTAGTGGGTCTGAAGGAAATCCTATTACGTGAGTTCTTCAGGCTAAACAACCACAATTACATCTTCAAATCTGCTAATCTAAGTGTTCTCTGGTAGTCCATTTCCCCAGGCTCAGAGAACCACCCAGAACAAGACTCGCTGTGTAACTGCCATAGCACAATCAGTATCTGTGTCAGATCCCCGCCTCTCCTGTTCCACTCACTGCACTGCACGTTTGCTTTTTGTCACACTGACTTCCTCACTGCTTTTGGAGCCTTTGATCTCCAGTTACTGCACGAAAGGAGCAGGCAAAAGAGGGCAGCTAAAGAAACTAAACCTTTCTGCTCTTTTGGAAAGCGCTGCTGAATACCGATGGCAGCTTTTGGTTAACCTTGGCAGCATGCATGCAAGCAACGAGCTTGTGGAAGTACTGACAACAAGGCAGTATCCACAAGGGTGCAGTACAGGCTTTCTGTGGGCAAGATCCCAGCCGTCCTTCCCAGAAAAAAAAAGCCCATGCCTGGCAAAAGACATAGGCAGGATAAAAGAGAGAACAGGGAAGATATCTGCAAAGTACCAAGGAGCAGAGCAAGGTAGGTAGCACAACATGGCACACCGAGGATCCTGCAGTGCTGTTCTGTCAGCCAGGCCAGTCTCAGAGCCCTGTGGCAGGCACAGGATCCACGGTTTGGGTTCTCCAAAGGAGACGGGGCCATATGTGTCGTTGTGTGCATTCCATACCTCATTAGCTGGGTCTGGTTTTGAGCCTTCTTGCTGCTGCTGATGACCTGGAGGTGCTGCAGGCGATGGCCCAGCTGCTCACAGGTTGAGAGTTTGCTCCACAAGAAAGACAGAGGCCAAAACTTCAGAACCCTGCAGAAACACAACAGGAACATCCCCTTTGCCTTCTGCCTGCATACTGTTTGTACAAGCTCCATGCAAAACATTTAGTGTAAAGTGAAGGTTGTGTAACCAGAAACAGCACTGACATACTCAACGTCAACATCCATTTCAGGCTCAGAGGGGAGGCAATACTCACGTGTTGTTTTTTTCTTTGACTGAGAAGCAATGCACTAGATGATGCTCAGTTATCTTCGTTGCCACACAATGCACAAAAGGAACAATTTGATTTGCAGAGCCCAGAATGACACATGGGATACAGGTTTGTCAGAGTGCCCAGCAGCAGTGCAGTGACACAAAGCACCACGGCTGCTGTGGGGAATAAACTGATGCTGATATAATCGGGATCACTTCTTTCCTGCCCACAACGGTCATTTCACTCACTAGAAATCCATCTCCACTTTCAGTTACCTCTTTCACCCACTCACTTGCACTGTGCTGGCACGCTCCTCCGGTTTACATTCCTTCCAAATGCTAAAATTATTCCTGGGATTCTGCTTCCCCTATGAAATTGGACAGCTGTTGGGACCATTAGTGAGTGAGGCCTGGAGACTTCCATGAATGTCTGCATGCCTCCCCTGGCCCCTCTGGGAGGAAATCAGCCCGCAGCATGGCAGCAGAGGCCTTCAGGACCAGCCTCTGCCTGCTGGTACATTTTACACAAATTGCAGCATTACAGCTGGTTCCAAATCCTGCCTGGTTTTGGTACGGTTGCTCTGCCTTTCCTCCTCACACTTCCCAAGCCCTTTTGTCCAGACTTCATGCAAGGTTCCTCACTTCAACAAACAGTGCTGAAGCCCTCTTCCCCCTCCCCATTCAACTTTCAGACATTGATTCCAAAATGCACGCAGCATACTGTGAATCATTCTTTTTAACTTGAGAGTTACTCAGCTCTCCTTCTCAGCCTCCCACCTTAGAGACAAATGAATGCACTGTTGTTCAGCTGACTTACTTCATCTAAAGTGATGGAGAATAGAGCTCCATACAGGAGAGATGCAGCACGGGCACCTGTGCTGCCCACTTCAGAGACCTCTGCAGACCCACATAGGCTGTGGACCTTTCCTTTTCCTTTTCCTTTTCCTTTTCCTTTTCCTTTTCCTTTTCCTTTTCCTTTTCCTTTTCCTTTTCCTTTTCCTTTTCCTTTTCCTTTTCCTTTTCCCTTTCCTTTTCCCTTTCCTTTTCCCTTTCCTTTTCCTTTTCCTCTTTTCCCTTC
The DNA here is from genome assembly GCF_951394365.1 of Tetrao urogallus. Taxonomy (NCBI): domain Eukaryota; kingdom Metazoa; phylum Chordata; class Aves; order Galliformes; family Phasianidae; genus Tetrao; species Tetrao urogallus. The sequence continues at coordinate 1,537,195 of NC_136828.1, forward strand.
CTTTTCCTCTTTTCCCTTTCCCCTTCCCTTCCCCTTCCCTTCCCTTCCTTTCCCCTTCCCTTCCCTTCCCCTTCCTTCCCCTTCCTTTCCCTTCCCTTCCCTTCCCTTCCCTTCCCTTCCCTTCCCTTCCCTTCCCTTCCCTTCCCTTCCCTTCCCTTCCCTTCCCTTCCCTTCCCTTCCCTTCCCTTCCCTTCCCTTCCCTTCCCTTCATTTCCCTTCCCTTCCCCTCCCTTCCCTTCCCTTCCCTTCCCTTCCCTTCCCTTCCCTTCCCTTCCCTTCCCTTCCCTTCCCTTCCCTTCCCTTCCCTTCCCTTCCCTTCCCTTCCCTTCCCTTCCCTTCCCTTCCCTTCATTTCCCTTCCCTTCCCCTCCCTTCCCTTCCCTTCCCTTCCCTTCCCTTCCCTTCCCTTCCCTTCCCTTCCCTTCCCTTCCCTTCCCTTCCCTTCCCTTCCCTTCCCTTCCCTTCCCTTCCCTTCCCTTCCCTTCCCTTCCCTTCCCTTCCCTTCCCTTCCCTTCCCTCCCCTTCCCCTTCCTCTTCCCTTCCCCTTCCCCTTTCCTTCCCCCTTAGCCCAGTGGCTCCAAGTCCCAACCTGGAAAACCTCTGCTACAGCACAGAATTGTTCCACTTGCACTCTTTCTTTGTCAAGTCACTACGTACACATTCATTTAAATAAAAATACAAACATGCTGCATAAACCTTGATATAATAGTTGCAAGATGTGCTATGGAAACTCCCATCTGCAACAGTAATGAGAAAGAAAGCCAAAAATACTTCTTGCGTGGTCTCCTTCCCTATGCATAGCAACTCTGCATCGCCGTAGATGCTCCCACCTGTTTGTCACACAGTATATGCACTGGTTTTTGTAAGTGCAATGGAAAACCAAACCGTACACATAAAATATGAATGACACATGTTTGCCTTATTTAAGCAGGAGACCTTTGGGGTACTTCCAAATAGAAGGAAATAAATTAACATAGCCTGCAGGAATAAATCTTCAGTTTCCAGTATTATTTTTTTTTCCCAGGGCTGAGGGATTCTCCAGATATCCGAAGGAAAGCAGTCTTTGGGGCCCAGATCACACACAGATATTACAGCCCCATTAAGCAGAGCCCCCCGGCTTCTTTTTGCTCTTTCCTAGAAACCACAGGAACAAAGCCTCCCTTCTGGGTGAGGCATCAGACAGAGGTCCTGGTGTCATTAAGAGCATGGTAAGAGGGCTTTTAGAATAAACAAAGCACGGCATGGAGTTTATTACCCCAATACAAACCATCCTGCTGCTCCAAACAGCTCCCTGGAGCCCTGCCTGTGGTGGGGAAATTCTGCACGCTCCGAATGCTGAGCTGCACTGGGCACTGCTAAGCACAAGGTGGTGCTGAAGAAATGCTTTCATTTGAGATCAGAGCGTGTTTGTGAGGTCGGGTTGATGTCAGCGCTCACTTTCTCTGATTCCTAAAGCTACCTCCCCATTTACCCAGCACAAACATACAACACAGGGCTCTCCACAGCAGCTCCAGGCCTCTGCAGCCTGAGCAGATGTCACTGAACTCCTCCTCCTGCTCTTCAGATCCAACTGTCCCTTAGGATCACAGAGATCTGGGGACTAAAGTGGTACTGCAGTAACTGCTGACAGAGAAGTTGTCAGAGCAAAGGCAAGAAGGAGACTTCAGAGCTGAGAACCCATCACCAAGCTGCCCATGGGAAGGACCTTCCTCTTCCCCAGGCAAACAGCGACCTGTCCACAAGGCACCCAAAACATGATGTACCCCTGTAGCTTGTTTCCTCTAAGTCAAAGCCTGAGTGACACAAAACCTCTGAAGTGAAAGCAGGCACCCAAGAAGCCTCACTGGGGAATGGCTCCGTTACCAACCAGTCCCATTTCAGGCTGCCTCTGCATGTGGTGCTCAGAGAGGTCTGGGCAACAAGGCCTCCTCCACTTCCTCCCCCAGGAAGATCCAACCCCCACACAAACCAAGGAAACCATCCAAAGCAGCTCTCCTGGAGCAAGTGGTGCTTCAGGAAGCATCCCTGATCCAACAGCAACACTACTGCACAGGGAGGAGGGGAATGGTAGGATGCTTACACATGCCATCCTTGAACCCCTCTTACACTGCAGATACTGGCACGATTCAGCTGTAGTACACCAAGTGGTAAATGGAACTAAATTGCACTGAATGACTTAGAAGGTCGAGCAGAATCTCTGTCATAACTCGAGAGTGATACTTGAAACCACTGAAAAATATCATGCAGGTGCCACAGGTGAATAAAACAAAGCAGAAATAAACCTCCATCTATGTCCCAAGGTTAAGAACGAATTCAGCTCAGGTCTAAGCACAGGGAGCCTTGCATTCTGCCTGCTGATATGTGCAGCTGGCTGCTAGCAAAGCTGCTGCTTGGGCTTCAAACATCCACACTGGGCTTAGTAAAAGCTGAAATTAGAATGGCTGCTGATAAACACGCTGTGGCTTTCTGTGTCCAGCCTGCCAGGCTGCAAGGAACAGGCTCAAACTCCCATGTTATGCTTGGGCTATGGCCTTTTGGAAAGCTGTGAGGCTTGGGCTTAAGCTGACCATAAGTCTGAATCCCAATGGGCCTGGATAGAAAAGGATCACCCTGCTTGTTAGTTGTTGAACACAGCCCATGCACAGCCAAAAAAAAGGACCCTTGGAGCTGACTTCAATACCTTCTATCCAATCACAAAGCTCTGCCTTCACTTCCACTTACAGCTAAGTGCGTGGTCAATATCTTACAGCCACCCCAGCAGGCCTTGGTGGCTCCTGATTACAACAGGTTGTATTCTGACCCTAAATCTCTTCCAGCAGAGTAGTCCAAAAATGGACAGCTTTCCCCTCATGTACCAGTGCACATAACCCAACTGCTCAGTAAATCTCTGCATATGAAGAGCTGTGCTGTAATTTTTCATGACAGCATCATACAATTAGAAACCTGTTAAAAGAGTCTGCTCCCCATACCCTCAGGCTGCACTTGAGAAGATTTAACCATGACTACAGCAGTAGCTGTTATCCAAATCTGATCAATCAAAGTGTCCTCTTGCAGCTTGGAAGCTGATTTGCAGCACCCGCTCTGGCACGCTGGCACTCACCAGGCTGGCTGCTGGCTGATCAGCCGTGTTATTCAGCACTGGATGCAGAAGCTCCTGCCCTTCAAATCTGCTCAGAATTCCTCTTTAGAGCACATATTTGCCACGCATTACATTTCAAGCATCCTACTCAGTTTCGCCGTTGTCACAATGGGATCCCACCAAGGCATCACACAGATCAGCTCTGCCTGCAACCTCCTATGATGTCCAAGAGGTGATGGGTTCAGACATACTATTAAATGATGTATTCAGTCAGTGAGGTTTCCACAGCAAACAGGGACTGAACAATCTCAGCTATCCAGCCATTAAGAAAACCCTCACATCAGTCTGCCAGCCACGTAATAGTTGGAAAACCATTTCAGCCATGATGAAACTGAAGCGGGACTGAGGTACCCCTGCTGCACATGGGCAACGGCTCACTGCCTCCCCAGAAAACCTCCCCACACCTCCAGGTGTCCGAGGGTTTCTGCCTTGTGCTTTCAGTGGAGCTCCCCATGCTTTCAGAGCAGCTCTGCAGCAGCCTGTTTCCAACAGCAGGTTTATTCAGGAGATTCTCAGCCTGCTGTTGTCCACAGAACCTGACGTGTGACTGGTTAGCACGGGGTCTGCAGATGTGGTGGGACTGCCCAGGACGTCCACCAGACTGACCCACAACCTGCCACGGTTAGAGAGCATGAGAGGAGCTGTGCCACAGCTGGCATTGCCTGTCACCATGAGCCCATCCTTTTGCACACTGGTGATCTCAGAGATCAGAAAAGTATTCCTATTGGCTGCCTGCAAGGTACCTGAAACTAGAAGCAGCACCAGGAGATGCACTGTGACTAATACTGATGGAGTTTTAGCAGGAACCTCACAATGTTCTGTGATGCCTACACACAAAAACTACATCTCCTCACCGAATGCAAGCAGGCTGCAGCACTCACCTGCTGTTGCAGACCCCAGAAACAAGTGAAAGCAGGAACGTCAGCAGCATGCAGGCAGGCACCGAGGCCTGCTTCATCAGCTCCACAATGATACTTGCTTCAACGCCATCCGACTGCCAGTGGGTCATCTTAATGGGCCCGTCGTCGTACCTGTCTGTCATGAAGAGCACCTTGCTGCTTGCAACTGTGTTAAAGATGGCAGAGAGCTTGGAGGCATCCTCTGCCCCGAGGTCAGCCGTGTCCAAGGGGGGGTGCAGATGGGACAGCATGACTTTACGTTGGTCATAATACACTAAGATGATTTCTTCTTCTCTGTGGTTGTCAGACTGTTTCTGAAGGGTAGAACAGTTCCAGAATTTGCTGTTTCCCTCTTTGCTTATCTGAATCCATGGCTCATGAGAAAATATCGTCCCAAGGTCTTCCAAGAACTCACTCAGGCTCTCTTCTTTCTCCTGTTTGCTGTTGTTCCATGAGCCGAGCACAGAAATGCTGACCTTAGTCACCTGCTGGACTTCCCTGAGATACTGCTTCACCTGAACAGGAATAAAGGGGAAATGGACCACGGCGAGGACAACAGCAGAGCTCTGTTCTGGGATCCAGCGGCCGATCAAAATGCCGCTTTCTGCCGAGGAGCAGCACGAAGGAAAGAAGACCTTAAGGACCATGCCAGCAATCCCTGGAGGATGGGACACCTGCCAACAGACACAGGAACAGAATTTGGAGTGGTGATTAGATGCAAGGAAAACATGAGCTGGCCAAAGTCACCAGCAAGGAGGTCTCCTGCATCACCCAGGCACCCAGAGCTGAACTCGGTAACAAACACACTGAACAGCCCTGGCCACAGCACTCATCCCCTCCTCTCACCTAGAAACAAAGACAAGAAGTTTGTTGCAAGCAGACTACAATGACTGACTGATCGAAGCTCACAAAGTAGCTTCAATTCATTAGATGCAAGATCCCAAACCAGGAGAGGCATCTCTGCTTTATCAGTGCTCCGTACCTGAAGTATTTTTCTTGATGTCATTAAGAAAATACCTCAATGGCTTCATAAGACTTTTATTAAAAGAAGCTTCAGGGCAGCTGACAATGTCTCTTTAAATAAGGTGAAGGTTTCTAACAGAAATATAATTGCTATAAGGAGAGCGCTCGCACACAACAATCGGCATCTGGCACCCGTTGTCCTTTTCTGTCCTTCAGTGCTTTGTTAGAGATGTGAAAACTCCCCAGCCCCCGAGGCTGGCTGCTCTGCGAGGGACCCAGTCAGTCGGAAAGAGGAACGGAGTGTATTTATAACACGCACAGAGGATGCACAGCGCGCAGGTCCCTGTGGTTTGGTTTCTTTCCTCCCTTTTTAATACAGGACAATTGATCGAGTAAATCTCAGCACTGGGCAATCTGCAGTGGAATGGAGCAGGCGATGGGGCAGCAGCAGAGGCACGTGGTTAAGCAGTTCCCAGGCCCACAGCTCTGCAAATATGGCTCACAGAGGAGCACTGAGAAGCTCACTCCAGGGCATTCCCTCTATCAGGGTGCTCAGGGAGGTTCTGCTGCTGAGCACAGCATCTGCAGGTACTGGGAGCTCCGGCCCATGGGGAGAGCAGCTTTGGGAGCCCACAGAGGGAATGATGTCTCCTCCTCTATGACCGAGGATAACTGTAGAGATGTGGAGCCTGAGAGCATCTTGAGAGAACCTTTAATAATCTGTATTTTTTTTCAAAGGGCTTCAAACCTCCAGCAGATTGGGAAGGGAAAACATATCAAAAGTAGAAAACTGGGAGGTGTGACATCCTGAGACTGGAAAGGTGCAGCACCGGGCATGGGAAAGATGAGGGAACTGCAGTCCAACTGAGAAACAGCATCACCAAATCCTAACAATTATTAGACCCAAACAGACTCAAAAACAGGACATCCTGCTTATCCACTCCTATTGACACAGCCCAAATGAGGGTGGTTTTGCTGTTTGGGGTGGAAAATCGTGAAGACAAAGGACAGACACTCAATTAGAATAACACCTGAAATGCACAGGAAAACAGTGAAAATCAGCTGCCAATTAATTAGACTGGTCCTAAAAAAGTCTAAAATAAAACCTGTCCCTGCATCACACATTTGTTTCTTTTGGAAAGAAGTTGCTGCTGTGCTGTTTGCACAAGCACCGTCCCTTTGCTAAGGGTCACGTACACCCCAGGTAGAAGGAAATAAACCAGGGGCACGACTCCCACCTTGCACCCATACCTCTGCAGCCAAAAATCGAGCCCCTCCTGCTCGCACAGCACACGCACTACCAGCACACAGCGACAGGACGAGGGGGAACGGCTTTGGACTAAAAGAGGGATTATTTAGGTGAGATGGGAGGAGGAAATCCTTCACTCAGAGGGCGGTGAGGCGCTGGCACTGCTGCCCGGAGCTGCGGGCGCCCATCCCTGGAGGCGCCCATGGCCACGGATGGCTCCTGGGCAGCTGAGCTGTGGGGCTCAGACCACGGCAGGGCCTTCCTTTGGTGACAAGGCCATTCTACGCATGCCGGGCCGCTCGGGGCGCGCAGGGGACGAAGCAGCCCAAGCTAAATCCCTGCCCGGGAACCCCGAGCTCTTTCCGCCGGCCTCGGTGCCGCGGGGCCTGGAAGCGCAGCACACAACGGAACGCGCCCGCGTCCCGCCCGCAGCGCAGCGCTCCCCGCCGGCGGCCCGCAGTTGTAGCGCCCCCCCACCCCGCGCCGCCCCGCGCCGCCCCGCGCCCCGCTCCGGCCCAACGCCGCCTACCGCTCCGCGCCGCCCGCTTCCGGGTGCCGGTTGCTCGGAGACGCCGCCTGCGCACCGCGCTGTGCCCGGCCGGCCCCGCAGCCCGGCGTCCCGCGTTCCGCCCGCTGCGCTGCTCGTTTCGCCCCTCTCCCCAGGCCCCGCTTCGCGCTGGGTTTCCAGGACCTCGCCCCGCAGCACCGACCCGAGGCGTCCTCGCAGGGCTGGGAGCCGCGCGGTGTAACCCGCAGCTGCTGCTGAGCCCGTGAGATAAGCAGCGCCGGCGCTCGGCCCTGCTATCTCTCGTGGCCACGGCGCTCGGCTCCAGGGCCTCGTGGTGCCTCGCAGCCTCTCCCCGCACTCTGTCCCTGGCTTACCCTCCTGCTGACCAAACGCGATGGGAAGGGGCATCCAGTGGGGTGTGCTTGGGATGCGGGATAAGAGCCTTTGGCAGCTATGGGGCACAGATCACAGCACTGTGTGCACAATGGTGCACCCAGCACAGCCAGGCTGGGCGCCCTGGGAGCCCGGAGGCATCAGCTGCAGCCTCGGAGCTGTGGGGCAGCCTGCACTGCCATAAGCCGGAGCAGGAGAGGAAAACAGCCTTCCCTGTGCCACCACACCTTGCCCTCTCTCTGCTGATAGCGACGTGGCTCCTGAACTGTGCAGCCCCAGTGTTGTGCGAGCAATGGGACGTGCAGATAGGAAACGCGCTCTGTGCAGTAGTTGCTGCTTCCCTGTAGAGGTCAGGAATGTGGCACGGAATTTGTTACCTTTCTTTTAATGTTCTCCTGGAGGGTGCCGCAAACTCAGCTCTGTCCTGGCCTTACCCCTCTGGCTGTGCTCTGCCTTGGACATCAGGGAGGCAGAAGCGTGGCCACGTAAGATGGGTATGTGTGGGAGAGAAGGAATTATTTCATTGAAAAGACACACAGGAGGATGGCGGTAAGTTTCCAAGGCATCAACACAACATCAATTTTTATAGAACCAGAGAATCCTTCAAGTTGGAAGGGAGCCATAAGGACCATGGGTACCAACCCCTGGCCCCACACAGCACCGGCCAAACCCAAACCCTCTGTCTGAGCAGTGTCCCATTGCCCTGGGGAGGCAGTTCCATGCCCACCGTCCTATCTCAGCCCTTCAGCTACTCTGGTGGATCCAGGAAGGGTGGAGCTGAGCCATTGTCGCTGTAGTCCTTGTTTCTGCCATCTGGAAAAGCTGAATGGCAACAAGGTGGTTGAGTGCAGGGACAACAGGAGCGCCTTCATTTGCAACCCACCAGCGGACCCAAAGCTCAGCAGGGTTGTGGTGGAACTGGCCCCACTCTGAAGGTTGTCACAGGGTGCCCAAGGGCAGCCGGGGCCTCACGTGGTACTTGAAGACTTTCACACAGTTCTCACCTGTGTCTGCCACGAAGAGGTGCCCAAAGGGGGAGCAGGCCACGCCGGCCGGCCTCCGCAGCCCTGCGGACACCAGGCAGATGGGAGCCCCGCTCTCTGGGAACAAATGGACGGTGCGGTGCTGCTCGTCTGCCACCACCACACTGCCTTCTGCATCCACACACACCCCCGCCGGGTTGCCAAACTGGTGTCCGTATTTGCTGCTGAGGGAGCAAAGGAGTTTATGACTGCTCATGAACACCTTGACATCTCCGCACTCCTCACTTACCACAAAGCCTCCATGGGGTGCCGGGCTGACGTAGCGAGGTCCCTGCAGGTTGGGGACTGAGCGAATGTTCAGTGTCCTGAAAGCATGGTCCAGTGCAAAGCTGCAGACTTGGCCTTGGGCGTAGTCTGCTACTAAGATCTTGCCCGTGGAGTCCACTCCAACACCCCTGGGGGAGCCAAACTTCCCGATCTTTATCCATTCTCCTTTGGAGGGGGTGGTGTGAGGGTTGAAGACCCAGACAGCCCCATTTGTCACGTCAGCTACGGCCACCGTTCCTGCCCGAGTCACAGTCACATCCTCCGGCAAAAAGCTGCCACCTTCCCTCCCCGTTTGCCAGCAGGGCAGGGACTTCAGCACTTGGCCTGTGCTGCTGAGCACGTGCACCCAGGGAGCACCTTCAGCTGTCACATAGATGGAGCCATCCTGGGAGCAATGGATTCCACTTACACACCCGTAACGGCTGCCAGTGGGGTTGGGGATCTGCCGCACCAGCTCATCCTGACGATAGTGGAGGAGGTTCTTGATGTTGTCCAGGTCTCTACACAGGCTCTTGGTCTTGTCTGCCAGCTGGTGGACTTGGAGCTGTGTCACCATGCCCATGCCCTGCTGGCTGCTCAGCAGCGGGCTGGCAGTCTGGAGAGTGGTGTTTGACTTCAGCTGGAGGGTGTAGAGGGCTTTCAGAAGCTTCTCCTTCTGCTGGCTGGTCTCCAGAGTGGAGTCCATGATGAGACTCTCATCCCTGTTTAGAGTAAGTGGAAGGCCTATTACTGACCGATCTCTAGGGACATGCTCTGAGCTCAGGTGCTTGCTGAATACACAGGACCAAGGTGTTGGTGCTAGGCTGGATTCACGCCAAAGCAACAGAGAGCAGCTCAGTCCTGCCCACTAATTATGTGCTCAAAATGTACACAGGGACAATGGTACAAAAATCAAAGGGGAGCAAAGCTGGATCTGCAACCAGAACAGTGCATGGGCTTCAATGCCAGTTTAGTGACAGATCTGTCCTGAGGGTTTACGCAGAAGGGACAGCCCTGTGTGTAAGTGCACTGGGTCTGAACTCCATCTCTCCAGTTCTTAAGATCAGCAGCTTCTCTCAGGTCCTTCACACTTCTTTACCCTATTTTCTCTAAGCCATATCTCCCCAAGCCATGCTCAGTCCCTGCTTGCACTGGCTGAGGATAACTTTTCCTCCACTCCCATGTGGGTCAGATTTCACACCTGGCCAGGGTGCGTGTTTGCTAAGGGCAGCCTCTTTCCATCCAAACCAATGTATTCTGGAAACAGCCAATGCCTTAGCAGGAAGAAAAAGAGAGGTATTGCTCTGATTCAGCCTCCACAAACATTTCAGAAGTGGGTTACACCTTCTTTCAGATGTGAGAGCCAGCACAGCAACCACAATTTCTCTTTTGCCCACTCTGTTTTACAACCACAGATATGAAGGTTGGGTCCTGCAAAACCCAGAGTCTACAGCCCTGCTCTTCAGCAGAGAGGAGCTGCTAAGAGAAACGTGACCTTGGTGAGGATCCTGGAGAGGCAGAAGTTAACCTTGCTTTAAATGTTCTCATAATTATTGTTATAAAGGACACATTCAGCTGTTCTGTTTGTAAGCCACTGCTCCACCTTGATTGCCCTGTGTCCCATGACTGGCTGCTGTTCTACACTGCCTGCAAGAGTAATCCTTCCCCAAGCCAGCACTGGAGGGTTGTGCTGGGCTGAGGCATACTGGGTGTATCCTTCCTAAATGCAAACACTGCAAACGTCTGAAACATCATTCCCCAAGTATCTGCAGAAATACCAAATGCAACTACATGAGAGTGAGTGTGAATCCGGCTCCTGTTGGATCTGTGGCTTGAGGACAAATTTCTCATCTTCTTCCCTCAGTGCAGGGGAAGTGTGCTTCAGCCCCTGACAGCAGGGAGCTGAGAGATGGCACCAAGCCTTCCTCCAGCCCTCACACTGCTGCCGTGGCGCATCGGGGTCTTCCTGAAGAACTGAGCAGAGTTCAAATCCAATAAACTGGCTTCCAGAGTTGGTAAAAAGCAAGTTACTAGCCAAGAGGCTAAGCTGCCAGCCACCACAACCCCAAAAACACAAGCGGCCACTTTGTTGGCCGTGACCCCATCCCCAGCACAGCTCAGTGACTGTGCACAGCCAGGAGCCCAGCTCCTACCTCTAGTCTGGATGTCCTGGGGCTGCCTGTCCTTCCCAGCAATGCTGCCCTCCTGCTGGCTCTGTCCTGCTCCCTGGCCAGACTTAGGGTGGTGGGGCTGATGGTGCTGTGTGTGTTGTTAGTGACGGACAATTGCCCTTGAATGTGGGTAAACACAACAGCTTCTTGTGCTGACAACCAGAAGCAGCAAGACAAGGGCTGGTGCACCCAGTTTTTATTCCCTGCTGGTCTGGTGCCCAGACAGAAGGTGTCTTTCCTCCAGGATCAGAGGAGGAAAGGCCCCAAGGTGCCCAGGTGCAGTGACAATTAAGGGCTTTACTGCAGAGCTTCAGACAAAGGGAGCAATATGCAGCACCTGAGCGAAACATCCTTTGGGAAGTGGGGTGGGGACACTCCCACACCTTGGGTCAGGACTCTTAACTTATCTCACTGCTCCTCCACGGCTCCCTGTGTGCTCCCAGCCTGGGTCGCATGCAGTTGGGTGCCCCAGTTTATGGGAGGAGATGGGGATTTTGGCAGGGGTCTAATGGAAACGCTCTTTATCTCCATGTCTGTCAACCATGGCTCCCTGCTGCTGTGCAAGGCTGTGTTCTGACTTGGAGGTAGCACTGATTGGTTCAAGCAAAGATGGTGAAGAGTAAATGCAGAACCAGTGAGGTCCCACCTGTAAGGCACTGCTCAGCACTGGATTTGCGTAGTGTGGGGTCCACCCTGGCCAAGGACGAGTTCAAAGCATCCACCTTAAATGTGGCCAAGGTTTTTCTTGGCCTTAATAATGTTTGTGTCTGTCCATTACCTACACGAGCCAAAGGCAATGAAGTTTGGATCAATCTCCCCCCATTTTTCCATCTTATGGAGTGCTTGGAGGCAGTTGGGCCCTGCTGACTGTAGGGGATGCAGGATGGGGAGCTGCCTCCGGAGCCCTGGACTGGGAGCTCGTGATTTAGTGCTTGGGGATCTTCTGGTCCTATCAGTGCATCCCTGAAGCTCACAAGGTCTGGAGGGCTGCTTCAGGCCTATTACCAGACAAAATTACAAAATAACCTGACATGACAAGCACTGGGGCCACTCCATCCAAGTCCCAGCAGGACATAGGCAGCTTCAAAAACCATCTCCCAGGGCAACAGGGTCTGACCTTTTGTTTCACTGTTGTGTGCTCCATCACCATGATAAACAAACACAGCCTGGCCCTGGGGCTCCTGTTCACCTTTCCAGGACCGTGCCTCTGTCACAACCCGTTTTGAAGCCACCCCTGGACCTCAGGAGGCACCTGTGTCATGGTACAGCCCGTGCCCAACGCCAACACTGGGAGCTGCAAGGTTCAAAGATGGGGGCATGGTCTGGCTGCCCACACTACAGATGTGCCAGGTGAGGAGAGCTTGGGTGCAATTCAGGTTTTCCCAGAGCATGGCACTGGCAGGCATTAGCACTGACCTTCAGCCCTTGGGTTTTTTTCTCCCCTTATCCCAGGCCCATGAGTTCTGGCCTGAGTGTGCACACGGAAAGCTCTGTGCCCAGCGGATGGGGCACAACACCTGCCTAGCACCATACGTGTGTGCTGGGTGGCTTATCCCATGAGATTGCTTACCTAGAGGTAGAGTTGTGAAAAAAAAATAACCCAAACTTACTTAGATCACATCTGCAGGGATGGGGGGAGGATAAGGGGAACGTAGATGGCCATGGCATCCATGGAGGGTTTCAGTTGCCTTGGAGAGATTTAGGCTGATGGCTGGGACTGTTCTCAGGCAGACCTGAAGTAGAACAGCAGTATCTCAGACTGCTCTGAGAGCATTGGTTGGGAAACCCTACAGCTGTCCTGCTCCTGGCCCCTGGAAATATGTTCACCCTGTGAGACACCAGAGTCCCCATTGTCAGCCATCTACCCTATGAAGAAGGTTCTGCAGTGTCTGATAAGGACCAAGCTCTTTTGGCAGAGCAATAGGAAAGCCCCATCCCTCCTCCTGCACAGCCTTTTCTCCCCCACGAGGCTCACCAGAGGATTAAGAAATTAATCCTGTTTGGGACATCTAGCTCTCTGCTGCCTGACCAAAAGGGCCAAAGGCAGTGCAGATCAGCGGGCACCGGCAAAAAGCCCCTTCCCTGCAGGAGCAGACCCATGCGCTGCCCCTTCCTCATCTGTCCCCAGGCTGTGGCAGCCCAGTGCTGGGCCATGAGTGGCTCCTAGGGTGGCACCGGGCCCTGGTTCCCGGCATCATCTGCATCCCCTGGAGCAGAGGGAGGCCCACGAGAGGCCCGAGGGAGACCTGCTCTCACTCTCTCTCTTGCTCACGCTCTCGCTTTTGCTCTTCCAGGCTGCCCTTGGGGACCACGTGCCCCCGAGCCAGACCGCGGCTCTCCTACATACTCCCAACATCACTTTCAAGTACTTAAACCCTCCCTGCTTCGCTCTCTGAGCCTTTTATCCAACTCCAAAGCCAGAGTGGTTCTGCCCTGGGCAAACACCCAGGGAACTAATCTGTTCACATCCATTCGGAAGTATCCAGGAGCTGGGAAAGGAAACCTCCAACTGGAATAATGGATGGGCTGGGGAAGAAAGGCAGCAGGGAAATGTTGTCGGCTTTTCTACTCTTTTTATTCTCCCACATAACTGAAGAGGTTGGCTGCCTCCCCCAGCTCACAGTTCAGAAACCAGCTCCTTGTTCCCTCCTGCTCAGACAGAGCAGCTCTGCTGTAGGTTGTCTCAGCAGCTTCACATATCTGCTCAGAAATCTCCTTGCCGACCTTGGCCCTTCTTTAGTCCACGTTCGGTAACTTTCCACTGCTCCGAGCTCTGGCCTGCCCGTGTCAAGTTAGGAGAGAACTGGTTGTGCTGGGCAGGAACCACTTCTCGTGCCCAGCTGGTTCCACCTGGGATCCCACCGCTATGAATGAGTGCCCAGCATCCCTACCACATTGCACATGGTCCTACCATGGCACAGCCTGCATGGCCATCCAGCAATGCTCCAGGCCCAGCTCATTGAGCACAGGGCTATGCCTGCCTCTGCTTCTTGTTGCTGGTCCTCGTGATCACAGCCAAGACACCATGGCTGGAAAAATGGGTTGGGATGCAGCAATCGCACCCATTGCATCCCAGCTCTGTTCCCAGAAACCCTGGAGCCACGTCCTTGTGCCGGAAGGTTGCAGAGCCATAACTTCCTCCTGCACAAGTTACCCTGAAGCTTTGTCCCTTGCCTGAGAGAAGCCTTCCCTGGGGGGTTGTTTATTAGAAAACTTCAAACCTCCCCCCCCTCCCTTAGCTGTCCTTTGCTCTTGAACCCAGAGGAGAAGGAATACCTGAGCAGGAGCAGCTCTACCCACCCAGGGTAAGAAACCCATAAAAGCCGTGCAGCTCCATTGAGCAGGAGCTTCTGGTCTCAGTGCTGAGCCAAGGACCTGCTTTGACCCAGCGTCTCTCCGCCACGCAGAATCGACCAGGGAGGAATTCAGCCTCATTCAGATGGGTCCTCCGGGGAGTGATGGGATCGAGCCTTGGCACTGCCAAGGAACTCGGGGGGATGTATGAGCAGGGAGGCTTTAGTCAGCCGTGACAGAGGAAGATGGCTATCGGGTGGGCCGGCTGCAAAGGGTGGGTAATGGCCAGCCATCAGATGCCTTTAGGGTGACCAAATAGCCGTGTAATGGGCCCCGCGCTGGAGTGGGCTGAGGGCCCCAAGGGCACAGATTGCAGCCTGGATAAAGCACCCTGGTAGTTCAACTCCCATCCATTATTTAAATGCAAAGGTAAATGCTTCCACCTTTGGAGCTGGAACAGTGCCACAGGCTGCTGCCTCCTGGAGGCACTCATGGCCATTGCAGGAGCGCCAGGTAGCTACAGCAGGCAAGGAGGGGGTCTGTCCCCTTTGCGGGGTGCCACAGGCACCACTGGGGCAGGGAGGCTGGGTGACACTGAGGACGTGGGACTCAATCCCACACCTTCCCTTCTGCTGCTTCCCACACTGGCACTCTGGAGCAAGAGATGCTAGCACCGTCTTGCCAGCTCTGAAGACAGGGACAGCCAAACTCACCGTCCCCATAGCAGCTGGCTTCAATCATAGTGAGGGGACAAACCCTCAAAACCCAGAGATGCATGGGCACTGGGATGGAGAGCCCAAGTGCATGCCCTTGGCATCAACACAGCAGACAGCAGCAGCCCTCGGAGGTTTTTCTTTTTAATGGTTTGGTTTTCGTTTTGTACATTCGTAAAACTGTGAACAATAAATAGTGTGTGGTTGGCCTCTACCTCCTGCCTGCCCCCCGGCTTTCTACGGAGGCAGGAGAGGCCGTGAGTGATGCAGCGAGGGCTGCGGGCACCGGCTGCCGCCCCAGGCACCGGTGAGCAGGGAGGGGTCCCAGATGGGGGAGGTGGGATGGAGCCAGGGACTGGTGTGGGGAGGCAACCCGTGCTCGAGCAATACATCAGCTAAAAGGGAGAAAGGCAGCACTGTGTGGTGGTCTGGGAGCTCGGCTCCTTCACTGGTGTCTCAGACCTCCAGGGTGCCCAGGATCTGCTAGGAAATGCAACGTGCTGCTTGGGGCAGGGAAGAGATGGGGCTCTGGAGTGAGCAGGGGGACCCAGAAGTGCTGTTGTTCCTCAGAGGAGGTAAGGGATGAGTAAGCAGGGATGGATAGCACAGAAAAACAAGACTCCAGCCTCTGTGTGCTCTGCTGGGGCAGAGCGAGGGTCCTGGCATGGAAGAAGGTATGGGGGAAAGAGCCCTGAGATGGGGAAAATGGGGTGATGCTGTTGTAGGGGAGATGTGTGGGACTGAGGGAGACAGGAAAGGGTGGATTGACAGGAGGGGCACAGAGCGGAGAGAAGAGGCTGGAGAGAGGTGGATAGGCTGCTGGGAGTGGGTAGTGTGAGCAAGGTGCTCGGTATGGAGGGGGCTGCTGTGCTCATAATGTTACAGCATCTGAAGATCACAGCACTGTTCAAACCTGGAAAGAAAGGCCCAGCTCTACCTCTCCTGGGCTCCAGAATCGAGGATCCTGAGCCCAAGCTCTGGGGTTTCTTGTGGCTGGGTCTCACGGCCACCACTGGTCTGATGGAGCCAGAGCCATGCTGGGAAGCAGCAGGACATGCCTCATCAGGAAGATCTTGAGCTGGAGCTGTGGAGCTGAGCTCAGCAGTGCTTTCCTTCTCTGCCCCCCTCACTTCTCCAGAGAGACCTTCGGTGACCTGTGTGCTCTGAGCAAAGTCCTTGAGTGAGAAATAACCCCCTTTGACGTGATGGAAACCTTGTCCAAAGGGCAGTCAGATGAGAAGAGTCAGCTTCTTCTGTTGTCTAGGTCCATCAAAGTACCTGGGAGGCTGCACATGGGGCCTTGCCTTCTTGACACTCATGGTAGCACTGTCCATCTTGTGCCCAGAGAAGTGCCAGTGCCTAAAGCTCCCATGCTGTGCTGCACAGGCCCCTTATTGGCGGCTTTGCTGTCCTGTTTGTCCTGCCATCCCCACTCCTCAGCTGGGCTCTCTCTTTGCAATCCCAGCCACAAGTTTGAAGAACCTTGTGCTAAATGTGACCCCACCATTTCTTGAACAGAGTGTGTGGATGAAAAAGGGCTGAGGAGAGCACATTGCACCCACCACGGTGGAAGGAAAACCATGAAAAGCCTGACCCAGGCACGGGGACTTCTCGACCCCAAGCAGACCCTGCCCAACATGGCGGAAGGGGACAGACTGATGGTTGCTTGGTGTCATTCCAGCTTGGGGCAGGCCAAGGAGCTGCATATCCCAAAATTCTTTTACAGTTGTCTTCAGCATCTTTGTGTCCTGAGCAGCGGAGCTCGCAGCACCACCATCTCACCCCTTTTACAGTCCTACCTACCATCATTTGGGAGTTTAGGACTAGCGGGCAGGAGTTCTTAGGGGTGGTACCCTGCAGGAATACGGGCTTTTGTGAGGAGCATGCATCATGTCTGCATGAGGAGAGGCCAAGGGGACAGAGGAAGGGAAAGTCATTTCTGTGTAAAGGCAAGAAAAAGAGCCAGATGCTGGAAGAAGGATGGGCAGGAACGTATCCCCACAGCCCAGCAGTACCTATGCACGGCAAGTCCTCTGGATAGAGATCTCAGCACCCAAGTGTGGAGCCACGCTTTGAGGCAAGGTGGCTATTGCATCTTGTTGTTGTGGCTGGGAAGATGTTCTTGTCTTTACAGTGTGGGAGGTACTTGGCCTCTGGGTCAGTTCATCTGGGCAAACACTTCCCTTCTGTGACCCTGAAGCCACCATGGGATGAAGCTGTCACAGTTCTGCTCTGTACAAAGGTGACAGCCACAGCCTCTTTGAGCACAACCACTTCTGGACCCAGGTTTGTTCTTACAGACACCCCATTTGTGGTCTCCCTCCCCTGCCATGGGAGCTGGGTTGCAGAAGTCCCTGAGAGTCTCTGATGAGAAGGTTGGATGAGCCTTTAACAGAAAGCTTGTTGCTTTTAGCAGCTCGCATTTCTTGCCTGCTAGTGACTTCCCTTCCAAAGGGAGCTCCAGGACCAGGGAGCTGAGGCTGTTGAGCATGCAGAGCCCAAAGGGACAGTGGGGAGGGGGTCACGGGCTGGTTTCTTACACTTTATGGAGTCAGGCAGTGGTGAAGCTTTCATCTGTGGGGAGGTGGGACACTAGGAAGGTCAAGCATGAGGTGGCCAGTGAGATCCAGGAGCTTTCAAGCCAGGTGGATTTAGGGGTCGGCATGCAAAGGGCTGTGGACACACACCGCGTCTGTCTCAGTGGGAAGGCTGCAGGACAGGGAGCGCTGCACGGCCCGGCAGCCCAGCGGCCCGTCCTCGGCGGTGACGGGGAGCGGAGGGCCCTGGGTGGTGCCGGATCTGCCATCAGAGCACAGCAGGACGCTGGAGTCCGCCTCGCACTTGGTGGTGCGGCTGTAGTAGGGCTCCATGACGTGCCGCAGCTCCAGCGGCACGGCGAGGGGCAGCACCTCCGCCTTGATCACGGCACCCAGGTGGGGCTCGGAGGAGGATGCCCGCAGGCTCTCAGAGTGGCTCATCTTGATCAGCAGGTCGATGGTTTTGTTCTCGGCCTCCAGGAGGCAGCTTGGCAGCCCCTCCTCGTCTCCAGCCTCGGCTGGGGCTGAACATTTGTTGAGGGCCCCTTGGTCTTTGCCGTGGAGCTTCTCCATTCCCAGGCCTACGCCGCACGTTTCCTTCTTGGTCTGCGGACACTTCTCCAGGCCCTCGGAGGATCTCTTCACCGAGAGGTCCAGGGGCCCCTCGTGGGGTTTGGCGGCTCTCTCCAGAGCCTGGTGGATGTGGTAGAGCTCCCTTCGGATTTTGACTAGCTGGTCCCTCAGCTCTTTTTGCCCAGGAGTGTCCTCCTTTGCCAGATCAGACAGTTTCTTCTCCACCTCCTGGTACTCCTCTAAGGTTTTGGACAGGTCCCCAATAAGCACGGTTGTAGCCTCAGAGTCTGTCATGGTGGCAGAAGGTTCTTGCGGTCTGCTCTGCTTGCAGAGGCCGTGCTCAGGGGCAGCACCTGCGCAGGGCAGGCCTTCAGGGTCTTTGCCCCTCTCAGGTTCCTCAGGCCAGCCCGCCAGGACATCCATGTGCCAGTGATCCAGAGCCCTGGGGATGTGGCCGGCGTTGGCCCTCGAACCACTGCAGAAAAGAAATGGATACAATGATTAGGGAGAGCACTGGCAAAATCTTTGGATATGTCCAGGACCAGCAGGTTCAGCATGAGCTCCTCCGTGCGCGCTGCCAGCATGAGGACCTTCCAGGAAAGGCTTTGGTCTGAGCTTGCAGAGATCTGGCTGGATCTGCTCCTGCCTTTGTTCTCCCAGGGGAGAGATGGAGCCTAAAACAGGCTGTTTTGTGCCTCCCCCCAACACAAGTCTACTCTGGGAAGATTGTGCTGGTGAGCGATGCCAGCTCACATGGCCAGACTTGTTTTCTCTTTCTCTTTGGAGCACTGAGGGACAGATGGACACACACACTAATGCGTGTCCAGGTGCAGAGGATCTCTGCAGCCATCCTGAGAATGGCGAAGAGGCAAGTGGAGGTAGAAAAGCATAGAGTGCTTCTCCAGAGAATGCTCCTCTGGGTGCCAAAAGCTGTGGTTTTTGCAGTGACATTTTTCTTGGAGCCACAGCTGGACTTGCACAATCAGGGGAGGAACTGAAATTTTGTTACAAGGAGCTGTGCACATTTCTAGCCCCAGGTAAAAGGAAATGTTTGGAAGCGTGACCCTCCCTCTGGGCTTTGGAACCAGAAGGCAAATCAGAGGAATGCAAATGTGAATGTTTAAACGATTGTTCCAGCAACTGTGAGATACTTGGGGACCCAAAAGAAGATTCCTTGGTGCCTGGGGAGGCAGGTCCACGCTGCACAGACCCCACTCATTCTCTGCGAGTTGGGGGAAATCTAGGAACAGCAATGACACAGCCCAGCTGCTTGGATGCACCTGCAGGGCCAAAAGCCCTGCTCTGGATGGGTGCTAAATGCACTGCTGGCTTGGAGTGAGCTGTGCTCCTGCAGCACCTAGTGGGAAGGGGTCATCAGGGATACAGAGGGGTATGAAGATGGTGTTTAAGGGCCAGATGTGGAGAAGAAGGAGACCGAGGACACCTTACCTGCTCTGATAGCTGACTTTTCCAGGCATCAGCATTTCAGATCCTATCAAATCCAGATCATTGGAAGGGAGCTTCCTCTTCAGGTTATTGCCTGTGGGACTGCCGTTCTCCAGGCAGGTCACTGCTGCCAGCTCTGCCTTCTGGATGCTGCTGTGGGCAAAAGTGCCATCCTTCATCCCCACCAGGTTTTGGAATATGTCAGTGGTTGGCTTTTTGCGCAAGTTGTTGAGGCCCAGCTCTGGGTTACTCTCCTTCTCTTGGGACAGCCACTTGTCTTCTTCCTGCCCCAGCATGTGTCCATGGCTGAGCTCAAGGGCTGGCTCCTCTCTACCACTTTTGGGCCAAGGAAAACTCGGTTTCAGCACCGGTACCTTCAGTAGCCCTGGTTTGGAAGGCTCACTGGGGGTCTTGGCTTGGGGAGGCGTGGGCATGACCGAGCCCACCAGCTGCTGGGCCTCCGGCTTGCTGGATGACATCTTGCCTTCGGTGGAGCTGAAGGTGTGCTCAAAGAGCAAAGGGTAGTAAAAGCGAGGCAGAAAGGCAGAGCGCTCGGGGCTCTGCAGGGGCTGGAAGTGGGAAGCATGCGGGTGCATCAGCTGGGCCGTGGAGGCCAGGAATGGCAGCTGAGCCAAGTGCGGGTGTGTCGTCGCACTGTTGGCCATGGTGGGGCTCAGGTAGGAGAACAGGCTGGGGTTCAGGGGATAGTTGATGCCCAGCAGTGAGAGGTTGAGGCCCTGAGGTTCGTGGTAGTCACTGTAGGCTGGAGGTGGATAGCATGGGATGATGTTGCTGTCGGTACAAGGTGGGGAGACCTCAGGTGTGCTCCTCCTTTGCCCATTTGCCACCAGTTTCCATTGCTCCATGAGGATCCCACCACTGGCCAGGCATTTCTTTGGCACTCTGCAATGCTTTGGCTTAGCTTCTAGGTCCGGGGAGGCCATTTCTCTGCTTTTCATGACGTGGTTCTTGAGAGAGAAGACATCCGTGATGATGAAGTCGGGCTCCACCTCCTTGCAAGGCTTATCTCTCTTGTTCTTGAAGCCAAAGACCAAAGTGTTCACTTCTGGTTCAGCTGGATCACCTTGGCAACCTGCCTCTTCATTTTTCTCCTTCTTTTCCCCCGCATCCATCTGCCTCAAGAGGCCAGCCACGTCCTCCTCCTCCTCTTGGAACGGGCTGCCTTCCTCCCCAGCCCCTTCGGCAGGCAGGATCTCCACTCCTGATGCCGTCTTCTCCTCGTGGCCAACCCTGCCAGGGTTCTGCTTGATCCTGCCCGACCCTCCCGACGTGGCCGAGGAGTCGCAGGTCTCCGGCTCGTCCTGCCGCCCGCGCAGCCGCGTGGCCTCGGTGGCGTGCAGGAGCCGCAGCTCCGGGTGAAGCAGGTTGCCCTTCTTGTAGGGCCAGTCAGACTCGATGAGGAGGGAGAGGGAGTTCTTGCACAGGCTGTACTTCATGTGGTTGTAGAGGTGTGATTTCTCCATGCACGTGAAGGGGCACTGGAAACACTTGTAGTTGTAGGGCTTGCCCCATGGCCTCGGGATGTAGTGGGGCTTTTTGGGCTTCCTCTCCTTGTGTTTGTAGACGGAGGTCAGCTTGCAGCCCACGTCGTCCTTGGACATGGCAGTGGGTGTCTGGTGATGGCTCCTGATGGGAGCAGAGGGGCTCAGTGCCTAAATCTCACTCCACCTCCCCAGGAGCTTCTGTGTGCCCTGGAAGGAGAGAACATGGGAGCTGGTGAGCTGTCAGCCCTGAAAAGTCCTGCTTGTATGTGAATACAGTCAAAGAAGGTGTTCGGACAGACAGATTTGATGGGGAGAAGCTACAGACAGACTGAGTGTACCCCATTCATTATGGGCAGCAGCATCTGCAGACTGCCACAGGCACCTGGGACCATTGAAGGAAAGGAACAGTGTGGTCTGAGCCTACTGGGGAAGTGAAGGCCACAGCTGGGCAGCCAAGACTAGAGCTGCCAGGGAGCTTCAGGCAGCCATGGGCATTTCTTCCCACTGGACCAGTGTGCACCCAGCCCAGCCCAGCCAGAGCCTGGCTGCAGCGCTTGAGGGCTGTTTCAAGGTGGTTGCAGTCTCAAGCATTATTAGCATTCACAGGCACCCTCTGCTCATGCCTTGTTCCTACAGTGGCCCTGCAGACAGTGCCAGCAGCCCCACACTCAGCTGCTGGCTGCTGGGCTGGAGGATGCTCTGTGTGCTGGCGGACTCCCCCGTGCTCTGCTTCCTGTGCTTTCACCACTGGGACCATAAAGCATCACATTCCCACGTTGCATCCTGCCCTCTTCCTCAGCACCATTCCCAACTCCAGCCCCTGAGCCCCACACAGATTCATGAGCCCTGGTCATGGCAGCATCCCAGTGCCACACTGGAGGATGAAGAACATGGAGAGGCCGAGCGGGAGCCGCGCAGCACGCTGTGTGTTTGCAGGTCAGTTGAACAAACATTTGGTGTTTATACACCAGAGGCAGATTAAATCTGTGCTGAGAGACTGGAACTGGTTGTTCCATTCTTGCACGCCCGACCCTCCTCCAGCAGTGCTGCAGAGGTGCGCGGATGCCATGGAGCCGTCCCACATGAGGACAGGGAGCGACTCCACAACACAGCCAATTCCACCTCCCCGCACCGCAGAAATGAATGGCAAGGCAGGGAGCAGGGGAACAGACAGCAATGCGATGGGAGAGTGCCCCACGTGAGAGCCAGGGGCCAGGGGAGGAAGTCTCAGCGCAGCAGAGGCATCCCCAGAGCTGGATTGGGCTCTGCAGAGCTGGGAGCCAGGCGTTGCGGCTCCTGGTTGCTGAGCAGTTCCCGCACCAGCAGATCTTCGTGGTCTGTTGAGTCTCGCTCTGCCACAACGCATTATTTCCGGTGGGCTGTCAGCTGCGGACGTGCGGGGCCGTGCCTGGGGGCAGCGCTCGGCGGGGACCGCGCACCTGTGCCTGGGAATTGCAGCATCCCTGCTCTCCTCCTCAGGACATGGGGAGGGGGGCATGGTCAGATGGAGGCAGCGGAGGGGCGAGGGGAGAAGAAAGAGATGGAGAGACAAAGGCAACGAAGGAGGGAGAGATGCTCAGAAAGGGGATCTGCAGTCCCCAGCACTCCAGCGCTTTATAAATCCCAAACCCAGCCTGAGCTCCAGGGATAGAAGCAGTACGTAGAACTCTAGGGGCAGCTTGACTGGATCACATCAACAGCCTGTCCAGCTCATGTCTCTAACAACAGCCAAAAGGAGGTGCCCAATATGTAGGGCAAGCATCTATGGTACTGCTCCAGTTCCCCAAACCTTCATTTCATCTCTATATTGGACATGGTGCCTCCAAGAGCAGCACGCACCAGTAACCCTCCCATCTCTGGAAACCGTGGAAATATCCAGCCCCCAAATCATCCTGCACTGGGGATTTCCCCACCACGCTGCTCAGAGTGCGGCCTCCTGAGCTGGCCCTTCCCACAAATTTCCTTTGACGCCTCCAATTCTGTGGCTCACCATGACAGTCCTGCTTCACCACCTCCTTTCCAGGCAGAAGGTGGGCAAGCGTAAACTGCTGCAGACCTCTCTCCCTATATGTAGGTATAGCCATGTGCTCAGGGGAGGGAGAAACATAAAGGCTGCCGGAATTGAGTGGCCTGGTTCAAAGACCAAAGCACGGGTCCACTGGAGAAGCCCTGGCACTGTGAACGTGTCCTGATACCTGCTTCTGAGACCCCCATGAGCTTTTCTGGTTGGAACAAAGACCCCATGTCTCAGACTGATGTCCTCCCTTTGCCCCTTGGGTCCTGCCATGCTGTGTGTGGGCTGCCAGGGAGCCACAACACATGGACATCAGTAGCCATCAACCCTTCCCAGCTGGGCGTGAGACATGGCGTGGAAGTAGGGGCATGGGAGAGATGCTGAGCTTCCTATGGTCTTGAGGGCTGGTTCCTGTCCTGCAGGGGGGACTTCAGGGACGTGTTACCCCCACAGCTACATTCACCTGGCTGCTTCCCCCTGCATATTCAAACCACTTGAGCTCCAGAGGCTGAGCATCACAACAATCTCAGTGTTCCCTACTGCCATTTGCCAGCAGCGGTTTCTGTAGCAGGGAGCTGGCTGCCCAAATGACCACGGATGGTCACCAGGATGGCACAGAAAGGAGCATGGGGGGCATGGCTTTCCTATGGGGTGTGACGCTTACACTGACAGCCCCAAAGACCACCCCTTTCCTGCGATTACCCAAAGCCTTCTGTTATAGTGCTTGCCATTTTCACCAGTGCTGAGGCTGGAGCAGGGGTGGATGGCAGCGGCGAGCCACTGATCAATGCAAAGCACTTTCCCTACATGCTTTTGCTGCAGGGGCTACTTAGCGGATATTGGGACCCTTTTTATTTTCATAGCCTGGGGTTGCACAGTCTGAGCTTTTAAGCATTTATCAGAGCCTGGGATGAGGGCAATTGGCCGTGGCAAAGCAGCAGGCGCTCAAAAGAGGGGGGAAAGCCTGGTTGATGGAGGCCTGGGAGCTCCCAGCCTCCCCACACCTCACTGAAATGCCCACACTTGCAATTAAAATGACAGTGAGAAGTCATCCTTTGGTGTCCCCACGTCGGGAGATTTGAAACTATTCCCACCTTGAGATGTGCCTTACGCCTGCTTGGGCTCCATTGAAAGTCCTCATCTCTAAATAGATTTTCCACCTTTATGTGCCCAAAAGTGCTCTATAGGCAAACTGTCCAAACCCAGCTCTCTAAAAATTCACCACCATTTGGGTTCCCAAATGTTTGGGTTTCCAGCATTTTGGGAGATCAGGCGGTTTGGTTCCCATGGCCCCATCTCAGTGAGCACCTCTGCTTCTGCCCACCCAACATCAGAGAATCCTCCAGACTGCTCCCCACAACGTGCCACCCCCAGCACCTTCAGCACGCAAGTCTCGGACCCAAATTGTGGCTCCAAGTTTTCTCCTCCCTTTTTTGCCCTTGTTCAAGAAGCGTTCTGCATCTCCCACCTCTCCTCTGCCTCCATCCCCAAAAAGCAGCCGCCTCTCCCCGCTCTGTTAGCCTGAAGACTCCCCGAGGCAACCCCAGCATCCTATGAGAAGCACACGCGGTGGCAAGCGTTCAACCAAGCGACAATGGGTTGGAATCGTCGTCTCCTGCCCTCTGCCCATGGCACACAACTCGAAGCCTCACGGAGAGATGAGATCAGGCCGTGAGAGCCTCCGGGCTACTCTCCACAGAGGCGAGTGCCCTCCACCGCAGTGGCTTTCCTCCCACAGCCCTTCCTGCCGCAGCCCTCTGGGGGAGGAGGCAGGTCCTGGTGAGGAGATGTAAGGCTGTCTCTGCACATTACATCAACCACCTGCACAAGCTTGTGCTTGGCCCCCGCTGCAAGATTTTCCTGCTCCTTCGTCCACCTCCACCTCTACCTGCTAATGGAGCCCCGGGAGACCGCAGGCTCTCTGTGGGATTTAGTGGCTCCTTTGCAAACAGACCTCCAGATGTGTGAAGACATCCATCTCCAGCAGCTGGATAGAGAAGAAACTGACTGTGTGCAAACCACGAAGCCAGCAGTGTGGCTGGCACCCAAAAGTGCACAGAGGAGATGGTGCCCACAGCTAGCATGGTGACAAAGGGGAGAGGATGAACATCTGGAAAGAGCTGGGAGGGCTTGAGATGTGCACGCATCTGGATAGGAAGGCACAGCACAGCTCTCCTATGTGGTGAAGTCTGCATCATGCTTGTGATGTGCAGGGCTCCACCTGCCAGCCTCTAGGGCTGGTGCTGGGAATGGAAGCTCCTTCCTCACGGCGTCCCAGCCCCATCTCCTCCCTTGTGATGCGGCACACAGGCAGCAATGTGGGGTTCAGCTCCACGCCAGTTCCCACCATCCCATTGCCATCATTCCCCCTAGAGGAGCAGCTGCCAGCCCGCAAGGCCCTGGAGCCTGCTGAGGGATGGAGATTTGTCTCTCAGCACCAAGAAATGTTCTCCACCTTTTTGCTTCCCACGTATCCTTGGATATTTCACACTTCTTAAGTGCACCAGGGAGGGGAAGGATAAGAACTGAATGAGATCTCCTCTCTGCTTTGCTCTCACTGGTCTGACAGAGCTGAGCTCCTGCAGTGCCGTCCAGGGCTCCCCAAAGCTGACTGGCGGTTCCCTTCCCCACAGAGCCTTTCTCACACCCCATGCTTCAGCTGGCTTTCTTTCTCCCACAAGCAGTGTGCTGTGTGTATGAGCTGCTCAGGTGTCTCCCTTCTTTCACAACCAGAAAATTCACTGTGTTCCAGTTCAAATCCATGCAATTTGTTTTGAGGTACAAAGCCTTCACTCCTCCTTGCCTAGCCTACCACCTCCCTCCCATTCCAGCCTTTTTCTGCTCCTATACATGCCCATTGCTGTACCCTCACCTCCTTTCCTTCTGCTGCAGGAGAGGGTGGGCCCCTGGGCAACTGGATGGGGCTGTAATCATCCTGATTGTGCCGGGGGAGACCAGCCCATGGCATGGGGTTGGAACTCGATGGTCTTTTAAAGTTTTTTCCAACCCAAGTCTTCCTATAATTCTGTGATGATTCTATGATTCTGCGTTTCTACTCAAGGCAACAGTGATAAGTTAAATAGATATCTGGGGAAGGGGATGCTTTAAGTCCTCAGCATGCAGCACAGACTGCAGCACCAGTGCAGGGGCCAGTGCAGACTGGAGCCCACATCCCAAGAAATCCAGTCCAAGCAGCTCCAGCTTCTGAACTATTCCAATTTAGTCAAAAAGGGAAAAGGAAAATGCTTTGCTGCTCCCAGCTCGCAGCCTCCATCTCCCAGCACCGCTCTCCCACCCCAGGCTCTCAGCACGATTTGGGCTGCAGCATGGTGATGAGGTGGCCCTGCATGGCTAGCAGTGCTCGCCTGCAGAACAGCTCACCCAGGGCTGTATGGCCAAGCAGTGACCAGGAGGAGCAATGGCCCAAGGCAGAGCCACCAGGACCATACACGGGGATGTTGTTAGCAGGGGCTGGGGACGTTGTTAACGGTGTAAGCCAAAAAGGCAGCTTGTTAACACCCTCATAAGACCATGAGAAACAGTCACAAAGCCATAGCTGTGCACATCCCAGTCTGGGCACAGCCACCCTGCACCGTGCAGCTCCAGAGGGACCACTGTGTGCATCTGCTCCAAACGGGATCCCCACCAAAGTGCTGTGAGCCACCCCTGTAGTACCAGAAAGGCTCCAGGGCAAGGTGAGAGGACACAGGGGCAGCACCCAAACCTCCCTCAGGTTGGCCATGGGGTTTGACACCGCTGTGACACATTTGGGACCTAGCCACCTCAAGTCCTTATCCCTCTCTTTTAAGAGCCTTAGAATGCCCAAGAGATGCTCTTCACTGCACGACTCATTAATTTAATTGTCAAAATTACTGCAAACACACATCTAGTTGGACTAGATGACCATAGCGCTCCATTCCAACCCTAATGGTCGGCACTGTTGAGCACTGCAGTAACCTGCAAAACTCAGAGCAGCTCCGCTTTGTTTCTGCGTCTGTTGAGCAGAATTTAGAGAGGAAAATTATGGATGCTATAAATAATATCGTCTTACTGCCAACTCTCACCCTGCCCCTATTTGTGCTTCCCTTTCCCAAAAGCAAACGCTTATCGCATCTCTAAGCCTGCAGAAAACCACTGCTCTTCTCCCTTATTCTATGAATGCAGGGAGGTGAATTCAGTCCTTGGGAAAGAGCACTCAGAGCAGCTCTGTGCACGCACGCAGCGCTCCGCAGCACACCACACAGCGCCGGGGAAACCGTCCAAAATCCTCCACAAACTTTCAATTTGAAGGACTTGCGTGAGCAAATCCCCAGCAAAGGCAACTGAACATGTCATTAGGAGAGCCACCCGAGCAGAAAGGCCCCATATGACCTCCCCGGTGCCGAGCGCCTTTAATAAGATGGAGCCGCAACACTTTGCAAAGATATTGGTGATGGGATCAAAGAGCACCGCTGTGGAAGGACCAAGCCGCACGCCGACTGCTCTCCGTTCTCCTGCAGTTTGCACAGCCCTTTCTGGTACCCATTCATCCCTCCTGCCCCAACCCCAAACTCACAGCGCTGGGCCTCCGGTTCCACCAGGCTGACTTTTTAAGGAGGTACCAAAGCAAAGGGAGACAGCAGCTCTCACCGTGGGAGAGCGTCCCCCTCCAGGTCCTCCATGGGGTCCTGTCCCTGGGGTCACCCTCAGCCCCTGCCCACCCCTTCACGCCCCAGAGGACACCGGCTCGGCCCCACTTACAGCTCAGCCCGTCCCCGTGCTGCAGGCTGGGAGCAGGGGCAGGTGACTTCGGACGCCGCTCCTGAGCATTTACAGGGCTGTTTGCAGACAACATCAAACTCCGGAACAGAAGCGCCAACCCAGGAGTCATTCCCCCTCCTCGCTGTCCCTCCCCACCCTCTTGCTTGGTCTCATTTGTACCGATTTGCCCCGCAGGCTTCTCTCTGATTTGCTATGGCCCTGGCAGAGCAGTGTTGGGGAGGAGGTGCGCGGGGCTTGGGGGGCGGACAGGCCAGTGGAAGCCTGGATTGCCAAAAGAAGCTCAGCCCCAGAAACTGCCTTTATGCGCAGACGGAGCAGGCTGGGAGCGAAAGCAGCTGGGCCGGAGGAGGATGTGCTCAGTGAGCTCATGGCTGTTCAGGGCTGGCTGCGTGAGCGGCTCTGGGCTGCCTCCTTGCACCACTGCTCAGCCCCATAGGGTGGCACAGGAGGGAGGAGAGGGCTGGAGGAAGAATCCCCCCTCCCTGCATCACCTTTTCCTGTTGGCAGGCAATGCGCTGAGTGCCAGTGCAGCTCTCTGCATCATTTACTATTTACCCACTCCGTCCCCATCCTGGGATCCCCGTGCATAGTTGAATTCCCCCAAACCAAACCTTCCCCAGAATGCCTGATACCCTAGACCGGCTCCTCTCTTTGGGGCCAAATGAGGGGATCACGTCTCTGCACTGCTGCCCCACAGGCTCCCCATCACCCGGTCGCATCCCTGCTTCAGCATCTCACAGCCTGGCAAGTGCCGAAGCTGTGGATCCAGAACAGCACACAACATAGCAGGCACTTGCAGCCATCTCCAGTGCCCCCCTCATCTCCCCACTCCCCGCCTTCACTCCTGTCCCCTTCCCAGGCGTGTTGCACACAGCCGGCCCCAATCTGCCACGGCACAGGGCCACCTGTGCTGGCTGCCCACGCCATCTGCGCATAGAAGGTCGGGGACAGACGGCTGCCACCCCCAACTCCGGGCCAGCAAGAGAGGGACGGCCAGGGGGGCTCAGCACTCGGCTGCCTCACTGTACCCCACAGTGCTGGCACCCGGTGGCAGCATGGCAACAGCCCCTGCGTTGGCTGCTCCGTGGGTCTGCAATGGTGGGAGCGATTGTGGGGGTGATGCGGGGAGGGTGAGGGGGGGCTTGAGCCCCTTGGGGTGCCCAGAGGGGCAGTGACGGCCACGGTGTGCCCTCCTACCTGTCCCAGCTCAGCCCTGCGGTGTGCTGAGAGCTCACGGCCACGCCGGGCAGCGGTGAGTTAACTCCTGACCTCGGTGAGCCCCACAGGCACTGCAGTGGTGGCTGCCCGCTGCCGGCCGGGCACGCTGATGAGATGATAACAGAGCCTGCCCGGCGCCTTGCTACAGGTAGCCGGAAAGTTTTCTTCATTGCTGGCTGCTGGAAAGGTCAAGGCGTCCTCCTCCTCCTCCTCCTGCATTTCTATTCCTGGCCTCTGCCCTTTTGCTGCTATACACCGGACCGAGCTGTGCCATCTTGTGCCATCTCAGTGTGGCCACGGCCCTGAAGCGCATTGGCAGGGCTGGGGTACGGCAGTGGAATGGTTGCGAGCACAGAGCCGGGAGCATCGGGGGCCAAGGGGTGCTGCTGGTGTGCCCAGGGTGGGATCCAGTGCTGAGTGATGGGGACAAAGAGGGGAGTGCAGGTCTGGCAGCCAGGATCGGGGAGGGGGAAGTGCTGGCAGCATGCAAACCATCACAGGTGTTACCCAAAGCCAGGCTGTGAAGAGGGAAAGCCCCAATACGACAGGATGGTGTTCTCACAGAAAATCTCTGCTCACTTACGCACTGCGGATTTTTAACGGAGACCTTCATGGGGGGACCAAGCCTCAGCCCCAGCCTGGCCCTACCACACTACAAGGTCGGGGCTGTACAGAATCCATCCTAAAGCGCTGGGCCAACCTGGAGAGGGGCCCTGGGGAGCTTCCTCACACCACTTTGTTCACGGAGCAAAGATATTCCCAGCCCTGAATTTATAGATTGGCCCTTAAACTAAAACAACCTCTGGGGACCAGAAAAACAAAAGTAGGTTTTGGTTCTGTTTTGTGTTGTATTTTTCTTTCCTGCATAGACAGCCTTTGCCCAGGAGGGGTTAGCATGAAAAATGCATGTGGGGATTGGGGGAGAGGGAGGGTGTGAGGAAGCAGCTATCGATCAAGCAGCTCTGAAAGCCACACAGCTGTGCGCCTCTGCTGCACTCCCCAGCACTGCCCTGCTGCTGCTCCGTGCCGGGAAGGGCTCCATGTCCAGGTGGTGCTATGGGCAGAGAGGAGTTGGAAGCCCCCCATCCCCTGTCCTATCCATGCAGGTGAGCTGCTGGGTGGCTTCTCTCTTCTCCTTCCATGCTTTTCTCCTTCCCTGCATCCCAGAGCCTCGGTCACCGCATTAAGAGATGGGGAGCAGCAAAGGGCTGGAAAGGGGGAAAACCCACTGGCAGCTCTGCTTCTCCCTCTGTGAGTTTGCATTTCAACCCCTCTGAGGGCAAGCAGAGCTTCTGTCAAAACCTTAATTCTCCTCCAGAGAGAGGAGAACGAACATGCTATGGAAATTGCTCAGGCAAATTGTCAGAGGGTTTAACAGGGTTTGGGACCTCTCCGCAGTGACACTCTGCACCACCCGCTTGCCACCATCTCCAGCTGTCTCTGCAGAGGGGAAGTGCTGATTCTGGCAGGGCACTGAGCGGGGCCAGCACTGCAGGGAGGGGAGAGCACTGGATCGGGGGGGGGGGGGGGGGGCATTTGCCACCAGGGAGGGTTTTAAAAGGTAAAGCCTCAGCAGCAATTCCCTTCCTGCTGCTGTCTCCCCTCAAATGGGCTCCAAGCTGTGGGCACGGGAGAGGGGACTCCCTGAGCACTTCCAGTACTGCCACCATCCCAATGTCACCGAGCTAACAAAGGGAACTGGATCTCCACCTTCGGCCAGGAAAAGCTCCTGGCAGCAGGAAAATGCCAGGACAGCTTGGCCCAAACCAGCGGCACAGCAGGGTGCCCTGCACGGACCAACGAGCCCCAGTGCCCCTCCGCACCTACATTGTATGGGCTCCAACAAATGCCTTCTTGGAAGTGCAATTTTAATTATGATCTGTGCAGATTCCCCAGGAAAAGCCAGAAATGAGATCCAGAAATGAGGCACAGCAGGGTGCGGGCAGGGGAGGTGCGTAGATGGGGAAACTGAGGCTGGAGCACGGGAGCAGCCTCTCAGGCTCAGCCTGCCTCTGCCTCGTGCACTCACAGCAATTTGATCACCTACACACAGAAATCCACAAATTCATCATTTTAACCCTTTTGCCCTTCTTTGACCCATTCACCCTGACAGCGGGGCTCTGGGACCGCAGCAGCACGCTCAGGTTCCTGCAAGTTCCCCGAGGTTTCCCAGCCCCGAGCGCAGCTGTGCTCCTTACTCCAACCCCCCAGCTCGACCCCCACTGTCAGACACAGCCGGGACCCAGCAAGCAACAGCAAAAAAGCACGATGCAAAGCGCCCAGGCTGCGGGATGCTGTCACTGCTGCTGGGAATATCACCATTCAGCGGGACACAAACTGTCCCAGGCACAAAGTTTGTTCCCCAGCGCAGGGACAGACGCACGGCACAGCGAGAGCCCCAGCAGTTCTATATTGGCTGCTCCGTACTGACCCCCAGCAGACAGACAGGCAGACACCCCCCCCCCGCCCTCTGTGCTTTGTTCGCATTTTAACCGCGTTATCTCCAGCTCACATCCCCCATTCAGTCCCAGCCCGGAACAGTTTCCTTCACAAGGGAGATTCCAGCACATGAAGGTGAAGGCATCCAAGTGGATGCTGAGGGATGAGGGATTGGAAAAAAAAAAATAAATAAAATAATAATAATAAAGAAGGAAACTTTAAAAAAAAAAAACAACAAAAAGTGCTTTTTAAAGTTGTTTGCTCTTGTTCTGCTCCTTTGGAAACGGCAGAGCAGGTGCAGCTATCCGGCTGCGACATCCTGGCGTAGCCAGGAGCAGGGATGCTCATATGCAGGGAGCGGGACGGGCAGCAAAAAGGATAAACCCCCCCAAAGAACCGTGCCTAAATCTGCCTGCCTTACAGCTGCACTGCCGGGTGAATGGCCCCTCTCACCTTCCCCCTCCCAGCAGGGATCCCAGTGGGTGCTGCAGGGACTCACCTGCACCAGGGCTGCTCTCCCAGCACGGCTGCGCTCCGCCTGATGTTCGCGCTGTGAAAGTGGGAAGCGTTTCAGATCGTGCAGTAGGTTATATATTGTCTGCAAGTCTGGCCCTAGGGCGTCCATCAGTTGGTCTTGCTTTGCTCCTGCCCCTATATGGAAGGCAGCATCACATGCTCCGCGGCTCCCAGCTATCTGCCTGGCGAAAGGGGAGACGGAGACGGAGAGGAGAAAAAGGGGAGAAGAAAATTAAAAGGATCTTCATCATGAAAGAGACAGAAAGAGAATTTCCCAGTGTAAAACCAACCTGCCAGAAATCCCCGCCCGAGCCCAACTTTCCCCGCTCGCCGCCTGTGATCGCGGCTCCCAGCAGCCCCTTTCATGTGCTCTGCAAGGCCTCCAGACATGCACGGCTCGCCTTGATCCCGCTGCCTCGCTGCCGCAGCAGGTGAGGGGCCGCGGCCCCGCTCGCAGGTGCTGACTGCGAAATGCTCCGTGCCTCCGTGCTGCTGCCTGCGGTTCTCCAGCCACCCGGCCCCAGGCCACGGGTTTTAGGGCCACGTTCTCCTCCACGTCTGCTCCAGGACAGGGGCAGCCCCGCACCAGGCGTGCACAGGTCCCAGCGCCCTGGGGAGCAGGCAGGGCTTGCACCCGTTGTGCTGCCGATGACCCTGAGGACGTTCTCTCCTGAATGGAGGTTCCCTCCACCACCAGCCTCCCCAGCAGTCAGGATCGTCTCCGCGTTGTGCTGAGCATGGTTTCTTGTGGGCAGAAAACCCCATTTTGTGTTCTTCTCCACTCAGCTTTAACTGTCAGCTTCTCTGCCCTCTGCCACTACTTTTTCCAAATATTTCTATATTCCTTTTGCTAAAGGTCAGAAACAAAGCATTTTGCATTATAAACACGGTCTGTTTTGCCCTTTCTCACTGCTCCCCCTCCCCCCAAAATACCCCACCTTGCACTGCTGGGCTGTCATTCCTCTGCACGGAGGGACCACAGTCTGAGGTCTGAAGGTTTGTCCACAGGGCTTGAAGTCCTGCTCCCAAACCTGCATCTTCTGACAGCCATACCTCCTGAGAAACATTTGGAGCAAAAATATAACATTGTGCTCAAAGCTGAGCATGGGAGGGGAGACTTCCATCTCCAGCTGGCACAAACATGGGAGAATTTGGCTTTGCAGGGGAATCTGGTAAGTCCACCTAATGCTATGGCACCTGGGGAAGAGCCCCACGAGGGCTGGTGAAGATCTCTTTATAACCACCTAGAGAGCTAAAGGGCTGAGATCAGGCTGCCATGCATCTGAGTGGCACCTGATGCAGGCACAGGGCAGGGCTCTGGCTGCTGCCACTCCATCAGCAGTCTGAAATGTGCAGCCCTGATGCTGGAGTTCCTTACCACATCCTTACTTTTCCTAAGATTTTGCCACAGATGGAGATGTCCTGCCTGCTTTTCTCATAGGATAAGTGCTCCCTCTTGCTCTGGGAGGACCTGGCTCAGTTCTTCTTGCCTGCAGCCTGTGCTGATGCTGGCTGGGCACAGGCTCCTGACAAACCAGAATTATCTTTTCCCCTCTAACAGAGCTGAATTCAGCTTTAAAGCTCAGAGCCAACATACGTGCACTGAAACCCTCCATTCCCCTGATTCTGCTGCTCATAAAGTGAGTTAAGACATTTTGGACACCTGCACAGCCTTCACAGCTAGCTGAATGGAAGCCACATTTCTTGTCGCTGAGGAGCCCAGGAAAACTGAATCCTGGTGCAAACTCACACGCTTTCTGCCTGTCTTGCTGAGCAGGCCCTGCACAGCTCTGTCCTTGCAGATTTATACATCTTCCACTGGCCACTGATTGCTCATAACGACCTTGAAATAGGATGGCTGAGCAGACCTCACCAGGCACTGCTGGGATGAGAACTTCACCCAGAGTTAGCAAACACAGAGGGATCATGTTTGGTCCAGAAATTCCCCAAGCTGAGTCTGTTTGGGTGCTTGGGAAGTACCCAGATGAACTCACACACACTTACTCTGCCCTTCTCCTCTCCCTTGGGTTTCTGTTACTGAATACCATCCAGGAAACATACAGTGTGACCTTGTGCAGGCACTGGGTTCCTATGTCGCGTGGCATAGGGCTCAGCTGCTGAGCAAGAAGGGGAAGTCTCAGGCCAGTTCCCAAAGAGCATAGATGATGTTCTCAGCTCCAACTTTCTGTTGGGAAGGCTGATTCCCTTGGCCACAACCTCCCTCAAGTCAGATGACAACAGATGTATGTATCTGGTTATTTTTGAAGGAAAGCTTTTCTCTTTTGTGAGCCAAAGGCATGGCCAGATCCCACTCTTGCTGAGTCAAGCATCTGGAAGTAAAGCATCCTTCTGCCCAGAGCTGAAGACTAGCTGAAAGTCCCACCAGAAGGGTATTGTCCATGTTGGAAACTGAGATGTTTGTATTTCAATACTTAGAATCATAGAATCATTCAGTCACAGCTCATTAAGGTTGTAAGAAACCACTACCATCATCCAGTCCAACGGCTGACCCACCCCCACCATACCCACTGCTCCACAGCCCTCAGTGCCACATCTCCACAGCTCATGAACACCTCTGGGGATGGGGACTCCACCACCTCCCAGGGCAGCCTGTGCCTCAAGCCTGCAGCTGGCTTCAGGGTGGTGCGAGGAACCTTCATAGCAAGTGCCAGACCCATTATGGCAGCCCGTCCCATAGGGGGAGATGGGAGGAAACCCTCAGCCAAGGGAAGGGATTTCCATATTGATGTGACCTCATCCTGTGTGGAACAGAGATGTTGGAGACAAGCATCAGTGATGGAAACCATCATCAGTGATGGAGAGCACTGCAGGTGATGGAGAAGGCAGAGGCCCAGAGGGGCTGGTGCTGCAAAGTCTGTCAGTTTATGCTGCAAGAGAGGAACTCCAGAGACTGGAGGCAGCTGCTCTAGCAGAATGAAAACAGAGCTCACGTCCCTCCCTCCTGCAATTAGAAAGATGGAAAAGGGGAACAGAACAGCTTCACTGATGACCTTTCCCTCTTGCAAATCTCAGCCTGCCTCGCTTCGTATACCAGCATCAGGAGCAAACAGCCGGGCTGGGACCTGGCAGGCCAGTGGTGGCACAGAACTACCCAAGGAGGTTGGCCGTGCGTGTGTGTGTGTGTGTGTGTGTGTGTGCACACCAGAGTGCTTGCTTTCTTCCAGCCTGCAGGCTGCTTCGGGGAGGAGGGGGAGCAGGAAGGGTTAGCTTGCCAGCTTCTCCCGAGGTCCATTGAGAGGTGTCTGTAGGGCTCATCTCGAAGAATGTCAGAGTGCATGTGCTCCGCGAGACGGCCTTTCAGAAGGCATCAGTCCTGCTGTCACACAGCGGACCGCAAATCAGGAGTGACAGCTGTCTCCGTGTGCACCATCCATCTGTGGCAAATGTGTCAGCTAGCTGAACACTCCCGAGGAAACTGCTACGGAGCTGGGGAGAGGAGGAGGAGAGGGAAAGGGGGAAGTGAGAGAGGGGAAAAAGCAGCAGCACCAGGGGTGAAGGATGGCAAGGTGCAGCTCAGCAAGGCCGAGGGTCCCAAGAGGTCCTGGAAGACAGAGGTGAATGTTGTTGTGCAATGGGGCACCATCACTGCTGCATGGAGATGCTTCATAAATATCAGCCCTTTGCTCTTCTGATCCAAGAGCCTCAATGCTCTCCACAGACATTCATGATGCCATAAAGCTGTCCCAGTGGGTGGCATTAGCTATAATTGTCCTGCAGTAGAGGGAACAGGACAAACGGACTGGGCCAAGACCAACGGCTGAAGGTGCAGCAGGCTTGGGAAGAGGATGCAGCAGTGCCCACACAGCCAGCCAAGGAATGGGTGAGGCATGGAGGTCATGGTGAGACAGCACAGCTGTTCTCTCTTCTCCTTCTGTACGTATCATCTCCCTCTTTCCTCATCTTTCATACTCCTGCCCATTCTGTCACAATGAATTCTTCGTCCTGAGCGAACGTGGGAAATCACAGACGTGTTTTCTACAACAAACAGGCTGTTCCAACAAACAACAGGCTGTTGTTTTATAGTTCCTGTGGGACAGAAACTGGATGGCTAACAGAAGGAAGTCATGGCTTTCCTTTACTCTCTCCACTCATCCAGTTCTTTGAGAAAGTGATTTCTTGGGATGTAAGAAATTTGGTGCCTACGAACCACTCACACTTCAGGGAAGATCAACCCAGCTTGCTCACAAGCATTTTTGATGCTTTCCTAGTAACACCCATTGAGATCCCAACCTTGGGATTGTTGCACCAGCTTTGGGGAGCTACCAACTAAATCACATCTACTGCTAGAAAGCTCCCAGGGATGTTATGCATGTGAAACTGAGGAACCCAGGGCACCAATCAAAGCTTTCCCACCAGCAGAAATATGTCTCATCACCATCCTAGCCTTGAAAACCAGCACCACGAGCCGTTCTGCTGTTAAAAGGCCAGTCTTCATTATTGGACCATGCAGTAATCAGGCAGATCAACACGATGGGAAAGGTTACAACAGAGGTGTGATGACAGAAGGACTGGCACAATGGAAAGGCGCCATAAAGGAAGGGAAGAACGTTGCTCAGCCATATCAGAAGTTTCCAGGTTTGCACAGAAAAACTCCACAAAGGAAGGGACCTCCAACCAGAGATCCTTCCCTCCCAGCAGTCAGCCCTTAAATGAGGTCTGAGAGGTGCAGCCAGGCTCCACTCCTTCCCCTCACACAGCTGAATTGCCTTCACCTGTGCTCCCAGGGCTGACCAGGTCCTTTCCCCAGGTGCTCAATCAGTGGTTCAGGCTGTGACCCAACAGTTCCCATTTACACCAGAACTAGGTATAGCACCTCTAGGGCTGTTTAGAAGAGGGTAGAAGACTTTTTAGCCCCATCTGATGGGGTGGGAGGATAGAATTAGAAAAAGGGTGCATAGCGATCAAGCTATGCATCTTTCACAGGAGAAAACTCTCCATGCTGGTCTCAGCTGTGGGCTGCAGGCTTCACTAAGCAGAGCTCCCTGGGCTGCTCCTGGTCACGGATGGGTACATGGGAGCGATTTTGTTTCCAGTCTTGGGATTTCTGGCATGACGTTCCCACTGTGGAGAGAAAACTTCAGCACACACCAGGCCATGAAACGTGTAAAAACACCCGTTTCCCCTCCCAGCTCCCAGAATTGGGACAGACTCCTCTGACAAAGCAGGGAGGTGTCCTGTTCTCTGAACGCCATCAAGCGTTCATCAAGCAGCCCTTCCAAACTTTCAGCATGATGAGATCAGTTTCCCCCTGAATTCACCGGAGTTTCAAGGAAAACTTTCCAACTAGAGAGGCATGAAATCCCTGGCACTGGTTGGAACGAACAGGACATCTCCCTTAGCAGGGTGGCACTGATGAGAAAGCCCCCAAAGCGCAGCGGTGACATTTCAGCTTGGCAGGTCCTGCTCACGGCCACCGGAGCTGCACACTGCACTGAGCACCGCTGAGGGTCGATGATCTCAGTGCTTTGCACAATGTCATCCAAGAGGCTGAAAACTCAGCCAGTGGCAGCCAGTTACATTTCAGTTGAGACGCTGGAGAAAGCAACCTAACGCTCCTGGTGGATTTGAGTAAAAGCCTCCCGTCAGTGATACTTTTTTATGTCATTTTTCAGCACCAAACCAGTTAGCATGGCCATAGTGCTATGTATGGTTGGACTAGATGGTCTTCGTGGTCTTTCCCACTATTAATGATTCTGTGATTCTCTGATCACTTGTTTAGGTTACGAGCTCAACCAAGTAAGTCGGTGGAATGTGTTTCCATAGGGAAAGCACAGCAAAGACACACGGATAATTCCCAGCTGTTTTCTGGCCCCCTGCCTGAGTAGAGAATTGCAGTGATGGTGGGTAGCTGAGCTCAGTGGCTGGGCTACAGAGCAGCCAGGTTTGCCAGGAAGAGGTGAGCCTCTATTCAAGAAAAGAAGGAATTAATGGATTAAAAAAGCAAAGCAATTTATGGAAGGGTCAGTTTCCTATTGTCTCTTATTACACGGCCAACTAAGATCAGTTGGAAGTCAGGGCAGACAAGTTAAAGACAGCTGCTTCTATGGGTTCCACCACCAAGAGCCATCTCCACTTTGTCTCATTGTTCATTTTCTGATTCCTTCTTACACAGGCTGTGGTCAGCAAGTTGTCTGAGTCGCCCATCCCTCACTTTGTCTTCACTGACATTGGAATGACCATACATCCTCACTGTTGATGGGCTGAGGTTGGGATTAGATGGCCTTAGTGGTCTTTTCCAACCTTATCTATGATTCTATGTTGGTTCTTTCTTATTTCTCTGTGAAGCAGACTGACTGCCGTGCCAACGTTCAGGTGCTGGAGCGCATCATCCCCACCCCTCCTTTGCTGTACGAGTGGTTGTGGTATGGACAGGTCTTGGGAGTCACACATGGAGCCAGCCGGAGCTGCTCGGGGGGCTGCTGATGAAATCTCAAAGAGAAGCTACATATTTTCAAGGGACTCCCAACACAGCAGTGACTGACATCTTAATTTGGGTAGGAGGAACAGAATGAGAACAGTGTGGCAGCGCTCAGGAGGGAGGATCCCCCTGAAATCAGTACAGTGAGAACTGCTCCAACCAAAGAGCTCTGGGACACCAGAACGGAGCAAAACTGAGCTAGCAATCTGTGTGATGTTCAGCTGAAAGCTGGAATCTTTGTTCTGTTGTCTCACCTGGCAGGTAGCCGGAGTTCTTTCACGACCAAACCCGGCCAACAAAGGATATGCACCTGCCTGGAAAACTCACCAGCAGCGTGGCCATGACGTGCCCAGCGCCTCAGGGAGAGGAGCTGCTGCGTTGCTGTCCTTCAGGCTGAGGTCCCGGAGCCCTGCGGCAGTGAAGGAGCTGCACCCTCACTGCATGCACCCACATCCACCTGGCTGCCCCGTCATGGCACCACGGCATCCAGGGATGGGGCTGGAGAGAAGATCCAAAGCATTTATTGTTTTTTGCCCAGAATCTTCTGTTAAACCCGTTCACAGATGTCCTGGTTGCCACAGGTCTTTCATTGGCAGAGTTTCACATGGGCATGTGACTTGCATATAAATAACACTGCTCTTGGCAGCTCTTTTAGCTGCTCACTCTTCCTTTCTCCTGAAAGCTCTCCCAGATCTGAGCTTTGTTCTGTGCTTGGTGGCTTGGCCATTTGCTTGGCCAGGGCAGACCAGTCTCACTCTCCTGCTTCGTCTCTCTTGCTTTTCCTTTTCCATCTTTCTCTTTTTTTATTTTTCGTTTCCTTTTTTTTTCCTTTTCCTCTTTTTTTTTTTCTTTCTGTTCTTCTTTTTCTTTTTCTCCTTCCCCTTCTTTTCCTTCTTTTTTTCTCCTATATCCCAATTTCATTTTCAGGAAATGGGTGTTTCACTCTTTCCTGCTTTGCATGCAGCCCCAAACTGGAGCCTCAACTCTCTTCCTCACCAAGTGCCCTTCCTAGGGACGATCCCAGAGCCACGCACAGAGGACCTCTTCTAAGTGCTCATTTCCATCCCCTTCCACCAGAGATCTCGCTGGTCAACCGATCTCCTGGGGTTGACCAGCACCCAGCTGCAGCCTCTCCATCCCAAATCCCAAATCCCAAACCCCAAAGCAGAGGCACAGCAGCAGAGCCCCGTCCAGCAGCGGTCCCATCCTGCCCAGCT
Organism: Tetrao urogallus; assembly: GCF_951394365.1. Classification (NCBI taxonomy): domain Eukaryota; kingdom Metazoa; phylum Chordata; class Aves; order Galliformes; family Phasianidae; genus Tetrao; species Tetrao urogallus. The sequence continues at coordinate 1,576,477 of NC_136828.1, forward strand.
CACCTGGCGGCCGCTGCCACCCACAGCCATGTCACCTGGTGCTGCCTCACAGTGACAGCTGCAGAGCTGCCCCACACGCACTGCCCAGGGGCAGGGATGTCCACTTGATGCACAGGTTTCTCTGCGCTGCCTTATGGGCTCGGGCTGCCTTCAAGAGCCATTAACACCGAGGCAGGGAGAAAGATGCAACAAAAAGGCTCTGCAGCCGAAGCTTTCACTTCTGGGAAAGTCCTCTTGAGGTTGTGGAGGGGAAGGACCCGGGGGGGAGAGGGAGGGTCTGGAGCAGGAGATAAAGAGATGAGGCTTTCACAGCTGAAAAATCAATAATCTTTGGGTCTTTCCTTCTGACTGAGGCAAAATCTTCACAAAACCTGTTCACACTTCTGCAGTTTTGACCATTTTGTCCTGCGTGATTGAAACGAAAGCAAGCGTTTGGGAAGACAAAAAGCTTCAACCTCACGCCTTCATGGCAGCCAGGTGAATCTCTGGAGTCCCATTAGAGCTGGACCAGGGAACTGTGGCAGTAAGCAGAGCTAGGAGTGGGAGCTGCTGATCCAGCACCAGAACCTGGCAGGGCCAGAGCTGGACAGTGAGGAGCTGAAGGTAAGCCTGAGCCAGCAGAGCTGGGGAGAACAGACTTCCTTTGGTTAACCTGACACATTTTTGGAGAGGGTGGAAGGTTTGGCTGTTGATGGGAATAGCACTATGGGAAGCTGCTCGGGAAGTGCCTGAGCTGGCACTAGTTGGTAAACTGCTTCTGAAAAGAGGGAAGGAGGAGGATGGCCTGTTGCACATTGCACAAGCCAAGTCCCAGCTTGGGAACATCTCCCAGGCAAGCAGTCATCTCAGTAGCAAGCACTGCTTGGTGTGTCTTCACTTTCTAAACTGACCGTGGGGATAAGCACAGTGCAGTGTGAGCAAAGGGCACTTGGCTCATAAGCACAGGGATGGTGCTGAGGGGATGCAGAGGAGCAGTGTGTTGAGCCCTGCTGCATCCTGGCCTCAGTCCCTGCTTCTCTCTGCTTCTCAGTGGCTTTTCTGTGTGGCAGAGCATGGAGCTCAGCTCCAGCACTGCCAGCAGAGCAGCACCAGCTTCAAAGGAGAGCACTGCTATGAGAGCTGCAGCATGGGGAACGGGCATCGCTCCCAAGCAGCCGAGGAAGAACAAAATAATCAAGCAGCTTTGCTGGCTGGAAGGTGCTTTACAAAGTCTTTATGAAGTGTGCTCTTTAAAAATGGATAAGGTGTGCAGAGCATCGGCCTTCCCTCGCTGCGAGGCCGTGGAGATGCTGCATGCATTGGGATCTGCCAGAACCAGGAGGCGTGGGGACGCAGCGCGTGCATCCGTCCATCTGTCCATCCATCCGTCCATCCGTCCGTCCGTCCATCCATCTATCTGCACCGCTGAGGGCAGTGCTTGTAAGGGACACTTCCCCACATCTCTGCTCTGTGGGGCCGAGCAGCCCCCTACGTCCGGGCTCACGTCCCACCCATCCCGTGCTGCAGCTGTATCCTGCACACCCGCTGCCTGCTGCGCGACGCGATGTGATGGGGAACAGCTGCTCTGTGCAACGCAGCTCCCGCGGGCGGGCGGCCGGCGGTGAGAAAACGAGCAGCGCTGTCAGGGCCCATCAGCACAGCCGGGCTGATGGCAGCACCCGTGCCACTGGGGACGTGGGGACCGGGGCGGTGCTGGGATGCTGCTGCAGTAAGGCGGGGGGGATGGTCGGGGCTCCCCACTGTGGGCAGAGAGCATTGGGACCGGAGGGGTGTGGAGGAGGCACGACCGGAATGGTTTAGGATGCGTGGAGGGGGAGGAGGTGTCCCCCAGTTGGTGTCTGCAGGGAGGGGGATGGCAGCAGAGCTGCACAAAATCAGCTGAGGAGAATGAACAGGGATGGTGCAACGTGCTGGAGTTCTGCTGAGAGGGCGCTGGCTTGGCTGGGAGTTGCTGAGCACAGGATTGTGCAGCCTGAGTCTTTCCTTGAAGGTTGGACTCCTGGAAGTCTTTGGGGCTAAACCTTTAAGGCGTCCCATCACCACAGGCACAAGCACACCATTTCTCTTCGCTTCTGATCCAATCTGCTTTGGTTTTGGACAGTGAGTCTCAAGGACGCCCTTGGACCTCTTACCTCATCCCAGAATCCCCCTAGAGACCTGTCCAATCTCCCCTGGACCACACTTAAGTCCCCCAACAGGGCAGCTCTGAATGGGTCCTATGGATCCCATAGGAGATGGTTGGGTATGGAGTTTGTATGAGACATTGTGTTCCATGGCACCAGAAGAGAAGATGCTTTCAGCTGAAACACGACCATCATACTGGTGAACACAAAGGCAACACTCAGCATGCAGGCAGCCCAGTCAAAACACAAAGGAAGCAAATGTTGGTGGCTGAGGTTTTGCCTTCAGTGCACTGGTGATGAGAGGGAGCTTGGTGCAATAGTTGCTGTGGCAAAAATAGGGAGAAAGAAGGGAGCATCTTTCTGCAGCAGGGAGCTGGAGTTGGGCTTGGGAAGAGGACACAGAGAAGAACCCCAAGGCTGAGCCTGGTCTTAGACTGGGAGCAGTGGGGCAGGCAGGCAGGCTGTGGGATTGTGTGGCCTTTGCAGCTCTGCTCAGCAGCACAGGAACTGTGGGGCTGCTGAGGTCACACACAGCATCCTTGCAGTACGACCTTCCCACTGCTGAAAGCCAAAGGAGAAACACTCAGAGGAGCCAGCAGAGCGACAGTGCAACCACAAAGCATGAACACTGGTGGTTGCAGGGAGTGCAGGGCAAGGGATGCTGGAGTGCATTTCTGCAGGAGAGCTTTTTCTGGTGGGGTTTGTGTGGAGATGAACAAGAGCAGCTGCTCAGGGAAGGTTTGAGTCAATGCAAAGGAATAGTCTGATTTTCAGGTGGCCCTGTGTGAAATCCGGAGTTGGGCTCAATGCTCCCTGCAGGTTCCCTGCAGCTCTACGATGCTGTGATTCCATGCTCTGTTCCACACAGGAGCATCTGTTTCCCAAGAAGTGCCCCTTCGCAGGGCTGCTCTCAGCAGCAAGTCACAGCCCCCACACACACAGCCCCCAGGAAGACCTCCAGATCCCTTCAGAGAATCCCAGACTCTTTGTTCCATCTTCACTCAGGCAAAGGTTCAGCTCTGGGCAGTTGTAGAGGGAATTTAGACTCACAGCGGTGCACCACGAATTACACTTCCATAGGAACAAAGCAGCATCCTGCATGTATCATAGAATGGCCTGGGTTGCAAAGGCCCACAATGCTCATCCAGTTCCAACCCCCTGCTGTGTGCAGGTCGCCAACCAGCAGCCCAGGCTGCCCAGAGCCACATCCAGCCTGGCCTTGAATGCCTGCAGGGCTGGGGCATCCACAGCCTCCTTGGGCAACCTGTGCCAGTGCCTCACCACCTCTGGGGGAAAAACTTCCTCCTAATATCCAACCTAAACCTCCCCTGTCTCAGTTTAAAACCATTCCCCTTTGTCCTATCAATGTTCACCCTCATAAGCTGTCATTTCCAAGGTACTGAGATGGGTTTGGTGACCCACAGAGCAGAGCAGCACGGAGACCCCAGCCCTGTTCCTATAGGACACGAAATGCCTTCAGGCGAGGAAGGATTTCCACCATTAGAAGGAGCGGGTTGAATCTAATTGCCCCAAAAGAGAAAAGCTCCGTGTCCCATCCCCAGACCCTCAGGCCTTCAGCATCTCTACATGCAGCAGGAAATTAGTAAATTGCTATTTGTGTGATTTCCCAGATCTTTGCCCATAGGACATTTTTGTCCTGTCACATAACGTAAACTCCAGGCTTCGGCTGCTCAGAGAATCGTAAGTCACCGGAGGGGGAAAAGCAGAGTTGTCACCTGGTCCCTTGGAGAGACACAGCTCTGCACAGCCATCCCCAGAGCATCCCCTGGATCGGTGCTGACACGCAGAGCCATGACCGCACCGTGTGCCCTTTGCTGTCTGCTCACGCTGCTGGGGCAGCCCCACAGCATGGCTGCACCCTGAGGTCACCAGCCATGCTCACATCCCCATCCCTGTGCTGTGTGTCCCCTCCAAGAGACCGGTCCAGCTGCAGGCAGATGAGCTGGAACAGGTTGCCCAAGGAAGTTGTGGATGCCCCATCCCTGGAGCCATGGCTGGATGTGACTCTGGGCAGCCTGGTCTGCTGGTTGGCAACCCTGCATGTAGCAGGGGGTTGGATGAGCACTGTGGTCCTTTGCACCCCAGGCCATTCTATGAGCTCAGTGTGCTGGGTAAGGGTGTTCCAGGGGGTGGGACAAGAGGAGCACTAGCAGTGCCTTCATCAAGGCATTGGTGCACACCGGGGGATGCTACAGCAGGAAATGTGGGTTGGTGGTGAGGGCATGGTGGGACAGTGCCCACCTGTGCTGGTGGAAGCCCAGCAGGTACCACCAGTGTCAGCAGCAGGGGTGACCTCCTCCCACCTCACACCCAGCCTCTGCTCAAATGGGACCTGAAGGGTGTGAAGGGTGCAGCTCGAGGGTTGGCACAGCTCTGGTCTTACGATCCTGGCTGTCCCTGCAGGCACATCCAGGGACTGAGTCAGGAGCTCTTGGCCATGAGGTACCATTGGAGAAATGTTATCAGAAAGCCCAAATTCCATCACCTCCCTGGGTACCTCTCCTTGTCTTTCGTAGAATCACAGAACGTGGAATCACAGAAATGCAGAGAGGTCGGGTCAGAAGGGCCTTCCCATCACCCACTCCTGCCATGGGCTGGCTGCTCCCCCCAAGCTCAGGCTGTCCCAGGCCCATCTGTGGCCACAGACACCTCCAAGGATGGGGCACCAACAATTTCTTTCACTCCAATACAGCAACCGAAGAAAAAAAGCAATGGGCACAGCTCTACACCTGCTGGCAAAGCTGATTTCCAGCAGATGTGTGCCATCTATGAATCAGTGCAGATGGACTTACCGGTGCCTCCTGAACTTCCTGGTGTTTTTTCTTGAGGAAACCACAACTCTCAGCATTAGGATTTGCCCCACTGCCTCACATGGAGATCTCTCTTCTCCAGAGGCTGAATTGCTGGAGCAGCTCAGGACTATGCTGTCAGTGCTGTGATACCCACTGGGCATCAGGTGCCTTCCTCCTCCTCTTCCTCGGTGGATGAGAGGCTCCCAGCAGCATGGGCTCTGTAAAGAGCAGACAATGCCAACCCACAGCTTTACACGTCCCGTCCCAGGGAGGAGATGCAGCAGCAGCCCTGGTGCTGTGCCAACACAGCCGTGCACACTGAGCGCACACCTTCCTCCCTGGGCTGTGGCTTCTGAAGGCACCCAGATGCGCAGGGGCTGCAGGGTGAGTGGGACATCCATGCCGTGCCAGAAAGGTGCTGCTGTTCCTTCCCAGCAACACGAGGCAGTTTGGTGAGAGGCTCCATCCCCGGTGCCCCCTCCCCCGCTCCACCACCACCCTCCATCGCATTCAGCCTGGAGGTGCCTGGAACACGGTGAGGAGCAGGGCTGGGGCTCTCTAGTTCATTGAGCCCATCTCTCCAATGCACAGTGTTAGAGGGGCTGGTTGTTATTGTCGGTGCTGATTTCTGTATTCTTCTGCCTCTTTCTCCCTGACTGGCCTGGTGGCCCTGTCATTACTAGGCTTCCCCAGCTGCCTGTCAGGGTCCTATTGGCCTCAGTGTTGCCTCAGGCTCTGGGATAACAAACAAGGCACAGAAGAGTTCTTGGGCTTCCACGGCCTTAATTAGCCGGTGTCATTTTAGGGACGTGTGTCCTGCTTGCTGCGAGGAGACAAAGACAGCTCGGGAGGCATCTTTAAATGCAGCCAATTAGAGGGGGCATGAGAGATGCGCAGCCAGCTCCCAAATCTGTGTGGTGTTGCCAAAAAGCTCGCGTCCTGATGGGGACCCGTGGCAACTTGTTCCTCCTCTGGCAAACACAGCCCTCCCTTTGGCACAACGTGTCACGCAGGTGTTCCACAGCATCACTCCTGATCCTGCACACGCACAAGTGATGGCAAATCCAGGCAGAGCATTCAGAGCCTGGGTACCTGCCCGAATAACAGACCGACAAACAGAGGGATGTCCGAAGTTCTGCACGAAATTGTTGGCTGGCTGATTCCACGGGGCAGCTCCAATGCCATTGAGGTGTCCCGAGTTTCTGTTTCAACAGATGATATATCAGTGGTGGAACAAAGAAGTGGCAGAATTGGGGGTGTAAGGATGGGAGGCAGTAGATGCAGTTGCTTTTAACCAGGATCACCCAAGATAGTGGTCACATCTCAGCAATAAAAAAGGAGCAGCTTACCTCTTTTTGAGAATCAGGGCTCACCAGAAACTCCCACAGAAGGCAATCTCCAAGTAGAGATGCTTCCCTTTCATCTGCCAGCCCTTAAATGAGGTTAGGGAGGGGTGGATGCAGGATCCAACCTTTCCATTGGCATGGGAGAATTGTTTGCAGCTGTGCTCCCAAAGCTGGCCATGCCCCTTCACCAGATGCTCCACCTCAGGTTCAGGCCGTGACCTAACAGCTCCCATCAGGATGCCATGGGACATGCTCTGAGATGAGGTTGCTGAAAAGCAGCACATGGCTGTTCCCAATGGTGTTGCAGAGATATTCCCAAAGCTGTCATGGGGAACTCCATGCCCAAACCCACGAGCATCTCCAGCCAAACACGAACACACTAAGCCTTCCCAGTTATGGGATGGGTTTGTCCTTTCTCCGACCCCCAGGCCACCCCCAACACCCCCCTACCCCCATATCCCAGAGGGTTCCACCCAGAGTCACCCAGGGGACATCCATCCCCCCCCCCACACGCACTGCAGCACCCACCACTCCCTGCAGCCACCCTCCAGGAGGAGAATTGGCAACAAAACCCTCCTGGAGGTGGGACCCCCCCCATCCCAGCCACAGTGAGGTGCTGGGAGGACCCAGCTCCACCCTGGCCAAACGATGCAGCCGTGCCGTGTCCTCTGGCTGGACTCAAAGAGTTAACTCTGAGCTCCAGCCATTAATATTCTCACTGATAACCCCAAATACCAGCCCTGCACGGCTGTCACTTTCATTAGCGCTGAGAAAATGAGCCCTTCAAAATAGGACAGCCGGCTGGGGGGGGGAGGAAGAGGAGGGCTCTGGGGCCAAACATTCGATTTTCCGTGCGATCGACAGCCATGAAACCTCCTTCCCGTGACGTCGGGGGTCACTCGGGTGCTGATGAAGGATTCCCCAGCCCCCAGTGCCCACGGCTGGGTGCCCCCCCAGCTCGGAGGTGCGCGGGGCGGCTGTCACATCACATCAGCGTTGGGGCTGCGTGGAACATCCTTTGCTGCAGCGCTGGATGGAAGTGGGTGACTCACTGGGGTGGCTGCACGGAGCTGCAGTGCGGTCGGCGCTGGGCACTGATGCAATCGGCGTGGGGAGGAGGAGGAGGAGACGGGCCGTAGGGCTGCTGTCCATGCTGAGTTCAGAAGGGAAGTCAAGGACCTTGCTTGGTGCGTGGGGATGTTTGCCTTCCAAATGCTGCCTCGGGTTGTTGCTGAGCGCACTGGCGCTGCTGCACGGAGCTGTGGGGGCCCCATCCATGGAGGAGCACGTGGCGATGGGTGGGGGGCCCTGGGCAGCTGAGCTGGGGGAGAGCAGCCAGCCCAGGTGGGCTGTGAGGTCCCTTCCAATACAAGCCATCCTGTGATTCTCTCATCATCTCCTAAATTCACCTTTACGCTGTGCACCTTGGCTGCATCCACCCTTCCTCACTACTGTCTCCAAGACATCCACGCTGGGGATTCTGCCCAAGCTGGGATGGTTTCTCAGCTGTTGCACCTTCCAGCTGTAGCCAATCCCACCTAGCTGCTGGGGCATGGAGTGATCTGATGGGGTGGGGAAACTGAGGCAGGGGCAGGATGCTCCCACAGTGCACATAAGCATGGGGTGCCATCCAGCACAGTGGTTGGATTTAGGGCTGTCGTGGAGCTGTTGGCTTTGTTTCCTCCAGAGCAGCCTTACAGGGAGCAGCTGCAGCTCTGGGAAGCAAAGCCAAGCCTGTGGCCAGGCAGTTCTGCTGGTCTGCAAGGAGAGGACAATACTGAGGGCACCATGATCTCATCCTGCTTTCACTGTCCATAGAGTGAGAAAGCAGTGCAGGAAGCAAAGCTCCTTCCCAGCAGGTGTAATGCCCACCTTGAGTGCCACGCATCCAGGGCAGGATGCGACCCTGCAGCCCAGGGCTGCTCCAGGTGCCCACATCCCACCCAGGGGACAGCAGAACGTGCTCAGCAGAGAGCCCTGCAGCCCTGTGGTATGGAACTCCTGTGCTCCTCCTGGATGCTGCCAAGGTGTTGCCATGTGCTGGAGCTGCTCCAGCTCAAGGTAGGGGCTGCAGGCCCACCCCACTGCCATGGGACAGCAAGGGAAGAGCTGCAACAGAACCACCAGCAGCCACCAGCACTTGGCTCCCAGCCCTGCTCTGGTATGATGGGACACGGGGACAGCGCTGTTGGTGGGGCCATCCTTCCCTTCCCAAATGAAGGGACTGATGGAGTCGGTGCTGCATGTAACCTAGAAAGTGAAGGTGAACTTCAGCCAAGCACGGGGAGAGCAGCTCACAGTCTGATGGAGAAAACCCATCCCAGTAGTAGGGTACAGGAAAGGTAACAGGAAGCAGAGCTCTCTGTCTGCACTGCTCACTCCGAGCTCTGCAGCCTTTGGGATGATGCCCCCCCACCCCCAAGTGCCGCATCCCAACCCAAGACCGTGGGCCCAAATCCCACTCCGCAGCCCAGCAGGGCTCTGCATGGGGACCCGGCGCCGTGCTCAGCGCTGGCTGCGGAGCAGCAGGCAGTCTGTGTGACAAGCCAGACCAGCATGGTGGATGGCAGTAATTACCGTGCCGCCCACAGCTGAAGGGGAGCATATGGTAGGGAAAAGGAAACTAACTTGTATTTTTCCGCACCCCCCGGGCTCAGCCTTTCTGGGGCTGTCACAGTCGATTTGTGCCGCCTGAGCTGCTTCGCCCCGACCGCCTCTGACTGCAGCTCCCTCCCAGGCAGTGGTGAGGTTGGTGCTGTTCTCACTGCTCCCACAGCCCCGTGCAAGGGGACCCGGTGCCACCCAGCCCATCTCCGCTCCGCGTCCCCATGGGAGTGCAGGGGCTGCAAGGCGAGGAGCACCCGGTGGGACAGTGCACAGTATGTGCCTGGGAGAAGGGTGCCTGGAGCTGGCAGTGAGATGGATGGATTTGCAGCCACGGCACCTTGGGATGCTCAGCACATCAGGACCTGTGGATGGGGCCAGGACCTTGCGGAGGGACAGGGGTTAGGGAGATCTGCTTGAAGGAGGAGGGTTTGCTCTGTGCCTTCAGGGCACTGAGATCTTCTGGAGCCCTAAAAGTCACTGCAAGACCTACACAGAGCCCCTGGAGCCTCTGCACTGTGCTGGGACAGCGGCCACTGAGGGCTCTCCATCACTCACTGTGCCACGATGCAGCACCCAGGTGGATCTGGCCGAGGGAGAACACGGCTGCCCAAACCTGGTGTTTCCTCCCATTCATCTGCTCAGGGCAAATACTCTCTCTAAAAGCAAGCTAGAAGCTGGAGCAAAAACTTTGTTGTGAGCAAGGTGCCAGCCATGCCAGCTCATTCACTGCGGGGACTTTGCAGGTCCTGGGTGACGTGTAACGTCTCTGTTCCCCAACCCATATCCTTAGGGTGGCCATGCAGAGTGGGTAGGCCCACGGTGAAGCTGGCCGTGCTTGAGATCATTGGGAAAATTAGGATGTGGGTGCTGCAGACAGCAGGGAGCAGCACCAGGCTCCTGGGGCTGGGGGCACCCACACCCAGGAGTGCTGATCCTGACCTCTTAGTTCTGAGCCGGACCCGAGGCTCTGAGGATGGGGTTGGAGCTGCCCTGGTCCCAGTGCCCACGTCCACCCTGGCCCAGCTCCCTTTGCCCCACATCGCTGCCCAGCTGCTGGCAGGGGGTGGCAGTGCTGGTGGCTTCAGCTCCACATCCCCCCACGGATCTCAAAGCTGCTGCTGCCCTTTCGGGCACGACACCGTGCCCATCTGTTGTGCCTGCCTTTTGCCTGGGGACAGATTGCAGGACATGGTCCTGAGCATTGCTCAACGTGGGGCCACGTCCCCGCTGCCCAGCACAGCCCCCCACCCCGGGCTCCCTCCCTAAGCCCTTACACAGCACAGAAGTCCTTAGGGGAGGAAATGTGATTTTGGGGGGCCAAACCCCATTCATCGCAGGGGGCAGAGCAGGGATGCTGTTGGCCACAGCTCGGTGCCTCCCCCATCCGTGGGTCCCCTCCTGCTGCCGCCGGCCCTGACCTCCCATTTGCCTGTCAAGAGCGAGCTCGGGCACCGCAACACCCCCTGTCAAATTAGTGAGTCAGAAGACGTAAGAGAGACCACCGCTGCTAATTTGTACATTAACTGGTTCTGACAGAAATATTTCACAAGTGAAAAAACAGAAAATGTGCCTCAAGACAATGTTCAACTTCCGTACCAGCAAACTTCTGCTTAACTGTTTAGTGCGGGGGGGGGGGGGGGGGGGGGGAGCAGGGAGATGCGGGGGGGGGGGGGGGGACAGACCTGGTGTGGTGGATGCTGGGGACCCTGAGGGGAGCACATCTTTGTTTGCCCAGCTCCATGGGGCCGAGGTTCCATCCTCACCACCCCTCAGTGCCCCCAACCCAGTAGGAGCTGTTGGGGTGTCCCCCATAAGCTGGGGGCGGCGAGGACACTGCCCTTCCCTGGCACCCTGGGGCACCCACCCCACGGCCACCCCCTCACCGTGCAGAGCCCTGCAGCCATGGAGCCAGTACCGGTGGTAGCTTTGTGTGGCTTTGAGTGGCCACGACAACGTGACATCCCCATGGGATGGGACACCCACGGGGACCAGATGGGCTCAGTCCCAGGGCCGGACACCCACTGGAGGTGTGAATGGCAGCGGGGTTTTGCAGGGGCGCTGCCCCACGGCACGGGTGGAAGCAGGCACGGGCTGAGCCGGGTCCTCGGGCCAGCAGCATCGAGCGCATGATCTGTTGTGGCAGCTTCCCCGCAGCCTGGAGCCAGCCCCGAGCTAGCACTGATGATGGCTTTAATTGCTTTCAGATTCGATAGCCCAGCCCGTGACAGCCCGGGCAATGCGGTGGCTGCAGCCCAGCCGTGCCAGCCGGCCCCGTCCCAGGGCATCCCCATGCCTAGATGTGCAGAAGGCACTGGGAGCTGCTTGGAGTGGCCAGGGCTCTCCTCCCAGCATGGCCCTAACAATGCTGTGCTGCTTCCCTGGGCACTATTCAAGGTCCCAAATGCAGCTGGGCAGCGCTGCTCCAGGATGGCACTGCAGTGAAGCCACCCACCACGTGCCACCATAAGGACCCCATGCAGCCCCATCCATCCTCAGGGTGCAGCTCTGCTCTCCCCGGGGAGATGCTGGGGCACCTCATGAAGCCATCAGCAATGGGGCAGAGCAGGTCTGGGAATATGGGGGTCACAGATGAGTGCCGCATGGCCATGTTACAGAGCTGGGGGCTGCCCCAGAACTTGGGGGTGCCCAGGGCTGGCACAGCCACATCCCAGGGGAACCCAAACCTGAGTCTGGCTGTCCCCAACATCAGGTCCTTGTGCTACATTGTGCTGCAGTGAGGGAGCCGGGAGTGCTCAGCACTCACAGGTCCTCATCATCCTCATCTGCTTTGTCCTCTTCCCCCTTGCTGCCACGCTCTGAGCTGCCTCCCATGTCCCACCAAGACCACATCAGTGCAGGCAGCTGCCGTCAATACCCTGATGGTTCCCACCTGCCGGGCAGCGCCTGTGCTTGGGGCAGCAGACAGGGAGCCTAAGCACCAAAATGGCACCCGGGGCCCATGCAGTGCCAGCACCCACAGCACCACGTGTCCCCGTCATCCCCCACCAGCCCCACCGCGGCTCGCACCAAAGCCATGGCCCAGCTCCAACGCCGCAGCACTGTTTGCTTTTAATTTAGGCGGAGTTTGCTGCCCATCTGAGGACTTCAGGGGAAGCAAAGGTGCGGCGTTCATTCCGTTACCCAATTAGCCGCTCTCAGACTTGGTTCCCAGCTGCCCCGCTCCGTGAGCTCCGCATCCCTCAGCTCAAACTGCCTGTGTTTGCCATTCCCATCCCAGTCGGGCTGTCGGGGTGCAGGCAGCACCCAGCCCGCCGCGTGGCTCACGGCCGGGGCGGTGCGGAGCGGTGCGGGGCGGTGCGGGGCGGCGGCTCTTGGCCGGAGATGCTCCCGGCAGCGATGAGGCCGCTGAGCACGGAGTCAGGGGTGCAGGGCTGAGCCAGGAGCATCTCTCGTCCCCAATCCATTATTGCGGGCAGTGCCGGCGGGCGGACCGGGGCAGGGGCTGCATTATTGACGAGGGGGAGGAGTGCCCCGGCGCGGGCAAAGCGGGCAGCGGCCCCCCCCCCCCCGCAGCACGGAGCCGCGGGCAAAGCACTTTGCTGCGCCGCAGAGCCGCAGAGCAGCGCCCAGCCCGGGGCGGGCAGAGCCGCAACGACCGCACAGCGCAACGGCAGAGACCGCACGGCACCGCATCGCCCGCGACCGGGACAGGGACGGCGACGGCGACGGAGACAGGACGAGGACGGGAGCCGCACGCCCCGGCCGTGCTCCTGCAGCAGTGCCAACCCCGTGCAGCCCCCTCCGCCTCCGCGCAGCGCTGGTGATGATGTTCTTTTTAAGCCTCTCTCTGTCTCTAGGCGGAGATTTGTGGCGTAAAATGCACAATATGTTCTATCTGCCCTGTGGGAGCCATAAAATATTCACCAGCAGCTCCCATTATAGTCAGAGTGAATCACGGAGAGCGCTCGAGCACGGCGTGCCCCCTCCCTGCCAGGACCCCACAAACTGCAGTGCGGCCAGCAGTGCTGGCACTGCTGGTAGGGCATAGCGGGCAGCCAGGGCCGTGCTCGTGCATGTGGGGAACGGCGAGAACCCTCACTTCACCTGCAAGACCCACCCCGGGCTCGGCAGGTGGAGGGAGGATGCGTTCATCCCCCCCGTCCCCCGGAGCAGGGGCTGACGGCATTGGTGAGATGGGAAATACCAGAGCAGCTCCAGCCCAAGGGAACTGCGGACAGGGGAGACAAAGCTGCCATCGGGGTGGTGGGCAGTGCTGGCAGCTGACAGCGTGGGGGGGCTTCGTGCCCTCTGCTGCTCTCCATCCCACGCTGGCAGCCCCATCCCACCCCAATGTTCCCATTCAATGCCTATTCATAACCACATCCCCTGGGTCGGGGTCTCACAAAGAGGTCAGAGCAGATCCCCATGGGAAGCCCCTTGCTGCCCCTTGTCACACACACTGTGTGCCGTATCTGTGGGTCTGACACCGCTCTTCACATCCCACTGGCTGTCTCCCTTGCTACCAGCTGCTCCGCTGCCCCTTCCCCACCTCCCCCTTTATGACTGATTTAATCTCATAGATTTAATGTCATAGAATGGCCTGGGTTGCAAAGGACCACAGTGCTCATCCATTCCCAACCCCTGCTGTGTGCAGGTCGCCAACCAGCAGCCCAGGCTGCCTAGAGCCACATCCAGCCTGGTCTTGAATGCCTGCAGGGCTGGGGCATCCACAGCCTCCTTGGGCAACCTGTGCCAGTACCTCACCACCCTCTGGGGGAAAAACTTCTTCCTAAAAGGAAGGATTTAAGGGACCATAGGGATAGTTAATGAAGCGCCACGCTGCCATGAAACTGCTCATTCAAACACAACGATATCTTTTTGGCACACAATTCTATGCCATTGTAAAGCAGTCAGTTCTAACCCTCAAATACTGCAGTCGTCACTTCCCACCCTGCCGCAGCCGCTGCTCCCCGTCCCACATCACTCAGTCACTGCAGGGCTGCGCTGATGGCCGGGGACACGGGCAGCATCGCTGCTGTCACTGCACACGCACAGCTGCTGCTGGGAGATGCGCCGCATCCACGTCCCTATGCATCCCCATCCCCACCCACAGCGCAACACATCTGCGCGCAGCCGGTGCCGCAGGGACCCTACAGCTCCGCGGCAGGCGCTGTGCTGATGCCGCCCGTCCCCCCGGCAGGAGAAGTGCTGCTGGGCCGGCGGGTGCCACCGCCGAGGTCCTGGCACTGCCGGCACGGCAGGAGCACGAGGAGGGCAGGATTTGTCCCCAGCGCATTGGCCCGCGTGGGCTCACCGTGAGCCGCCCGCCTGGGGTGGCTGCGTCGTTCACCGCCACCACCACGGGGCTGCCGGCAGGGCGCGGGGCTGCGGGGACGCAGGGGTTAAACCCTGCCTCTGCCATCACGTTTCCATCCCTGAACAGACTGAGAGAGGAGAGAGCAAAAGAGAGAGGCAGTGCCCTCCCCGCCCTCCCCACCAAAATTAACTCCCCATCTGTTTCTCCCCGGCTGAGGCTGATGGCTTGTGACAGGGCCTCCTGAATGCAAAGATGTTTCGCCCGGAAAATCTATTACAAGTTGCTTTAAGAAAGACAGAAATCCTCTCCTTCTGTCTCTCCCTACTGGTCTCTCAAGGTGCCCACCCGGGGCGAGATGGGGTTGGCACGCAGCCGGCCGCCTCCGCTCAGCCGGAAAGCTCCGCGCCAGCCGGCCTCGGCCCCGGGCGGGGGGAGCTGAGCCGTGCCCCGGTGGGGGTGGCAATGGAGGAGCCGTCCCCGTCCCCGTCCTCACCCCCTATTCGCCCCCAACCTCCGTGCGGCGCTGCGGATGGAGCGCTGCCGTCGGGTCCGTAGGAGCGGCACCGTGGGCAGCGGCTGCCACCTCCCGGCCGCTGCGGCTCCGGCCGTGCCGCTGTCGTACGGTGATGGAGTATCTCCACCTCAGTCCCTCGGCACCCCTCCGCCGGCCGGGCACCTAAAGTCAGTCACGGTACCGCAGTACATCGCTGGAGCTCCCCCAGTTCAACTGCCTCCCCCAAAAGCATCTCCCTGCAGCAGGTTGCACAAGAAAGCGACCCGACAGGTTTGAGCATCTCTGGACTGCCCCAGCTCTCTGGGCAGCTTGTTTCAGGGCTCTGGTGCAGACACATCCATATGGAGCTTCCTGTGCCCATTGCCCCTTGCCCTGTCACTGGGACCCCCAAAAAGGAGCCCGGCCCCATCTGCTTGGCTCCCACCTTTCAGGTATTGATCAGATCCCCCCTCAGCCTTCTCTTCCCCAGCTGAACAGCCCAAGGGATCCCAGCCTGTCCCCATCAGGATGTGCTCCAGCTCCCCCCTCCATCTCTGCACCCCCCTCTGGGTTCTCTCTAGCAGTTCCCTGTCTGTCTGCAACTGGGGAGCCCAGCACAGGATGCAGTGCTACAGATACAGACTTCCCAGGAGACCACAGAGCACCTCCCTCATCTGCTGGCCTCTCTGCAATGCCCCCCAGGTTCCACCCCATTGGCCTCAAGGGCACCCTGAGTGCTCAGTCAACCACTGGCCAACCAGACACCCAAGGCCAACCATCACCCAAGGCACAACGATGGCTCACGTCCAGCCTGTTAGCCACCAGCACCCCCAGCTCCTCCTGCAGGTAAGCCTGTGCTGATGTGTCCTAACCCTACATCTGAAAACGGTGTCCCAACAGCACTCTGGCAACTTGGGGCCACAACCACTGTCCTGGAGCCTGCCCCAGTGCCCAAGGTCCTGGTCCCCCAGCCAGGTGATGGCTGTCACCTCTCCGCAGTTTCCCCAGAGCACAGTGAAACCAGGCAGCTTCAGTAAAAAACAAAACTTTATTTGGTCCGTCAGAACCTGAGTTTGAAAACCACCCATGGATAATTCATATCATACAGGGATTACTGATCTGATTTACAATTGATAAAATATCCTATGTTTCTTAAGAGCTGGACAGTATTTACAGGGTTAAAAATATTCACAGCTCAGAAAGACGGAGAGAAAAAGTGAAGGACAAATCATCCCGAGGAGGAAGGTGCGGGGGAAGAGAGAACAGAGCGACAAACAGACACACAGACAGAGCTTGGCTCAGCAGCCCCAGCCCTCGGGGCCGGGAGGGACAGAGGGACAAACCCCGCACCCACACATCCCCACTGCTGCAGGCTGCCCCAGAGCAGCTCCCCCACAACACACACACACCCACAGCCACACACACACACCCAGCTGTGTGCAGCCAGCCGGCCGTAGGGTCACCCCAACATGGAACCCCAGTGGCCCCCCACAGCTCTTGGCCTTTGCCTTGTGCTGACTGCTGTCCCTCCGATGGACGGGGCTCACCATCGGCCTACGGAATCACCGCCCCTCTCCCCAGCAAAGCCACGCTGCGGGAGCTGCTCCCCAGAGCCCAGCTCTGTCCCCAGTGCCCCGTGCCACTGCCCCGTGCACCCCGCAGGGCGCGGGGAGGGGACGCATGGCTTCTCTCCAGGCGCTGCTTCCAGCGGCCGCCTTTGCATAGTAACACTGCGATGGCTTGGGGGGGACGGAGCAGCACCCCGCAGCCCTGCTCCCCACCCTGGAGCCGAGGTTTACGTCCTCGTTTTGCCCCGAAATGTGGTGAAAACCAGCAGCAGCAGCTTTCTGCAACAGCCCTGCGCCTTCTCCATCCCGGCCCCAACGCGTGGGAACAACCCCGGCAGCCGCAGTACCTCAGTGCCCACTCAGTCCTGGCAGCAGACAACAGAGGAGACAAGACAGAGGGTCACACAGACGGACAGACGTCAGAGGTATATTCTTTTTGGAGCACCAGGGCCCCGGTGCTGCGGGACGGGGCAGAGCCCTGAGCGTGGTGCCTGGCAAGGACGCTGACTGCAACCTCCAGCCCCCACGTCTACTGCAGCCCCCTGCTACCACGCCGTGTGCCCAAAGCGGGTGGGATCCTGAGATGGCCCCGTGCCCCCCGACTGCTCCTCGTAAAGTGCGTGGGGGGGCAGCGGGCAGAGCTGGTCCCGGCCCTGAGAGTTTGTCCCAGCCCCGTGGCACAGGGCAAAGTGCTCGGTGCCACGCTCCCGCCCTGCCCCACGGCTCAGTGCTGGCAGCACGGGGGGAAACCCTGGGCTGGAGGCTCGCTGAAAGCAACGGGAGAGAGGAGCGGGGCGGGAGCGGCGCTTCGTCATAGAGGTCGGGGTCCGTGGAGTCCGGCAACCTCGGGTGTGAGCAGCGGGTTGTGGGTGCCTTTTGTGGACATCCAGTCGTTGAGGAAGGCCTGGGTGGCTTTGCGGTGCGCCAGGCGGTGGGTGATGGAGAAGCCGGCGTTACCCTCCAGCTGGGAGAGGATCACCAGCACCTGCCTGCGGAGACAGCGGGGCTCAGCGCTCAGCCACGCGGTGAATCACGGCTCCCCCCCAACCCCAGGCTCTGCCTTGGCCCAGCACCCGCGGGGTGCCATCACCTCCTCCCCCAAGCTGACCCTCAACCTGACTCCTCCCCCCCTTGCCTACCCCAGACCTGTGCAGGGGAGGGACGCTGTCCTGTGTTTTGAGGCTGCCACGCGTGGAGACGACATTGAAGCTGTCGGTGCAGTCACACTGGACGTGCAGGTAGGATTTGGGGTGCCGGTTCTCCACCACCACGATGAGCCCTGCCCAGCCGTGTGTCAAGTAGTAGCATGTCATCCCCTCACGGCCCTGCAGCAGCAAATGGCATGGTCAGGGGTGTGAACCTCGCAGGCAGCCCTGTGTCTATGTGCAGCATCACCCTCTGAGCACAGCCTGCCCATGAGGCACCCCATGCCGCACCACGGAGTGAAAAAGATGGGCACCCGTGGGGCAGGGAGGGATTGGGGGCAGCCAGGGCTCGGTTGGCTCCTGCCAGACTGAGGATGTGATGAAGGCAGAGTCCTGCCGGTAACGCCGTCCCGCCCCGTGCCACTGCTCTCACCTCATGGCGTTCGCCCTTGTTCTCAGTCAGCAGGATGATGGCATCTGCCAGCGTGGTGGGCTGCGCCTCCACCTGCTCCACCATCACCAGGCGGGAGCTGTAGATGGCCAGGATGTAGCTGGAGTAATCGGTGGCCGGCCGGCTGCTGGTGGGACTGGATGCTGCAGAGACGACAACGCAGAGAAAGGGAGATGGGTGACATCGCCCCCAAGTTCAAGACCAGGGCGCTGCACAAGTGGGCAACCTCCATCCCCAGAGGATCTCCTACAGCAAGGAGGATGGAGGGCACCTGACTTTTGCCTCCCGCAACGCCTCCCCCAGCAGCGCCACGTGGAGGGCGTGCAGCCCCTTACCCTGGGCGGCAGCGGGGCCCGCCAGCGCAGCGCTCCAGTGGTTGAAGGCACAGCACACCACGGCGTACTCGCCCGGCTCCAGCATCACGTCGCAGTTGACGAACTTCTTGACGGCTCGTTTGCTGTGAGCCATCAAGCGGCCGAGGCTCAGCTTGTTGCCGCTAGTGAAGGTGGCTCGGAAAACCATGATGCACAGATCCAACAAGTGGCTGTCCACAGCATCCGACCGCCTGTGCCGGGGTGGGAGAAGGGTCGCACGTCACCAGAGCTTCCCCACAGAGTGCAGAGGCCATGGGTTCAGAGTCCTTCCACTGCACTGGGGGCTGCTCCGGGAAATGGTGTCCAGGCTTGGGTTCTGGCTGAAACACGAGCCATGGGGATCAGAGAAATGCCAATTTGAGGCCCCATCTGCAGTGCTGCGTCCAGGCCTGGGGCCCCCAGCGCAGGAAGGACGTGGAGCTCTTGGAGTGGGGCCAGAGGAGGGAACTAGGATGATCAGAGGGCTGGAGCAGCTCTCCTATGAGGAAAGGTTGAGGGAACTGGGAGGCTGCTTAGAAAAGAGAAGGCTCCAGGGAGAGCTCGTTGTGGCCTTCAGTACTTGAAGAGAGCGTATAAACAGGAGGGGGAATGGCTGCTTACAAGGATGCATAGTGATAAGACAAGGGGGAATGGTTTTGAACTGAGACAGGGGAGGTTGAGGTTGGATATTAGGAGGAAGTTTTTCAGCCAGAGGGTGGTGAGGCACTGGAACAGGCTGCCCAAGGAGGCTGTGGATGCCCCATCCCTGCAGGCATTCGAGGCCAGGCTGGATGTGGCTCTGGGCAGCCTGGGCTGCTGGTTGGCGACCTGCACACAGCAGGGGGTTGGGACTGGGTGAGCATTGTGCTCCTTTGCAACCCAGGGCATTCTGTGATTCTGTGATTCAATGGATGCTCATTGCCGAGCTCTACAAGCCCAAGGGACAGCACAGGGTGAAGAGGAGGTATGATAGGGACAGCCCTGAGCATTTCTCCCTGCTCTGGTCACTTCCTGCAGCCCTTATACTGCCCCAGCTCACCTGCTGCCCTCCTGGAAGAGGGCAAACTCCAGGGCAGCACGCTCCAACACTGTCAGCGATGTCACCGTCACTGGTCCATTGGCCTTGTTGGGGAACATGCCCTGCACACGCACCTCGTGCCAGTCTGAATGGAGCTTGCAGATATCCACGGAGTCAAAATACCTGTGGGGAAGTTGGGTTCAGTGCCTGTGGGGTTCTCAGGTCTTGCAGTGCTCTGTCCCATTCCTCGGCATGCTGCAGCTCACACAGCCCAAAGCTGCACACCCTGCAACACCACCTGCACCCAGAGAGCGATGCCTGGCTACGCCTGCTCCATTTTGCCTCGGTGTCTCGTTTTCCCTTTCTCATCCTCCCTGCAAAGAAGGGGAAGTGCAACCCTGGGTCTCCACTGCTGCCCACTGCTCTGTGTTTTTGGGGCTTCGCCTCCTCTGAGCAAAGAAATTCCTAAATGAAGCAGTTTTGCCCCACGGTCTCCCCCGTCACACTGCCTGCTCCCACCCTCACTGCCTCTGTACCCTGCCTGCTACCGTACTTGATGAAGTCGCTGTACTCCATCCAGAAGACCCCCTCGCTGCTGCCATGGGGCATCAGGTCGTGGCGCAGGGGAGCAGGCCAGTGGGGCCACTCGTCAGACCAGCTGCCATTCCAAGAGAAGCGACCCCACGGGTTTCGGAGCCGCAGTAACCTGAAGGATAGGGAGCAGTGGGGTCAGACACTCAGGAGAAAGGAGACTCGTCCCCAGGGTTTTCTGCTGGCAGGACACGTGTTGCGTTACGCCAGCCTCTGCCCTGAACTCACCTGAAGCCTTGGACATCCCGCACGTCCAGGATGGAGTAGGCATGCCGTGGACGGAGCCCCATGCTCTCATAGGCCACATCGTCCACTTTCATGTTGCCCCCACCACAGGATGCACCCATAAGGAACCTGCAGGGGGAGAGCAGAATGCTTGATGTCATGCAAGGCGTGATGGAAGCTCATACCCACTGCTTGAGGCACGGGACAGGCTCTCCCCAGCAGGCTCTCATACATCCCTCTGCAACCACAACCGCTCCCTGAAGCAGGGCCCTGGTCCTACTGAGCACAGCTTTCCCCGGGCAGAAATGACCTTCCTCCATTCTCTGGGGTTTGTGCTGAGCCCAGGCTCCACGGTGAGCTTCTCTGAGCAGTGCCCTCAGAGCAGAGCGCTTGGTTGACTTCCAAATCACACCAAACAGTGCAGAGCCATCTTGCCCTGCCCAATCCCATCACTTCCCACTTGCAGGCCTGGAAGCTCTGGCTGTGTCCAAACCTCACCCATTTTCTGCTAGAGCCATAGACTGGGCCAAGTGGAGAGGCAAACGGTACAGCTGACTGCATGCTGCTCTACAGCGGTGAAAACAACACATTTGGGACAGGGGGGGCTGAACGGGCCAGGCTGGGGGGCACCACATGCTGGGATGCATGAACCCATACGGCAAAATCCCAGGTGCGACCCCAGCACTGCACAAGGGCAAAGCAACCCCACAGGCTTGATACTGGCCATCTAAACTTCTGGGAGATAAAAACCACGAGGTTCACCAGGATTTTAATTTCATACGAAAATTAAAGGAAAAACCACTTCACAGCTTGGAGGCTCAGTCTACAATTGAGGTGAACTCCAAGCGTGGAAGGCCCCACCCCAAGTCATGCGCTAACCCTCCCTCCTCTGAGCCTCTGCAGATGAGAGCTGCCCCCCTCATCCCCCTCTCCGAGCTCCCACACTGCTGCCACGGCCCCTCCTGCCTCATCTTACCCAGCCTCCTTAGAACTCAGCATTTTGGCCCAGATGAGGTCAGTGTCAATGGGCTCCTCGCGAGGGTTAGTGGAGCTGACCTGCAGCATCAGGCTCTCGCAGGGGGCGCCGGTTAGTGTAGCCAGGCCTTCAATAGCACGCCCTGCCTGGAGGGCAAAGTACGAACCATGAAGCTTGGCCAGGGCCTTCTCAATGAGCGCGACCCACAGCTGCTTCCTCTGGGCCTGGGGAAAGAGAAACACATCATGAGCCACTCCGAGCAGGAGATGGACAAGCACTCACAAAGCCCAGCTCACCCACCTCTGCCAGCCCCCAGTGGCAGCGGGACCAGGAGCTCAGCCCCACGAGGCCATGGATGAACCCTTTGCTGCCTGCTCAGCACGCTGTCTGTGTGGTTCAACTCCCCCTTGGGAAAATCATGGAATCTCAGAACCATCTGAGTTGAAAGAGACCTTTAAAGGCCATTTGGTGCCACTCTCCTGCAATGAAGAGGGACATCCACAGCTCCATCAGGCGCTCAGAGCCCATCCAGCCTGACCTTGAATGTCTCCAGGGATGGAGCATCCATCACCTCTGCAGGCAACCTGTGCCAGTGCCTCACCACTCTTATCATAAAGAACCTTTTTCTTCTTGACATGCCCAGTGCTTAGATGCAGCGTGGGGCACACAGAAGGGGTTCCTACCCACCTCCTTCCTCAGTGGGTCAGACTGCAAAATGTTCCATGAAAGACACATGGAACAGCAGGCCTACACTTGCACACTTGCAAACAAAAACCAACACACCTTTGGTGGAAGAGGCTGCCTAGAGCACACACAGCTTCAGGGCCAATCAGATTTCACACGTGGAGCCCAGAAGATGTCTCAAGGACAAGCTCCACAAACTCAGGCAAACTCGTCTAGCTCCAGCACAGAGACAGAGGCGAGATGAAATGAGAAGATGTGTTTTCACAGGGGGAAAAATCCCTTTGCACCCTTGTGGTGCCAAGCTATAAATCTCGGCACAGCCAGACTGAGCAGGAATCCATAAAGAAACACAGAACATGCATTAATGTACCCAGAGGTTTATGAAGCCTCTGTAAACCCATCAACACAGCGTTGGTGTGCAGCATTCTCAGCTGTGTCCAAGTCACCACTCAGCATGGCTCATGGTGCAGCCAGCAGCAGTGCTTTGCCACAGTCCTGGGCACAGCCAGCCCTGGGAGGAGACGTGGCTGCAAAGGCTGCAGGTGTACAAACACAGGAGGCAAGGAGACAGGTAGCGAGGCTTCTGTGTCTCCAACAAATCCAGTTCAGCTGGTGACACTCCAGCACTGTGCTCAGAGGGCAGCAGGAGAAAACTCCAGTACACGTGTGGCTGTGTGTGACTCACAGGTGGCAGCCAAGGGTTAGGAGGGGAAAGGAGGGCTGTGAAGACTGAAGAAAGCTCACAAATTCTTTTCTCTGGCTTGTTTCTGAGTCTCAACAAAATCCATGGTGTTTATTTCTGGCTGAGACACGGCCTCTGATCACTGACAAAAGCATGATTTTCCTTTCATTTTAAAATTCTTTGGCTTTCCTCTGCTAGGCCCCCACATGCAGCTCACACACTTGAACACCCCGCAGAAAAATCTCATCACGATTCAGACGCATTTGGAAACAGCAGCAAGGCAAGCCCAGCGCCCGTGAAAAGCTTCAGTCTCAAAAAAAAACAACAGTGCAGACTCAAAATTGATAAAAGGAGTGAAGATGAATGGGGGGGAGGGGAAGGGAAGTCTGGAAAGGCAAATTCTACGCTGAAAATAAAGAACTGCATCTGCCTGGATCCTGCCCACCATAAAGGCCAACACCGGGCACTTTCATGCTGCGGGAGACACTGAGTGCAGCTCAGGCTGGGGACTCTGTGAGCTGCACCAGCCTGCAGCTTCCCTGATGCTCATCTCCAGGCCCTGTTTCCCCATAGTGCCGTCCTCACAGTCTGCACGCTTGGAGCTGTGTGTATTGTAAAAAGGATTTGGATTTGCAGAACAAAGTCAAACCCAACAGTTCCAGCTCCCTGTCTCCAGCACGGTTTGGCTGACAGATTCTGCAGTCTGAGTTTCAATAAAGACGTTCTCAGTCTCCTTCATGGAAATGATCCCAGCAAGTGCCCCTGGGCCTGGCAAGCAGGGCAGAATGCGCAATGACGTCCCAGAGTGGCTCAGGGAGCTTCATTCATCCTAGCAGATGCCACCTGAGTGTGCTCAGAGCCACCGGGCACTGGCTCCAAACTGGCTGCTCTGTGCATTCCCCCCCTCACCACAGCCCCTCCCTGGCAAAGCCAAGCTGCCAGACCTTCCTGCAGAGCAAACACACAGCTTTTGCTCAGCTCCTCTCTGCCCCCTCAGTGCAAAAACATGCAGAAATATTTTCCTTTTGCTGTGCACGTAAAGATGTCCTCCCATGCCCATGAACTGACCTGCAATGCAGAGAGGAGCGATGCAAAAAAACAACTGCAAAATCAACTTCTCCATCGCAGCATGGAAAACACCGAAAGGTCTACGTTGGGTTTACACAACGGCCTCAAAGAGCTCAGCTGAGCTCAGGGTGCAGCAAACAGCACCCACGCAGCCCGCAGAAGGTGCCCCATGTAAACTACAGCACAGACAACTGGGCACAAGCTCCTTTCCCCAGAGTGCTGCCCACCCCCCAGTGAGCACCGGAGCTGCTGACCTGTGAGAAGAGGAGGTACCCGCACTCATCGCAGGGCAGCATGTCGTCCACCAGCACCGTGGTCCACGTGCCATCCTTGCAGAGCCGCACCTGGTAGGCGCCTTCGGGGCACAGCGTCCGTGTGATCATCACCCTCTCCACCAGCTCTGGTCGCTCAGCCAGAACAGCCAGGGCGCTCAGGAACCTGCAGGGAATAGGGATGCACTCAGTGGGGTCGGGTGAGCAGCACGGGGCAATGGCCCTGCCCAGCAAATGTGTGCTTGGGAAGGGGAGGATGGGCCCCATGTAAGTGGGCTTGGGTACGGCTGACGGGTCTGAACCCAACCTGGGTGTTGGGGGAAGGAGCAGCAAGGGTCACCCAGCTCAACGCCTCCTTACCAGCAGTTTCCCAGCAGTCCCTGAAGGATATCCGAGGGTCTGGGTGTCCGGAACACCGACCACTTCACCGATCGGTCTTTGAAGATGTTACAGTTGATTTCGTGGGGCCGCAACCACTGCTTCACCCTCTGCTGCACGCTGTCACCTTCTGGGAATCCCACAGACTTGGGCCCAGGGTGGAAACTGTCATCTACAAAATTGACTTTGTTCTGCAAGAACAAAAGGCAAGGATAGCATGAGTGCGTGCGGCACACGCAGCTCCTGGGGCCTCCAGCTCAGAGCCACAAGCCCATTCCCTCCTCAGGGCTCCCAGCTGCAGCTCAAATCTGCCTTTCTCTGTTTTACAGGAACCTTCTGGGCAGGCAATGTCTCACACCTCACACTGGTGCTAAAAGTCAGACGGTGGGGAAGCTTGGCTGCCTCTCCAAGCAGTGAAGCAGGCGAGCAGCAGGCCTGCAGGGAGCATCTGGCAACCAACGCTCCCCAGCACGAGCCCCACGCTAAGCTGCCCTGGCTCTGCAGCCCCAGCCCTGAGCTCCGGATAATCACAGAATAAAAAGAATAAAATAAAACAGGATGGACCGAAAGGCAGATGATCCTGTAGGTATCAGCTGCAGATGTAGGATGGAAGCCCAGAATTTCTCCGAGGGGAGGAGAATGGCTTTTCCGGACACTTTAACACAGGGTGAAGTAAGAACCGGGATTTGTTACTGTTAATTAAATGAAATTAAATTCTTTCTGCTTTAAATGAGCTTTTATACACAACAAGCTGGTATTTGTCCTTCCTCTTCTGCTGCAGTTCTAGCTCACTGATGTGAACCCTTTCTACACAGTGCCTCAATTAGCGCTCCTGTTCTGCAGAAGGGTGTTTTGCAGCTCATTGTCACCATGCAAACAAAATACAGGCCAAGGAGGACACGTCCCCAGGATTCACATTCTCAAGGAGAGCATCTGATCCACGCTCACAAGTGCAGCTGGCACTGCACATTTCAGAGCACACGCATCCAAACGCCACGAAGCCCTGTGCTATGACAGACTGGGGAGCATTGGCTGCACAGGACATTTGATGGACACTTTGCCAGGCTCCTGCACGCTTGCCAGGGCAGCAGCGAGTCTGCTCCTAGACGGTGCCAGACAAGGAGCTCTGCCTGTTTGTCCTGCGAGGGGATAAGACTGTAAACAGAATGGTTCTGCAGGCAGAGGTGCCAGAGCAGGCACAGAGAGCAGAGTCCTGGGTCGTGTTTCTGGCTCTGCAGAATCCGCTGTACTGCTGACACACGCCGTTATGCAGAAAGGGGAAGGACACTGAATGAGAGGAGAGGAAAAGCACGAGACAGGAGGATGAGCAAGAGAGGGGACAGCACAGGGCAGGAAGCAGCAGCCCTGCGCAGAGCAGCAGAGGTCAGACCATCTTTCCTCCCAGATGAACATGAAAAGATTAAGTTAAAAATGAGGGCCTGGGGATAAAGCTAAAAATGGGGTCCAGGCACTGGACTGAAACTCCCTGCATGAAGGGTTTTGATTTTGAGAAAGGCACTGCTGGAATAACAGAGGAGGCAGAAATCTCTGCTGCAAGGTAGGCTGCTCCTACGACTCACGGACAGCAGGCAGAAGGTTTGGCCAGTTGATGCTCCCCTCCAGTGCTGACACACAGCAGCCAGAAGGAGGATGTTCTGAGGCTGCCCGACATCCCAGCTTGGCCAGGGGGAGCTGTGGTTGGGCTGCTGCAAGAAGTCACAGACACACAGGGAGAAGAGAAAGCAGGAGTCTGAGAGCAGCACCATCCCACCGCTGTGGGAGCTCCACGAGCCAGGCAGCCCACGCTGATCCCCTCTGCTCTTACGGACAGCTGCACAGGATGAGGTGAGGAAGACTCCTTCCCCTTTTAGCACTGGAGAGCTGCTAATTCAGCTTGGCCATCTCACCTAATATTCAGGCCTGATTCTACTGGACATTGCAGATGCTCCCTGCCTACAAGAGAATGCTCACTTGCAGAATCAGTGTCTCTCTGCTATAAAGACACCCAGGTCTATTAAGGAAGGACACATAGCAATTAAAAGAAAAACAACCCCAAAACAGAATCATTCTCAGTGGTTTCGTTCCTAGGTCAAACACCTCCATGATGACCAGTCTGTGCAGCACAGACACAGGCATGGAAGCACTCCTTGGCCCAAGCAGGAAGAATCTTGTCTGCGTCAGAATGGGACTGCAATTCCCTTTCCATCTGGTCCACAGAAGCTGGAGGCTTACCCCAGAAGGAGAGCAGAGAAAGAACAGCATTTGCAGGAGCATCTTCTGCCACTTGGGGGAAAAACAGAGCCATGAGAGTGCTGTTTGAGACCGAGACCCAACAGATTAAAACAGATAGCGCACAGCGGAAGGGAAGCACACACATTCTTGAGACCCTCACCTGGAACCAGGACAAAGCTCAACCTCTGCTGTCCTTCCCCAGATGTGGTGAGGTACTTACAGCTGTATATTTGCAAACATATCTGCAGCCTGAGAAGCCTCAGGACAGAGAAATGGTGCAGGACAAAGGCAGGACTTTGGAAGCCCTCAGAACCCCAGGCTCACTCACAGCTGCAGAGGTAACAGTGTCCTCTGCTCGCACGCCTGCCAGTGCTCTGAGCTCTGCCTGCAGCATCTTGATTTCCTGCACCTGCACTGCAGCTGCTGCCCAGAAACATTGGGACTACCAGCACGCACTCCTTCCCAACCTTCACTCCTGGACAGAAAAGAACTGGACTGATCACCTAGGAATGTCTCCTTCAGCACTGATCTCTCTCACTGATTTGAAGTATCGCTATGAGTCAGAGCTCATGCTCACACTTCCTCACCTTTGGACAGAGAGTGAACCGGATAGGACCTTGGAAGTGAACCTTGGAAGGCCCCTTCACCTTAGAAATTACCTTACATTTAAAATACTACACATTTCAGTGCAATGACCCAGCATGCATCCATTGCAAGTGAATGTTTCTGCAACTCCCAAAGTCACAGCAACGGCTTGCTTGTCCAAAGCCACATCCCAGATCCACAGGGCAGGAGTGACAAGGGTGCTCTCCAAGCGAGATCAGAAGCAAGAGGAGCTCAGCTCACACTCACCTCCCTGCAGAAGGTCACAATGTTCTCCCACAGGGCCTTGGCTTCTCCTTCGTCTGTCTGCCTCCTCTTTTCCACGTGCATGCTCTCCCTCCTTTTGAGGGGCTTGAGTCCCTTGCGCTGGGCCACGTACTGCTGCGGGGTATGGCAGGCCACGCAGTGCTTGGCTTTCAGCTCATTGAGCAGGGTGCACGCAGGACAAGCCCACTGGCCCGGCCGGTCCTGAGCGCCAGGCAGCTGGGATGGGAAGAGACGGGCGACCTTGCGAGCGGAGGGTGCCTTGGTGCCACAGGAGGAGCAGCTGCCCTTCTCACCAGCCCCACACTCGGGGCAGCGGGGGGATGGCTCACCCTGTGGGCTGTGCTCCTGGAAGCCGTGCAGCTTGGAGGAACCGCAGACTTTGCACTTCTGGGCTGCGGTGGGGTTCTTGAGGGTGCACTTCGAACAGGACCAGGTGGTGAAGTCAGGGCTGGAGGGGCTACAGGGGGTGAACCTCACCGAGTCCCCCACTAAATTGATGGTGTCGCTGCCCTTCTGGGTGCTGCAGGCCTCGCATTTGCCGGTCCCGGCGGAGTTGAGCAGGGAGCAGGTGCTGCACTTCCAGTGGGACGGGCTGACATCCATCTCCTCCTCCAGCACGCTCAGTCGCTTGTTGGACAGCAGCTCCTGAAGGCGAGCAGCCGGCGCGGCCCTGGCCTGGCCCTGTGGGGAGCCCTTCTGCCCCGCAGTGCCCTGAGCCCCAGGCTGTGGTGCTTCGGGGCCCGGCATCTGCAGCTGGGGGGGGACCTCGCGCCGGCTGCGGGGCACTGGGTTGTTCTGCAGCCCGGGGGAAAAGGGGCTGAAGGCCGGCATCTTCTGTGCCTCCTGTTCCATCGCCACCGGGCCCTGAGTGGCCGCGGCGTCACCGTCAGAGATCTCTGTGGGGACTAAAGACTGCGGGGTGGAAGGGGCCATGTGAAAGCCAGCAGGGGTGATGACCTCAGGGACGACCAGCGCCTCCGGTGGGATTTTGGGCAGGGAGAGTTTGCGTGGCCCGCCGCAGGCCGAGCAGGAGTTGGCCACTGGAGTGTTGTGCAGCGTGCAGCGTTGGCAAGCCCAGCCGCTCTCCAGCTCTGCTTCGTCAGGACTCTTCCCCTCTGAGTCTTCGCTGCTGCTTTCCACCTTGGCAGCCTCCTCCTTGGCTGTGCCCTTGGGCTCCACCAGCACTGCAGGCTTGGGCAGGATGCCATTGATGACAGGCAGGGGAGAGCCGCTGGGCCCCGGCTCCGGAGTGAAGCCGCACACCTCGCATGTTTCTTTGCCCAAAAAGTTCTTGAAGGTGCAGCGGGCACAGGCCCACTTCTGCTCCTCCACGCTGAGCCGCAGGATGTGGTTGAGGTCAGGCTTCTGGCGCGGAGCTTCGCATATGGAGCACTGCCGTTGGCCCACAGGGTTCAGGAAGGTGCAGCGGGTGCAGGACCACTCGTGCACGGCAGCCATGGAGCCAGGAGAGTGGGAGTGGCTGGAAGAGAGCAAAGACAGAGTGAGCGAAGGGCCAGCAGGTACACGGGGGTGTCAGGTGTTCCCCAGGCTGGCACAGGCAGGACCTTGCTTCCAGGAAGGAAACAAGCAGCAATTTAGCCGTTGCTCTCCAGGAACTCATTTCTCTGGCACTGACAGCATAATTCTGCAAGTGCACAGCAGCATGCCAGCTTCCACCCAAAACACCTTGGGAAGGGCACAGAAAGCAGTCCACAACCCCAGCGAGCCTTCTGCTGCACCAGGAAGCAGAGCAGGAGGGCAGGGCACCTGACCAGCATGGGCATTCACACCTGAGAATTGCTCATGCCTCAGCTGGGCAACACCTAGCCCACTTTTCTGCTCCCAGCATCAGTTCATTCCTCTTTCAGAGCCACTCCAGTCCACCTCTGAAGCATTTTCTGCTCTCCTCTCCTCCAGGCTCACCTCAGGTACCCTCCTCCAGGCTCACCTCAGGTACCCATGCTGAAGGGAACCAAGATCTCCTCTGTTGGTACCAGCTAGTAGTTCCAGGGGCTCAGCATTTCCCAATTCCCCCCAGTTCAGTCAGCAGCAGGTTTCTGTGTCCAGTAGACTCCAGGGGGCACCGTGCCCCAGCTGCACCCCTGCTTACCTGGGACGTGGAGAGGCCACAGACCTTGGCAGCCCTTGGTTTCAGCCTCCAGACCTGCAGGGAAAAGCCTGACACCTGAACACAGGAACAGATCCAATACACGCCAAAGGCAGTGGTAGCCCCTGGGCTTACCGAGAGCAGCCCTCCTCGCTGTGGCTCTCCTGGTGCTTTCAGGAAGGCGATGCCCTGATTGCACATGTGCTAATGAGAAACTGGAAGAACAGCAGCACTTCAGATGCCCTTTGTCCCCTGCTCTGGGTCACTTCCTGAAGCGTTCAACCATACTGGGCTGAAACAGAGTTTCCTGCTTCCTCCTCCTTTGTACAAAGACCAAATAGCTCTCCTGCAGGTAAATGCAAAGCACTAGAGCACTAGTGCACTCCAGGTAATGCAGAGCCTCTGAGTCCACCCCACACCTGTAGCTCTTCCTGGGAACACTGACTTCAGGCTGCCCCAGAGCAAGGAGCCAGCAGCCTGAATCAGAGGGCTCACCATCTACACAGCACAGACCGCAACAAAGAAGGGAGAGAAAACGTGTTGTACTACAGAGGACAGGTAGAGAAAGCTCTGAGATGCTCATGCACTCCATGGAGGGAGTGTGGTGCCAGCTGCCCTTCAGCATCCTGAACAGCAGCACCTGCACAAACAGCTTCCCAAGGCAGTTGAACTGATTGCATTGCAGCAGCAGGGCTTTGAGGGGACAGAGGACACAGCAAAAGCCACCCCCCATGGCTGGGTACAGGGGCTGCTCTCCCAGGAGCATCCCAGCAGCATCCAACCACATTTCCCAACCACATCTTGCTGCTAGTAGCAGAGCAGCTCTCCCTCACAAGGAGATCAGATGCAACCTTCAAATCCCTTCTTTAATCAAACGTTTCTCTAAATAAAGCCTGAATCAAAAAAAATCCATTTTATTTCAAGAAAGAGCTTGAAAATTCATTTGGGTTCATATACCGTGCCTTCACAGTTTGAACTTTACAAGGCGTGTATTTGCTGGAGTTCTTTCAAGAATCTTTCCCAGCTAAAAGAAATATAAACATTGATTTTTCTGCCTGAAGTTCTACAGCCATGAGCACAGTCTCTCCCTGTAGCAGCTCACGAATGTCTGAAAGGGAAACTAGTCTTCAAACAGAGAAAGGGAAGGAGCTGTGTGACTGGCTCCAGCAGAGGCAGAAGCAAAAGGGGCCATGAAGGGCACCGTGATCCTGTCACATCCATTTGTCTTACTGGATAAGGCTCATCAAACTACAGACATCAGCAAAAGGCAAGCAAAGGCTGCCAGCAACCAGCGCCATCCACATCCATCCTGCAGCATCCAGTGCTGAAGAAGCATGGGCTCAAAAACCGACCCCTAACCGCGCACGCCGCACTGCTTACCGCAGGTTGGGACCCTCCAGCTCCTCCCGCTGCGCAAAGGACAACAGAAAGAAATCACCCCCTTTCCTGTGTCAGTAGAGAGAAGGGAAAAAACAGGATACCCAACAGGACACGAGGGGACAGTGGGATGAGCCAGGAGTGCCTGATGTGCTTCCAGCAAGGAGCTGCAGGCTCAGGAAGACAGCACGGCTTCCCTTGGCCAGGCAGGCAAAAGGATGCAGCAGCCAGAACACTGCAGGGCTCTGCCCTGCTGCTGCACTGCCTGTGTCTGTCCCCAGTTCTGACAACAGCCACAGCTGTTGCCTCTCCCTGGCATTGCTATCCCTGTCCTGGTCCCCCCTCTGCCCTTCCATGCTGTCCACTCCAGTAACACCAGCCCGCTCACCACTGGGATTTCCATCTGCTTGAATCTGACAGCACCCAGAAGAGCTTGCTTTTTGCCAGCTTTTGCTTTTGCTGCTCCCTCATGCATCTGTGACTTTCCTGGCAGCAGAAGGACCACCAGCATGGCAAGCTGGTAGGGACATCCCTGTCTTCTTGTCCTCAGGAGGCTGTCACATCTTGCCACCAAGCACAGCAACCACACAGCTTTCAATGCAATCTAGTAGGAGATGCAGAGAAATGGAAGGGGACATGGGCAGGCATCTTGGGCCGTCCCCAGCCCAGTACTGGTGCATCAGCCTAGACGACTGGCAGTGCACAACTGCAGCCTGTTTCTGCCCAGGACTGGTGAACAATCCCACTCCCTCCCTGGAGCACCAGGGTCCCGAGGTGACAGCAGGTGCAGAGCTGAACAGGCAATGCTGGGTGCTGGCCCTTGGCCTATCCTCATGCAGCAGACCTCATACCTATGCTCGGAGTACCACAGCAGCAGCCATTCTCCCATGGCTCCACTTACCTCTCACAAAGATGCTGGGTGAAGGAGGAACCCTCAACAGCTTGCCCAGGGTCTCTACTTCTCCCTATAAAGCCTGGCTGGCTCATTTCCTGGCAGGCAACAAGCCTGTGTGAGAAAATACAGTTGTCTCCGCCATCTCTTCCCCAAACCCATCTGCTGTATGATAACACACATGCTCTCCAGCCCCAGAAGACGCAACTGAGATAAACATTGCCTGCCACCTCCCTGAGTGCCCTGCAGGAGAGGGGTTCTCCTCACAAAACCCACTCCGTAGTGACCTGCAAACTCACCCACCCACAGGAGGGCTTTTTCCTGGAAGCAGGCACTCTGTAGGGAGCACGATGATGCAAGCAAAGGGTGCTGAGCCTCTCAGCACTCAGCGACGTTGCACGTCAGCTGGCAGGAGGCATCACCACCTTAGCAGCACTGCACCTACCTTAGCAGCCTAACTGTAATACCTTAAAAAAAA
Source organism: Tetrao urogallus (assembly GCF_951394365.1). Lineage (NCBI taxonomy): Eukaryota > Metazoa > Chordata > Aves > Galliformes > Phasianidae > Tetrao > Tetrao urogallus. Next base: position 1,608,504 of record NC_136828.1, read on the forward strand.
AATAATAAAAAAAGCCTGTACAAAATACTCAGCCAAGTATGGCACTGTCAGTGTGATGTGATCAGGTCCCAGGAAACCTCACTGCTTGCTCTTCACTGGAGATCTATGAGTGCCACCAAGCCCAAGGCCAAGATGACAGCCTCTAGAGAAAGAAGCCCAGGCAGGTTAAGCAGTTGTTTGCCTCTGGATACTGTTTTGAGGACAGAGATGGCAGCAAAAGGCTGTCACTAGGAGGGAAGGGAGAGTTACTGCAAAGGTATCGCTGGTCCTTTGCTTCCCTTTAAGGAGCAGGAATTCTCCTCTAACTAAAGCAGGGCAGAAGACAGTGAAAGGATTCATAAGGCATTTCCAAACCCACCTCAGGACAGTGATGACTGCCTCTGAGGGCTCTGTTCAGCTTGCTTGTCTTGCCACAGCCCTGGCACCCACACATCAAACAAGCCAGAGGTCTCTGTTACTCCTGGGTGTCATCTGGGACCAAAGGCATTGCCCGAGGCCTCCCCAGAGCAGGACAAGACAGGAAGGAATAGGGCAGGGTGCAAGACTGGGAAGTGCCCCAAACCTGCAGTTTACGTCTTTCCTGCAGACAGGGAGCTGGTGCTGTGCCAGCCCCAAGTGCCACGCATCCCCAAGGGCAAGAGATGCCAGCCAGCCCTGGCCAGAAGCTCAGACTACCACTGTGAATGACTCGAGGTGACCCGGGCACTGGAGCAAGATATCCAGCATTCTGCTGCACAGCCCCCAGCAGTGTGCAGGGCTGCATGAGCTTGTGTCAGCACCAAGATCAGGCTGCTTCTCTAAATAAAGCTCCTCCAGAGGAGCTAAAGCCTTACAACTTACTGCTTCAGTTATCTCCAGCAATAAATAAACAAATAAACAAAAATCAATTGTTCTCGTCAGCAACATACAAGCCCCGAGTTCTCTGATACAGAATGTATTGTAGCAAAATCCTCCTGCTTGATAAATACAAGAAAGGGCATTAGATCTTTGCGGTGGAAAAAGGAAAATCATGCCAACCAAACAAACAGAATCCTGCCTCAATTATCTGTGAGCTGTAAAGCAGTTCTCCCATGCAGCTGTTTTCTGTTTAACTCCTTCCAGCAGCACCGACCCGGGGGAGCAGCCTCACACACGGACCTACCACACCTCCAGCAGCAGCTGCAGCAGAAGACAGCCATGGCCGTGCAAGGACGGCTGCAGGAGGTCAGGGAACACGCAGCACTTCTCTGGCAGTCGAGCAGCTGGAAGGGCACGAGGGTGGCACTGCTGGCTCCTGCCTACAGCCGTGCAGCCCAGGCAGGGAGAGACTGGTGGCTGAGCTGCCTTCCTCCTGCAGAGCCAGGCAGGGCTGGGCTGGATCAAGGGGAAGGTTTTGGCAGATGAACCGGCGGAGCAACATAGAAAAGCTATGAGCGGGGACTTCCCAATATTTACAGATTTTTATAGGAGCATCAATAGAGGAAAACAGCCTCTGATTCACACTTGTAAGCCCCCAAGGCTGCAGAAGTGTCATCAGCTCTGTGCCAGCATCATACAAACAGAGCAGGTTGCATAAGCATTTCCAAAACCTTTCTCCCTCACTCCTCTAAAGTGGGCCAAGTAAATAAAACAGGCTGAAGTTCCATTGACCTTCACCCAAGCTCAGAGAAGCGCAGTCAAAATGAAAGCACAAGAAGGGACCTCTCCCTTCGTGCTCATCTCCCTCTTTCCCCCAGCACAGTTCTTCAGCTGTAGAAGGGAAGATCACAAAGAAAACAGCCCCTGAGCTCACCCGAGCTTTCTTGGAGGCTCACACGAGAGCAGCAAAGTCAGAATCCACACCAGGTGGATCCTTCAAGATGAGACTGGAGCTGGGGCCCTGGTCTGAGCTCCCAGCTTTCCTTGGACAGAGCAATTACGTTTATGCAGAAAACAGTAACTGACAATGCTAATAACTCATGATGAAGAAAGACAACTCTATTTGTTCTGTTTGGTGAAGTAATGGTGGCAGAGGAGGATCACTTATCCAAGTAGAAGGGAGAAAATAAATTCTGCAGCAGAAGACCTTGCAACAGTGAGCACCTGAAGGCGAACAGGGCCATTAAAAGATCCGTGAGCAGCATACAATGCTCCCTACAAAGGGCCAAGAGGCTCAGGTAGATACTACAGGTTTTCCAGGCTGATGACACACTTCCTGGGATTTCTTGGTCCCGTTGCAGCAGATCTCGTGTGTGTTCTTGCACAGTTTCTGTTCAGCTTCTACACTTTTTCCCACGCCGGACACAGCTCACAAAGTGCTCAGCCAGCTCACGTGTAATTCACTGGCCAGGGAGAAAAGAGGCTGCGAGTTTTAATAAGAAGGCTCCCGGGGGAAAATTGAACTCTACTAAATGAGAAGTGTGAGAAAAAAACATAGGCCCCAGCTAAATGGAGTTTACTCAGCAGTACATGTTTGTGGCAGCCAACAAAACCACAGAATCTGCTCTCAAACTGCAACTTTCCCAGCAATTTACTTTGCAGTCAATTCCCAGAGAACAGGGCTTGCGTGTCTTAACAAAGATGTTACTGGGGAGAGGACAGGGAAGAGGAAATGATTTCCAAGGCAACACTGTAAGTACAACTGCTTGCAAAGGATGCAAGAGGAACAGAGAACATGCTTCTCTACCTTTTGCTGGCAATGCAGCAGGTCCCAAGGAAGTGCCCGGAGCCAGGTGGGAAATGAGCAGAGGCAGAAGCACAGCAGACACAGGAGCACCTTGAAACTCCTAGAAGATGCACCAAAACCTGGCCTTGATGAAGGAAAGAAGTTGCAAAGATCTTCATCGCTCGCAGAGTCCTCTTGACTGAAATCCCTGCCTGGGTTTGACTGGGGAAAAGGAGAAAAAGAGCAGAACCTTTGAAGGCATCAGCACGTCTGATGAGGTGGGCACTGGAGTTCCAGGCCTGCAGCTGTTGCAAGGATGCAAAATAACGCAGCTGGAAGGAGCACACTTCACACCTGCTTTCTTCTAAGGCTGCAGACATACAGGTAGTGTTACCCTGAGCTGATTTGCTGGAGTCTTTCATCATTCTTCATGCAGAATCTTCAAAGCAGAATGCGAATCTGGAAGGCTTGCCTTGTGAGAAAAACAGGACGTGCATCACTGGCCTTTAATATACCTTAATTGCTTCAGTGCCTAGAAATACTATTTTGGGGAAGGAAACCAGTTTGGCTAGGAGAGCATCATGCAGCTCCACACTGATGAGACAAGACTGTTCTCAAGGGCTCCTCTGCAAATGAAAAGGTTACTCAAATTTCTGCCCAAATAAGAAGAATCCCTGCGGGCACAAAAGGAAGAGGCACAGAGAGTATTTCAAGGAGGCTGGCAAGTCCAAGTCCCAGCTTTGATCAAACGCCGTGAGCTTCAGCAAGGTTTTGGGCTCACAATCTTCAGACGAGGGACCAAGCATCCCACCCCAAGGCAGCACCTCCACGAGGTGCAGGGCCCAGAGCAGATGGACTCTGGCAATGTGATCCATTCAGATCCCAGCAGTGCTGGCTGCACAGCATACCCTAAATAAACCCATCAGTGCTGCCACTGTTCCTCAGTACAACTACTCACTTATCTCTTCTGTACCTCATTTCCCTAGTTTTGGGGTATCTGGGGAGATGAAGAGCAAATAATGCTGTGGTCCAATTGCACGTAAATATTCTGCTCCATAAGGAAAACTTGCATGCCATTAACTCTGCCTGGCATCTTACTATGGCTTAAACAGGTTTGACAATGTCTTAATACATTGATTTTGCTTCAGGGAGTGATGAATTAATGGCCTCAATCTACATCTTGCCTCGCTTAGGTGCATTTCCTCACTGACTTTGACTGAAATCCACATACAGCTGCTATTTGAAACCCACTTAAGAGCAAACGCTTTGAAGAAGGTACACCATACCACTTTTACTGTTGTTTTTTTTTTCCAGACTCAGGAAATTTGGTTGTAGAAAGAGCAAAGAAATATTTTGGCAGTGCTAAAACATTAGGGAGTGCTTCAGCAGGCACACAGCCCCACAAAAGCTGCCCTCTCAGGTGAAAAAGACCCACAGCCTCCAGCAAATGAAACACAAGAACCAAATTAATTTGCTTTTTTTGTTGTTGTTGCCACAAAAATCTTTTCCAAAAGAAGAATAAAGATCACTACAGCAATGCACAGGACTGCGATTAACTCCTTCTGCTGCACCATTCTCAGCATCACTGCAAATAATGGAGCCAGAGAACAGAAAGCTCTGATCTCCAGAAGACAAACAGAGCCAAGTCACATTGGACGCTCGTGGCTTCAGCTGCCTCAACACGTGGAGCATGTAGAGAACAGGAGTCTTGTCTGTCCAAAAGCCCAATATGATTTGATTCAGCTACCTTGCATGTTGGTTTTTTTCACTGCGTTCTATCTCCAGGCTGAAGAGCATTCCAGCAAGCTTCCCACATCAAATAAAACTGACCGGCAACATTGACGAGCAGCTGAGATGGAGGAAGGCTAGGACTCTTTTGAAGTCAATCCCACAAATGAGAACAGTGCATCTTGTGGACTTGCTCCTAAATAAAATACTTATCTGCCTAGATAAGTATGGCTTTTTAAAAAAGGCTTGAAAAAAGCACTTCTACACTGAGCCATCAAACCGAGGCTGAAGATCAGAAAAACAATGTTTTCCATGCCCAGACAGGGTAAGGGTCTTGTAAACAGGTAGAAACACAAAGCCAGGACTATGAGAGACACTGTAATTCAGCTTGTGGCCCTTCAGTCATCGACCTCAGCATGGTACAAGCAGCTCACCGTGCACACGTGCCAGCAGACACCCCTGAGCCCATTTGCTCATCAGTGTTGAGAACAGATTTAGAGCTAAGATGCACTGCCGCTTCCAAGTGCTCACCTCCATGGTCCCAGCAGGAGGAGATCTGCAGTTACTCACGTGGAGATGCCTGAACGCTTCTGCAGAAAAGGCAGTAAAGGAGAAATTTCAAACTCAAAGATCCCCTCAGTTAGGAAGGAAGAGCTCAAAGGAAGTGTAGGGACTCCCAGAATGGATCCACTGAGCGGCCTCTAGGCAACCACAAACTCCCCAGAGGTTTGTGATGGCTCGGTCCCAGCAGACACCTTCCCTGCTCGGTAACAGAGATGAACTGAAGGAAGGTGAAGCTGAGGGAGAAGAGCAGTGGAGCTGCCAGGCAGCAGGACCAGCTGCAGCCCAAGACAGACCCAGCAGAAGAGAAGCAGCGCCTGCTGACTGGGCTCCAGCATCCAGCCTCAGATCTCAGGCTGGGGACCTCAGGTCCTTTGAACACAGAGAAATTATTCCAAAGCAAACGTGGCCCTGGCTCCATCAGCACAGTCAGAACTGACAGAACAGCACTGATAGCACCACACACGTATCAGGGAGCAGCAAGGGCATCTCACCCTCTGGGATGAGCTCTAGGACAACCCCCACACAGGGCAAGGTCCTCTAAACATCAAGGTGTGCCACAAAGAGGGTGGGAGATAACAGGAGCACCCTGACAGGCTCCTGTGGCCCACAGGACAAACACACTCACAGCATCCCACAACATGAAGCCTCCACGGCCACTTGGTGTGATTTCAGATGAGATGTGGGATGCAAGGGACAACAGGCACCTAGTGCAATGTTACAGAGCTGACAGAGCTCACGGGCACTGCTTCCAGACATACTCTCATGCTGCCCTGTAATTTAAAAGAGTAAATTAAATTTCTTCTTCCTGTGATGAAAAGGAAATTGAATGTGCTGAAAGCAAAATGCTGCTGTTGGAGGAAGCCAGGCGAGGTTGGAAAGGCCCCCTGCCCCTCAGGTACCCCCATGGGTGATCAGGGTGATGGAAGCTCTGGCAGGAAGGGAACCCGCAGGGAAGGGGGGGCAGGAGCACCTGCTGAGCCCCTCTCTGCCTTTGTCACCCCACTTCCCAGCCTGTAATTAGCTGCATGGGGCACTGCTATTTGCTAGGGCAACACCTACCTTTTTCCCTAAATTCTCCCTGAAAAATATCACGGCATAACTCTAAGGGGCAATTAAAAAATCCTACAGTAATCAACAGCTCCAAGTCATTTGGGATGGAGGGAGTGCAGAACTGTGCCGTGAGGCACTGGCAGAGGGAGGGAGCAGAGCCTCAGCTCTTGATTTGGAGCTGTTATCCAGCCAGCATCCTGGCTCCCTCGCAGAATTGATGCCAGTCGCCTTTCATGCAAACAGGGAATATCGATGGGAGCCAGCCCTCACTGCCAGGCTCTGCAGCATCACCTCTCCCATGCCAGTCCATGAAGCTACCAGCCATGCTCAGAGCACTGCAGGCAGGACTGTGAGCTGCCAGGCAATATGAAAGGCAGTGAGACACCATGGTCACTGTCAGTGGCTGTCAGCCTCCCTTTTAGGGTGATTAACAGGCCTTAACAGAAAACTAAGCCAGCCCTATGCCTCAGGAAATCAGCTCTTGTTTAATAACTCTGCCAGCACTGATCTGCATAAAGGAAAAGTTTCCCAAGACACAGAAGAAGAAAGATGAACTCTGGCAACTTCTGATTTCCCTGGAGTTCATCCTCTGGTCAGATCAGGGCACAGTGATCACTGCCACCCTACAAACAGCACAGGTGAGGATGGTGATTCTTTCTGAGCCATTTGCCTTCAGTGCCCCTAACCAGGGAGCACTGCAGTCTCCCAGCGTACCTGAACAGCCCTCCTCCTTTGGCAAAAAGAAGCCTGAAGGCAGAGCACAAACCTGAATGTTCTCTCTTCTACCTCAGGAAAAATATTTGCAACTCCTCAGAAGACTGATTCCAGAGGAGGATCTCAACACACAGAGCAGCAGCTCAGGGCACTGTCCCAAACAAATCAGGACGGGAGCTCACACACACATGCACCCACTCACTCTCTCCATCAAGCCCCTGGCTCTAGACACAGCTTTCAAGGGCACTTACATTCACCCACTGTCAGACACTGGAAAAATGAACAAGGCAATTTGGAGCAGCCCGCTGCATTGGAGCCATGTTCATCTCTAACCATGCTGGGGGTATGAGGCAGGGCCAAGGGTGAACAGACTTGCCTGGCCCCGTATGGAGAGCAGAGGCTTCAGAGAGGAGTAAATCCTACCAACCTCACAGCTGCCTCCACAGCCTTTCCTCTCCTGGATCATCTGCACCTTCTCCAGCTCTGTTCCTCCTGCTGTGCTATTTCATGGCAATGAAATGCAGATGAATGCAGCACTGCACAAAATCTGCTGCTGCATCAGACATGTTCTGGGGAGCCTGCAGCCAGCAGGCTCTACTCTCCTTGCAGGCTTAGAGGAAGGAAGAACAGGGGGAGAAGCTGCCGTGGGTGCTGCTCAGGCTCAGGTCAAATGAACCAGCATCTCCTCCTCGCAATTGGAGGAAGAAGCAATTTATTCTGACAAACAGTGAAAGCCTGCAGCAGGGTTGGCTCCTTCTATCAAACCCAGCGCACCACACAGAGGCTTACGTGCCGGAGCAGCGAGGGGAGGGTACTGGCAGTCAAATGATACATCTCCCTGTGTGAGTGATGCATATCAGCAACTCTGAAGAACAAGGCTGCAAAAGACACCTGCCTACTTACCCAGCATCCTGGAGGATGGCACATCCCCTCTCTTCATCTCAGAAGTGGTCAAACCTTTGGGCACAAGTGCCTCGGAAATGAGACACAGCACCGAGGGTACTTTCAGCAATAGGTTGGCCATGGATTGTCCATAGTGCAGGAGGCTGGGAAATAAAAGCCTTCAACTCGTAAAAGATCTGCAGCAAGAAGGATCTGGGATGCTAAGTGTCCAGATTAGCCAAAAGAATACAGGCAGCAGCACAACTCCTTCTGAAGCAATGCAACTCCAGCGTCCCTTTGGTCTCCAGGGAACACAGACATGACTGTGTCCTCCCTGCCCTGCAGCAGTTGCTTGGCTGACAAACTGCTTCTTCCTATAAAGAATCTGGGGAGGTTCTGGTCAGGATTGGGAACAGCTTTGCTACTCCAGCCTAAGAAACACCACCAGCACGTGAAACAGCTAAGACTGTATGCACCTCTATGTAAGTAACTGTGCAGCTCTGCACCCGCTTTGGAGCCTTGGATTCTCCTCCTGCAGAGGTCTGTGATCCAGACAGTGAACAAGGACTGAGACCAAGGACTGTGCTCAACTAAGTCTATAAGTCCAGAAGCCAAATATGAATTTCTTAATTCCTTGCAATGTTTTTTCACCATCCTCTAAATTACTTGTTAATTCAATGATTTCCAAACCTTGGGATCAAGTCAGTCCTGCTGTCTGCAAACAGTAATAATCACAGAAATCAAGCAGACCAAGAATACTGAACTGTTCTCAGCCCAGAAGTCACAGGGCTTGGCAATCAAACTGTGTGAAGACATAAAGGCACGTGCTGCACCACTGCTCAGTGCTCAGCCTGTGCCTCATCTAAGCCAGGATGGCCACTTCAGGCAGCACAGCCCTCACATGCTCTCCCCAGCCTTTCTGGGATCATACATTCGCCCATATCCCAGAATAAAAAGCAGCTGGAGTCACATCTGAGTGCTGCCAACAGGAAGATGAAAGACTGAATCAGACACTCCTCTTTTTCCACTGATGCTGCCTTTATGGGCTCTTCTCAGCACTGCTACATACACAGCTCCTTTAATTATCAATTTTCTACAGGTGGTGAAGTTCCAGATGCTCCTGGGAGGCTTTTCCAACTTTATTTATTTTATTTAAATAACAAGGGCATATGGTTTATGACAGCTATTAAAGGGTTGGTGGGTGTACGTGGAGAGAATCTTAAGAGAACAAAATAAGCATCCAAACCTGGGATTCGGCGAGCTACCGGGACCTCTGAGTTCCCCAACACCAGCACCTGGCCACAGAGGAGCAGAGAGCAGCCTCAGAGCTGTGAATGAGTTCCAAGCTCCTCTCTGACAATGCACTCGATTTCTTCAGTGCTGGCAAGACTTACACCTGTTCGGGTATAAACAGGTTGCAGCAGGCTGTGTGCAGGTGATGAGTTAGCCCAGATGAGAAATAGGCAGTAACACAGTAGCCCAGCATGCTGGGCTGCATGGGCAGTACTTCTCTTTGGTGGGGAAAACAATCCCAACAAGGACTGCTGTCCCATCGACCAGCTGCGTGTCCTGCAGCCCAGCTGTGGGAGGAAACTGCAGAAGCACAGGGGGAGCTCACAGACCTGAGCACAGCAAGCTTCAAAGGGCAGCCTTGATCACCTCTCTCCAGCTTGAAGTTGAAACAGACCCTGGAGGAGCAGAGAATTGGCTGGTCTTTGAAGGAGGATCTGACCAGGGAGGCAGAGAATGAGAAGGAGCCCTTCAGTGCTACAGCTGTGAGACCACAAGACAGAAAAGCAAAGATGGGACTGATTCCCATGGCTGCATTTTAGATTCACCTGCTCCCGGTGGGGAGGGGAAACGCAAGGAAAGGAGCAAGAAGCTGAGCTCATGAAGCTGCTCTCCCTGAGGAGCTGGGACAGCTTCAGCAAGATGGGTGGACTCCTGAGACCAAAAGACCCCCGACTCCTCCCATTTAGCCACCTGCATCTGAGGTATATCTGAACAATCATTCCAAATGTAATCCCTGCGGAGGAAAGAAATCAGGATGACGGGGAAGCTCTACTTGCTGTTTTCATTTCCCTAACTGCCTTTAAGCCAATTAAGGAATTTCTTTTCAAGTGAGGGTTTGCAGACTGCCTCAGAGGAGCCTGCGCTCCCTGAACAGAACAGGGCAAGGACGAGGCAACCATCTGGAGTCAGAGCCCTGCAGTCCCTAGACACTGCAGGGAACTGCAGGCCCTGCGCTTCTCTGCACAAATCCCAGCTCTTCCAAACCCCCAGATCTCACGGCTTTGCAATGCAGTTCTGCAGTTCTTGCCTTTCGCTTTTGCATCTTTGTTTCTGCATCAGTACCAAAAAGCCTTACTGATCTCAAGCAGACCAATCCTTGCAGCTTTCAACACCTTCCCGAAGTTGTAAGAATCCAACATGGTAAGTGCCTTTGAAGCCTCAGGAACAGCAAAGATGAGGTTAAGATGAAGGCATGGTCTGTGCTTTTATCTTGCACCCATAATACTGTGCACAGTCTGTGGATTATATATGCATTCTGCATCAGAAGAGCACCTGCATGGGCCAGGCCTGGAGGAAGAGGTCCATCTGTTGGGATGAAGACCATCTTCTATTATCTTTAAGAAAGGGAACGATTTCAGATGTCACACAGCTGAACAACAGCTGAACAACAACAGCATGCCATCCTCTCCCACGTTCAGCACTATTTCACACCACTTTCCAAAACACCAGGTCCCATAGACTAGACAGATTGAGGGTCACAGCAGGAAAGAGACAGGAAAGGCTGATGGGACTGTGAACCACGTGCACCAGGGGCTCATCCTCAGCCCTTACTCCTCGTGCAACTTTTCTCCTGTGTGGGGAAATGGAAGAGATTTAGTGGTGGACATCAACTTGGCTAAGATTTATCCTCCAATCTGTAGTGCTGTTAAAATAAAAAGGAAAGAAGAGTGGGGGAACAGAAAGAGAGAATGAAAGGAAGGGGAGGGAGGAGAATTGGAGCAACAACACAGCTCCAAAGCTGTCTGCTTCCATCACTCACATTTCCAAGGAATAATTCACCCTGAGTTCCCAGCTGCTGTGCTCCAGCCTTCACTTCTTGCCATGCTAGTATCTGGGCTCACTTCAGAGGGGAGCACACAAAAGGTCTGGTTAACAGAAATCCACCCATCTCCACAAGCAGCTGCACTCAGGCTTGACACAAGAGGCAGAGAATGGCACAAGGGATCATCTCCAGAGGGCAGGAGAGGACTGTCCCTCCCTAATTTCCACCCTCTCATTCCAGCACTGCTTGAACACAAACTCCATTGCTACCCACCAAGGTCAGAGATGAGCTCCTGCATCTCCAGGAGACCGCCAGCTTTGCACACTCATCAACGGGCAAACAACCTGAGTGCCACCACCAGCAGCTCCAAATGAATGCACGTGAATGCCCACGTACAGCGGGCCAACAAAGGTCACCTGCTTCTCCTTCTCACGTGTCTGAACTTTGGAAGGAATGGTTATCAGCATCTGTTTGGTATCTCAGAGGAGTGCTGGATGGGGAGTAAAAAGAGGCCTGGAGCAGAGCAGCACCACAGCCTGCTCACACCCCACACTGCAGCTACCGCCACCTCAGCTGAGCCAGCAACACGTCTGAGACATGCCCTGCTCCAGCAGTCAGACAGTAATTACCAGGGAAGTCACCACAATTCATACTGCCCCCAGGAGGCCTCTGGACTCAGTAATTCAGACTATGGTACTGTTTACTGCCTCATAAAGATGAAGCATACTTAAGTTAGTGCCTTGATAGCTGGAATCTAGAGGATGCTCCCAGCTGACCACATACAGCTAACCTTCACGTGTCCACACACCACTAAGAAGTGCCAACTAAGGCCACACTGGGGCTGCCTCCCACAGCTCAGCAACCTGTCCCCACAGTGGGACACAGTGCTTCCCACCACAGAGAGCAGCTCCTGCTCTTCCTTAACGCTCCCAGAGCTCTCCAAGCCATGCACGCTCCCATTGGTCTCCCTCAGGTCTGCAAGGACAACCTGAAGGTACCCATGAGCACAGGGCAGAGAGAAAGCACAGCCCTGCCCTCATCTCTGCACAGGATGGATGGATGGATCCCCACTGTGAGCCTAACAGTGAGCCAGGGGCTGCAGTTCATGCATGCCTGGAAGACACAGCATTCGAGCACTAAGAAAAACAAGCCATTGTGCCAAGCTCTGCTATTTGCTAGATGCCCTGGGGTATGTGGGACATGAGGATGTGCCCAACACAAGTTACTGCATGGACCACAGAAGTTGCTAGGCAAAATGACAACAGCTGCAGTGACCAGGCAGATTTGTGCCATGCACTGCAGTCCTGCAGCTTCTACAACAGCTTTTTCACATTTCAGAAGCAACAAGTGTTTCCACATTTGTCCCTCTCTGCAGAAAGTCAGAGCAGCTGTGTGGTGAGGCAGCAGAAGAAGCTTGGATTCCTTGGCAGGGAAAGGTGGAGAGGATCCATTTGCTGCAGTTAGAGGTACAAGTGTGATGGGAGGTGCCAGCACAGCACAGTACAGCCAGCTGTACCAGCGCCTGGTGTATCAAAGAACAAGAGGAAAAAAAATCACCTAGAAACACGTACAGAGTTTCACTTTTCCAAGCAACGCAGGTAAAAACAAGGCTTTCAGCAAGATGAAAGATCCTGCTTGTGACCACCTGCACCTCCTCCCCACTCTGCCATCAGGGAATGCGATGGAAGGACAGCAGGTGCAGACCTGCCCTCTGCATCTTGAAAGGCAGTAAGAGCCAGCAAGAGCCAGCCTCCAGCACCTGCGGTGAGCCTGCCATGCTCGAAATGCACAAGCCCAGCTCCCTGCACCTCTAAGCTCCAGCACGCAGTACCACCCCACACTGTGCAGCGGGGCACAAACCCAGGCGTCTGGAGACAAAGCTGTTCTGCAGCTCTGAGCAAGGGCAAGCAAGGTCCCTCTGGCTCCCAGCTTGGCAGCCCAAACTCTCCTCCCTACCCCAGGCACTGCCCTGAGCCTCCTGCTGCTCGTCCCATCGCCATCCAGAAGGGCTGCGTTCACAATTCAGATCAAGTTTCCTCCCGGTTTTCTCATCCTACTGCAGCCTCATAAATACCATCTGGAAGGCGGGAGCAGTTATTCTGGATCAGCTGTTCACAACACCCCTCTGTGGCCTCCAGCACCTGCCCCTCGCAGGGATTCGGTGCTGCTGCAGGCACAGCTGCTGCAGGATGCACTGTACTGCTGGCTGCACTACTGCTGCCCTGCGGTACCCAGGCAGGGTCATAATGGAGCACGAAGAGGATCCCGATTCAAATGAAAGCACAGGGCAGACTGTTGACATGGAGAGATGCTGAAAAGGCCATCTCCTCGGGCAAGCCACAGACCTCTGGGCAGGAGCAGACAGATTTGTCCTTTGTTTTGCAGCCCCAGTTTGCCAAACTGAAACAGCATCAAACCACAGCTTATCTTTCCCCTCTGTGTCCCTTGAACAAGTGCCTTTTATTCATGGCAGTCCCACACAGCAAGACAGTTTCACATGAGCAAACAAAGGCCTCAGGGGTTTGCTCAGCATGCGCTGCCCCGTCCTGGCACACACCAGCACCGGCCCCAAGCCCAGATGGGATCAGCATCACCTTGGTGCTGGCAGCCAGGGATGGAGGCAGGCTAAAGGGGACTGCAGCTTCACACATTCTCCTCCCCATTTCTGAATCACAGTAGTCAAGAGACCCAAGACCAGAGCCACTGGTGTCAAAGTGGATTAAGTTACCAGTAGAGGAAATCCAGCAGCAACTGGTGCCTGCTACTTTTGGAAGGAAGGAATGAGCTCCAAAACAAGCCTGGAAGACAGAGGGCAGCTGGCAGTGCTGAACAGCTCAGAGGGTCAGGGAGTTCCCTGGAAGCAGGCAGCAAGTTGGTCCTGCCCTCAGCCCCCTCTGCCAAGCCCAGAGCACCAGGAGCGCAGCCCTAAGGACAGACACTGCACAGCATCAGCTGGAAGGGCATGTGGTTCCTCCCTGGCACTTTCAAGGGGCTCTGCTCCACGTACCTCATGTCCTCCACTAGCTCCCTCCTTGCAGCACTCAGGCTCCTGAGCAACTGCTGTCACCACATCCATTCATCAGCTCCTGCTGGAGGACCGAGGCTTCTCCAACAGCTCCAGGTCACATGCATGACACCTCTCCAGGGGACAAGGGATTATACTTCTGCCAGGCTTCTGCCTCTGCAGCAAGAGAAAAGTCAAAGGAGCAAGGCAGAAGGGCTGCTCTAGAAAAAATCCTGCTCTGGTTCCTTTTACTCTTAAAAAATGAACAACAAATTCACTTCCCATCAATCCACCTCACAGCATATATGCACCTGGGAACAACCTGCTCCAAACACAACACCCAAGTGCTCTCCCAGGCTCTCCCAGCACAAGTGAGCACAGTGCACAAGAGGCTGTCCCCTTTCACAGCAAGATTGCAGCTCCAAGATCCCTTCCTAAAAGGGAGGAAGAGGACAGGACTCTGGATCTGGCCATAGCCAAAGATGGATACCAACCTCCTGCATGCACAGCCACATCCTGAGAGCACCAAAACAAAATTACTCAATTCCTGCACCTGGAGAAGGACCTGACCCTACATCTCGGCACCTGGATGAGGACCTGACCCAACCTTTGTGAACAAGAGGGATCAGCTACTGCAGAGCATCCCAAAACCACGAAAAGGTGCTGCTACTCTGTCTAAATGGCAGATTGGAGTGACAGGCCTGCTTGTAGCTTCACATGTAACAGTAACATTCCAGGCATGGCACTCAGGCATCTCGGTAAGATCTCAGCACAAGTTCTGCCGTGGCTTTTACCTGTGTTTGTTGAAAACAGAGATGAGGAAGGTGACCTGGAGGCACGGAGCAGCAGAGGAAGAGAAAGGGAAATTTGCCCTCATACCACTGGGGCCATCTGGGATCATAATAAAAACTTCAGTTTCTACTACTCTGTACCATCCTCCGATTTCTTTACAGCTCCAGAGCTATAAATAGCCTCATTTTAGACAATTAAGAGGCTTTGAGAGGAAACGGAGTGCTGGAACAGCCAGCACAGAAAGCGGACGGACAGGGATGGAAGCCACAGCACGACGTGCTGCCAGCTGCGCAGCACTGCACGCTTTCTGGGGCAAGGTTCCAGCTGCCAGTGCTTTGGTGAGAACTGGCAACCAGTTCCAAGTCCAATGCTCCCATGTGGATACCAAGCAGGTATCCAAAATGACCTGCAGCATGGTTTCCCTACCGCATCCCAGCTGGATGCCACAGCTCCCCTGCAGGGACACAGCCACCTCACCACAGCTCTTGCACAACACCAGCTCTGCTCCAGCGTGATGAACTGGCACATCCTGAGCATTAGAGCCAATCTTAGCATCAATCTAAATCTCCTCTCTTTGTCTGAAACCGTTTCCCTTTGCCCTGTCACAGCAGTGCCTGCTAAAGAGTCTGTCCCCTTCTTTCTTACAGCCCCCTTTCGATACTGAAGGGCCACCATCAGGTCTGCCTGGAACCTTCTCCATGCTGCACTGCCCCTGCTTTCAGGGGCCATAAGGGAGGTGTGCCATCTCTTGGATAATTTTTGTAGCCTTTCACAAGAGGTATTCATTCTGAAAAGGTTTTTAGAGAAAAACAGAACACTTTTCCAGTATGCTGCAGGAAACTCCAGAAAACGCCAATTCTCCAGACAAGGGAAGCCATCCAGAAAGCTCCAGCCAAACCAAGTGGTGGACAGAGCTGCTCACATTCAGCTACACAGACCTCACAGTTTAACCATGCTGCAACCCACGGGTGCTCCCAGCCTCAGCAGCCTGCTGCTGATATGTGCACAGCTCCAGCAGGGACCTCGCAAAGACCCCCAGTGAGCAGAGGGCCCAGCAGGGAAAGGTCCATCTCCCTGCACTGATGGAAAAGCAACCATCAAAAACCCTGAGCAGAACAGGACCCTGATTCCCCTCTTCACGATGGGTGTGGAATGGGATGGAATCTCAAAGACAATCAGTGTCCTGATCCCTTCCTAGCACCTTACAAGTACGGAAGGATGCATGGGGAAGAGTTGCCACCGCCACCACTTCCAGCAGCAGCATGAGAAGGCACTGCAAGCCCCTGGCTCCCAACGCACTCAATGGCATCAGCAGAGCAAGGTCCTGCCACCAGCACCTGTGGCACTGTACTGTGCTGCCTGCAGCTTCATGAAGGGTTTGGTGTGGCAGGAACCTTGCCATGAAGGGGTGGCACCTCACCTTGGCCATGAAGAGTCTGCAGTCTCAGCTGAATGCCCCAACACCTCCATGTGTGCAAGCAAGACGGAGCCCAAGCAGACTCAGAGCTAAGCCAGAATTCATCTGGAATATACACACAGCTATCGAGGATTTATTTAAAAATAAAATCTTCGCCCCAAGCAGAGATTTTAGCAACAAGATTCCTTTCACTACCATGCATTTGTTCCTTTAATGCACCCTCCCAGTACACTGGGGAAAGCAGGTGTGCGTTCCTGTTTAAAAGATGAGATGCTAACACGTACAAAGAGACTAAGCAGAAGAGAACAGGCACTCAGATCTGGATGTCACAAGGCTACTGCTTCCATCACCAAGGTCCTTTCGCTGTTCCCATGTCCAGCTGTCCCCAGCAGACAGGGCTGTAGACCACCAGCCTCAGCCCTCAAGGCACCACAGCTTCCAGCACACCTCCAACACCACACAGCATTGATCTCTGCCCTCAATCCTATCCTCACTGTGACGGAAATCTCCCCCTAAGAACAGCCCGCTCGTGAAGCACTCCCACCCCTGTTTTCCTAACAAGATGTGCACGCATCCCTGAGGCACGGGATACACCACAGCAGGCTTGGCTCTGTGCTGGCCTTCAGCATCCAAACATTAGGAGCTCTGAAGGTGGCCACAGGCAGGGGCAGGAAACCAGAAGGAAAAGCAAAGTCTATCCCAGAACTCCTGGCCAGCCTCAGACCAACTCCCCAGTACTCCATTTCCTTCCTGCACTACAGGGCTCCAGGGATGAGGCCACGAAGAGGCAGACCCACCTACTTGGACTGCTTCTATTTACTTTTGTTTTTCTTTAAAAAAGGAGAGTGTATTAATCTGTTTCTTTCTGGAAACCAAGCAGCTGCTGCTGCTTCACCCCATTGCTGCACCAGTCTCACCATGGGAACCGTGGGGACTTTGATGCCTGGCAGCCCGGCTGATCTCAGCACGTCTTTTGAACCCGCTTCCATAATCACCGCCTAAAGCAAGTCCTTCCCACGCAGAGGCTGCTCGGTGAATCATGGCCAGCTATTTTCCTGTCTCCAGGAACCACGCAGCACTCAGCTGGGATGAGCTCTCTCCTTCAGCAGAGGAAAAGCATAATTCTCACCGAACTGCTCCTCACAGGACACTGCCTTTATCCGCACAAAGAGCAGAAGTTCCTGTGCTTGCCCCAACATCCGCCCCGCTGCGGAGGCTGGCTGTGCAGGAAATGTACTTCTACACATTAGGATTTCATGTAATTTCTCCAGCTCCAGCAGGCTGCAGGCTCAGGATGGGGAGCAGCAGGCAGAGCCGGCACAAACTGGGCTGCACAAACATCACCCTGCAGCACCGATTCGCACTGCCGGCTCCTGAACGGCAGTGCTGGCCATGCACAGGAGTGCCACGGCAGTCTGCTGCTATTTCCACACCTTCCTCAGCTCATCTGGGGAAGAGAGGAGAAAGCAGCAGCTTGGAGGGAGTCATCCTGCAGGAAGGGCCCAACTCTGTTTGCACGATCCCCCAAGAGCTGCAGGTCCAAGCAGGATGGGCAGCCCTGCAGGCTGGGACAGCAGCAGTGGTGGGGGGGAACTGCACAAAACAGCCTTTAAAAGCATCTTAGGCATTGCTAGAACTCAGACACGTGACTGAGAGCAAAGACAACATTGCTTCCATGCCGTTATGATCCCAAGGAGGAAACCCAAGGCAGGGCCTACAAAGAAGCAGAGCGCAACGCTGTGTGCCTTGGGGTCTCCCCGAGTCGAACACCAGACACTGGGAAGTAAACTTGCTGGGACTGGCAGCAGCAACAAAAACAAGGACTA
The DNA here is from genome assembly GCF_951394365.1 of Tetrao urogallus. Taxonomy (NCBI): domain Eukaryota; kingdom Metazoa; phylum Chordata; class Aves; order Galliformes; family Phasianidae; genus Tetrao; species Tetrao urogallus. Next base: position 1,626,159 of record NC_136828.1, read on the forward strand.
CACCACAGATAGGACGTGACCATCACAGCAAAAGCCTCCAGTGGAAAGCCACAACAGCTCGGGGACACTCAGAAGCAAGCAGCTATTCCTAAAATACTAGTGGCTCCAAACGGACTCAAGCAAGTACAGACACCAAACCAGGCTGGCACTACAGAAAGCAGGCTTCAGGCAAAGGCTCAGATAGTGTTAGCATTAAACACAGCAGTCTCTGTAGTCAAGCCCCCAGGCTGGGGATTTTTAGCTGCTTTCAGCATACCTCTCAGCCTAGCAGAGCCTGAATGCAGCTCGCAGCCCTCTAACAGGAGGAAATATTCCTCACTCTCAGGTGGCTGATGGGGAACGAGCACAGCCAAATGACTCAGAGGCACATCTTGAGATGCTGATTTTATCAAGGAGGGACAGAAAGCAAGAGCAGGAAACACTGAGCTCTTTTTCAGAGTCTGTTTTGGTGTGTTTTGTTCCCCACAATCCGGTATTCAGAGCATTTCACTGCACTGTCACGAAAACAGCATCTCTTGCTCTTTTAAGTTCAAAGACCCTCGCTACTTCTCCCACTCAACCTGGAGTCATAATGCTTCATCTTTGACAGTTAAAGTGAGCTGGGAGGTGAAAAGGGAGTCGCAAGAAGGTGGCAAGCTTGTTAAAGGAATGGAGATCTCATTCCCAGGTAGACACCTCCACCACTGGGGTGAGTGAGGAAGAGGTGGGAAGAGTCCTGCAGTTATTCTGCAGGAAACACTGGCAGCCTGGTAAATAAGATGAGGTTTGGCACCCTCCTATTGGTGGAAACTCGGCTCTGAGTTTCACAAGGACTAGAACTGAGCCTCTGGATGAGAGCCGACACTCAGCAGGACGCAAAGCGACTCGTCCCCACTGCACTGCCCTGGCTTGAAGCTGAGAGGCAAGCAGGTAAGCAGGCTCCTTCCCCTTCCCCTTACCTTCGCAGCCGGTGATGTAAATTCTGTTGCTGCCGTGTTATAAGGTCACTTTCCCAAACGGGACCACCGTGACTACTCCTATACCAGCCCACAGCTGGGTGCCCTGGGTAGGGTGGGCTAGTGAAGCCATGGTCCGACTCCGTCTCTGCGGCCAGCGACGAGGCAGAGCTCCCCATGGTTCCCCCCTACCCAGGCCACGCAGAGCTTTATCCTAGGTTAGGTCCAAGGCAGTGGCACAGGCAGTTCGGGTGGGACAGGCGAGGCGCTGCGGCATGGGCTGCTGTAAGGATCCCGACTCGCTGGAGAAAGGAAGGTCGGTTCTGATCAAGAGTTGAAAAAACAAAGAGAAAAGGGAAAGAAAAAAAAAAAAGAAAAAAAAGAAAAAAAAAAAAAAAAAAAAGGAAAAAGAGAGAAAGATAAGGTATGATTTCAGCAACACCCCTCCTGTCTTAGAAGCAGAAGCGTGCATGTTAGTGCATGCTCTGACCAGGGCCACGTCACCGAAGCCTGCTTTTGCTGCCTGGAGATGTGGAGCGCAGGGCTGCAGAAGAGGATCTCCCCAGGGAAGCACCAGGACTTTCCAGGCTCAGGTTTGTCTGCAGGGAAGATGTACGTAAAACAAAATATCCCTCTTTTCCTGCTTCCCACTAACACTGCAGTAACGCTGCATATGGGCTGACTGGCCATCTGCACAAGTATGTTTTCTGTGACCAGGGCAATGAAATACTCTCTTTCAGCTCAAGCCAATTTTTAGCAGATCCTGAGCATTCCCCTACCCAAAGAAGTGGGCTTGGGGCTTTGAATGTTCTTCCTTTTCGCCCTCTCTCTTTCACGCTTCTTAGAATCTCACAGTTAAAACCCAAAAACATTTCTTGTCCTCTGACATTCAAAGAAGTTTAAACATATATGTCTCCTTAAAGGAGAGAGGCACGGCAATCTGGATGCGTGTCAGAAGGAGCGGATCAAGGGAACATTTAACAGAGAGAAAAGAAGAAAGGAGGAAGAAGAAAAAATTAGCACAGCTGAGCTTATTCAATTACCCACCAGGATTTACAGAGATGAATGAACTGTAGAAAGACCTTTGCGAAGAATCTACTTTGCACAGCAAAAAGGCTGAAACAAAGATTCCTAAAATACAGCTTTTCAATCCCAGGGTTGTTCTGAGGGACCAAGAAAGGCCTTGATAGATAACAGCCTCTCAAACGCAGCAGCTCAAGGAGCAGGTGCAGTTTTGCTACAAGCTTAACGCTGAAACGTGCCTGCATAAGGCCATTAACTGAAGAACATTAGCTACTTTGTCACGGTGCCTTCTCTGCAACCTGCAAAGCCTGTGCTAAGGAAATAGAACTGGTAAAAATAAAAGCTCAAGAACACAATTTTCCCTACCTCGATTACTTTGCTGTAATTGGTCTGCCTAATTGCTGTGCACCAGGCAGAGTGAAGACATCACATCTCCACACTGAGCTCCCTGCACAACACCAGGACTTTGATTTCTTGCAGGTCCAGCCAATGTGGATCCCTGGCACTTCCTCTCTCATTTCCTCCAACTTGGGCAATTAGCTTGCAACAAATCTGATTTCCTGGCTAACTGAAAGCAGTGATGTGAGGGGAAGTATCTCCCAGTGTCATCAGTTCAACTCTGACTGAGACAGCCCAGTTTCACACCCTGCTGAGAGAACAAGCTGCCTCACCTTAGGAGTTGTGTTTTCCCACAAGAAAAAACACAAAGTAAAAGCAAATTGGGCAGAAACAGCCCCGCAGAGTTCACTCCAGGCAGTGCCAAGCAGAAGGTGGGACGCTCGATTTGCTAACAGCCTTCTCCCCTGCACAAACCGCCTAACGAAGCCATTCCACAGCCTGGATCGAGATCGCTTCCTCCTCCGAGTCCTGAGCTGGAAAAGCAGAGCCCTTTGCTTCTTCCTCCTACGTGCAGAAGCGCCAGTTTTAGCTCACCACAACAGGCACAAGACCTGCCTGCTGCCGGCATCGCTGCTGGCTCCCAACGCGTCGCTCACGTCTCAGCCGTTCCTCCTCCTCAGGTCTGCACCGGGGACCAGAGCAAGGCTGCAGAAAGGAGAGAGGCTGGGAACCCTGCTTTAAAACTCCACGGTGGGTGGAGCTGGGCAGGGACCTATAAATAGGTGCAGGATAACCCTGCTAAGTCCTGGTGATCTCCAAGACTGTCTGGTCTATACGGGCTGCTTGGCTGCGAGCGCTGCGTGAAATCGGATTTCTCTGGGCAAAGCAGTAAATCCTTCTCTCCAGGGTTACCCTTCGCACCAGGTGAGAGCAGCCAGCAAACAGTGCAGAGGGAAGCACTGAATGGAGTCCGTTTGCAAACAGGAGGAGAGGCATCGCTGCAGCTCAATGCAAAACACGTACCTGCTCGCCACGCTGAGCCAGAAAACGCCTTTGGCCAACAATAAGCAAAGGAAGAGTCTGCAAGATGGGAAGATGAGAATCTGCAAACTACACTCTAGCAAGGGAAGGGGTCAATTAAAAAGGGCTACAAAGAGGAAAGCCTCACCGAAAGCACTGAGCTTTATTTTTTAGGAGCTTCTCCCATTGGGCAGGAGACACCCCACGCAGGTACACAGCCCATGCTGAGCAGAGCAGACCTCAGGGGGAGCAAACTGCCAGCAGCTCCTCTGCCTTGGCACAAAGGAACAGGATTTTCCTTCTAATAAATAAAGCACTGCTTCCACCTACCTCATCAGGACAGGAAGAAACAAAGCAAATAGATTGAAATGTCTCAGGAAGGGTGGAACTCATTCATGGAAATGAGCAGTTAAGCACCTTAGTAAGATGCTGAGTTGGGATTTTGGTTTTTTTTACCCCTTGCAGCTGCGATAATTATCAGGTTTCAACTGGCACTGCTTAACTGCTCCCAAAATATTGCTTCCAAAACTAAAATAGATTTCATCTTTCTGCTTCCGAGTCACTCACATGCATTCACGCTGGTTTGTGAGGCAGACCCTTCCTCAGTTTGCACTGATACCGGGAGCAGCAGGCTCTGGCAGCAAGCTCAGGACAGCAGAGCTTCCCTGCAGAGGTTGCTCCTGCTGCTGGAGAGCAGAGAGGTTGCCAGGGTGCAGGATGAGCTCTATGCCTCAACACCAGCGAGCAGGTTGGGTCCCAGCCCTTCTGCCACAGCACGCAAAGCCAAGCACAGATGTCCTCAATCACCTTCCTTTCCAAAGTAGATTTCCATTTTGAAGTGAAAAACAAATAAGCAAACAAACAAAAAAGATAAAAGAAAAACAAGACCTAGCTCACATGTTCCAATGTATCTAGGAAACTGCAGGATCAGCTTGTCCCAAGATGTTCCTAGGATTGAGCCCAAGCTCTTCCCTCCGGCATGCAGCAGGAAGAGACAGATTTCTGGAGCTGCTCCAGCCCCTGAAAATGCCAAGGGCAGATTCACCTCACTTGGTCCTGTGTGCAGAAGCCCCCTGGTACGTGATAGATGCTCCCCACGCTCCTTTTGTTATCTATCTGTTCATGTAACACAGCTCAGCTCCTGCCCAAGTCTTCCAACATCTCGCTGCTCTCAGCCTCCCACACCTAAGACCAAGACTCTGTCACATCATTAGTTTCTCAACCCCATACAGTCACCTCTGAGCTACTGCCTTCTCTGCTAGGACCCAGCAATGCAAACACAGCCGCCCTGCCCACCATACAGCTCTGTTCACAGCGTCCCCCCACGTACCTGGAGGAAAAGCATCCTCAGAGCTGTTCCAGAGGAAGATGAGAGCCTCCTGCTACAACACAGAGGCTGCCACTACCAGCCCTTCTCTTCCCTCAACTGTGTGCATGTCCCTGCCTTGGGCATCAGAAAGGCTCTCACCCTCAGGAGCAAAGCTCTCTGCTTTCACACACATGCAACTTGTTGCTTGCAAGCTGAAACAAGGGTTCCTGAGACGTCCCCACCCAAATAGTGAGAGGTCAGGCACAGGTAACTAAGGCTGGACGTAGCACAGAGGCCTGATGGTGTCATACCAACCGAGCAAGTAAAAGCAGCTCAAGCATTTGTGTACACAGCAAGTGACAAGCAGCCAAGCTCCTCACTGCTCAGAGCAGGGTGGCAAAACCTGTGCATGTGTAAAGGCAGGCATGGGCACCAAGCTGAGCACGATCTGCATTCACCATGCTGAGAGGACCTTGATAAAAGAAGAGACAGCAGGAAAGGATGGGAGAACAAGCTCTCTTTTTCCCCATAAGGCAGGAAAAGAGCAGACAAGCAGTAAGACATCCATATCACACAGAAACAGGCCAGAGTGAAATCCAAGATGCTAAACCCCAACTCAAGGAGAGCTCTATGGCTCAAGCACAGCAAAAGCTCCCACGGCTGCCAGCAAGACCCATGCTGCAAAACAGCCAAGCAAACCAAATGCCCCATGCTGATCAAGTAAGTGTCCTGCATAAAGGTGGAGTCTTGGTAACAAGAAATGGAGTTTTGCTGCTCTTTCTTCCCACCCTCACCTGCTGAGCCAGCAATGTAAAGCAGCCCGAGTGCTGCAGCCTTGGCAGGAAATTAAGCTGTCAGAAAGTTCCAGTTCCTTGCAAAGTTGCCGGAAGGCAGGGGTGGGAAAGTCCCTCCAGGAGCAGACTGAGGAGACATAGGTCTAACAGGAAGGACAGCCCAGTGGGAAGCTGTTTCAGCTTCAGGCTTATCACAGAGCTTGACTCGGGACACAGTCCTGTGACTCAAGGCACTGCTCTACCTGCCAGGGCCAAGAAGCACTCAGGCTCACCAGGCACGAGGATGCCAGGCGTTACACAGCACCACAAATGGGAGGGCAGGGAGATGCAGAAAAGGGAGAAGTTTACCCACTCAAATGTTCATTACAGGGCAGTAGGGCTGGGAGGAGAGAGGCCAGTATCAGGATTCCTGGCCCAAGATGAAAATCCAGGGGACTGGAAGCTGCAAATGAGCTGTTTTCCTAATCACAGCAAGATACAAATTGCTGATCCACTTGTGGAAATCTAATTAAATGAAATTAGGTGCCTGGACAGAGTTTTCTAGATGGGCTATTAATGAGGTAACAAGATAATTTAACCTGGAAACCTAGACCAGCACATAACAGGACCTCATACTTCATGCTACAGTTCAGCAAAGTCCAGAACAGCAGCACACCTTTCTGGCCACAGACATGAACATGCAAAGGCAAGCCTGAGGATCTTTACCTTCTTTCAGCTGCCTTGAAACAGGTTCTGGCCCAACTTTAACCCAGAAGAAACTCATACACATCAGCTGAAGTTGGGCTGAGCTGCACTCAATGCCCAGCACTGACTCTTCATAAGTATGCAGGCAGAGGAAGAGGTGTCCAAAGCCTGAAGCAAAAGATTGATAGGAAAAGTAGATTTATTGCAGAGCCAGCTTAGCCACAAAGCAATTAGCGTCAAAGCCTGAAAAGTTTCCTCTTCTCCCCTGCACAGCACACTGTAAACCAGTGATAGATTACCCAGTGAGCTACTGGAGATCCATCACGGTCACTTTGAGAGAGGGGATTATACAGATTTGAAATGGGAAATAGGCAACTTAATTACAAGCTGTAGTGAAGACAACAGACAGGAAGGCTTCTTCAAAATAAAGGTTAACTTCAAACCCACCTCCATCACTAAAGAGTGGGAAGGCCCACCTGAATAAGCACGAAAAACAGCAACAAAGCCACAGCAGAAGCAGGGCCTGGATTTGCACAGAATAAAACACAAAACAAACAAACCTCTACCACCGGGTGCTCTATTAAGTCAATTAGCATTACTTCAGCGAAGTGCAGCAGGGCAACTTGTATCTTCCAGTTTACTGGCCAACTGTGGCTGCCTTTGGAGTGCAGCGCTAACAAGCGTGTGGGCTGGCACGGCTCATCTCATTAGCAACATCCCAGTGAGGCCACAGACAGAGAGACGAGGGGAAGAAACAAAACAAGACAAGCCGCAGCATCCAGTCTTGGGAAGCTTTACCAACGGATCCAATTTCCAGATCTTTTTCTCTGTGCATTTATAATCCTGGCAGCAGAGCTCTGTCATCCTCCTCAGCCCACAGAATACCCCAGCTACAAAACATGCCAGGCTGCAAAATCACCCTGACAGACTGCCTGCTGAGACCAGTCACACTGTGACAACCAGGAAGCCTTTATTTGCTGCTACTGATATGCTGCAGCTTCAACGGGAAGCAGCATAAGCAGGGATGCTTTGCAGGAAAAACACACACGTGGGCCTCCTGCCAGGAAAAATGCATCTTGAGTAACACGTGTGCTCTTAGTTTCCTTTTCTTTATTTTTTCCCCTCGGATAGGTTTAACTAGACACTGGGTTACCCAGCAGCAATAAAACGTTTTCTTCCCCTTCTCACTTACAGCAGAGTGTTGATTGGTAAACAGCAGATCTTCCAGTCTGAGGCTGTGCCAGCCTGTGCAGAACAGAACTGTTGTTATTGCACATTCACAGCTAGAGATAAACACGAGTAAGAGCCAGGCACTGCCTCTCCAATACATTTGCTTTATCAAGTTCACCTTGATTCAGCTGTTTCTGACAACATCTCTCCCTCCTGAATGGGCAAGATTGCAAAAGTAGCAAGGACAAACATTAAAAAAAGAGAAGTGACAGCAATGCAAAAAGTGCCCCTCTGCACTCACCAACACTCCAACTGTGCAGCTCAGAGCTCCACCTGCACTTAGAACAGTCAAAAGCACAACATGGAAATAAACAGGCTCAACAACACCAACCTCCCGGAGAGAAACAACAGAAAAACAAAGCAGCTTTCGCATATCTCAGGATAAATCTACACCACGAGCCACGGCTGCCACAGGACGCAAAAGTTACAACGAACCAGGGAAGGAAAACAAAATTTGCAAGTCATCTCTCATCTGCAAGACAACACTGCTGTGGCACAAGAACAAGAAACCAGCCCAGGAGAACTGGATGCTGAATGGGCTGGAAGTCAGAGGAGAGTTTCTAGCCTTTCAAAGTGGAGATCTCTGGACCAACTGCTCCAGAAGTGCTGGGGAAAAGCACGCAGTCAGTTCCAACAATTAACTCCTGGTGAAGTTCATGACCTGCACAAGATGACCCAACAGTGTTGAACTGGACTTGACCCAGGAGTTTCCTCCTGGTCTCTGAGAAAGGCAGATCTCAGCTGTGTGCCATCAGCCACTTGAGTTCACGGGGAGTCACAGATGCCCAAGCGTAGCACAAATGCAAGGTCACACCCAAAAGGACACCAGGGATTGTATCTTCTGATCATGCTAAGCTGACAGATAAGCAGATGAAGAGCCGGCCACTGAAGAAGGGAGGGGAAGAGAGTTGCAGCAAGAAGTGCAGTCTCAGAGCCAGCGAAAGCCCAGGGCACAGATGTGAAAGCAGTCTCAGAGGAAGAGGGAGGAGGAGATGTCCCCTGAGCACGCTGTCCCCAGACGCTTCAGCCACAGCTTTAACTCAACAGACATCAGGCAGACAATAAATATGTAATTTACCCAAACCACATCCAGTTGCATTCCTTTACTAGAGACAAATCCCAGTCTTCAGTGCACTGCCACGTCCAGAGCCAAAAAAAGCCTCCTTTCACAAGGGCAGCAGTACCACATGCCTCCTTCTGCCACTTGAATGCAATTCAAACTTTCCTTGCTTTAATGAAGCATCATGTCCCAATTTCCAAACAATCAACCTCAATTTAAACCATCACATCTCTGGCTGTGCCTCAAGCAAGCACAGAGGTAGGGTGAGCCTGACAGACAGCAGTGGCATTTGGCATTTCCATCACAAACAACCAGAAGATAAAAGTGTAAGATTGGCTGAGAACTTCACCAGGAGCCCAGAGGACTGGGAAGGGACAGGGAGAATGAATCTGAGGGGGCAAGATGGTTTCTCTGCAGGCACAGCTCAGTGCTGTTACCTTATGGAAAAGCACCAAATTCCTGCCCACTCCTCTCTTTCACCTCTGGATTTGGCTGGAAAAACATCTGGTGTAACTGAGGTGATATAGATACAGTGGTGCCTGATGCCATTATGACATTCCCCTTTCCTCCCTGAAATAACCATACTGGATTGCTGTCTGCTTCACCATACAGCTACGCCAATACAGCTGAAGCCATAGGATGTGTTCAGTCACACAGGGCCTTAAGCAGTACTCGCCCATGAGAGCAATTATTTGAACAAACATAACCATCGCATGAGGAAAACACTATGCTCCAGATGAGGGGGCTGAAAACTAACTCAGATGCTTTCAGGAAGCTATAGCACAGCAGAGCCAGCCCCAAAAGGCCAACACGTGTTGCTCCAGAACAGCCACATTAGCTTAGCTCAGTTGTATGCAAGCTCTACCCCATCAGAACACCATATCCCTGCATGGGATGCCCCAGGCACGTCCTCAGCACAAGCTCAGCCCACTGCACGCCACCTGGCCCTGCAGGACAGGCTCTGAACCACTACTCTGAAAGCAGCCAAGCTTTCAAAGAAAAGGACCTTGCTGTGCTCGTGCTGGGAACTGCCAGGGCTCTGCAGTCACCACAGGAAATGCAATGCAGAATTTCTTTGATTAGTTTTCCCACTCATGCATTGCCTCGTATACATCCTCAGTCAGGCACACAGATTCCACAGCTTAAGGCTGCAATGACCACACGCTTTCTCTTCCATTCTCAGCTTCCTCTTCACTGTGATAAAACCAGGCCAGCATCCCTGCCCATCAGAGCGTGTGGCCCTCACACAGACAGAGAGAGGAGAACGCTTCAAGAAGGAATTAATTAAAACAAGACAGAAGGACAAGAGGCACGGGAGAGAAGCAGCAGGGGTAATGTAACCACGCTCACAAAACAGACGAGAAAAGCCCCTTTTTTTTTTTTCCTTCCAGTCCCTCCCAGCCCAGCACAGAGCCAGCTGCAGCCAGAAAAGCCTCTCACCCAAGACAGTTCAGCTCTGCGGGTGCGATGATGCCCAGTTGGTGTGAGCTCAGCCCGGCGTCCCCGGAATGGAACGGCTGCTGCAGGCGCCAGCTGCACGGCCCGCTCGGAGGAGCATGCTAGATGGTCTGCACAGAGCCTGGCAACGCGCTGCGCCTGCCAGGAGGAGCGGCAGCTGCACCAGGCTGGGGAACAGAGAGGAGGGACACGTCAGAATAAGGGCTGCTGAGACTGGGGGCCGATCGGCATCGCAGCAGCCCACGCCACCAACCTCTCACATTTTGGGTCACTCAGTCGGCGTCCGCTCGAACTACAGCTCCCAGAAGGCTCCGCGTTTCCTGCAGCATCAGGCTGGCGATGGGCCGGCGCTCGGTTCGCCTGGAGACAGAGCTTGGTCTGCTGCTGAGTCGACTCGCACTCTTCACTCAAGGTTTCGGCCCCTCTGGCTGTGATTTATCGCCCTGCTAACCCTGCAAGCAAGGCGGCCGCTCAGCCTCGCTGTGCTGAATAACACAGCGCCTCAGGAGCACGGCAGGATCCCAGCGATGAGGGCTCTGGACAGCTCTCCACAACCAGCAGCAGGGCAGGATTGCTGTGCAGGGACTGGAGGGGCACGCTGCCTGCATGGTGAAACACAAAGAGACACGTTAACTACCCCGCGTGGTCACAGCATCGTTAGCACTTACAGCTAATTGCCAAGTACAAATGCGATCCTGTCGAATGTGCCCATCCCGTCCCTAAAAGGTATGGAGTCTGAACACCGGCCCCAGCAAACCCAGCTGCCCTCCCTCCTGCAGGGCATTTCCCCACACCCCTTCACACTCCCTGCTCTTGGAGCAACATGTTTTAAGGACATTCACACTGAGGGAAAGCGCCGTCTCCTTTAGGCTGGAGTTCTATAAGACAGAGCAAAAAGAATCCCCATCCACCACCGTTTGGTTTGCTGGCACGTTTTTGCTATCTCTATTTTAGATTGGGGAGGAGGCAAAAAAGCAAATGAGGTTTGAGCCAGAACATCACTGAGCATTCTGGGGGGTGTGGGAGAAGCACAGGAGAGCGACAGACCCTGCTCTGTGCCCATCTCCCTGCCCCTTCAGCCACCTTGTCGGGTTGCTGCTGGGGTAGGTTACGGAGTATTCATGGATTTTCTCTCCTTGCACAACACAGAGATTCCAGGCAGTAGGAAAAGGAGGACTTGTGTGAACAGCTGGGCCTGCACTGCTAGCCACAGCAAAGCAGCGCATGAAGAGTGCTATGGAGCAGGCAATAAATGCTGCTTAGGGACCAGCAGAAAGTAAGCAATGCTCTGCTCAAGGTTTGAAGGGAGCACCCCGGCCCTTTTGGCCCAAAGCTCTGCACAACACAGGGAATGCCTGGCCTGCAGCACTGCCGATGCACTCACAGCAAAGCCAGAGGTCTTCTCAGAGCTGATGAAGTGGAGAGCTAAACACGGCAGGACAGAGCACCCCCAGCTGCCTACATCAGCTGACAGCACACCACGTCATTTTCCTTGCAGGAGATGTGTCCACATACGCACTGTCTAGGAAGACAAACCGCTTAACTCCCAGCAGCTTAAAGTAAAGACCTCCTGGCTGCGCCCAGAGCCCAAGCAGTGCCAGCTGAGCCGCAGGCACACAGCTCCATCAGCCCTAACGCCAACACCAGGCCGGATCCTGGCGCTGAACAGGCACCCTGGGTTCCACAAAAGGGGCTGCATCGCAGGAACAGAAGAGCTGTTTCTCTTTTATGAATGCGTTTCAGAGTTCGTACCATCAGCAAAGCGCACTTGAACAGACATACGGTTCCAATGCTGTTTCTAACGCACAAGCCTAAAGACTCGGGTTTTTAGAAATCAAACTTGATCATTTCAAGCTGGCAAAAATAACCCCGTGTTCCCTCAAGTTATTTTCTTTTCAGTGAGGCAGGGTACAACACAATAGGAAATAGCAGCAGTTATGTACTCAACCTCCAGAAACCCAAAGGGCCAATTGCAGCAACCCACGGCAGCTTTCCAGCCCTCCCCAATCTATTTGCTGGAGTTAGACTGAAAAGCTCGCTGCCCCCAAGCCATCCAGCAAAACCCCCGTCCTGCCAATTGCATCAATATAAATGCATTATCTTGGCTGTCAAACAGCAGCTGGATGAGCGGGGCTGCGCTCTGCGCTGTGAATGTAGAGAAACAATTGTGCTTTCTGCTGGTGACACATTTCTTCAGATCTTATTTCCTTTCCAGGGCTTCCCCTTCTGCCCAGACACTCGGGCAGCATGCTTTTTTTTTTTTTTTTCCACGGTGAGAGGAAATGGCAAACAAAACCTCTCCTCGCCTTTAAAACCAAATGTGAGCAAGCTTTGGGAACGACTCTGTCATTTCCCACCATCCCAGACAAGAACTTGCAGGGACAGGAGCTGTGAAGGCAAGAGTGAAACGCTCCTCGTGCACAGCCAGCAATCCTTGTGCCTTCCTCAGCTGAGCACAAGGAGAGCAACACCCCTTGAAACAGCCAAGTGCAGGAAGATTTGGGAGAGCGTGCAGACAGCACGCCTTGCTGAGGCAGAAAAAGGAGGAGAAAGCCCCCAGATTCCACATCTAACCCACATAAGCAGCCTTCCATAAGGCTGCACTGCCTGTGACCTTCTTCACAGCCCCATGTTCCAGCTCACAGTGCTGCTCTCTAGGGGTGCTGCCCCAGCACCAAACCACAGCACGGCTGGGTGGGAAGGGCCCTCACAGCCCCCCAGACCCACCCCTGCATTGGGCTGGCTGCCCCCCACCAGCTCAGGCTGCCCATAGCCCATCCACGGGAGCATCCCAGCTCTGGGCAGCAGCGCCAGTGCTTCACCACCCTCTGAGTGAAGAATTCTCTCCCTAAAATCTCCCCTCTTTTGGTTTAAAACCCTTCCAACTTACCCTGTCACTACGTGCCCATGTAAAAAGTCACTCCCCTTCATGTTTATCAGCTCCCAGTCTGTTACACAGCCACCTCCGGACCTTCCCATAAAACCTCTGGGACAACCCAAAGCAGCAGATTTCCCCCATGAAAAGCCTCCCACTCCCAGCCATAGGCTTTGGGCCATTCCCTCCGCAGATAGAGCCCTCAGCAGCGCAGCCCTTCAGAGGTTCACCCCATCCCTCAGCCACTGCCAGGCTGAACAACTCACCCAGCTTTTTTTGTTTTTTTTCCCCTGTATTGTGCAACTTTAGCACTTTTGTTTTATTCCAACTCAGAAAGCATCATGACTGGCACACGCCTTGGGCTCCCGTATGCTCCAAGTCACCAGACTGAGCCTGCAGTTCTCCTGTTCCCTGACCAAGCAATCCGGCCTGGCAGGCTCCAAGTCACATGAAACCTCCCCAAAGGGCTCTACAGCCTCAGGGTCCACCTGGGAAAGGAGCCGCATCAGCCTCGGACACGAACAGCAGCTGATACAAGTTACAGCAAGCTAACATCCCCAGTTACCTGAAACCACAGCACTTTGGATCGCATCCCTCTGACACACGGTAGGGTCACATTCACATCAGAGCCAAAGGACAGCAGCACCAGCTGCTTCACCCACCCCATATGCTCCTGCAGCTCATTCCTCACCCACAGCCCAATCCTGCTGCACTTCACCACCAGCCACAGCCAGCACGAGAGGGGAGAAAGATGAGGTCCTACAAAGAGCCCCACAGCAGGGGGAGGAAAGGCTCCAACATGAGCACAGGCAGCCTGGGCTGGTATTAAACGTGGAGGTTGGTGGCCCTGCCTGTGGCAGGGGGTTGGTGCTTCAAGATCCTTGAGGTCCCTTCCAACCTGGGCCATTCTGTGATTCTGTGACCACAATGAGATCAACAGGCATCATGCCCAGGCCCTGCTGCCCCCCAGAGCATCAGCTCCACGGTTGTACCTTCTGTCTGACCATGGGAAACCACCCGTCCACACTGCGGGCCCACGGCATGCTAAGATTTCAGTCTGAAGGCAGTGCTCAGAGGAACCAACCTGCCATGAGGATACAGCACACACAGCTCCCATCCCAACCTGATACCAGGATCACAGCACACACAGCTCCCATCCTAACCTGATACCAGGCTCACAGCACACACAGCTCCCATCCCAACATCCCAACCTGATACCAGGCTCACAGCACACACAGCTCCCATCCCAACATCCCAACCTGATACCAGGATCACAGCACACACAGCTCCCATCCCAACATCCCAACCTGATACCAGGATCACAGCACACACAGCTCCCATCCCAACATCCCAACCTGATACCAGGCTCACAGCACACACAGCTCCCATCCCAACATCCCAACCTGATACCAGGATCACAGCACACACAGCCAACCCAACTCTCTGCTCCCGAAGCCGAGGAGGGCTGGGATGCGGACCGATGAGCAGCTCAGAAAATGGGGCGGTCACAGAGAGCCGGCGCTCCTTCCTCCCCCCGAGCCGCGCGGCAGCGGACCCTCGGAACAGCTCCAGCGCCTCGGGACGGCACGGAGCCCCCGAGCCCGCCGGCCCCGCAGCCCCCCGGGGCAGAGCCGCGCTCCTCCAACAGGTGGTGCCGATCGGCGCGGGGGCGGCCCGTGCCCGGCCGCAGGCAACGCGGCTGCTCCGTGCGGCCCGTTGCGGGGAAGCGGCCCCCGCTCCCGGAGGCCCCCCGGCCCCGCTTACCTGAGCGGCCGCGCTGCTCTCGCCGTGCCCGCGGCCCCGCACTTCCCGCCGGGCGCAGTAACTTCGCCCCCTCCTCCTCCTCCTCTTCCTCCTCCTCCTCCCTCTCTCCCTCCTCCGCGGCGCACGGCCGTTCCGCCGCCGCCGCCTTCCTCCCGCTCCGCCGCCGGCCCGGCCTTGCCCCAGAGTCCCCACGCCCGCCCTTACGCCGCCGCCGTGGCGTAGCGCCCCATCCCGCCCTCCGGACGCTACGGCGCGGAAACGGCGCAGAGGCCGTCGTGAATAGCAGGAGCGAACTACAAACCCCGAGCGGCGGCGCGCGGCAGCAGCGGAAGGAGGCGGCGGAGCGGTGCGAGCCGGGAGCCGGGCGGAGGGGCGGGGAGCCGGGCGGGGCGGGGATCGCAGCCGGCGGCTCTGAAGGCCGAGGGTGGCGGGAGGCGAGGCCGCGGCTCGGGCGTGCCCGGTGCTGAGATCGGAACCCCGAGGCTCAGCGTTGTCGCGCTCCGTCCCCGCCCCGCTAATTGCATCTCTTAATGACCTGGCGGTGCGTGAAGCAAATTAGGGTTCGGCTCCGGGCTGCTTCAAACCTCCGTCCGCCTGGAGCCGGGCGGGCACGCGGCCACGGGAACCTCTGCAAACCTGGGAGCCCCGGCTCCAACGTGACTCGCCGTGCTCCCGTTGCTCGGGTGCGGAAGCCGGTCAGCGACTCACAGAACGGCCAGGTTTGGAAGGGACCTCAAGGATCGTGAATCTCCAACCCCCTGCCACACGCAGGGCCACCATCCTCCCCATTTAATACCAGACCAGGCTGCCCATCCAACCTGGCCTTGAACACCTCCAGGGATGGACGGGGCATCACAGCCTCTCTGGGCAGCTGTTCCAGCACCTCACTGCTCTCTCTGTAAAGAATTGAATTCAATCCAGTCCCTTATCACAGAACCACAGCTGGACGCTCAGTTCCCTTCCCCAGTGCTGCTCCCCACCTCTCACCCCCGCTCTGTGCATACAGCCAGGGCTGCCCCCAGCAGCACAGCCAGCCTCCAGCACTCGCTCATCCAATTTCATGCAGTTGCTCATTGCCCGTGGAATTCCAGCATCGTGAAACATCGCGCCCGGCTTGTGACATCCAGCTCTGCTGCTGCCGCGGGGCTCAGAGGACGCTGCTTGCCCAGCCCTCTGCCTCCAGGAGACACATGAAGGTCCAACTGTGCACAGACACAAAGCACCTTCACGTACCGGATGGTGGGAAGGCACAGCAACGTGTTCACATCACCCGATTTTAGATGGCTAAGCTGAGGCATTTAAATGGAGCTGACCAGCACGTGTTTGAGCGACGGAGAAAGACGACTGCAGAGGAGGATTCCACTTATTGCAGCACCTGAGATAAGTTCCTATTTCTGCCATTGGTTTAAGGAGAATCAAATGTTCAGCCAACGCAGCGGAGGTATCAATATTTCAGTGAATGGTGCTCTTGGAAACAGATGCCTTAGCAGCACTGAATGCTGCGCAGAAGTGAAATGTCATCCACTGCTCTGCCCTATCACACCTGGCCACGTTATCACAGAAAACAACTGCATTTTTCAGTTGCTGTAAGCCCACTGTAACTCCATGCTGACTGCTCCCCTGCCCTTTCTTCACCTGCAAACAATAGCTTCTAATGGGGATGCACTGCAATGATTTTTCTTGGGGACTGAAGTGGAGCTGGTTGGCTCAGGTCACCCTTTGAGCCCTTTTTGGCTGATTGTGCAAACGTGGCTGTCCTGCAGGCCTGAAGGTCCTCCTGTAGTCACCACAGCTTCTCAAAGACTGCAGCAAGAGCTCCGTGAGGACATCAGCTGGCTCCCCTAGGTGCAGCCTCCCACACCCATGGACTTGCACAGTTGAGATCCAGCGAGCAAATGCCATCCAAACCTCACTGTGTATCAATGCAGGCACTGGGAGGGCTCCAAATCTGCGGCATCTCCTCCTCAGGTGAGCCATCACACTAGGCACTGACTGTGAGGGATGGGTATCCCGTGGGATGGTGGTGGGGCTGAGCTGGAGCCCACCCTGCTCGCCGAGCACCGAGGATGGCACAGAGAGCAGTGCAGAGGACAGGAGGATGTGGAGACTTCTTGGCTGAGTTCCTGGAGCCAGTGCTGGAGCCAGCAGCTCCTGCTTGAGGGGCATCAGGTAAAGGGGAGGAAGGGCTGTGGCGGCCAACCAACGGAGCATCTGCCAGCCTTTGTCTCCCAAACCAGCAAGCTGTTAATGAGTATTTCCCTCCAACCTTACCTTCCAACTTACCCTAACTCCAGACTACCACATGGCCTTTTTCCACGCTGTCCTGGCACCTCAACCACAGCATAAGGAACAAGAAGGTCCTGATTGAGCTCTGAAGGAAAGCCACGGCTCAGAGCGCGCGATGCAATACCTATTTATGAGGAGATCCTCCATGTGTCCTTAAGCTGCTGTAGCAAAGCTTTGTGCAACAAAGGCGCAAAGAATACGCAACTCTTGACTAAAAATCTATTTGTGTGTGGGTGTGCAGTGATGCAGTAGATGTACTCGTGTGCACACATGCATATGGGGTCCTATGTGCAACGAAGAGGATATTGAAGATAATGGTCTTGTACAAACCCCAAACAGTTTTTATCTCAATGTCAAGATAAAGCCTCTCGTGCTAAATGGGGGTGATGTAAATAAGACTCAGAAGGACTTTTCAGAGAGGTGCAGATAAAGCCCCAGGGAAGAATCACACTTTTGTACAGAGGAATATTCATTGCACGGAAGCAACGTGCTTTTAGCACTGCGATGTCCTGCCGTGGGCTCCTGGTCCTGCTCACTGTGTGGCACACGCTGCCTTCTTCCGTGGGACAGTCATGGTGATGATCAATTCTCCTGCAGTAATAATTAGTTCTCCTGCTGTAACCATCCCATGACACGCTCTCTGTCGTGTTTTGTCTTTTTTGGTGGGGTTGGGACAGGTGAGCCCCTCTCTGTTCTGGGGAGAGGTATCTGTTCCCTTCCTATGGCAACCCCAGTACCAGGTCTACATGTGCTGGTTGACACAGGACAGCAGTCCTTGAGACTTGGGACCAAGTCTGTGTCCTAGAACAGCCACCAAAGCCTCACCTCCATGGGACATGGGTGATCAGGTGGAGAACTGTCGGGTCCCCTAGGGGTGCTGGAGCTGTGATGCCCGTGGAACTCAGAAGGTACTGTGAATGCCTTGCACTTCTGGGGGATCTTTCTCTACAGGTGGGGAGTGCCAGTGTTTCCCTGGGGGTATCAGGCATCCCTAGTGGTGTGAGAATGTCCCCAGTCTCCATTTATGTGCTGGGGTACCGGGGAGCTCCCAGGGATGTGGGGTATCCCTAGAAGTCACTCACCGTGGAGGCGGTGGGCTTGGATTTATCCTTGGAGCAAGACATGTGTATGCGGGGGACAAGGGATGCCTCGCTGCCCACAGAGCCATCGGGGCTGGCCAGGCTGAGCAGCAGCAAGTTGGTGCAGGCGAAGGATCGCTTCAGGCTGTAGCCGCTTTGGGAAGAGCTGATCCTGGGCAACTCTGTGCCAGGGGAGCTGACACATCGTGGGGCAGTGACCCCCAGTCATGGCAAGGAAGCACAGCACCTCGCCCAACTGTGAGACCCTTCCAACCCCTCCGTCAACCCCGATGTCTCCTACCACCACCAACAACCCTCCATCACCCCCATTACCTCCCTACTCTCTACTTTTCCCTGTCCCCTCAAGCCCTCACACAGACCCTCTAGCTTCCACAGTGTCCCCGTTGCCCAGAGCCTCCCGATGATCTGCAGGGATCCTGCTGCTCCCCCCCCCCCGCCCCCAGTGCTCCCCATAGCCCACGACCACCACCCTTCAGCCCCCCACTCCTTGTACCCACTCTGAGCTGCCTTATACCTAGGGGTGGAGGTGGCTGCATATTTGGTGGAGACTTGGGGGACCAGCAAAGAATGGGAGGCAGGGGGATGTGCCTGGCTGCCTGTCAAGGGGTCCATGGCCTCCTGGGTCTCCTTTGACTGCAGGACAGTTTTCATCCACGTGTTGGCCACAGCTCTGCAGGCCCAACGTCACAAATGTCAACAGAGACTGCTGCTATCACACAGTTCCGTGAGGTCACCATGCTCCTGTTCCAGCCCTTCGCATTCCGTGCCTCCCGGCACACTGAGAATTCCTCTTTTAGTCATTTCTATCACCAAAGTAGCCACCAAGACATCTGCAGATTTAGCACTAGATTAAAGACTGGTACTTCTCAGTAGAAAATGCCACAGGTAATAGGGGACAGAGAAGGCAGGAGGACTCCGAGTCAGGAAAGGCTGAAGACAGAATGAAGTGTTGAAGGTGAAGGAGTAAAGAATTTTGGCTTAGCTCTTCAGAACCTCATTTTCCTACTTCTCTTCAAACAAACCAACCAACCTTTTGGGATGACTCAGGAACCTCTGTTCTCCTTCCCAGCTGGATTCTGTGTCTAAACTCACATCACACCGATTCACACGGGATGGGGAGGATGGCACCACTATGCAATGGTGCTGTCTCTGCTCCCCTCTGTTGGCTGGGACATGGGATGACACAGGTGGAAGCTTAATTTTCACTGTAAATACCAGAAGTCAGCAGAAGAGAGCTTGCTGGGCCGTCTGGTAGAGGACAGCTGTTGTGTGCAGGAGCTTGCCATGACAGCCCTCCTCTGAGCAGACTGTTGCCCAATTCCCAGCAATCTGCACTGTCTCTACCATTACTGTAAAGCCACACTGCTCGACAGTCAGATAAAAAAAGGGATGGGGAGGGGGGGAAAAAAAATCATGAGGTCTTAGCACTAAATCTCAATGAAAGCAAGGGAAACTCCCATGTAAGTATCGACTGGGAGAGTTTGGACCAAGGAGAAAGTAAATGACAGAAAAGATGAGGTGATGCAGAACAAAGACTCTTTTATAGAAGAGAGAACACAGGTGGCTGCAGCTCTTGCCTTCTTTGCTGAAGGACATCAGCTCTCAGCTGTCAGTGGTGCTCAGGTTCGTCTGCCAGAGGTGGAACAATTTCTCCCGTCTCTAAAATTCTGTCCCCCTGGTGGGATGAGAGAACATGGTGAGGTTTTCTCCTGCACACAATTGACTCCTTTACGCAGCACACTCTGTAAATCTGCGCTGTCCCACTTCTAAACAAGAACTCAATTTATTCTGAACGGTGTAATTTCCTCAACACTTCTCAAGACGCTGCCATAAAACCACAGCCAGATTTTGTGAAATCTGCACTCTTCACCCTTTTGACGCCACAGAAAAGCAGCCGAGCACTTAAAGTGAATATTGCTTTAAAAACGTACACTGGATTTGTAGCTCTGCAAAACCACCTCCGACACAGCACCACTGCTGCTCATCTCTACGCAGTCTCTAACCCAAAATCCAGCTGAATGTGGAGAGCTCCACAACCTCAGCAAAATCAACCCAATGCCTGAGCTCGGCTCGCTCAAGCTGCAGGCACTGCCTTGGCCTGCTGAGCTGACCTAGCTCCAGTGATCAGGCTGAAGTCAGCATCTCACAGCCTGACCTTCAGTACGTTGCTATGAGGTTGTTAGGGGTGTAACTTTTATTTGAGAATATTTGCTCGCCAACTCGCTACGCCATCAGCTAGCAACTGGAAAGCAGTACAGACCAAACAGTCTGACAGATGCCGTCCACTGTCCCAAGTGAGAACCAAACAAGAAAGCTTCAGTGAGCCCCCCGTGGTCTCTGCGTGCCCCTCAAGCAACAGAACCCACTACAGGCACTATCAGAGCCCTGGGAGGGGATGATGGTGTTTGCTGCTCAGAGGGGGCTGGGCTGTCAGCCCAAATACTTACAAGTCTGCAGTGACAAGGAAGGTGATAAAGAAATCAGCACTGTCTACTCTAAGGGCTCAACAAACACTGTACCCACTGTGCTGTGCTGCTCCAGGATGAGCTGCCTTGTGTTGTGCCTTGTTGTGCCTCCTTCCAGAAATCCTCCCTGCACAGCTGCTGCACCAACCCCCACTTCTGAAGCCATCCTTCCCCTGCTACTGTTTAACAAAGCTAGAAGATGGTATGAATGGACTTACTGGGAATATTGCTGGATTGGACACAGAGATACCATACGGCTTTTTCTGAAAGCACAGAGGAGGAGAAAAAAAAAAAAGGAACATCACCCAGATGGAGGATAAAGAATTCCCAAAGCAGAGAGCGCAACCCTTCTAAAACATGCACCATTAAATGTAAAGCTCACTACTCGGGGTCCTTCTTACTCGTTAAAAAAATACCAGCCAGAAAAGCCATAGGAACGGGAGCTTTATCCCAGCATTAGGTCAGTGCATGCTTCCCTCCCACACCAACAGCTGCAGCCCAGCTGTCCCAGCATCTCCCAGGATCAGTGACAATAACAGAATTACAGCACGGTTGGGTCAGAAGCCCATTTGGTTCCGTGCTGTGGGCAGGCTGCCCTCCCCCAGCTCAGCCCAGGGCCCATCCACAGCCATTGGCACCTCCAGGGATGGGCACCCCCAGCTTTAGCCAGCAGTGCCAGCACCTCACTGCCCTGTGGGTAAAGAATTTCCCCCTGACAGCCGACCTAAATTCCCCCTCTTATAATTTAAAGCCATTCCCTCTCGTCCCATCATTATCTGCCCGTGCAAAAACCCCCTCCCGCTCCTGCTCAAAAGCCCCCTTGAGGCACTGCCGAGGTCTCCCCAGCCCCGCGGTCCACACACCGAGACGTGGTACTTCACGTAGTAGTGGAGGAGCCAGGCAGGGATCAGCACCCGCACCAAGACGAAGCCGCTGGTCTGGTAGGCGTTGAACACCTGCGGGACAGCAGAACGGGGCTCAGGGCCGGGGCTCGGGGCCGGGGCTCGGGGCCGGACGCCCAGCCCCGCTCACCTTCTGCCGCCAGAGGCCGCCGGGCTGCAGGAAGCGCTCCCAGAAGGCGGCTATGGGCCCCAGCCGCCGCTCCGGCAGCACGGGTTCCCGCTCGCTCAGCTCCTGGTCTCGCAGCCAGCGGCGCCGCAGGGCGCGGAGCTGCTGCAACCGCAGCTTCTCGTCCTCGGTGTAACCGCCCATGGCGCTGCTGGACCCCACCCCAACCCGGCCTCCGCCCCGGCGCGGAGCTGCGCAGCGGGCACCGTGTCCTTAGCGACGGCGCGCGACACTGACGTCATCGCGCCGCGCCGGAAGTGGAGCTCCGCGTGGTTGGGGCCGCAGCCGCAGGCGCGGGGAGTGTCAGGGCCGTGGGTTCGAGTCCCCGTTCCGGGTGGCGGTGCTGCTCCTTCTCGCCGCTCCCCTTTGCCGGCAGCGGAGCCGGGCCACGGCGACCTCGGGCGGATGGCGGGGCCGGAGCTTGGGCTGCTCTTCCAGCGGCGCTTCCTGGCGGTGCGGCGGCTCCGCGGCATGCCCTGGGCGGTGAGCTGGGCCGGGTCGCGGGCTGCGGGGCTCGGCCGCTCCGCTTCAGCTCCGCTCTCGTTGTGCTTTAGGAACTGGAGCAGCAGCTGACGGCCGCCCCGCAGCGCTCCCAGTCCTCCCTGCTCTTAGACATCCTGCACCAGGTACGGCACAAAGGACCGCGCACACCAAGGAAAATACAGCCGGGTGCCTTCGAGTACAGCAAGGAGCCATCGGCATTTCACAGACCCACCGCGGCTCAATGGCAGCTCTCTCGTTTCAGACCGTTCTCCACCCGCTCTGTGTGCGGTTTCCCCCGCCCGCCTCCTACAGACGCCGTTTCCTCACCGAGCTCATTAAGAAGGTAGCGCTGCTCTCGGGACTGCGCGCAGCTCCGTGCTTCATCTCGTTAATTGGGTATTTAGCTGTGTTTTGTGCTTTGGGCCACGGTTTGAAACTCTGTTCTCTTTTCACAGCACGAATCCACGGCGGCCGACCCCCTGGATGAGCTGTATGATGCGTTGGCACCTATCTTAAATGAGGAAGAATCCACTCGCTGCTACAAAAGCTACTTACTGGTAAACACCAACGATACTGCTTCATTACAAATCACTTTTAATCATCTAAAGTAAGCACCTGTTCAGTGCAGGGGAGTTGGGCCAGGTGACCTCTGAAGGTCTCCTGTGCTGGAGGAATGCCGGGCCTGGATACAGAGTGGGAGGAGCAGTGGTGGAGGGCAGCCCTGCAGAGAAGGAGCTGGGGGTCCTGATGGCTGAAAAGCCGAACGTGAGGCAGCAGTGTGTGATGACAGCTGGGAAAGCAAACGGGATCGTGGGCTGCATCAGCAGAGGGGTGGGCAGCAGGGACAGGGAGGTGACCGTCCCTCTCTGCTCTGCTCTTGTGAGGCCCCATCTGCAGCACTGCGTCCAGGGCTGGAGCCCCCAGGCCAAGCAAGACAGGGAGCTGTTGGAGAGGGTGCAGGGGAGCCACAGAGATGATCAGGGGCTGCAGCACCTCCACTGCAAAGACAGGCTGAGGGAGCTGGGCTTGTTCAGCCTGGAGCAAAGAAGGCTGGGGGTGACCTCAGTGCAGCCTGCAGTACCTAAAGGGAGCCTGCAGACAGGAGGGGAGTCAACTCCTGAAAAGGGTGGATAACAGCAGGACAAGGGGAAATGGTTTGAAGTTGATGAAGGGCAGATTGAGGTTGGATGTCAGGGGAAGTTCTTTGCTATGAGAGTGGTGAGGTGCTGGAACAGCTGCCCAGAGAGGCTGTGATGCCCCGTCCATCCCTGGAGGTGTTCAAGGCCAGGTTGGATGGGGCCCTGGGCAGCCTGGGCTGGTGTGAAATGTGGAGGTTGGTGGCCCTGCGTGTGGTGGTGGGTTGGAGATTCGTGATCCTTGAGGTCCCTTCCAACCCAGGCCATTCTGTGATTGAGTGTGATTCTATGAGTCAAAGTGTTCAACACCTCCAAAAACCCAGAGTGCTTCCAGCCCTCTTTTCCAGGCTGCAGTACTGCTGTGAGCTGCCGCACGGTGCCTTTGCTGACATCTCTCTCCCCCACATGTGACCTCCAGCCCTCAGGAGAAGCCGTGACCCTTTCTGAGAGTGTGGCCATTATCTCGCAGGGAACCACAGGGCTCATCACATGGGATGCTGCTCTGCATCTCGCTGAGTGGGCAATGGAGAACCCCAAGGTTTTCACTAACAGGTAACAACAGCATCATGGACAGAACTGGGATTTGGTGCCAGATAACAACTGCTTTCCTCCTGTCCTGCAACAGTTCAAGAGATGACTTTGTATTACTTTAAAACAGGCTTTAAGATGAAAACCATTATAGCACCTATTTAATCTGCTCTGTGCTGTAGGCTGTTGAATTTCAGCTTGCATGCTGTCTAACCAGTAACTTACAACAGAATCCCAGCACGGTTGGGCCGGAAGGAGCCTTACAGCCCTCCATCCTCAGCCCATGGTGTGGGCTGTCAGCCACAGCTCAGGCTGCCCAGGGCCCCATGGACAGCTCCAGGTGATCCAGGGATGTGGCATATACAGCAACCTGTGCCAGAGCCTCACTACTGCAATGTTAAATAAGTTCTTTTTCTGATATCCAGTCTAAATGTCCCCTCTTTTAGTTTGAAACCATTTCCCTCCGTCCTATCACAACAGATCCTGCTAAAGAATCTGTCCCTTTCTTTCTTATAGCCCTCCTGTAGATACTGAAATTTGCTTTGTATTTAAGCACCAGAAAGGAATGGGCACTTCTGGGCACAGCTTCAGCTATATTAATTTCAAGTTAATTGAAATTAATTAGAAAGAAAGAACTTCCTTTCTAAAGAAAAGAAGAAAAGAACTGTGCTTTAGAAACATCTGCTTCTCTGCCCTAAGAAAAGAAGTGGACACCCAGTTCAGATACAGAAAACTGCTCCAGAAGTCCAGAAATAGGTGGAACGATTCTCACCCCCGTGATGGAATTAATAATTCCAGTGATTAATTCTTATAACTGTATCTTGTTGCCAACTTCACCAGTTACTTGAAACACGCGTTAGACTGTAGAGGATTTGCTCAAAAATTGAGATAATCTGTAGCTGAATTTACCTTTAGATACACTTGGAATATTCTGATTACACAACTAAATGACAGAGTCCTCATCAATACTTATTTTACACCATTAACCTTTAGGACAGTCTTGGAATTAGGAAGTGGAGTCGGCTTCACTGGACTTGTGATCTGCAAAACCTGCAATCCCAAGACGTACGTGTTCAGCGACTGCCACCACAGCGTCCTCAAACAGCTGACAGAAAACATCCGTTTGAATGGCTTTACCCTGGAGCCTGAAACTACGAATGCAGCCCAAGGGCAGGAGGCAGAAGGGCAGGAACATCAGCAGCCCAAACTCCTTGTTGCAGAGCTCGACTGGGGTTCAGTAACAGAACAGCAACTGCTGGCTCTGCACGCAGATGTCGTCATTGCAGCAGGTACCTCTCCCTTCTGCTTATGGCTGGCTTTGCAGCATCATGCAGGAAAAAGCGGGTAACAGAAATGAACACAAAGATATTTGTGTTGGTGTGGCTTGTAGAAGAGAAGGCTCCGGGGAAACCTCGTTGTGGCCTTCCAGTACTTGAAGGGAGCATAAAAACAGGAGGGGGAACGGCTGTTTGTGAGGGTGGATGGTGACAGGACAAGGGGGAATGGTTTGAAACTGAGACAGGGCAGGTTTAGGTTGGATATGAGGAAGAAGTTTTTCCCCCAGAGGTGGTGAGGCACTGGCACAGGTTGCCCAAGGAGGCTGTGGATGCCCCAGCCCTGCAGGCATTCAAGGCCAGGCTGGATGTGGCTCTGGGCAGCCTGGGCTGCTGGTTGGCGACCTGCACACAGCAGGGGGTTGGAGCTGGGTGAGCATTGTGCTCCTTTGCAACCCAGGGCATTCTGTGATTGTGTGATGATTTGTGTACAGGGCTCAGACAGCCTCAGTTACAGGACCTGGAGAAATGCCTCCCAGCTCCTTGCACCATGTTGTTTTGTTTCACCTATTCAGCAGCTGTTTACATACCACTAAAGAGCAAATTATTTTTTCTTTCTGTATTTTTATCAGTCCAGAAACAGTTGATAAATCTGCCAGTTTTAAGACCCTCATGATTTTAAATAGGAACCTCAGCATTCTCATGAGGGATAACATTGAAAGCAGCTGTTTTCTTGAATTTGCTCATCATAGAAAACTGTGCATCTCCTAAAATCTCTTCCTGGAAGTTTCTGATCTCTCAGTTAGAAGTACTTATCCTTCCTCCTTCAGGTGAACATTTGATCTTTTATATTCTGCAGTTTGCTTTCTGCTCAGTTCCTAATAAATACTGAGTATTTCCCTTTCTTCCCCATGCAGATGTGGTGTATGATCCAGAGGTAACCTTAGCCCTTATTGGCGTGCTACAGAAGTTCTCCACTTCAAGAGCAGATAGAAAACCTGAGATCTATGTTGCTTTGACTGTCCGTAACGCAGACACTTACCACGTGTTCCAGGCTGAACTCGGTAGGTGCCTTTTTCATTCACTGTACCAATAGATTTGGCCTCTCCCAATTACTTAATCTGCAGTGGAGATGAATGGGAACGTTTCCTTTTTGCTATGGGTGTTGTCCAGTAATGGGATCCTTGGATTCAGGGGAGTTCTGCCTGAGAGCAGTGACCCTCCTGCATGGGTTTGCTCAGGAAATTCAGACATCTCAGCCTTTTGCTGCATCCTGTCACCACTCTCAGTTGTTACAGCATCAATTTGAGACACGTCACAAGTTTGGTGCTAATAGGAAAGATCATAAGGGTTAAGCCTAGAACAGGAAAAAACCTACGCTGTAACTGTGAAAAGGTTTAGATGTGGCCTGCAACTTGTAGCTGTTCTTTGAGGGTTAAGAAGAGATATAAGTAAAGGCAAGGGATGCAGGACTTCAAAGGCCTGTCTTCTGCAGCCTTCCAGCAGTACAGCTGGACCACAGCAGTGCTCTGATTAACGAAGTAACACTGCTGCATTCCTTGCAGCATGCACAGATCTCTTTGTACAGAACTGGACCTGCAACTTTTACTCTCTATTTCATTAAGCAGAAAGATGATTCCAACGTTTCTCTTTGCAGATAAAGCTGGGATCAGATGGCAGATTATTCCAGCCCACAGCAGTAATATTTTTCTCCATGACACCCAGCCCAACGTGACTGTCCTGCAACTATTGGTATAGATTTGGTAAATACAGCACAGGACTTCAGAGCAGCAGGAGCTATCTTATCCTTGCTCCAAGACTGTCTTACATTCTGGAAGCCTCTGAGAGGCATGCACCAAGAACCCCCTTCTGCACGTACCTCATATGCACCAGCTGCTGTCAAGATGAGCGATGTTTCTTCCTGCAGTTGCCAGCATGCGTGCGAGCGAGCAGCTGCGCCTATAAGCATCTGTGCAGCACAAGCTGTACAGAAAAGCACCCTAATTGTGATGCACTTTGATTCTGTAGAGCTGAATTCAATTATTCAAATGCAGTTTTGATTTGTCAACGACACAGACTCACCCCGTGCTCCTGCAGGTGTGCGTCTCATACTGACAAAGGAGCAGAGCAGTGTTTTATAATAAACGTTTTTAATACTAAGACCAGCTGTAATTGATGTCAGCTTTTTTTGTAGGTCTGCATATTTGCAAAATGGCAACGTGTGCCACCCCAGAACAACATGAGTAATGCCTGCAGGCTGTGCAGTGTCACAGGATCACTTGATGCTGCAGGAACACCTCTGCTCTGCAGTGCTGACAACAATCACAGCTCGATTTGCATTCCTCTCACCATTTCCCTGTCCCTTTTGCAAGATGAAGAATTTAGCTTACCTGCTTTGAAAGTTCACATAATCCACTGCCAGTTTGCCACTGGGCAGTGTTAATCCTGAAGCAGAACTGAACAGGTGATTTTCTCCTCCATTAACCTGCGTTTCTAGACGTTGTTTTAGAAGCTACTTTAAGGAAATGAAGAAATACATTCAGTTCCTCCTTCTGCAGTAATTGAGAGAAGACAAATGACAGGTAATTGAAGAAACATTTGAGCTGAAGAAGCCCACGACTGCTGGAATTAAGCTGGACATACAGAAGTAACCTGACCAGACTTTATTTTTATTTTAGCTGCTTCTCCCTGAGAAGGAAGAATTGGAGTTAATGCACACCAGAAGCCCTCATGAAGCCCCGCTGCACTAGATGCAGCAGCTTCTTTTATCTTCCCTGCTACAAAAGCCCTCGTGTCACTAAGTTCTGTAAGGCTAGATGGCTCATATTGGATCTAACCAAACTTATTACAGGGAGACAAACCTCAAGCTTTCACCAGCATCACTCTGTACGACAGAGAAATGCTTAGTTTACCTCCATGTGCATCACTGGCTAAAGGGGACTGCTGTGACAGGGACAGGAATTTGCTGGAAAACAGCAGAGCAAAAAAAACAATCACAGATAAATCTCTATGGATCATTTGAGCTGGTCAAGCTGCCAAACCCCTACAGGAAGCAACTTTTGGTCATCTTCCCCCAGTGGAACTAAATCACTCCTTGCAAATCTGTACCACGGTGGAAGAGAAAGGTCACATTTGCAAATGACTGCCTGGCTTGGCAAAAGCAGGTATGACATGATATTAAACTGTAAGCTGGTTTAAAAACACTGCTGCAGAATCCATTGCAACAACACAGCACTGCTGAACCAGGGGCTCTGAAGAGAGCCAAGCAGGCAGCAGCTCTATGCTAAAACCAAGCACGTTTATTCCTTAAACAGCTGCCTTCTGTTTTGAAAAGATGGTTTTGAGAAAGCATCCTGTAAGCACTGGGTCTGCATGAGAATGTGAACAAGGAGGGGAAAAAAAACCATGAAGGCTACACCAGGGGGACTGCTCCGAAAGTGCACTGTCATCACATCCCTCATACTTCAATCTCTTTTCCTTTTCTGTTCTATTGAAATAACACATAAGATGCATTCCTTTCTCGAGGGAAAGGGGCACCTTTACTTCAGTATGTGGGCACAGCAGTCACTGAAAGGTGTATTTTCCTCTCGGTGTTGAATAAAGCTGTGTTGAATAAAGCTGTCCCATAGCAGCAGCTGGGATGCTGTACCTTGCATACACTATTAAAAAAAAAAAAGAGGAAAAAACCCTCTGAAATTAAGTAGTTCTGTCTCAATGTAAAAAAATACAAGCAGATATTCTGTACATGGCTGGGGAAGACTAGCCAGGAATGTTAACCATAGGAAAAAAGAGAAAAATGCTGTACCATCATTCCAAACAAAAACTCACATTAAATAGAAGTTTCCCACTTGCAGAATAAAATCACCAGGAATGTGTTTCTTGTACAGGAGGTAAAACTGGTGCAGTTTATACATGTATTCAAACACCTTCAGCCACAAGAAGCCTCCAGGCAGCCCCATTAAACAGAATTGACACTTGAGTTCCTCAAGTCACTACGCTTCCCATGCTCTAGAGATCCATCCCCAGTCACACAGGCAGGCAGATGGCAAGGATCAGCCTCTTCAGCACAGGACCCTCACCTTCCCTAAAGGCTTACACACAACAAGGAACCTCAGCTGCACCTTCTGCACTGTTATTACCCACACAAGAAGCTCCAGTGGTCAGGGAAGAGCTGTGTCTGATCAGCTAAAAATTACAGTTGGAAACAAGACCAAGTGTTTATTCAGCACTTAAGGCAGTCCTGGGGGTGCATATGTGTGGTAGCTTTTTTGACACAGCATCCCCCCAAAAAAGTCATTCAGTCTGGGTAAGTAAAGGAAGAACAGTCTGGTCCCAACTCTCATCCCAGCTCAGTTGCTTGGATGCACGAAGGTTTTTCCTGAACTCATGGAGTTTGCCTTCCAGCGAGGGAAATTCCAAGAAAAGCATCTGTAAGTTAAAAAAATAACAGAAAAATACCATTGCATTCCATTGTGGATTGATTCTAGCTTTCCCCAGTGCTAACCCTTGACATCAGTGTTGCAGTAAGAAGGAGATCTTTGGTCTTATCCTCCACACGGTTCAATATTGAAATATTTAGTATGTTCTTGACAGCTTCAGATTTTTACTCAAATAGAAATGTGGCCAATAAGACCCAGCAGGCAAAGCAGTGCCCTCTGAGAATGCAAAATACACAGATGGTCACAAAGAATGACGTGGCTCACGCAGAAACGCTTCTGTGGTCAGAGCTAGTAGGAAAGAATCATCTCTCATGTCTTTACCTTCAGCTGTTCTGCAAGCTCATCTGAATCCCTGAATATCAGCCCGTTTTCATTGTGTTTCACAAGTTCAGGTAAACTGTGAACAAAAGTCAGAGAAAGAAAACAGAAGAAAAAGAAGTGAGTGGGACATACATTGCAGAAGTTGCACTGTGCATCTTTGCTACGAAGAGCACAGGAGGGGGCTGAACTCCTGACAAAATGGAACCAGAGGCAGTTACTGGAGATTACATTAAACTTGTCTGCAGTACTGTACTGCAGCACAGTGCAAAAGGGCCCTCAGTCACTGTGCCACCCATCTGCACATGTCAAAATGAGGGCAATAATCAACTTTAATCCATAAGGAAAATCTGCCCATGCTCAGTACCCGAGATACTTGCAATTAATACCTATTTATCTGTCAGAACTGCACTTTCCCCCCAAAGGACTGTGCACTACTGCATATATTCCCCTCTTCACACAACACACACCTGTCTACACAGAATGAAGCTTTGACTGTCTTTTAAATGAAGTACACAGCAACACAGGATGATGGTTATTCATTTCCAAGGCAAGTGGTTGCATTAAATGCTCCACAGTTTGTAGAAACTGACGTTAATTTTTAGCTGCCCTTAAATAAAATGATTTTGACATTTAAAGTTTGTCCTTTTGAATCATAACCAGAGGTTGTTAAAGCACAATACTGGAATCTCACTGACACATGCAGAAGCTGCTGAACTCTTTGTAAAAATAGTGCTTATATGATCCTTTAAATCCTGGTAGCAGAATAAGCAAACTCTTACCATTCAAAATATATTGCACACACAGGTAAGCAACAGCCAAACATGTCTACCACCTTCATAGGCAAATCCAAACCACTAGATGATTTATGGAGACACACACCCAAGTCTGCTGACCCTAAAAAGCAAACAAAGCAGACAAGGCCTTAAATTCTCTGAAGCAGCTCTTCTGCTCTTACTGCTTACTCATATGTACATGGGGTTGTTTTTTTTTTGAGGTGATGTGAGCTGAATATGAGCAAGAGATATTGATCTGAAACCCGAGATCAATTTGGATATGTACATGTATACAGGGTGCTGCATTGGGTTGGGGCAACCCCAGGTACTGATACAGACTGGGGGAAGATCTCCTTGAGAGCAGCCCTGAGGAGGAGAACTTGGGGGTCCTGGTGGATGAGGAGCTGGACATGAGGCAGCAGTGAGCGCCTGCAGCCCAGAAGGACAGCTGTGTTCTGGGCTGCATGAAAAAGGGGGGGCAGCAGGGACAGGGAGGTGACCGTCCCTCTCTGCTCTGCGCTTGTGAGGCCCCATCTGCAGCACCTCGTCCAGGGCTGGAGCCCCCAGGACAAGAAAGGCAGAGAGCTGTTGGAGAGGGTGCAGGGGAGCCACAGAGATGATCAGGGGCTGCAGCACCTCCACTGCAAAGACAGGCTGAGGGAGCTGGGCTTTGAGTGGGTCCAGAGGAGGGCACTGAGATGGTCACAGGGCTGGAGCAGCTCTCCTGTGAGAAAAGGTTGAGGGAACTGGGCTTGTTTAGCTTGGAAAGGGGTAAAGCTCCAGGGAGACTTCATTGTGGCCTTTCAGTACTTGAAGGGAGCATAAAAACAGGAGAGGGAACGGCTGTTTGTGAGGGTGGATGGTGACAGGACAAGGGAGAATGGTTTTAAACTGAGACGGGGGAGGTTTAGGTTGGATATGAGGAGGAAGTTTTTCCCCCAGAGGGTGGTGAGGCACTGGAACAGGCTGCCCAAGGAGGCTGTGGATGCCCCATCCCTGCAGGCATTCAAGGCCAGGCTGGATGTGGCTCTGGGCAGCCTGGGCTGCTGGTTGGTGACCTGCACACAGCAGGGGGTTGGAGCTGCATAACTGTGGTCCTTTTCAGCCCAAACCATTCTACGATTTTATGACTACTGTACTGAGCTTATCACACTGCCTGCAATAGCATGAATGAAGGGAACACCATTCCAAAAACATCATTATTTAGAATTTCAGCTTCTTTTGGGTGCTCAGTCAAAAACTGAGGTGTCTTTTCTGACCTGCTTAAGAGAGTGAACTGGAACATGAACACACACTGTATTCCAGCACAGTTAGAAAAATGGGGGGAAAATAATAACAGGCAGTAATAGCAACACAGGTACTATGACTCTGCTGACTTGTTTTTCCATACTTCATCACATCAAATCTACATCATAATTCACTGTTTACCAAGTAAAACTGGGTAATCCTCAGCTTCCAGCCACGGCGTACAGATCTGGATATGTTTGAAGTGCAGTTTCTTTATCAGCCCATTGTAGTACTCTTTTAGGGGTCCTTTGCCTTTTTAAAGCAAGGAAAAAAAAAAAAAAGCAGTGATTTTTGATGATTGAAAATCAGGTGCAATCAGTGCATGCTGCTGTACAGGTGACAAACTCCCTGAGAGGCATCAAAATATACCAACCATCATCCCCCAAAAGACACCTAAGAGATGAAGTCCTCCTGAAAGCAAGGGGAACTGGCACTAAACGGAAAGAGCCTGCTATCACTACCAGCCAGTGCTGACGTGCATCTTGTTTACAGCCATCAGGATCAGAACAATCTGCTCCTAAAATCACGCTAAGATTTAGTCTGCTGTTAGTGAGGCAGGGAACTAAACTGCATTCATTCCACCTTTTTTTTTTTTTGGCAAAACTTTGTTTAAGTCCTTTTGTCAGCAGGAAGAAAACTTTTCTGCTTGAAACATTCCAAACATCAGCCTTCCTGCTGCTTTTGCTGCAGCACCTCGACGTTGAGGATGCTAAGGTTAAATGCTGAGCGTGGTGCAACCCCCAGCTGTGTGAGACAGGCAGCTGAGAGCCTCCCCTCTTTAAAAACATACCATGGTTACATTGCTGTAAGAATCCAACTGTAAACTACCATTCTGACTTCCAGTCACATAAAGACAACACAGCCTGCTCTCCCTTGGACATCAGAGCAAAGAGTACAAAAGTGAACTCCTCTATGAGCAGAAAGCAAAAAGAAAGAACTATGACACGAAGGAAGCATTACCTGTTATCACACACACTAAAGCTGGAAGCTTGACTCCCTCATTGACATACTGCTCATAATCTGGGGAAGACAAAGATCTGTTTAAAGCTGACAAGTAAATGGGTGGCTGATCATGAAGGGTCACCACGTGCAAATAATTCAGCTTCCTACTTCAAGTAATTTCTTCATAAACGTTTGTCTACCAAACAGTTGTGAGTTTTCACACATTAAATCCACAAACCTCTATAGAAATGCATTACAGTATGTTTAGAAAGCATTAACCATGAAACATTTCTGACTAGGCCATATTGGCCATTTCAGTACACGAATTTAGAAACCAGAGCTGTAGTGCTTCCTATTATCAGCAGCCCGTGGAAAGTATGCACACAGCTCAGAAAACAAACTGCAATTTACAAGGGAGAGGTATAATTCCCCCACAGCACCACCCTGAGTTGAGTTCAGATGCCTCATTTCTCATGTCAGCTCCCACTCTTAAACCACTGCCAACCCATCAGACACAGCTGCACTTTCACTTGCATACAGAGGCAGTATAATTTAGAAAAAGCCCTCACCAGCTATCCAGCAAAAAAGCACCTTTGTGCAGATGAGAGGCACTCCTCAGTACTGACCTTCCAATGCCTTCAGAAGGACTGAAAAGTCTTCATCCTCTGAAAGAAAGGGCCTTATTAGCAACATCCTCATTTTCAGCATTCATAATCAATTACACCTCAAAGATTTAAGTACAGAACATGCTTTTCCTGTTAAAAATTTGCTGCAATTATGCTCGTTTTTGAAAGTCTACAACCAGATATTGTTGTAACTTGTGATGGAAATACAGCATGGCAAGTGTCCAGTGTGGGGAAGTACAAACAGACCTGATTTTCTTTTATTAAAAAGTGCCAATATATTAAAAATTAACAGTTTACAAACCTGTCCAGCTGGTGCTGCTGATGAGAAGAGCTGGCCGTCCTCTGCTTTTCATCACATCCCCACTCTTCTCATCCCTTTCTGTAAAGGCAGACCTCTCAGCACTCCAACTGACAGACTCTGCACTGCATAAACAGAACTTTCTGAATACAGGCTACACAAACACAGCCAAACACAGGAGGAAATGCAGTGCCTCAGAGGCACAAATTTCCAAGCACTCGGTTTCAGATTTGCCACACAACTCCTCTGGAAATAGACATTACTGCAGAGATGTCCCTGATGGCAGGAGATTGCTGTTAACCTCTCCTACTGCTACAAGCACATCCCCATATTCTCATGCTGTGCTCTCCTTAAGGCAGCTTTCTCAACTGTCTTTCCAGCTCTGTCTCAAATACAAATTAAAAGGTGACAGCCAACGATGCATTTCTTTAATTAAAGTCAGAACCCACACAGCCAAAGGGTGGCATTGCCAAAAAGGAAGCTGCTGTGTACTGTGGATTCCCCCTTCATTTCAGGCGTTAGTTTGGTATAGCAGCTGCCTGTTAAGCTGTCCATTTCAATGGACATCCTGCACATAACCAAAAGAAAATGCTTAATGCTTAGAGCAAGACCTTGAAAACTCTCCATATTAAATGAATGGAGAGCTCATTATTAAGACAACTCCTAAATTAAGGCTATGAATGTGGCATCCAATCATTGCCAACTTGTCCAGCAGGAGTTAAACAACTACTTTCACACTTCAGATATTGTTACAGCCTCCCTAAGTGCCAACACTTACAGCAACCAACCCCACTTAGTTTACACACCAAGCCACGTGCTATCACAGTTCAGGGATTTCATGCATTCTGGCCTCTCCAATGGCAATTAAATGCACTTGCACAGTACCTGCTCCTGGCCAAAAGCATACAAAGACCAGACCTGTTGATATGCAGGAGCTTATGCCTCCATCTGAAGGTATTTCTGGTGACCAAATGCCATAACCTCGTGCCATTCAGTTAAGGACTGTAACTGCAGACTTTACTTACACATGCTGTGGTTTAAAGGCTTCATAGTCTTTGGCAAGTTTCATGTACAACTGGTGCTGAAGTTCTAATGGTGTTTCCTTAAAATAAGAAGCTGGCCTGTCATACAGTGTTACGGCCCTGCAATGGAATAAATTCACCAGTTAAATGAACATCAGGTCCAACAAAAAATCCCGTATGAAGGATGTCCTTCTTAGGAGTCTACTCAATAGATGAAACACAACCATAAAAACAAGACAAAATTGCCCTAAGAGTTGCTTCTCCAGCATTACTCTGAACCCAGGCTCACCAGGCTTTCACGCTGCTTTGAGCACACACAGAATGTTACAAGGATTAAACTCACTTGATGTTGCAGTTCACCCACAGATCTTCCTTCATGGCATCAGTGACACACAGGTTACAGTCAGACAAACGCCCAAAAAGCTTCTCGTACCTGACAGAAATTAAAACCTGGTAAGGAGCCAAGGCGACCCCAACACACGCAGTTACTGCTCTCCAGCACTGATGCTAACTAAAAGCCAAACAAGACCAAAAGAATCTCAACTGCTCCCAGTACTTTCAGCTTAATTAACAATTACACATCTACTCTTTGTACAGCGATATCAGTTCATGAGAGGGATATGTGTGATTCCTCGTCCTTTAAAGCCCAAGAACACAACCCTCTAAAGCCTCTAAAGCTGTTACCAAGAAGTAGTCATGTTGATTCAGCAAGAAACAAAATGACCTTCAAAGATGGACTGGAGTTGAAAGCAGTGTTAGAGAATAAGGAATTAAAATAGAAAACACTACGCTAGATGGAGTTATGGCAGCAAGATCCAAGCTTGCATCTGCACTCCACTTACTTCACCAAACAGGTTCAACTAACGGGAGCACGTTTAAACCACAGCAAACCTTACAGCTCTTGCAGCATTCACACACCAACCTAAAGACAAAGGTTTGTGATGACTTCATTTTCCTTTTTCTGGTAGCTCACAGGGCAGCACTGTGCTGTACACGCATTGTACTGGGTGCCATCTCCTCAAT
Organism: Tetrao urogallus; assembly: GCF_951394365.1. Classification (NCBI taxonomy): domain Eukaryota; kingdom Metazoa; phylum Chordata; class Aves; order Galliformes; family Phasianidae; genus Tetrao; species Tetrao urogallus. Next base: position 1,661,721 of record NC_136828.1, read on the forward strand.
TTAATTAATAGTTGGGGTGTTTTTTTTGTTACAGTCTATTCTTCTTAGAACAAAACGTGCTTTCTGTACTTTATCCTGCATAGGTACAAGAATACTTCCTAACCCTTAAGCTGAATGTCTTACAGTATATAATAGAAAGTGAAAGAAAGGAATCTGTAGAAGTTGCTCACAAATTACTTTAGAAAACAATCTAATTCCTTCAAGCTACATAGATACTGAAGAAATGCACCTAGACAGAATCTTCAGTGTATTCTGCAGAATTCCAACTACCAACACCTTCCTAAGTCTTTAACAAAGGCATATGAGAGAACACTTTTACTGAAATGACAATTCAACATAGCAAAATCCAGAACTTGTTCATGGAAACAAACCTTTCCTAATGATATTCTCCTCTCTACTTCCCAAGTTCCCAAGTGTTCCAAGTACTGCAAAGGGACATAATCAATAAACAGAAGTAATTACTGTACAAACCATTTTGCAATGAGCACTAGTGGGTGATTCCTTCCATGATTCAGACTCATGATAGTGTATCCATAATTGTGCCAATCAATTATCAGCTTGCTTCTCCAGAAAAGACAGGCAACCCAGGCAACAGCTATACTGGGCAAACCAGGAGGATTCTGTTTAATGAAAAAGAGGAAAATATTCTAAGACTCAGGTCAAGTGACAAACACCTAACTAGAACTGTAACAGAATGGCTTGGAAGACACTTCAGAGATGACTGAGTTTCAGCAGCCCTTCCCCAGGCAGCTCTGCAAACACCCCATCAAGGTGCCCAGAGCCCCATCCAGCCTGCCAGAAATGGAGCATCCACAACTTCTCTGGGCAGTCTGTGCCAAGGCCACACCAGCCCTCCAGTGAACAGCTTTCCCCTAATATCTAATCTACATTGCTCATCTTTCAGATTGAAACCATTCCCCCTTCTCCTATGCTGGCAGATAGCAATAGGGCAAAAGGAACAGCAAACAGAGAGAAAGGGAAAATAAAAGGAGAAGATTACAATCCACTAAAGGATCTTAATGAACACAGAGCTTGCTGAATTTATCAGATACAGAAGGCCAGTGTCCAAGGCTGCTAAAAATGCATTGCAATGCAAATCCAATAACGTTACCCACACACAGACATACCTGGAGGAGAACATAGGAGGGCGGATCCATCCTCAGCATCGTGTACAGTAACTGCACGGTCTGTGCAATGACTTTCACAACGTACTGCAAAAGCTTTGGCCCAACTGCAAAACGGCAGAAAATCCCATGGGAAGACCACGGTTCCATGCACAGCAACACATGTCAGAAAGCAGCAGCTATCAGAAAACTTTATAGTAACGGGCCTTGGTGACAGCACAGTCCTGTGGCCACACAATCACCATCCCTATGAATCACAGAATGGCCTGGGTTGGAAGGGACCTCAAGGATCATGAATCTCCAACCCCCTGCCACATGCAGGGCCACCAGCCTCCCCATTTCATACCAGCCCAGGCTGCCCAGGGCTCCATCCAACCTGGCCTTGAACACCTCCACGGATGGACGGGGCATCCACAGCCTCTCTGGGCAGCTGTTCCAGCACCTCACCACTCTCATAGCAAAGAACTTCCCCTGACATCCAACCTCAATCTGCCCTTCCTCAACTTCAAACCATTTCCCCTTGTCCTGCTGTTATCCACCCTTTCCAAGAGTTGACTCCCCTCCTGTCTGCAGGCTCCCTTTAGGTACTGCAGGCTGCAATGAGGTCACCCCCAGCCTTCTTTGCTCCAGGCTGAACAAGCCCAGCTCCCTCAGCCTGTCTTTGTAGTGGAGGTGCTGCAGCCCCTGATCATCTCTGTGGCTCCCCTGCACCCTCTCCAACAGCTCCCTGTCTTGCTTGGCCTGGGGGCTCCAGCCCTGGACGCAGTGCTGCAGATGGGGCCTCACAAGAGCAGAGCAGAGAGGGACGGTCACCTCCCTGTCCCTGCTGCCCACCCCTCTGCTGATGCAGCCCACGATCCCGTTTGCTTTCCCAGCTGTCATCACACACTGCTGCCTCACGTTCGGCTTTTCAGCCATCAGGACCCCCAGCTCCTTCTCTGCAGGGCTGCCCTCCACCACTGCTCCCCCCACTCCGTATCCATGCCCGGCATTCCTCCAGCCCCACTGCCAAACCCTGCACTCTGCTGCCTCGAACCTCACCGCGTTCACCCGGCTCCACCTGCCCACAGCCCATCCGTGTCCATTCGCACCCCCAGCGACGGGCGCCCGCAGCTCCGGGCAGCAGCGCAGCGCCGCACGCAGCAAGGAGCTCCCGCGCACCCCGCCTCGCACGCACCTCGCGAGCACCGCAGCTCCGACAGGGGCACGACGCGGATCTCCCCGCTGCTCAGCACGTCGCGGTGCGGCCTCGTCTCTGTGGGAGCGGACGGAGGCTGAGAGCCGCGGCTCCCCGGCCTCGCCTCACCGCGCCCCGCCCGCCGCCCGCCTCAGCGCGGATCCCTCGGCGCCCGCCCGCACTCACGGAAGTATCCCAGCAGCGACACGCCGCGTCCGTGCCGGGCCAGCGATAACGCGTGGTACTGCATCCGCGGGCTGCGGCCCAGGTCGCCCAGCACCGCCACGCACACCCGGCCCGCACCGCGCACCGCCCGCCGCCGCCACAGCATCGCCGCCACCGCCGCCGCCGCCACCAGCGCCACCGACGCGGCCAGAGCGCCGCCGCCGGCCGCCATCTTGGGAGCCCGGCCGGGCACAGCGCCCCCTTCCCGCCTGGCCACGACGGCTCCTGGCGTTCATTGGGAGATCGGTGCCCGAGCGCGAGAAGAAGGGCGTTTGGAGGCTGCGTGTGTGAGTGACAAACACTGAGCGATGACGAGAGAAGGAAAACCCAGAGAGCGAGCTCGCGGTGCTCTCAAGGCCCTTCGCACGCTCACACACAGATCTGCCAGCGTCCAAGACTGACCAAAGCGCGATGGAATGCAGCACCATTAACATCACCTGCACACAAAACACATCCAAACAAGGATATCGCAAGGCGGATCCATCTTCAGCACTGCCTACAGAAAGTGTACTGCCTGGGCAACAGCTTTTACACCATCCTGGAATGGTTCTGCACACAGATTTCCTCTCCCCATTCTCCCCAGTCCCTACCTGCCAGCATTCACAGCTCTGGACCCTGCCTGGCCCTGTCAGCGTGCCAACCCAGCACCGCCATCCCACGGAGATGGATCAACACGCTCAATGCATTGACTGCTCAGGACTCGGAGCAGGCAGAAACATGCAGCCCTTCCTCTGCACGGCCCTGCATTTCCAACCTGCACGCCCCCCTGGCCCTTCGTCCCCCAGCTGTGACCGTCTGCTCACCTGAGCACTCCGCACATGCACTCACCCCTGCCAGAATAGTGCTCTAAGAAACGATTTCCCACTACTTTCCCCAAAAACACTGTGCACCACCACTTGCAGCACACTACTTCCAATCGCAGATGTCTTTCGTCTCTCTATGAGCAAGAAGGTCCCCCCTCTGATGGCAGCCATGAGAAAACAGCATTGAAGCTGAGGAGGAAGATCTGGATTTGGTCTGTTGGACTGGCGTGCTGAGTGCATTAGCTGACCTTTAAAGTCCCAAGACATTTCCTGGCACTGAAGCTGGCAGTCAGGCTTTCTGTGAGACCACAGCAGCGAACCTGTGGTTAAACTGGCAAGGGAAGGCATCCTGTCCCACAGAACAGCACCAAGTTACACGTGAGTTATGACGTGGCTCTTCTTGCTGCAGTACTTTCATACATCCGTCCAGGACAATCTGACAGCTCACAGGAATCATTTCCCACTCCCATGCAACACCCCCAATGCAAGAAAGCAGGTTTAGGTGCCTGCACCCTCAGGGATATGCCTCAGTCCCTGAGACAGTTTGACAGCACACAAAAGGCAAGGAAAACAGGAGAGGAAACTGAATCTTTCAGCTGGATAAAGACCACTTCAAACTTGTTATTCCCTCCCACCTCAAAAGTGTCACAGGCTTTAAGCTCCTTTTTCTGCACTGTAGAGCTTTGCCTGCAGCCTGGCTCTGTTTGTATCACTTTCATCAGGTAGCAAAAATAATTTCAAGGCAGGCAGCTGATGCACTGGGACGCAGCAACATTCGTTACGGTGCTTTGCTCCCAGAGCTCACATCATATCCCAGACCAACCGAGGAGAAATTACTCTCTCCTGTGCACAGCCTCTGCAGCCTTCCCACAGCCCTTGAGGACGGCAGGGATACGGCACGGCAGAAAAGGGATTTCCCTTCTGCTGGGGAACAGGTGCCCAAGGAACGTTCACATCCCACGTGCCGCTGTGTAACCGCTCCATGCCCGTGCCCCACGTGCTTCTGAATGGGCAGCACAGCTTTTGGTTCACTCAGCCGCCTGTGGCACAGCACATCAGGCTTTCTGCAGGCATGGGAAATCATCCCATCGCTTTGTGCCTTACAACGAGTCCAAAACCTTCTCTTCTCAGACTCCGACTTCCAATCCTTACACCTACAGAGAAGCAGATTCTGTTTTTCTAATATCCTTCAACTCCACACCCAGATTTTCCCAAAAGAAAAGAATTCCGAGGTAACCACCTACAGCTCAGCGAGCGACTTCAGTGCCTATTTCTGATTGTGGCAATTGTTCAGTTCAGAGGTCCCACTTAATTTGAGGTGCCTGTTTTTATTCAGACAAAGGCTGCAGTTGCAGCTGACTCCCCAAGACTGCAATAGGAGGTGGTGACACAGCCTTGGGCTTCCGTGTTTGTGCTAATCCCACGTTTCCTTTCTCTGCCTTGCAGGGCAGCTCGTGCTGCAAGTGGCCGGGATCGCACTGTGAATGAAGGTCGGCGTGGGAGCAGCTGCTGATGGGAGCAGGAAGTCCAGGCTGATGCACTCTGAGGCATCTCTTGGTGCGGAACCAGAGGTGGCAGTAATGATGTCGGGGCACAGCTGCAGAACGTGAGGAGCTCCCCAGCAGGAAGCCACAAAACCTGCAGAAAGCTGCAGGAGAGCCAGAGCGTGCGCGGGAGCCCAGGAGGAAATGCAGCCCAGGAGTTGGAGCGGCGCCTGGCAGTGGAGTGCTGCGGCCCACGGCCAGAGCTATTCTGCCTTCGCCGGGCCGGCTTCCCAAGCAGGACGTGTCTGTCCTTGTAAAACCAGAGGGCTGGCTCATCCAAATGCTTGCTGATTGTTTGGAAGATCAAATTCTGAAGCTCAAATTCTTCCAGCCACCAAGCTGGAGGCAGCGCAGAGGCAACATCTCCCGGATCCAATCGTGCGGCGCCTGAGTGAGAAGGTGACCCGAGATAGCTGCACAAGAGTCACTTAATTTCTCTTAAAATCTTACTTCCCATAACCCCACTGGGTGACCCTTGTGTCGGGCTCTTGGAATTTGGATCTAGGAGGTGACTGTTCCATTGGTTTATAATGTTCCGCAGGAGTGATGCGGAACCGTGCTGAGGTCACAGTCGTTGCTGGGGTGGCAGGGCTTGGCCCTCCGTGGCCAGCAGAGCTGGTGCTCAGGTGAGCGAGTGGCACACAGAGACTGAGCTCTGAGCGTTTTGTGGCAAGGATCATCCTTGAGAGCCCGTCAGAAGCACCGCTGCGGCGTGTGTGTGACCTGGGCACAGCCTGGACTGACCTGGACCAAGAGGTGAGCTGGGCTTGGTGCTGCGTGGTGGCTGGAAGGAGTCTCAGCAGAAAAGCTGGGCTGGGGAGGAGTTCCCAGCTCAAACGAGGCCCTTCCCAATGGCTGCTGCCAGGGGAAATTGATTCTCTGAGAGACTGTGGCACACGTTTGGGTGAGGATGACGAATTGCCGTCACTCCCCTGTGTAACGCTACAGTGCAATGCAAAGTGCAGCAGTAACAACAGGGTGGCAAAGTCCGAGGCTGCAGCAAGGGAGGATTTGCCCAAGTGCAGCAGCTGAGGACACAGAAAGAAAGGAAAAAAGCTGCTGAGCCTTGGAAGGCCTCAGGTAGCAGGGATCTCCACTCAGACACCCTTGCCTCCACTGCCAACCCTTCACTGATGTCTGGGAAGAGTTTGTGTGCATCTGAGCTGCCCTGCCTTCCCACCAGGTGCTCAATCACTGCCTCAAGCTGTGACTGACCACTGCCACTACAGCCCTGCAAAACTGCTGCTGGGCCCCAGCCTTCACCTCAGACAGGACAAAGGAAGAAGAGCACAGACTTGATGCAGTGCAACTGGTGCTTTAATGACCCACGGAGCGCTGGCTGTGCCGTATCCAGCACATTTTTAACAAAACCCCACTGAAGTCACGGTGGAGAGCCGGGTGCTCAGCTGGGGACATGCACTGTCCGGTGACATCACAGGCACGGTGACATCACAAGCACTGGGCTGGGGCCGTGGCTGCCACCAGTGAGTGCCACAGCCGTGAGCGCTGCGCAGCACTGTGGACACGCTGCGTAAGCTCTCGTCCCGGCTGGCAGTGAGAGTGGTGGTGGCTGACGGGTGCTGCCCGCTGTCGCTGACGGTGCTGCTCAGCCATTGGGCTGGAGTGTGAGCTGGAAGGGAGAGGGACTGCAGCTGTGCCTGGTAAGCCTGAACTGTAGGTTTGTCAAACGTGGGAGTTGTACCAGTGCATCCATTGCAGCTGCAGCAAGAGGAGAAGATGAAGGGAGTCATTTTCATGTCAGGAGCGCAAAATGTGTGCTGCTAGGGGTATAACTGGTGGTGAGATGGAGGACAGTGCTTGCTGGGAGAAGTCGTGGCAGTTAGACACAAGTTGGATCTAGACTTGGCACAGTTCTTGCAACCTGCGGCTTCCCAGACACTGCCCTCCTCCAGAGTCCATGTGGCATAAAAGAAGAAAGCTGCAAAATGCTTATTCCTCATGATTCTTCCCTTGTTGACGCCTCCTCTAGGGCTCCTGTCCGAGAGGACATTTTGTGGATCCCAGCAGGTCCGGACTGCAGCCGGCTCCTTCCAAGAGCGGGGAATTCCTTTGGAGACAGCCCATCCTTGCTCCAAGAAGTTCCCCATGGCTCTGCAAGGAGACGACTGCTACTACTATTTCAACTCCGTCTGTCTTAAGGTACGGTTGGGAGTCTTTGGCCTGGATTTCCTTCCTTTCCTCGCTTTGAAGAGGAAGGGCTGGAGCAGGGGGAGACCTGCTGGCAATGCGTTGCCTTCATCAGCAGAGGCATTGTGCGCTCCCTGCTACCAACCTGGGCCGACAGCATGGACGTCTTTCAGGCTGTGCTCTTACTCTCCTGTGTGCTTTCCTTTTGCTCACAGGGAGACAGATGTCCCTTCCGCCACTGTGAGGCGGCTCTGGGGAGCGAACGAGTCTGCCGACTGTGGATACAGGGCTGCTGTTTCCGCAACGACTGCAAGTTCAGACACATGAAAATTGAAGTGAGTGTTTGCCTAAAGATGAGCTCTCCACCTCCCTCAGGCACGACCTGCAGCGCTGCATCTCTCTGCAAACCTCCTCTGCCTGTTTCCATGACCCTTCCTTTCTTTCTCTCTTCAGAAGCAGCGCAGTGCGGTTCCCTGCTATTGGGAGAATCAGCCGGGAGGCTGTCAGAAAGCCCACTGCCGTTTTCTTCACTTGAAGGAACGCGGTGGGAACGGACCGACCGTACCACCAAGTGACGGTGAGTTCCTGATGGCATGAAGCATGACAGACTTAATGATGAATATTAGTTCTGAGCGGGTGCAGGATGTCAGGTAACCATTCATTGGGGAGCTCAGGGAAGAGTGGTGATCAGTGAAATATTGGTTTGTGTTTTGGCTGTCAGAATAGGGGTGGGAGTTTTCTGGAGAGAGGTCAATGCATTGCAGGTCTGTGCCGACTGCAGAAATGGCACAACATCTGAGCAGGGGAAAGGCAAACGCAAGAAACTATGCTTGAAAATGGGAAGCTTGTGGCTTGGTGTGCTGAAACCTTCCTCCAAAGAGATGCTCTTCAATTATTTCTTGTCTCCTTTCTGCCAGAAGCTGACACAAGCCTTCCTCTGAACAGCGGCCCTGCAGAAAGTCTGGAGAGCCAGACAGAGGTTGACACGGCAGCAGAAGGAGGTACAGATACTGAACAGGCATCTGGGTTTGAGGCGCTGCCTTTCTACTCCCATGTTCTGATTGTTCTCTCCTGGACTGTTCTCTGCAGGTGACATCCCATCTTCCTCCCATGGCCTGGCTGCGCAAAAGCGCAAGCTATCTGATGAGGAGGAGGACGACAAAGCTGAGGAACTGCCACGCAAGAAAAGAGTCAAGGGTGAGCACCAGGAGCTTGTTGCAGTGCCTCAGCACAGTCATGCTGCCACTCAGCATTGTTCTGCGCCGGAGTTTTCCTTGCCCTGGACTATTGCTGAGTGCAGCTCCTGGGTTTCTTTGTTCCTTTCGATGCGCTGTCGGTAGACGGAGAGGACTGTGTGCAAAACATTGCTGAAGGCCTGGACATGGCAATGTAATTCCGCTGGCCAAATGTAGTTTACTTCCTGGAAGGGCTGTGGGAATGATAGGAGAACGGGGATTTCTCTGGAGGCACAGCAAGACCTTATCAGCAACCTCTTCCTGTTCCTTCAGCTGGACGCAAGGTGCGCGGGAGGCCTATTGACTGGAAGACCACCTTCCCCACAATGCGGAGACTGAAGCGGAAAGCAGCGGAGATGCAACCATCTGCTGCTGAGGACGCCCATGAGCCCCCAGCCAGAAAACTGCCTATGGTAAGAGCAGCAGTAGTGCATATGAGAGGTTTACACTGCTCTCGTAGTAATGGCAGAAGTTTCAAATGGTCCACAGGTCTTCTGTTTCCTCTGAAGGCAGCAGGTGTCTCCCAGGACACTTGTGGAAATTCTCTGTTGCAATGAGATGTACACAGATTTTGTCCATGAACGCTGTGCTGCCAAAAACTCCCAAGGTCACTTGTAACCTTCAAGGGAACGCTTTCTTCAGGAGCAATGCGCTTCTGTATCTGGGGTCAGGCTCAGCAGCGCCCAGGAAGGGAGGAGCAGTCCTCAAAGATCTTCCGCTGTTCCTCCTGTCTTACTGTGGCCAGGACTGCCAGCCACAAGATTCTAATGCCTGGAAACCAGCCAGGCCCGGAATGCCTCTGGCAATGGAGCATCCACAGCTTCTCTGAGAAGAAGAGTCACTTAGAAAATCTTTGAGCCCTGCTTCACACACACGGTCTTGTTTCTTCCTAGGCGATCCTTGCTTCAGTCCCGCCCGAGTACACCCTGGTCAGCGTTGAAGTCCTGAAGCTTCCAAGCAGGTGATGACCGCTACTTGTTCTTCACCAGTGCCCTTCTTCCATTGCACATAAGTTCTTTCACATCAGGGGACAAGTGGAGTGTCTGAGATGTGCCGTGGCATAACCCAACAAAGGAAGAAGTCATCTGCACTAATTTCAATTGCTCACTCAAAGTCTCTGCTGAGTATGTCATGGGGAGCAGGAACTCAGTCTCTAACAGGTGGACATAACAGAGGATGACTTCTTCATGCATTTACAGTCAAATAATGAGGCTGGCAGTGTGCTTCTGCTACAAAACCTGGCCCCTGTTGGCTGGACTCAAACTGCTCTGTCTGTACACATCCATTCCCACTGTGACACATGTGCCTGCTGGTATCTTGCACTCTAAAGGCAGCCTCAGGTTAACTGAATCGCCACCCCTATGCGAGCGTGAGGTGCGGGAGGGTTAACCACAGATCTCAGAGCTGGTAGCTGAAAGCGTACCTGCAGTTAGAAATGCCAGGTGCTGATTGTTCTCTTCCTTGTTCTCCCCAGTCTGGAACTGCTTCCGGGAAGCCAGGCAGACTCTGTGGCACCAATGGAGATCCCACACTCAACATCCTGTGCCACACAAGAAGCTGACCAGGCGCAGCAGCTGAGCTGCACAGAGGTGGAGAAAGAACACTTCTCTGAGGATGAGGACCTCAAGAAGTTACTGATGGAATTCACTGACGAAGAACTCGATGCAGAAATTGATGATGACTCTGTGGATATAGATGAGCTCCTAATGGAGCTCTGAGACCAACGACATCACAACATCATAGTCTGATTGTATATTTTACAACAACAACAACCATCAATTAAACCAACCCTATTCCTTTTCAACCCTGTTCCTTGTCTTTCTTATTCTGAGGGGACGCTTTTCCTGAAACTGTGCAGTGAGTCTTAAAGCAGAGTCAAACTGGTCAAAATCAGCAGTGCCTGCATTCTGTTCTGATTTCCCTGCTGCTCAGAGTTCAGGGGCTGTGCACCCACTCCCCACTCGAACAACAGGAATTGTTCGTGTAACGTGAAATGCCCTCCTCTACAACCTCAGAGGAATAAGCGTGCTCAAAGCTCACCTTTCAAACACCTTCAGAGGTTTTTGAGAAGGCCATATGTCTTCAAAACTTGCTGCAGACTGTTTCCTGGAGTGTGTGCTTGCATGTGACTGCCCTGGCAAGCATGGCAACGTGTTAGAAGTCTGATCAACATCAGAAAAACTGCATTCAATGCAGAAAATCACAGAATGGCCTGGATTAGAAGGGACCTCAAGGATCATGAAGCTCCAGCCCCCTGCCACACGCAGGGCCACCAACTTCCACATTTCACACCAGCCCAGGCTGCCCAGGGCCCCATCCAACCTGGCCTTGAACACCTCCAGGGATGGACGGGGCATCACAGCCTCTCTGGGCAGCTGTTCCAGCACCTCACCACTCTCTCTGTAAAGAACTTCTCTCTGACATCCAACCTCAATCTGCCCTTCCTCAACTTCAAACCATTTCCCCTTGTCCTGCTGTTATCCACCCTTTTCAGGAGTTGACTCCCCTCCTGTCTGTAGGCTCCCTTTAGGTACTGCAGGCTGCAATGAGGTCACCCCCAGCCTTCTTTGCTCCAGGCTGAACAAGCCCAGTTCCCTCAGCCTGTCTTTGTAGTGGAGGCGCTGCAGCCCCTGATACCTTTGTGGCTCCTCTGGACCCTCTCTAGCAGCTCGCAGTCTCTTGGGGAAATTTTTATTTTTTTTATTTTTATTTATTTATTTATTTTTTAAACAGGTAGGAATCTTACTATTAACTGACAATTTGGAGATAGATCTCTGCCTCCTCTCTCACCATTCAGTTGTACATTTGATCTCCTGGACTAATCCTTACTTCAGCCTGCCCAGTGCTTATGGTCTTTAAAGGAGTACAGGCCATCACCGAGGCCAGCCGCATCACTTTGTGCCATGACCTTTTCCACAGACAGGTGCTCTTCACATCACACAGCTGTGGCAGCAGCATTGCTCGGAGGGTTCCTCTACTACCACTGCTGCCGACAGCAGTGCATCGCAGCTGTCCAAGGGAAGTTGCCCACGTCTGCCCGCATTACATGCAATGAACATCTCCCAGCTGATGGGAGACAGCGAATTGCCGTCATTTGTTTTGCACGTATGTGAGCATGCAAGTTTTTCTTTACCGACTAAACCTCCTCTGTCTCACACCACGAGTTTTCCCGTGCTTGCCTACTGATCCTCTTGCAGCGTGGGATCCCGCCGCTCCCCGTGGTTCAGACTCAGCAGCTCCGCATCCCGCCGCTCTTTAACGCGGCCACCGACGGACGCCGCGCTGCAGCTCCCAGCCGGCTGAGCCCCGCGCTCCGAACGGAGGGCTGCGCGGCCTCCCGCCGCCAGGGGGCGCAATAGCGGCGGGAGGGGGTGGTGCTCCCGCCAAGATGGCGGCCTCCACGTCGGCCGGGGCCGCGGACCGGCGGCGGTGGGCTCTGGCTGTGGCGGCGCTGGGCTGGCTGCAGGCGGCGGGCGGCGCCGGGTGAGTGGCTCCCGTGGGGCCCGGTCTCCCTCGGTCGGGGTTTCCCCTTCTCTAGAAGGGGAAAGCGGAGGCCTCGCTCCGGCGCCGAGAGCGCTCCGTGATCCCGCGCTGCTGTCTTACAGGGCCGCCTCCGGCCTGCGGCTGCTGCAGCCCTACCCGCCCGGGCAGCACGGGCCGCGGCACGGCCACCGCCACGTCAGGGACTGTCAGCCCGTCCGGCACGGTAACGTGACGCACGAGGCCTGGCCCGGCGACAACAGCACGGGGCTGCCCGCGGCCACCACCCGGACCTTCGTTTCCTACATCTCCTCGGCCGAGGAGCAGCGCCGGGCCGTTTACGGCCACTTCACCTTCGTGAGGAACCCGCTGAGGACGCTGTCGGTGCTGGAGCCCGGCGGTGCCGGGGGCTGCGGGGAGCGGCGCAGGGTCACCGTGGAGGAGACGGCGCGGCTGGGCCGGTGCCTGGTGGCTCAGAACGGCGGTTACTTCGACATGAGCAGCGGGGAGTGCCTGGGGAACGTGGTGAGCGACGGCAGGCTGGTGCAAAACGCCCGCGGCCTGCAGAACGCCCAGTTCGGCATCCGCAGGGATGGCAGCATGGTGTTTGGGTAAGGACGGGGGGTTGGGTTTGCAGGAAGCTCCTGCAGGCAGACAGCAGTGCTCAGTTGTAGCTGCCTCCTTGCCTGAAGGTGGATTCGTTACCTGCTGTGCAGTAAGCCCATCTCGCACACAGATGATGTGTTCATTTACAGAATTTTTAAGGTTTGAAAACTCTGAGATTGTGAAGTCCAACCCCAAGCCATCCCACAGTGCCCACTGACCACGTCCTGCAGTTCCACATCTCCACAGTTCTTGAACACCTTCAGAGATGGTGATTCCACCACCTCCTTGGGCAGCCTGTGCCAGTGCCTCACCTTCTGAGAAGACATTTGTCTTACTAACCTACCTGAAACCTCCCCTGATGCAACTTGAGACCATTCTCTCTCATCCTCTCACTCTTGGGAGTGGAGGCTGACCCCCACCTCACCACAGCCTCCTTTTGAGAGTTGTAGAGAGTGATAAGGTCTCTCCTGAGCCTCCTCTTCTCTAGACTGAGTAACAGAATCATAGAGTCACCAGGATTGGAAAAGACCTCCAAGATCATCCAGTCCAACAGTCCACCTACCACCATATTTCCCCACTAAACACTGTCCCTCAGTACAACAGCTAACAAAAACCTGCAGGGACAGTGACTCAACCACCTCCCTGGACAACCCGTTCCAGCATCTGACCTCTCTTTCAGAGAAACTTTTCCACATAACCAACCTCCTGTGAAACTTGAGGCATTACCTCTCATCCTATCACTGGTTACGCATCAGAAGAGCCCAAACCCCACCTCACTACAACCTGCTTTCAGAAAGTTGTAGAGACCAGTTCCCACAGAGTTGCACAAGTTTAGATGCTAGGTGGTCTCCCACAAAGCAAACACACCCCAGGACTTTTGTGATCTCTCCTTATACGTATTCTTTAATCACTTGACCACTGTCCCAAAGCAACCTCTGAGCCATGCTCTTGATACACTCACAGCATTCCCAGCAGTGTTGTAGATGCCAACACAGCAGAACAGTAGGCAGTGATGGTCTGAGGGCTAGAGAAGCCTCAGCAGTTTCCCAGCAGCATCCCAAGTCTGAGCCCCCCACAGACCTCTCTAGAAAGGCTGGCAGCCTCCCACTGTCACTCACTTACCTCTGGTGCTGCTGTGGGTCATGCTTGGCTGGCACTTGGTTTCACAGGAATCCCAGCCCTTTACCTGCTGTGGGGCACTTGTATAATCAATGAATATACAAGTACTAAGAAATATATGGGAGAGTTTGACTAAGCAGGTTATTACACTAGAAAGAACAGATAAAGGGCTTACCCTTGTTCTGGGTTTGCTGAAAAACTCCAAATAAGAGGGATCTCCAGAAAGAGATCCTCCCCTAGTGGTAGTCAGCTCTTAATGGATCTAGGAGAGATGGAGCCAAGCTCCACCCCTTCCAGCAGCACAGGTGAATTGCCTTCAGCTGTTCTCCCAGGGCTGACTCATTGCTTGCCTCAGGTGATCAATCAGAGGTTCAGGCCGTGATTCAGCAGTTCCCATACAGCACTAATCTTGCTTTGTAGGCACACATCTGGGGGTGCAGGAAGAGCTCCATCCTACTGCCCGAGCTGAGAGCCTTGCAGCATTCAGCATCACGGTGTTTGCTACCCCAGTGAGCAGATTCTGGGTGCTGTTTGTGGATACTCTGTGGTTGAGGCTTCTCTTTCTGCAGGTTATTGTTATCTGTCCTCGTCATTTTCATCATCCCAGCTGCTGTGCAGTGCACTGATGTCCTCGTGTAGCAGCTTATCCTGTCAGCAGAGTCTTTCAACCAGGACATAGCAGGTCACCATTTCCTTTGGTCCTAGCTTGAGTGAGAGCCTGCAGCCTGAGACTGGAGAATTGCATTCTCCTTCTGCAGCTCAGACTGCACCTGGGTATCTGCTGTGCTGGATGCTATGTCCTGTGGTGTCACCTGCATAGTTTCCAGCTGCTCTCCGCACAAGCTGCTGGCTCCTAGGAGCTGTGGTCTCTGCCCTGCAGCTACATAGATCTCTTCTGGCACCAGCTGAAAGGGTGTGTGACAGTCCCTAATTAGGAGGCAAAAGCTCAGAGCTCCCTTTAATCACAAAGAGCTGACAGAAGGACTTCAGCACTTGCTAAGAAGTAAAACGCCTGGCAGCTATCCTTCCACAGCAGCAGCAGGGACACTAAAAGTCCCAGAAGACTTCCTAGGGGTCCCCTGGTGGTTCCCAGAAGACTCTGGAAACTGATTTGCAAGCTGCTGCTTCTGTTGGCTGCATTCACTGCTCTGCTGGCTTACTCCCACATGCCCTCAGACCCAGTAAGGTTTGCTGCAGAGTGGTGTGCAATGCGGTGGATTTCCAGCTGTGGTCATTCTGGGTTCACATCCCACCGTTAAAAGGGATTTCTTTCTGCATGTTTACCATTCAGGTATTTTCAGTTATGCTTTTCTTCAACCAAGGATGCTTTCTTCAGCTACAGTTACACACTGAAAAGCGATCAGGTAAGCATCCAGCTCCCACAAGACGTGTTTGGAGCACGTAAAGCAATTGGCATTAAACCAAAAAACACTGGCAGATCTTGCACAGTTGCAAGTACAGCTGTTCAGGTCCAACCTTTGCTGCTGTCGTCTATGTGTTGCAGACACCAACTAGCAGCAAGTTTTGATGAACCAGATCAGCACCCTCATTTTTGAGAGGAAAATTAGGAAACATCCCACCATGACACACAGTGCCTAATCATGGAAATGGTAGCTGAACAGTCCTTCCTGCTGGCTGCCAGGGGAAGTTTTTGCTTCTGGAAGAGGAGAAGCAGCAATCCTTGAGGGAGGGAGCAGGTAGCATCCCTTAGAGCAGCTGCAGGCAGACTGGTTGCTGTTGCTGAAAACCCTCTCAAAGGCTGTTTGGTGCCACTGCTCTGCAGAGTGGAAGCTGACAGATGCAGAGGTGTTAAAGATACTTCCCCAGATCCCTGAGCATTTGGCAATGGTTCTGCCCTCATGATCTGCCAGATGCTTTCTGCCCTTATCCTGGCTCAGGTCCACAAGCCACGTTGTTGGCAGGAGTTGTTTGGTGCAGGGGACAATCGCTAACAGTGGCTTTGTATATAACAACTGAGAAGAGGCTCCACTCTGGGTGCTGAAGGGGTGCTTTGCACTGCTTGGCCTCTAGCTTTGGATGTACTGGCATTTGTTCAAGTGCCTCTTGCTCTTCTCCCTGCCTCTGGAGCCTGCTGGCAGCAGAAGAGGCTTTCACATGATGCTGCTGTGACTATGGATAACCCCTCCTGCTCTCTCTTTCCTAGTTACCTGTCTGAGGAGGATGTCTTGGATCAAGAAAACCCCTTTGTGCAGCTCGTGAGCGGGGTGGTTTGGCTCCTGAGAGACGGAGAAGTGTACATCAATCAGAGTCAAGTGGCAGAGTGTGATGAAACTCAAACCACAGGTAAATATTGTAAAGCTTCACAAGGCTGTTGGAGGGTGAGGGGAGCTTTGGAAATTGTTGTCTAGTTGCTACTCACTTAAGAGGTTCAGATTTCTTCTGTGCTGCTTTACCTTAAGTCTGCAGCAAGTGCACTACTGGAAATTGACTGTCTGCATGGTGAGGCTGTGCTCATCTGCTCCGTGTTGAAGAGAATTTGCTAAGAACTGTGCAAGTAGTTGTACAACATGGTTGCTGTTAATTCTTGTCTGGAGAAACAAAGCAGGTGATACCTCCTGTAGGAGTTTAAAACTGGGGGCTTCTGAACCCCCTTCCTTTGTCCGGTGCCAGATAGGAACATGACAGTATTGCTTCTGCAAATGTGATTCCTAGGTGTCTTGGATGAAGAAGAGGAACCTGGGCTCTGTTGTCATTGTGTCTCAGATTAGTGAGCTCCTTACTGGGAGCTGTTTTGCAGGCAGTTGTGTCTGAACAGCCAGTTCTGTCACCCAGCTGCTGTGTGAATTATTTCCTCTCCTGCACAGGAACCTTTGAGAAGTTCATCAATGTGATATCAGCCAGGACTGCAGTTGGACATGACAGTCAGGGGCAGCTGGTCTTGGTTCACGTGGATGGACAGACCGAATCTAGAGGGTAAGGCCAAGGTCATGGTAAGCCCCCAGGGAAGGTGCAAGTCCAGTCCTTAAATTCTGTCACCAGAGCTGGAGGAACTCTGCAACTTCCAGTAATAAGACAGAGATGGGCAGAGCTCAAGAGCTGAACTAAAGACACTGCTTGACAATTTGTGGTAATAGAGAGGCAGAGCCACAGGATGCTATGGCAGCCTTCAGGTGGAGGGTCAGCGTATCTGGGATGGGAGAGCTGCTCCCCTTCTGCTGTGGAGAGCAACCAAGTTTCTAGCACAGCAGCATCATTCAGTAGCTGATCAGTGAAGAACCATTTGCTTTTGCAGGATCAACCTCTGGGAAATGGCCGAGTTTCTGAAACAGCAGGGAATCATCAATGCAATCAACCTGGATGGTGGAGGGTCGGCAACGCTGGTCCTGAACGGGACCCTCGCAAGCTACCCTTCAGAGCACTGGTAGGTGCTGCTGCATGGTCACTGCACAGCTCCTGTTAGTGTGCAGAGCTCAGTGCCACCCTGCTGCTCTGCAGGGGACTCCGTTGGCATTGCTGAGAGCTCACAGTGCAAAGGCAAGTGTCAAGGGTTTCAGGGAGACTGAGTCTAAAGTAATTTAGTGACTACCTACTTTTTCCACTTAGTTATCAGGGACATGTGGGAATGGGGTCTGAAAGCAGCTCTTCCACTGTAAGGTTCAGAGTCACATGCTCACCCCAATTAGCAGAGATCTGTGAACAGGTTGTTGTTACGGAAGAGAAGCACTGACTTGGAGACCCTGTCCTGCCTCATGCAGGGTACCTAAAGAATAACGTGCATTAGATTTAGATTTAGATTAGATTTAGGTTTTTGGCTTTTTCTGATTGTAAACAAGAAATGAGAGAAAGTCCTATTTGCAGTCTGGCCGTTGAAAGCCAAGCGTTGCTGTTACTGCAGTGATGTCACTTCATCAAAGCAAATACCATTCAAATAAAGGCATGTTGAACACCTAAGTTAGGAAAGCTAAGACTGCTTAAAGAGGTGCTTTGCTTGCATGTTACTTTTAATCCTGTTTTGAGATGACTCCTGTCCAATAGGAGCTAATACTTAGTTCAAACACTGACTCAAATCTAATTTTTACATTATAGAAATTCTCCTTTGCCAGTGAGAATCAGGATGAGTATCTGTGGTTGTACCAAGCTGTTTCACGTAGGGCTGGAAGCAGCAAAGCGCTCGCACGCCTCACGGGCCCCATCTTCTATCCCCAGCTCCTTTGACAACATGTGGCGATGCCCTCGGAGCATCTCAACCATTGTGTGTGTCCACGAGCCTGCCTGCGAGCCTGCAGACTGCAGCGGCCATGGGGACTGCGTGCAGGGGCAGTGCCACTGTGCTGGGGACTTCTGGAGAGGCCCAGCCTGCGACACGTTGGACTGTGGCCCTTCCAACTGCAGCCTGCATGGCGCCTGCACCGCCTGTGAGTCCCTGCTGCACGTGGCTCGGCGGGTACCAACAGCTGACCCTGAGCTGACCTCTCAAAATCCGAGCAGTGGGAGGTGATCTGGGAGCTGTCGTGGGTGGGTGTTTGTGCCTCAACTCAGTGAGTTGTTCGGGACTCCGCTTCTGATGGTTCCCTGGCAGAAAGCAGCCTGATCTCAAGGCTCCTGATTCTGAGTTCCTGCTATTTCTAAACCTGTGTTGTAGCTGTTAATGCCTGTTTGTTTTTACACAGCTGGATGCCTGTGTGAGGCTGGCTGGGTTGGCAGCAACTGCAGTGAAGGTAATGCTGATTTCTTCTCCACTCGGATTTTTCATAGACAACAAGGGATAATCTGAACCCCTTCACTGTGGGCTGGCTGCCTGCAGTGGTGAGGAGGTTCCTCTGAGAGCTTTTTCCAAGAGGGAGCAGCACGGGGGGGGAGGCTGCAATGTGCTCTCCTTTGTCAGTGTGAGTTTAACTGCAGAATTTACAGTAGAGTCGCTGTGAAACATTTCAATTTAAGCCCTTTGCAAACCACCCTTTTCCTTTCATCTGCTCCCTGGGTCGAGACCCAGACTCACCTGCTTACCTGAGCAGACATCAACATCCCAGGCCAGGGAATGCTCTGGGCTATAAGCATGGGGTGAGGCTGCTTATGACTGCGATGACGCCTGATGAGATTTCTGCTCCCCTGCAGCTTGTGTGAGCGGTTTCTACGGGAATGCTTGCAGCCAGAAATGCCAGTGCCAGAATGGTGGCTCGTGTGACCCCGTGCATGGAGCCTGCTCCTGCCCGGCTGGGTACTATGGCACAAGCTGTGAGCATGGTAAGGACTGGGGAGAGGCTTTCTTGTCTTGTTTGAGCCACCTCACATTGGCAAATCAAGTGTGAGGTCAGTTTCACAGCTGGAGCGTAAGGTTTCCAGCTTAAGGGCCTTCCTTCCAACTTGATTTGGCTAAAATGAAACAGAGGGAGCAGAGAGGAAAAGGGAGTTCTCTTTGTCATTAGAATGGATCCCTGTTGAGTCTCTGCCCAGGAAAGCTGCGTTGCTTTTCCAAAGCTCCTGAGTAGAACATGAATACCTGCACGCCCTTCCCTTGGAGGTGCTGTGGCCAGGCTCTGCCTGGAGCTCAGCCTTCAGGTGAGCCAAGTCAGCAGCTGCAAAGACTCCTGAGGGCCCTTCTGGCTTCCAGCCTTGGACCTGCAGCAGTGCACATACAGCAGTAACAGAGCTGGCAACTCATTCATTTGTGTAACTGCAGCTTCCCTGAAGCACTCAAGCCTCCTGCAAACCTGACTGAACAGCCTGCTCTGCCGACAGGACAAGTTAATTATGGTGTGGGTGTGAACTTCTGCTGTGCACAGTTACTTTAGTGATGCTTTGTTCTCAGCATAGAAACACTCAGCCTGATCCCAATTTTACAAAAACCTCTTTGAACTGAACAAAATAATGGCAGTTAACTTAGAGTTGGGTGCTTTCAGGCTGCTGGGGAACACAGGGGGAGGCAGACAGCTTTGTCAAGCTGCTGGAAGCTTTGGGATTGGGAATCTGATCATTCAGCACAGCTAAAGAGGTCTGGATACTTGTCTTCAAACACAAGCACCTCCTTCCCTTTAGGGATTGGCCATTACACCACCTCAGCCCCCTCCAGCTTTTGCTTGCAAGCCAAAGAGTAGGATGGTAGCTCAGAGGTGGCAGGGAGGAAAACGCATTGAAAGAAGCAATGCCTGAGACTGCTGTGGGGCCAGAAGCAACCTGAACACCTGAGCTACACGCAAAGGTTGAGCTTCTAATGCCTTGAGCACATCCCTGCCTCCTGACACACTGCTGGTGCAGCTGACAGAACAGGCATGGAGGAAGGGTTGGGGATCAGGGTGATAGACTGGATGAATTCAGAGCACGTGGAGGTTTGACAGCGGCTGACTTCTTTGTAATCCGTTCCCTAGCATGTCCCATGGGCAGGTATGGGCCCAACTGCCAGCAGCTCTGTGCATGTGAACACTCATGTCCCTGCAACCCACAGACAGGCAGCTGTAACATCACCTACGAAGTGGCAATACAGGACCAGCTCAGCAAAGGTACTGCTCACTACAGTGGTGTGGGGGTTTTTTTTTGTGTTTGTTTTTGTTTTGGTTTTTTTTTGTGCATTTGGAAGAGCAGCTTTGGCACATATTCTGTTTGCTTAGTTTAAAGGCATGGGTTTCTGTTACCTTCATTAAGCTTACCTTTGTTACATTGGAGTTGGAATTTTAACCTCTCACTTTCCTCCCTCTATTCTTTTTTGTTTTCCAGCTTGGAGGTGTTTGGCTTCCCCAGATAAGGAAAAGAGCAATGAAAAATTTTCTCTGTCAGAGTAAGTAACACTAATCAGACAAGTGTGCATGCACAGAGTGATGGAGCAAACTGCTAAAACCCAATTGCAAGACAAGTGCTGAGCTGTAGCTCCTTTGGTGACTATTTATAGGCTGAGCCCAGCATGCAGCAGCTTACACTTAAATACCATTTGCTTTTCCTCTTCCACTGATGCACTGCGTATAAAACAAAAGGACAGTGACAGTCCCAACACCAGTGCACAGCTTCTGTGCTATCAGTGAAGCTGCAGCCTCTCTGCAGGCACAGTTGATCACTTGCTGAGTGTAAAGCAGAAAATATCCACTAGCTGCAGCTGCCAGAGGAGCCTTTCAGAGGCTTTCGCAGAGCCTTTTCTTGCCCACCTGAGAGCAGAACCACAAGCTTGTCGTCACAGAAGGGAGTACAAACCTTGAGAAAACATTTACACGCTGTAACATGTGAGAGCAGGTCAGGAGGTGTTGCTTATGTGGATTTTTCTTTTGTCTGATAGAAGAACCTGGATCTCCGTGACCTTTGTCTTGGCTCTGCTTCTCGCAATTAGTGCCATGGGAAACGTGGGCCTTTTTCTCAAGGCCAGGTCCGAGGGGCAGCATGGAGGTGGCGATTATCGCTATCACCCCCTGAGGGAGATGAATGGAGAAGCCAGCCACACCTTCACGTCTGCTGCCTGTGAAGCAGAAGATGCTCAGGACCAAAGTCAGACACTCCTTTAGAGTCCCAGCTGGGAAAAGAGAAGAGGTATTTCACTCTGCACCTTGTACTGCCATTCAGCACTGACTGTTACAGAGAATTTTTAGATCTAGAGTGTAAAACTGCTGACAAACCCAAGAGCAGCAGCAGGGGATTTTAGTTCAAGAACTGCCTCGCTTCTTGCCCAGCCCTGCTGAGGACAAGGCTGGCTTCCCTCACCTCTCCACCTGCTCTGACTGGAGCAGATGAGAGCTGCCATGCGAGGATTCAAGCCATGGAGCCAGCTTCCACACACATAGGAGAGAGTTCCACAGCTGCAGCAGAGTTGGAGCCATGGGTACTTCAGAAAGGTCCTTTGTCACACACACAGTGGTACAGTCGCTAAGTGTCCTGAAGAGGTAAGATAAACTGCATGTTGCCTCCTGCATAAAGATAGCCATAAGGAAGCTGCCTTAAGGATTATCTGATCTATGGTTATCTGCCCTTCCCTTGTGAGATTTTAAGATGCTAAAATAGCTGCAACGCAATGAAACCACAACATTCTTCCTCCTTGCCACAGCAGTAGGCTCAGAGGCTGACACGCAGGGTTGTGGCTTTCTTGTGCCTTCTTTCCCCTTTTCCCCTCCAAACCTTATGGTGACTGCAGTCAACATCCTCAGTCCCAGGACTGGTCTAACAGGTGTTTCACAAGCACTGTCTTTTTGGTCGATTCTTACAGCACAGCACCAGGAAAAGTCTGACTGGTGCACACACCTCAGCCTTGTCTTCTCTCCTACCTCCCAGGAGCAGCTCAGCCAGAGGTACTGCAGCACTGAGCCCTCCCAGCTGGGCAATGAATGGAGGAGGCAGCAGGACCTGACTGAGCCCAGGGCTGGGCTCACCACACCGCAGCCTGCTCAGTCTTCCCAGCACCAGGCTGCCCTCCCTCAGCTGCACAGGGTCCCTGCAGCCCTTCTTGCTTCCTGCTGCTGGCACTGCCTTTCCATTATGGGGGTGGCAGCCATCAGGGAGCTGGGGCTGTGCTCTCTATTTCAGGCAGCCCAACATCCTGAACATCTCAGCTGGAAACTGGATGTTTTACTGGAACACATACTTGCACAGTGTTAAAAAAAATATATATAAATATCCAAGTTTGCTTCCCTGTGAGGAGAAACTGGCCTTTAATATGCTGCTTTAATGCTGCACTTTTTTTTTTTTTAAAGCCTGAAAGACTGAGCCTGAACCTTTCTAATGCACTCTATTTTTAATCTCTCCAAGCAAAAGAAATGTAAACTTTTTGTGCCACTGTTGGCATCAAAATCAACTTGTAAATTGCAGATTCTATTTTTCTATTGCTCACCGGTGGCAATTTGAAACATGAATAAAGTCAATTAGTAATAACTGCCTGAAAGTGGACTGGTTAATGCTCAGCTGCAGGAGGAGGAACCGTTCGTCCCCAGTTGCTCTCAGGGAGTCATTTAGCCCTAACGAGCCCTTCCCATGTTAAAGAACAGTTCTCAGTTGCAGGGCTGCCCGTAGCAAACTATGTCCTGGTGTAGGAATAAACAGCAAATGCTGGTCCTACAGGAAAAGATAAAGACATTGCAGTTATTTAAATGGTAAAGGCAACTGGATAAGAGCAAAACAACGTCAGTTACTGCGGATACCCAAACAGAGCAGCACAAGTGCTGAAATATTCAGGATTTGCCACAGATGTGAAGGATTGGGTTTCATCAAACGATCAGACGTACTTCAGAGAGCTTTCTTGTTTTATTCCCGACTTGCAGAAATGTACAGCTTTTACAAATACTGTATTTTCCCTTTAATTTTACAAATCCTGTAACTAAGTACGTTTTTAGCATCAGATTTGCTGTCAAGTAACACAGTATGGAGCACCCAGCCTTTTGCTGCTGTGCTCTTCAAGAATAGCTCCTTGGTTCTTTTATTCCCCCCCCCCCCCCCCCCCCCCGTTTTTTTTTTGGCTGAGAGAAATCAGGACCCCAATATATAAAACCAGACAGCTGCGAGGGACAGAAAGTAAAACTACTTTCTAAAAATTAACCATAATAAAAAAATAATGCCCATTTAACTTGTATGTAGCTGATAGCTTGGAAGTGGACGTTGATGTCATTAAGAGCCAAGATGTGTCACACAATACCAATTCAGCCTTCCAGGAGAGAAATAACTATGCATAAGAATCACCAATGCAAGCAAGCTAGAGAAATGGTAAAGCCAATAGCATGCAGGAATCTGACAGACATGTCAGTGTTAGGCCTTAGGATCGAACAGCTCAGCTTTTTGCTTCATTTGGCTCCCACTGGGAGCACTTCAGGTAATAAAGAAGTGTTGGCACTGCTGCCCAGAGCCGACAGAACAAAGAGCTGACCAAAGAATGGAAAAACTCATCAGTATTTCAGCTATTTAGTTAAATCAGGGGTTGTAAATTCGTATTAAAGCTGTGATATTTTGCATCCCTGCCTCTGATTATTGAAGAAAAAAAAAAACAACTGGCCAACCTTATAATGAAGTGAACATGGCTGTGCCTGAAATTCTGCAGCAAACATCTGTGGTCTCATGAACTGATGGGGCAACCAGGGTTACTCTGCCCCCCAACAGAAGGGTGCATAGAGCCCAGGAGCAACACAGACCTGCACTGAGAGCCTAACAGTGCTCTGTGTGCCAGCATTCAGCTTCACCCTTGGCATG
This sequence comes from Tetrao urogallus, assembly GCF_951394365.1. NCBI lineage: Eukaryota > Metazoa > Chordata > Aves > Galliformes > Phasianidae > Tetrao > Tetrao urogallus. The sequence goes on from NC_136828.1 coordinate 1,685,289, forward strand.
TGGAAAGTGGTACGAAGCCCAGAGCGCTGCTTCTGCATCTCCCTGGACTGAAGTCTCCCTCAGGCCTTTCATAAGGCCAACTTTGTCTACAGCCATTACAAAAAAGCCCTTTTCTAACCCCAAACGTTTCACCCAAGTGGCTCAGTCACCGTCTTGCTGCTCTGAGTGATGTGACATCCACCCTCTGTGCCCCGTATCCGTGCTCGGTCCCGCTGAGGCAGAAGCAGGGAGCAGCAGGACAGGGTGGACCTGCAGGGATTGCTAAGAACAAAGGTTGCACGTATGGCCTGAGTTGTAAACAACAGCACAACGCCGCGTGCCACATCGCCCACGGTACCGTTTCCCTTCAAACACATTAAACATGGCATCAGCTCTGTGAGGTAGGCATTGCGTTTTGCACGTGGAACATTTGAAACAGGAGAAAGCCCTCATTAAGTGAGGAGTTCATTAGACATCCAGCTGGTTGTCTGAATGCAGCCCGAGCCCACTGTACTGAAAAACAGCTGCGAGGTCCTGCTGCATCACCAGCTCCCTCCCCAGGCTCTGCTTTGTAAGATCTGCAAGGAGCCACTGGGAGCAGAATCCAGAACTCCATCTGGACTGAGCTGCAATCAGCTCAGGAAGGGGCGATGCAGGAGCAGCCCTCCACCTCTGCCCAGCTCATCAGGGACCTCCCCTGGCAAGAGCCAAGCACCCAAGGCTTTGACAGCTGGGAGGAGAGCAGCATGTGCCCTACTTGATATAAAATCAAATGAATCCAGCATAACAGAGAAGATTCTCAACCAGAGCAAGCTAATGGCAATCTAGAAATCACAGAACCACAGAATGGCCCGGGTTGAAGGGACCTCAAGGATCATGAACCTCCAACTGCCTTGCCACATGCAGGGATGTTCTACTGTGGGATGAGACCAACCAGCCATAAAAAGCTGAAGACCTGAAACATCACAGAGAGGGAAGGGCAAGGTTTGCTCCCCACGCTTTAGGAATCAGCTTGGATTTGTGTTTCTAGCATCTGAACTAATGGCAGGGTTTCACATTCAGGATACACACGTGCACTTTCAATTCCAGGACTCTTGATTCTCCAGAGCAAAGGCAGTGCTTTGCTTTTCCCTCTGTGTCAGATGCTGAAATGTCCGAAATCACACGGAAGCTGAATTCATTTGGGAGAAATGGTGAAGTGTGCAGAGCAGCTGGGGAACTCCTGGACATCAGAACTGTCCCAGGACCTGCAGAACTGGGTTACCTGATCAATGCACACAGTGATGTAAGCTGGGGGAATCATTTCCTTGGCTCTGCTCCTTAAAAAAAGGACAATAAAACCTCCAAGCAACTCACATAAGCACATCATCTTCTTTTGTTCCAATTGCTGGGGCTCTTTTCATCTTTGTGCTTCGAAATCACTGGTTAAAGAAACAGGGTTAGAAGGAATCACTCTACGTGCACCTTCTCCTCACCTGCACGTGTTCTTCAACCTTAAGAAAAGCTCAGTGAGAGGAAGAAAGGTGGTCTGAACAGTGAAACGTGGCCACGGATACCTGAGTTGCTGTGCTGGAAGAAGCTACACCTCCACCACAAACTGCTGCAGCTCTGCCCCAAGCCCAGCACCACCTGCTCACAGCTCACAGCGTTTCTTTGCCCTGGGAGACGTTCCTCTGGAGCCCAAGAAGCTTTGGGCTCTAACTGGACCTTGCAGGCACGCAGTGCTCAACATGCTTTGCACAGCAGCATCCAGCAGCCACAGGGATCAGGAGGAGATGCATCTGATCGTTCAATCATCAGTCATTCCTTTCTCAAACAAAGTTCATCCCGTTTTAAAAAAATAACAATAAAAGGCAATTGGATTTAATAAAAACTCATTTTTCAAATTATAAATAAGTTAAACATGAACTTAAAATAAGCTATTATTTGAATAAATACGTTTCAGTAAGTGCCCAAATACATACATGCTTTTTTTTTTTGTCCCCCTCTCTACAGCTTTCAAGTTAGCTCATGTTTTGAAGACTTCCATAATACTGCCATAACATTTTGTGCCTTCAGGAAATAAAATATTGCTTTTCTTAGCCCTTTATCATTTGATTTGGTTCCCATCTACTCTGATGAGACGGGTCAGATCCACCTATTATTGCTTGTAAACCTGAGGAGAAAGGAAAGGTATCTTTAAGAAAGATGCTGCTCATGGTGGCAGGGTCTCTGCCCCTACTCTCTAGAGAACAGTTTTGATTTTTGTGTCTCGGTGGGTTAAAAAGAATCCAACACATTTCCTAATAGCATCCCGTCAGATAGGAAGAGGTTTTAAGTTTGACCTGGATCTAATCTCTAAAACATCCCATCCATATGAAAGTATTTACAGTTTGCTTCAAGTCCCTGCACTTGAAATGCCCACTTTACCTTCTGACGAGCAATTGGGCACTCAGAAAAGGAGATTCATTTTGCTACAGGTGAATAATCCAGTCCTACAGACCAATCAGATAAGGCAACATCAGTCTCCTCTACCACGCGAGGGAAAAGGACTGATTGGAAGGAGCCCTTGAGAGTTGAGTAACACACCAATTCATGCCAACTGACATTCATCCAAAAACACAATTTAAGAAATATTCTGCTGAGAAGTAGGCATCTGATAGAAAACTACACCTGCCGTTTCAGCGCTGAGTCCCCTGCTGGGAGCAGAAGCTCCTCGCTGTGCAGTGGGTGCTGCCTGCGCTCACACAGCGCCTGCCCCACTGCTCAGCCCTGCTGAGGAACCCTGAGGTTCTTTGGTTTGTGCACAGAGCAGCTCCGGGGCGGCCAGGAAGCCCTGAGCGATGTTTCCTCGTGGTGCAGCCTCAGCCCTGCTATCTGGACAGATGGGAGCTGCTCTGCGACTGGCTGGAAGATGTCGTGGCTCCGCTCAGCTGGGAAAATCCGCTGTTGCAAGATTCCAGGCTTGACATGGATCCCCTGTCATGGGACAAAACGGATGTGTTTGCTAAGGCAGGCTGCTATTTCATGGATAACTTCAGATACCTGAGATCAGCTTTCTGTAATGCTTAGAGAAGTACTTTATTTTTTGTCCCATCACATTCATAGAATCCTAGAATGCCCTGGGTTGCAAAGGAGCACAATGCTCACCCAGTTCCAACCCCCTGCTGTGTGCAGGTCACCAACCAGCAGCCCAGGCTGCCCAGAGCCACATCCAGCCTGGCCTTGAATGCCTGCAGGGATGGGGCATCCACAGCCTCCTTGGGCAGCCTGTTCCAGTGCCTCACCACCCTCTGGGTGAAAAACTTCCTCCTAATCATAAAATCATAGAATCATAGAATCATAGAATCACCAAGGTTGGAAAAGACCTAAGAGATCATCCAGTCCAACCGTTCACCTATTCCCAATAGCTCCCACTAAACCATGTCCCTCAACACAACATCCAGCCTTTCCTTGAACACCCCCAGGCTCGGTGACTCCACCACCTCCCTTGGCAGTCCATTCCAGTGCCTGACCACCCTTTCTGAAAAGTAATACTTCCTCATGTCCAGCCTGAATCTCCCCTGACGTAGCTTGAAGCCATTCCCTCTGGTCCTATCACTAATGACACGAGAGAAGAGGCCGACCCCCAGCTCACTACAACCTCCCTTCAGGAAGTTATAGAGAGCAACCAATAATATCCAACCTAAACCTCCCCTGTCTCAGTTTAAAACCATTCCCCCTTGTCATTAACAACCCCCATTAACAACCTCAGGGTTCCTCTGTATCATAATGAAAAGTTAATTGTCACTGACATTTTGCTGGCAACAGGTATTACAGCTCTTGCAGTTTACCTGGGAGTGCACAGCTCAGTGAGCCCAGGTGCTTCAGTCCACCAGGCCACAAGTCCCAACCCCTGTGTTTCCAGCTGCTGTCTTCAGCCCCTGCCAGCCCAGCTTGCAGTCCCCCATTGCTACGACTGCTTGCTGTGTCTGCCACATTTTATGCAGGTGGAGCAACAGGGAAATGTTTGAGTAACTTGAGTTTTGCAGCTTGCTGCTGCTCTGAGCCCATGGGATCTGGCCAGACCACATTCCCAAGGTCAGCACCCACCTATCTGCAAACCCAGCCTACCCAACAATTCCTTCCAGCTCCTACTGCAGTCCTTGCAAACTCTTCAAACTTCTGGATGATTTTGAAAAGGATGCTCTGTGTTAAAGGAGGCTAAACAGATCCTGCAGAGATGGATGCACACGCTGCTGGGGAGGTGCTCTCAAAGTCACATCATCATCCTTAAATGCCAGATGAAGAATGAATGAAACAGCCCAGCTGGTATTCATTCAATTATTTCTCAAAATGTCCCCCACTGCTATCAAAGAGTCCATCTCCCAAACACCTCCCACACCTCAGGCAGCTGCAATCAAGAAGCACAAACCCCACTGGTGGACATCCATCCAAAAGCTATTTACTACAAAGAGAAAACCCGATTGCCTCCCACGCTAAGGGAGATCATTACCACAAAATGCCAACTTTGTGTCCACCTGACTTATCAGCAATTAAACACACACCTTCTAGAGATCACCGGTACCTGCGTGTTTAAAGTCACACTTGGTGCTCCCACGTGGCTTTTTCATTGCAAGTTGCACAGTAAGCCTCCTACCTGAAGTCCTTGGATGCAAGCACCTCGTAGTAGTAAATAAGCTTGCACTTGTGACTGGAAACTTGCAGAGAGGCGAGAACATCATCCACCCGAGGGAGGCTGGTGCCAGAGCAGGGCAGGGGACCGTGCATTTTCCACTGGAGAATGTAGAAGCCGGGCCAGCGAGTCACGTGGGACCCCTGGAAGCAAAAGAGCCACTGAGTGCCCACTGCGAGTCTCACAGCTGAGCGACTCGGTGAAAGACCTCAGCTGTTAGTTACCTACCTGGGGAAGCATACATCATTCACTTCATTTTACATGCCTGAGCCACACCTCTGTAATGCTAGTTTAAAACCAACCAAACAAAAAACCTGAACAAAAAACCTGAACAACAAGCACCAAACGAAAAGGTTATCCATCAAAGGTTATATTCCATCAGTTTTTTTATCACAGATTATGGAATCTCTTTGCAATGGCTATGCCTAAACTGGAATCACAGCATGGTTGGGCTGGAAAGGCCCTCCCATTCCCCAGCCCCACTCCTGCCATGGGCTGTGCCCCCCAGCTCAGCTGCCCAGAGCCCATCTGTGGCCATGGGCACCTCCAGGGATGGGCACCCACAGCAGTGGCTCACCGCCCTCTGAGTGAAGGATTTCCCAACATCTAACCTAAATTCACCCCTCTTTTAGTTTAAAATCATTATAAAGTGCAACAGTAGTCATTTTCACAGGGAACTCAGGGGCGGATTGCCATGACAACTATTTCCAAGCAACTCACAATTTCCCATCCCACTCATTCCTTCCCTTGTCCACCTGCAGACCATTTTGGAGCACGCTAGGACTGCAAGGCGCAGGCCAGGACACACACACCTCACCTGGATGCTCTCTCCTTCCCTGCAAACCAGTGGAGATTCCACACGGCTGTAATCTACACCAAGGACCCACGTCTTATCAATCAGCTGCACGTTGTCCCCAGCAGCAGAGGTACTTGGTAACGTGGCTTCCTTATGACTTGTTTCTGGAGCTCTTTTTGAGTGGAAGAGGCTGAACACCACATCTCCCTTCAGGATGTCAAAGTCCCAGGTGATGACAGACTCCCCTTCCAAAATCTCCACAACTATCTGTAAAGGAAATACAGCAAGCTCACGCACACTGACAGGCCAGGTACTTCCATTGCAGCCAGCCTCTGCCTTCCCACTCTGCAAACATGCTTTTCCCTACAGTCTGCCAGGTAAGGGATTGGCCCCATTCCTAAGGAGGATACAGATTGATTCCCATTGCCAGCTGCTGCCCCAGTACCTTCTGCTCAGCCATTTTTATGCCATCTCTCCCCTGTATCAGAGCTGCTTCTAAATCAGTTGCCAGTTCTAGGAAAACCTCCATGGAACAGCAGCAAAGAGCACCTTCAGAACATACTCCAAAAGGCACTGAGGCTTTTTAAGGAGCCCAGGCAAACCAAGTCAGTGTTATCCACTGCCAAGAAGCCACGAACAGTTCTGCTGAAGTGCTCCTTCTTTGGATGCTCTCCTTCCTGATGACCCAGCTTACGTATCACCACCACCCTTGCTAAGCCACCGAGAATGGAAGCAGTACTACCAAAAGAGAAGCAGAGAGGGCTTCATTTCCCCCAAAAGAATGAGGAAGAGACTGCATCCAACAGGAAATCAGGCCACGGGAAAGAAAAGCATTGCTTCTACATTACAGTTCTGAACCTCCCGACCTCTAGCTGTTAGCTAGCCTTGGGCTTCCCAATAAGCACATGATGCTGCTGAAACACATCACGCTCACTGCTTTGGAGCTCTCTGCTGTTCTAATCAACTTCAACAAAAGGAACACATCACTGGTATCAGCTCAGCACCTTCAGCTTTCTGATGCTCTGAAGGTTTGTACCTCGTGTGGAGCTCCTCTGAGGACACTTGCAGAATGGTAGATAGTTTCTGTCCATAGTCGGATGTGATCTGCATTCTCTGGCTCTTCATCCGTTTGATAAAGTGACTTGGGAACGAGTCCACCCTCTGGAACAGTGCACTGGAAGAGCCAGACAAACAAGTATGAGGGTTCATACTAAGCCAGTGGTAAACTGCTGAGTCTGAGCACCTGCCTGCTGTCGGACACAGGACAGACATCCTCAGCTGGTGTAAGATTGCACAAAGCTTATTTTTACTGTGATGATTTCTTGAAGTTCTGTTGAAGGAGCTGACCTGAAATTCCCTTCTCTGGGACAACACCACAACTTCAGAGTGCATGAATTAACAGCAGTGACACCCCAACCCCATAACAGAAATCAGAAAGGAGCAGAAGGTTGGTGGGGTGGGAGGGTGCATAGGAGGAGATTTGAGGGAGCTTAACCATTGCAAATTCCACCTACGCAACAGGAAGGAAAACTCACCATGCAGTCTCCTCCTAGGAAGTCTGGGATCACCTCTTTGTCTACATAGTCTACCAGCCCTCCTGGACCCTGGTAGTTATTCCCACTGTAAATAAGGAACTTCTGCCTTGTGTTCTCGTTGATAAATGGACTGACCTGAAATAAGAGGTGAAACAAAGGACACCTCTGTCACTGAGTGAAGTTAGAAACAATGTTGAGGTACAATCAAACACGGATGCTTTGGAATCCAGACTGGAAGACCCCATCGGCAGGAATGCAGACCAGCAGCAGTACAGAACTCCATAGAACTCCTCAACACTGAAGTTTTCTCCCAAAGAGAGGAATAACGAGGAAGAAAAGATTTTCTACTCTGGTAAAATAAGCGTGCACTCACAACACCACAGACAAGCCTCACAAGAAACGTATCAGGCACATTCTTACATTGCCATCACAGACAGCAAGCACCAGGCAGACCCATAGTGATTTCTTTTCTCTTTACTATTGTCCAGCACGAGACTAAGAACTATTTGTCTTTTTCCATTAACATGAAAACCCACCACATCTGGGCTACCACTGCTGCACCAGGATTTACAGTTCAGCTCCTCCACCCTGCCCTGGCGGAAGGACAGCCACTGGAGCCAAGCACATTGGCTCTGTAGCCAAGCTGTGGCCTCTTCAGGAGATCTGCCACGAGCTATCTGGAAGTTTATTCACTCCCTAACTCTTTGAATAAGCAGAACTCACGATAACCAGATGATTCAGCTCACTGTACATGCACTTATGATCCTACAGTCCTGATTTCACCCACCAGAGTCCAAAGCACAGGAAAAACTCTGGGTGCTCGCACTATCAGCAGTCGCCCCAGAGTTTCAGGGTAGTTGTCCTCTACAACCTCAATAATCCGAAGCAGGGCCTTGACTCCAGGCCGCCAGAGGTGCCGCATATTCAGCCCTTCCAAGTCCACCAGACACGTCCAGGATCTGAAATAAAGATGAAGATGACCAGTCAGAGCCTTCACTGCACAGTGGCTGCTCGGCATACGACCCACAGAAGGTTTCAGTAACATCATGGGTCGAACAGGACCTAAGGAAGCCAATGAGAGAGGCCAGCAGTTCCAATGATGAGTGGATCTCTGCCCACACAGCATGCAGCTTGAACCCAGAGAGCTTTCAGGACACCAGATCCAAAAAGGACAAAAGAGATGCTCAGCCCCAAAGGCAAGAGCACAAGCTGTCAGTGTGGAAGAAGGCAAAGCTGTAACAGCATATTGCTAAAAGACCTACAAATTATATTTTGAGATGGAAATGGAATCTGGCAGGTGGTTTTGTTTTTCTGAAAGAGAGGGAACGTCAAGATTCTGAATTAAAATCACTGTAATTGTGTGGTTACACTCATCTGAAGGGGGACAGAAAAAAAATGTAAGGAAGAACCAATACTTGCTTTCATATGGAGCTGTAGAGTTAGGCCTGCTATGTAAGATACCCCAAGTCCAGGCAAGAACTGAATACATGACACAGACCACACCGCTGCCTGCAGTTTAACCCTAAACAGTTAAACCCTAAACATCATCTAAAAGCCCCCACGGAATTATTATTCTTACTACAAAGCCTATGAGGATACAAGAAAAATGGGTGTACTAACGTGATGGGGCGCCCAAAGAGGTTGGTATTCTCCTCACATCTCTTTTGCCCTTCTTCGTTAATTGACAGAACCTGAAATTAAGGACAGTATAGACTTGGATTAGCCCAAGTATGACCGAGGAACCTGGAAAGCTCCTGAAACCTCTCAAAAAAATACAGAATCCAGAAATATACCAGTCTGATTACTTACAGTGTGCAAAGCAGTGAGTCTATGTGTAGAAAAAATACATTTAAAAGCTTTTCTACTGAGAAGTTCAGCTGAACATAGAAGATACAGACACTGAAAATCTAAGATAGAGTACAAGAGTCCCAAGGTCAAATGCTGAGTTGCATAGAAGGGCATGGAAAGCTTACAGCTGAGCTGCATGTTACCAGAGAACATCCTTCTGGTCCATTCACACCATCACAGAAATGCCACTTCCTGCACAGGAAGAGAAGCTGTGCTATGCCAGAGGTGTAGCTTGGGGTTGCCAGTCATGAAACACAGGAATTACTTGTGTCAGGCATGTAGATTACTGCTGCACTACAGCAAGGCTTTTACACACCAAGAGAAATACAGCTCCTCAAGTGGGAAACGAATGCAGATCTTACGTGTCGCAGCAGTGACTCTTCTCCCAGGGCTTTCACCAAACCTTTTGTGTCCATCTGGCCAAGACGAAGGATGTAGAGCGGTCGCCCATCTTCAAAACAAATATACAGGTTTAAAAAACAGTAACTGGCCTTGAAATGCTTAGAGACGTCAAGATCTTCAGTGAATGCAGGTATGCAGGTTGTTATCCTAATGCACTCCCCAGTCGTAGTGTCCCCTGTGGCAAAACACTGCTTGGTCTTTGCTATTCTCAGTGCAGTGAGGACAAGATAAGAGCAACACAGCCAGACTGTCTGGATCTGGGATGTCCCCTCAGACTGCAGGGTCTCTCAGCATCAAGCACAGAAGTTTCTACTGCATACAGATGTGTCCAGAGCCTGCCAGGCTATCACTCCAGTTCCTTTTGCAAATGCCACATTAAATACTTGAACAGGATAAAAATCACACCCCAAAGACGTCCTATCAAAGAGATGCTGCCCTGCACTAGCTCTAGTTCTGCCTGGTTTGTGGGGAGAAAACAAAGGAGCTACAGCAAAAGAGAGAGGCCGTCTATTTGCAGATGTTAAAAGTCCTTTGTCAGTGTTTAAAGGACCAACACAACCTTCTCCTAAAAACACAAGTGACTTATGAGGTCTTACAATGGAAGCTACACTGATCAACGGAAGGGAGGAGCTTCTAACCTCTGTCTTGATAATGCCATCCTCCGGTGTAGTACTCATCCAGCAGGGCTGGGGGCCTCCAGGACTGGAGGATGTAATCCACCTGGTACTGCTTTCTCCAGGACAGAGACTGGCAGAGCATCTCCCGAGCTTTGTCAATGTTGAAGTCACGAGCCCGCAGGAATCGAAGGATGTGCTCATCTTTGGGGATCTGAGGGAAGAGAGAAATGCTGAGGGTGGCTGCTTTTGCCACCACACCACGAAGAATGCAAACGAGCCCACAGGGCACATGCACCAGGCTTCAAATCCCCAGAGCCACGATAACAAAGGTTGAAGACACATTCCTTCTTCTTTCTCCTTTCCTAGTCCAGCCCAGTGCAGCAGGTGGTGCTGTGAGCATGAAAGAAGTGACAAACCTGCATCCCTTTGAGAGATACGGGCCAGCTAATTTATCTGAGCATTGCCCCTTCGTTATAAGGGCCAACAGTCAGAAACCCCAATGAGCTCCAGGCTGGCTGAAGTTTCCCACGGCTACCTATCAACAAGGACAAACCAAACGCCTCTGCTCAGTAACACAGCTGCAAGTTCACCTCCCTGTAGGGCAAATCAGCAAAGGATGAGAAGCCTTTGTAGGTAACGCGTTGCCCAAGTTACCCACGTGCTCTTTGGAGGTGCATCAGCACTGTCCACACTTCAAACAATTACCCATTAGCACCGCATTTCAGCTCTTGTGCAGATCTCTTCTGCTTTGCTGCTGGTGTTGTTTGGACAGCAGAGCTTTCCAGTTCTCCCACAGGCACTCCCCATCCCGTTACATTCACTCTTACCAAAAGGGATGACCCAAAGGGCATGATATCCCCTCACTCAGTTCATAGAATCACATCATGGAATGGCCTGGGTTGAAAGGATCTCCAAAGATCACCCAGTTTCAACCCCCTGCCATAAGCAGGGCCACCAACCAGTAGCCCAGGCTGCCCAGAGCCACATCCAGCCTGGCTTTGATTGCCTCCAGGGATGGGGCATCCACCACATCGGTGGTATGCAGCTAGAACCCAACTGTTTTCACACTTTGTTAATTTCTCATCTCAGTTCCTTCACCCCAACTTCCCCAAAAAGTGTGTGACCTCAGTTCCTACATCAAGTTCCCATTAAAAATGTAAGCTCTGTGGAGCTGGGACAGCCTGCCCCAGAGCGTCTGTGCTCAGCACAATGCATCTGAGCCATCTGAGCCTTGCTGTGACACAAAACGGCTGCCTTCGGAATCAGAGCTCTTTTGTTTGCTCCCTGACAGGCTCATGAAAACGGAAAGAAAAGAAGAAAAGCTACCAGCAGTGTCAGGTTGGGAGCAACCTCAGTTGTGCAGCTGTAAGCAGTATTAAGAACTGAGTCCATATAATGGTGGGTGGAGCTCAGGAGTCTAAAGCCAAGTACCTGCAGATGAGATGGGATATCAGTCCTGTTCAGCACAACGCTGTGTTTCAAGCACTTTGCATTTCACAGAAAGGAAAACGGCAGCTTTCTTAAGCAGGATCTGAGACGTATTTAGATGAACATCCCCAAATCCTTCTGCATCACAGTAAGATTAAAGAGAGCAGAATTTTCATCAGACGATTGAAATTGCATTTTTGCTGCTCAGGGGAAGCCATAACTCTCAGGACAAGAGGAAAAACAAACAAACAAACAAAAACATCTACAACAGTCCTGGATATCCTGCAAGAGGAGGGAGAGGTCACAGCTGCTGCAGGGTTGTCTTTATTGGTTTTCAAATCTAGGCTGTATGTTCAACAGGCAAGAGGCAAATTCAGTGCTTATGTTTAGACCAAAGAAAGGTGTCTCCAAGGGGACACGCTCTCTTGATTGTCTTTGCCCAACCAAAGCAGTAACTTCCATTTGCAAGAAGACAGATTTAATTCCACTCTGGTGTTTACCAGTGAAATTCTGTGTACCGTGTCCTATATGGCACAAATTCATTCATTACCATTACTAGCTTTAAGTGCTTGCAATTCTAACACTGTTTGAAGTTTGTGTGTTCACATGAGGAATGACAAATCTGATTACAGTCTGCTTGGAAAGGGACAGGGACTGGATAGCAAAACAGGGGGACTGAAGAGGAAGGAGGAGGTGCACACGCTCACAGAGCCTCTCCAAGAGCCTTGCTGTTTCACTTTGCTCATCCGCTTTCATTTTTACCTTTCCCAGCTACCATTTCCTGGCCTCCAAGAGAAGAAAGAAAAACCTACAGAACAAGGCAAGCAAACATTTAGAACATCCCTCCTCCACCTGAAACTGAGACCCTAGCAGATCACACACATGGATAAAGCCTCACAGCCTTGCTCTCATCTAGGGCTCATTTTCAGCTCGACACCCAATAGCCAAGACATCCCCTACCCATCACAGAAAGCCCACGCTGTTTCGTTTGACACGTCCCTGCTGACCTGAAAGCCCACATCCTCTATTTCAGAGCATAACTACACCTGGAATCCCTGCCCTTTGCTTTATGCCTGCTTGTTGTCAGCTCCCCTCCATCTGACAGCGGGTTGAAACGAGGGCAGACCCAGATGGCAGCCAATACACAGTACAGCATATTTTAGCAGTGAAGCTGCTGGTGGGAGCAGGTAACTATGGTTCACTCCCATGCACTCAGTTAACTGGTTGGTTGGGAAGCCAAGCCCAGATATGTGTACTCAGATCACCACAGCAGTGTGCTAGCAGCTTGCTGGTAGGTGCTCAGACAGTCCCTCAGGGGGTCCTTTGTTCTACTGTGTGTGTGTGCATGCATATACATGTATGTTACATAGTCCTGCCTATAGCAGCCCCCACTCTCTTGGGCACAGTCCAACTTACACAACCTGCTGCTGATGCTGCCACAACACCAGTGGCCTTGGACAGATCTGCCAGGTGCTCAGTGTTCCAAACTCATCAGCTCTAACAAACCCAGCAGCATTGCTGGTGCCTGGAGACTGTCAGCTCCTCAAAGACTTTCACGTCCCACCTCAGCACACACTGCTATTCTCTTCAGCCTCCCGTTTTCTGCTTAACTTTAACTTTTTCTCCATCCACATCCACAGGTGAGGAAGATGCAGCAAAGCATGCAGAGACTGCTGGCACAGTTCCTTGTGAATGGCTTCTTTCAGAAAAGTTAGTTAAAAAAACAAAAAACAAGCACTGCTATTGCAAAGCCTATGAATGCAGACTGGTTCCTAATGATTCTGTGACTGACTGGGCAGTGATCTTATAGGCCAGGAAAATATTACTATTGAAAACATGTCCAGCTCTGCTCTGCTGTCAAGGGAGATCCCTGCTCCAACCATCTCCCGTTTTCCTCTTTTCCTAAGGTCTCGTTACCATTACCGTTCAATTAATCCATCTCATGTCTACTGTTGGTCCTTTCTTCCTTCTCACCCCATCTCCCTGCATCAGTAAATCTGCAGACAGACCCCTCTGAAGACATTTGAGCTGCACCAGGTCTTTTCTCCATCACATATCCCTTATTGTCCAGCCTGATATTGAGACTCCCCCTCAACTAAGAGGAGTCAAGGTAGCTTACAAACATTACAGCAACCTCAGAGGTGCATCTAGCCTATGGTACCCACATTGATTTTTGGGGGTAAAAGCATGTTTCTACTATACTAGCTGGCCAATGCTGGCTGTAGTTGCTCCAGCTTAGCACCCTCACCTCCTCTATTTCAGCAGTTTACACAATACACCTCACACCATGAGGTGAGCTGGTCCCTACTTTCTGAATTCAGTGTGCCTTTGAAACGGTGCACTTGGATAAAGGGGATTAAAACAAGATCAGAATGAATTCTGCTCCGAAGAATCCAGCCCTGGGCTGTACCAGCTTACAGCCTGCCTGATCCAACACGCACAGCACGCTGCTGACAGCATGCACTGAGAGCCAGGGGTTGCTAACTGCCTCTTTGATGAGCTGAAGCTGCCAAGAGAGGACTGTGCCATCAGCACAGCCTCCCCACCCTGCAGGATTTGGGAAACAGTGCATCCATCCCAGCCAGCCCAGCCCTGATCAGTGCCCACTGTAAATGCACAGCCAAACCACTCTGCCCAGGTACCACAGAGCAGGCTTTCCAACACACACAGGGCTACAGCCGCAGTCCGTGATGCTGCTGTCAGATCGCACCGGCTGTTCTCCATGCCAAACCCCTCACCTCACCTTGCCACGACAGCTGAGTCTCAACACCCAATTATCACAACTGCTTTTTACTGTGGGACATCTGAGCTATGAGAACAGCTGCTTTCAGACTCGCAGAAGGGTTCTCTCGCTGTTATCTACCCACCTTGCCTTTGTGGGTTTCTTGAAGCCACTGCCGAAGTCGGATCAAGCAGCTCTCTTGCATTGGAGTCAGCTGGCCCAGATATCGCTCAATGTAATCAGCATCCAGTTTGTCAGCTGGAGAAAGAGAAAGAACAATTCGGAGGAGATGGGACATAGCCAGAAGAGAGGTATGTGGTTATTTCTACACATCAGGTTACTCATTATGTATGCCTGAGAAAAGTGGGTGAGCAATCCCCGGGGTGATTAGGGCACGAGGACACAGACTGTGTAAGACAGCAAAGCCAGGTCACTCCACTTGTCTCTCAGAACACTGATATTTCATTCAACCCTGACTATTCCAACAGAAGCTTTTAAAGAACTATCATCACAAGCTCTGGCACTCATCTCAGGAACCACTTCGAGGCCTGGGCACTTAAATCCCCCAGCGTCCTAAAAAAACTCACTCACAATTTCAATGACAAGAGGCTAAAAAGCAGCTATTTGAAATATTATTCTGCTTGTAGACACCAGAGGGAAAGGGAGAACAGCTTGAACACTTCAGACAGCAAGGGAAGCTTTTGGCATGAGGATGCCCTGTGCAAACCAGGAGCCCAAAGTCCCTCCAGATCAGAGAGGGACAAAGGACAAGGGCTCTGAGCTTGCCAGCACTGAGAGAGAGACACAGCTGTGCTGTGCAAGGCTGGGGTGTGCAGATGCCAGTAAGGAAGACGTGGTACCAAAAGGGAGCAGCACAGTGCAGCACTGCACTGGAGACAGGCAGGCATGTGAGAAGGGCTGGGAGGAGGACTTCAAAGATAGCTCTACAACAGGCTCTTTCTTTCCCCAGCAGATACCATTAGCTGCAGAATAAGGACTGGACACCCACAGCATGCACCGTCTCTGGCTGATGATACAGAAATGATATGCAGCAAGTGCTACTCCCACACAGAATGCACAGAGCTAGCAAGCTGAGAAGCAGACCTGAGGAAGTTAATCACTTTATGAACATGAATATAAACAGAAAGAGCTGCTGTCCCCTTCTGCTAGACACAATCTGCCACTTTTAGATTAAAGTTAATCTCAAAGCACAGAAAGATTTCTCCTTCTCAGCTCCTATATGGATTTGGATCGTGTTTGCAGGCAAATTGCAACAAAGAGAAGCTACAAAAGAAGGCCCACACAGAGCAGAACCCTGGAAAGTTCCAAATTTCAAGCTTTTTCCTGAGTTACCTTCAGCTGGAAGAGCAGCTCTTTGCTTCTGAGAAGCGACAGCTATTTCCAATACCACCGACCTAAATTAAAAGGCTCTCTTCAAATCTGTCAGAGAAGCACCTTTAGTCCAGAAGGTATCATCAGGTCGATACACATAAAGATAAGGTTCAGTTCTGTCTTACATTGGTGTGGGGAAACATCCACTGAACCAAACAAAACCATGAGAACACTCACTGTGAAATGGACAAAGTCTTTAACAGTAACTCATTGGCACTGTGCTCAGGATACTTCTAAGTTTCTCCAGTTTAAAGTATAAAATGTGAAAAAAAAAAAGTATAGTTCATAGTGTATAAAGTAAAATAGTAAAGTTTAAAGTATAAAATGTCTTAAATATCAGATCAAAGCCAAAGGTTTTTCTTTAAACTCAAAAGAATGCCCCTTATACTGCCTGTGAAGCTTTTCTCAGCTTTTCAGGCTGGGGGGAAACAAAGCTCAAACGTTTGTGTTGTTCTTGAAGAAGGAAAATAACATTCCCTCTTCTCCATCAGCAACGAGAAGAAAAAAACCTCATGCAAAAAAAAAATACGTATATATATAAATAAACTAATTATGAAATGCTACTCAGGGCATTTGAACTGCCAGCAGCTGCTGCTGCCTGGACACTGCATACCATCAGGGCTGACGGGCTCTGCTGGGGGGCAGGAGCTGCCTGTTTGCTCTGTGGGAGATCCCTGAGCCCCAGACTCGAGTGGTGCATCACTGGACTCGTGGCTGGCTGCTGGGGCTTGCTCTGCCTTCTGCCCGTGTGCCACAGGAGGCGTCCAACGAGGGATGAACGTGATTCCTTGGGAGATCAGCTCCTTCAGGTAGTGCTCAATAACTTCCTTGCCCTGATAGAGGAAAACCGACGTTAGGAAGGAATACCCCATCTACTCAAAGCCAGCCAGATGCCAAAGATTCCTCCTCAGGACGGATGACTGTCGTTGTTAGAGATAAGCAAAAAGAAAGCAGCCGTCTCCTTCCATCTGCATGAACCTCCAGGAGAAATGTCAGCACGTACAGATGGCCAGGCACACTGCGATGCTCTGGGTGGAACTCTCTTACAACACGTTTATCCTACTACCTGTCAGTCAGCCAGGCTGCTCCTCTGCAGCCGTGGGGAAGCACCTCTCCCTTGAGCAATTGCAGGGACAGTGCTGATTTTTAGCCACAACTTTCTCTTCCTACATGAGAACAGTGTCCTCAGTGTCTGAGGAGCCTGGCACCACAGCACCCACTGGCACAGCCTGCTCCCTCCCCTGCACAGAAGCATTTCAGTGAACAGCTTGGTTTTGCTTGCTGCACAGTGGCTTTTTTCTTTGTTTGCCTTTCTGAGCAACTCCAGAGACATAAGCAGCAATAGAAAGCTACAGTAGGCCTGTTTACAGAAAAGCAAACAGAGATGCACTGACAGCAGGCACTTTTGTGAAGGCACACAGGGAAGCCCAGCTCACCCGTTTGATGTTGGACGTGTATTGCTTCATGGCAATCTTTTCCACCGTGCTTTCGAAGCCAAAGAATGACTTGATGTCGAGAGATGCAGACTGTTCAAAGCACGTCCACTCTTCATTCTCAGGGTGAACCTAAGCCCAAAGACAGACAGACACAGGGTTGGATGGTAGCAGGCGGTTCACAGTATGACAGGGCCCTCGCTCCTGGTACTGAATTGGGCTGAATTTAATTCCAGAGCTACACAGAGTGGCAGAAGAGGCGTCCTGCAGGGTGCTGACAGACCCACATCTAACAGATTGAATCCCCCAGAGTTACAGAAGCGTGTCATGAGTTGGACATGTGAACCTTTGTGGTTGAAGGAGCATTCCTCACGCTTAACAAAGAACGTAAGCTTAAAACCCAGCACATCTGAACAGCTGCATGAATAGCAAAACTAAAATAGCAGCAAGACTGCTGTTTTGAAACTATCATGGCAAAACCTCCTTGCAGAAGGCCTGGGACAACCTTTCAGTCTACATCTATAGCAAAGGAAGAAAAACAGGGCTCTTCTTATTCTGGGTAGGAAACTCAGCCGCTGAACATCAGCCTTCCCCACCAAACACAGCATGTGTGGGAGAACCAGGCATCTTCTCACTGCCAGTTCAACGTCATAGAATCCTAGAATGGCCTGGGTTGCAAAGGAGTACAATGCTCATCCAGCTCCAACCCCCTGCTGTGTGCAGGTCGCCAACCAGCAGCCCAGGCTGCCCAGAGCCACATCCAGCCTGGCCTTGAATGCCTGCAGGGATGGGGCATCCACAGCCTCCTTGGGCAACCTGTGCCAGTGCCTCACCACCCTCTGGGGGAAAAACTTCCTCCTAATATCCATCTTATCAGTGTAGCTGCTTCCCTCTGGTTACCCTACATATGGTTAAAACCTACACAAGCTTTTCTTTTCATCTTCTGAACCTAATCCTTTCCTGGGGGGGCTCTGCCTCCTCTCTGCAGGTGCTGCTGTTCACAAACTGGTGTGAAAGGAAAACCCAGCCCACTCTCAAATACACAGCGTGCTCTACAAAGGACACAAATTCCCTCAGGAAAAAATACAGCAGCTGCAAGAGAAGGATCGTATTTCTGCAAGTTGCTTCAGAGAACACTGCAGAAAAGGAAAGATGAGAATAAACCTGCTTCCGGTACGTCCTGGCAGGGAAAAGAGAGCTGGTAAAAATAGAGCAGAGAACCATCTTGAGGATGCAGACAGCTTGCTCCCACTCTGTTCCAGGAAGAGCTCTCCTCAAAGCCCAGCTGCTGACGTTTCCTTCCGAAGGACTCAAGCCGGAGAGGCAGCACAGCCAAAATCAGCAAGTGCAGCAGCGTGAGCAATTCCAGAGTTGACCTTCCACGCATTTCACAACTGTCAACACCCTTCACAGCCATGGAAGCTTGATTTCCTGTCATTTTCGGGAAACGCCACGTAGCCACTGACTGATCTTTGGTTCGGGAACCTCCCCCTCACCATCCAAAATGGTTAACAGCTTTTCAACTGTCTGCCTTGCTTGAAGCAGAAGCTACTTACAGTTTGCACACTCCCAAGAAACCGAGCTGCTGTCCAGCTGCCAAAAGGGCAGGTAAGTAACGGGATCTAGACTTTTGTTTAGGGAACAAAAAGCAGTGTCTGATCCCTTCAAGAAACAGTCGAAGCCATTTAATGGTGACTGATCCCTAATAGCACAATTAGAGTGAAATGGCACACTGTTGCTGAAGGTAGAGACACAGAACAAGTGACCCCAGGCCACAGATAAGACCTTTCTCCACATGTTTCACTCAGAGGGTGGTGAGGCACTGGAACAGGTTGCCCAAGGAGGCTGTGGATGCCCCAGCCCTGCAGGCATTCAAGGCCAGGCTGGATGTGGCTCTGGACAGCCTGGGCTGCTGGTTGGTGACCTGCACACAGCAGGGGGTTGGAACTGGATGAGCATTGTGCTCCTTTGCAACCCAGGCCATTCTATGATTTTGATTCTATGTTTAGAGCAAAAAGATCGTTATAAAATAGATGCTAAAGCTTTCACTTGTAGGCAAAGAGGTATAAGTTAGTTGCCAAGTTTCCCTGGCAATGCAGGTTTCCTCCCAAATACCCAAATCTAGATACATTTCCAAAATTCCAATGCTTTAACATCCTGAGTTTCAACTTAAAGAAACCCAGGGAACACTGTCAATTCTGGATCACCGTTCCCGTTTTCTGCTCTCACTCTAGATCCTAACACTCCAAAAACAGTCAACTTAAGGAAACTTCCCAGGCTCCACAAAAGCCCTGGAAAAGGCCTGTTCCCTAAAACCGAATGGCCTTCCATTATCCAATTGTACTGTACAGTCCAGGGCCCAAATTCACTCAAGAAATGTTGCCCTACGTGTTGGCACGTGGCTTTCAAACATTTCCTCACAGACAAATAGGATCAAGGCACTCACTGAGTAGCTGCACGTCTCAAGGACGACCACACGGTTGGCAAAAGTCTCATTGTGGGCTTCAATGCGGAGCGTTCGCTCCTTCCAGTTCACCGTGTTCTTCTGTATGAAGAAAACATACTCTACCCCTGCAATCTGAGAAGGGTGGAGAACCAAAAGGGGGAAAAAAAGCAAGAGGAAGAGAGAAAGAACAGCTTTAGGAATCTTCACTGGTTTGAACCTGCCAACAAAACTCAGCACTCCGTGCCCCTTGGATTCCACTCACCTTCTTTAGCAACCGAGGAGCATCCACATTCAGCTTGCAGCTCCGTTCAATGACGTGGATTGCTCCATCGTCGCTTTTGGATTCATGCAGGATTTCACTTCCTAGGAAGACTGGGATCTCTGGACATGTAGGAAAGCGCTTTTCGTATGCCTGGAAGTGAAAAATAGAGCTGAAGTTTTTTTATATACATTTCTGCTTCTGGCCAGATCAACTAACTGGCTGTGAATTACACAGGTAAAGAGAAGTTGTAGATGCCCCATCCCTGGTGGTGTTCAAGGCCAGACTGGATGGGGCCCTGGGCTGCCTATCTAGCACCTGATCGAATGGTTGGCAACCCTGTCCACAGCAGGGAGGTTGGAACAAGAAGATCATCAAGATTTCTTCCAACCCAAGCTATTCTACGGTTCTACTTGTTTCCCTTAGAGTAAGAGCCCAACACATGGATGCCTTTCTTCTCTGCTAACAGGGGAGCCAATGAAGGGGGTGAAGTCAAATCCAAATACGTATGAACACCACTGGCATCCACTCGTGCCAGTCACGCAGCTCATCACGTCTTCACATCTCTTTTCTTTCCCACGCAAAGCAGAAACAAAACCACGTTGTTAACGAGTAGTGGGAAGAGAATCAAACCCTGAGCATCAGCAACAGAATCTTCAGCTATCACAGAAGGCCAGCTATGCTGTTTTCTGCTAGCTATGGACTTGACCCAGAGACGACAACATTCCAGTCAGACATATTGCCTGTACATAGAAACTGTTTTGAAATATTTAATACTCCTTTGTCCCAAAATTGTGATCAACTGTTGACACTAAAAACGTGTCAAACTGCTATGGATGCTGCAGACTATCAAGGGTAAGACCAGCAATTGCTGGCTACTCAGTTGACCATGATCCACCCGCTTCCAAAATAATTCAGTTCTAGTTCTGAAACCTTCACTTTAATTTACTCCCCTCCTTCCAAAAAATCTTTCCTCCAAAGGTTCTTTATCAGCTCTTGGAAAGAAAAAAAAAAAAGAAAAAAGAAAAAAGAAAGAATTCAGTCTCCATGGCACCTGCAGCAACTGAAGTTAACATGCACATTACCTACTGTTGCCCATTTTTCCCTACTTGTCAATCTCTCCTTACATCTCCAGATCTTTGCTGGATGGAACATTTTCCTTTCATTCCAGAGAAAGCACCTTGCACGTTGGGCTGCTATTGCAAACATAACTGAAGCAACATGAGCAGATGCTGCATAAGAAGCCCAGGATTCAGCTACAGCTGTGACTGCAGGGTAACCCGTGCTCCCTTTCCATTACACTCTCATGGACAGCTGCACCAATTTGGTCACAAGACATTCCTGCTATGATGCCACAGAGAGTCCCTACCATCTGCAAAATGCTGCTGTCTCCCCATCTTCTCTCAGAATTGTTAATGTGATGATCATTGAGAACAGCCCAGCTCTGCTGAGGGCTGGCTGCATTCTCCTCCCACAGCGGTTTGATGGGTTGGATGGCCCAGTGTGCATTTGTGTACCCTGGTGCTGGGGAAAAATACCTGCTCTTAAAATAGCTCAGGCACTTAAGGACACATTTCCTATCTCCTGACCCTAGACCTCAGAACAGAAGTTGTTTCAGATGGCCATATCGTGAGGAAAGGGAAAGCAGATTATTAGCTGGAGTCCCAGCTGTAAGCAAAGCCTTTAACACTCCTCCCACAAGTCACTAAGCAATGCTCTGCTGTATTTGTTGGAGGGCTGTTGCTGTACCTATGAGACCTCCACTTCAGCATTTCCCTTCTAATCTCAAGGAAAAATTAAACTATTTTAGATGAACATAAAGCTTCCCATAGCGAGTGACTGTTTGCAACACCAATCTGCGTGGCTCCACGTACTGAATGCAAACCCACTGCTTTAAGCAGCTGAACTCGTTATAATGATAAGCCATTCTGTGAAGTCAGACCCTACCAAAGGATGCTATTTGAATGGGTCACTCCTTACATGCCCTTAACACACTTACTAGAAGCATAAGTGAACATCCCACCCTAAAAGGATGTTCAGTGAACAAGGATTAACCATAAGAAAAAGGTTGAATCAACCCCGTCTCTTCCCCTAGGCCAGCACTAAGACTGGGTTTTTTCCTCATTTCCCACAAACTGAAGAAGTACAAAGCAGGCAGACTGAAAAGCTCAAGTATAGCAAAGATGGCCTCTATTCCTCTTTCTTTCAGGGCTGCAGCTGTACCATGAGCACTCACGAGGGGGTCTGCAGAGAAACAAGAGCTGTTCTTGCACTAGATGGTGAACAATCAAAGCACAGCTGTCACCCAAAAGCCCCACCTCAGTAGTTGCACCTGGAATACAGACCTGTGAGTGCTTCATTGCAACTGAGAGACCACCATGGCAAATCTGGAGCTCCACACAACTCCACCAAACCCAGGTACCTCTGGTTCTGTTTGAAGATGAGGCCCCAGGACCTCAACACACAGCTGTTCCTCCCTCCACTGAGTATGTGCTTGACCCAGTTGGAGACAAGCTTCCTAATGCACCATCATTAAATCTTGCAAAACCAAGATCAGGTCACCTATTAACAGCGTAGTCAGCCTCGGTTTTGGAAGCAGATGCACACATCCATGCACAGCCGTGGTGATACAACCAAGACAACAGCCCAAACCCATCACCTGCAGAGGTGGAACACTTCCATATTTGAGAAAAAATCCCTTTCACACACTGATATTGAGTCTTTTGCTGATCTTCTCTGCGCAGCAACAACTCTAAAAATACAGCAGCCCAAAGATGCCCAAGATCACATGAAGGACAGCTGAAGCACCACGATTCACCCACAATGAAGTTACACTGTCAACATGCTGAATCTTTCACCACTGCAGAGAGTGAGCTATCAGGAGCCCTCCCTCACAAGCACCCAGCATCCTCTTATCAAGATCAGCATCTACAGAACGGCACATTTCTGCTCCAGCAGAGAAACTGAGGAAAATCAGGACACAACCATCTCCTTTTTTTCCCCATCCAGCACCAGAACTGATCGTAATTTTCTCCTCCTCCTCCATGATTTTGTGGAGTGCAAGATGAACAGCAATACCCCAGTCAAATGAAAGGCACAGGGATTTATTATTAGCTTGTTTTAATACTTCAGCTGCATGTGCTCTCAACTCCGTGCTGCAGCAACTCTGCTCTGACAAGTATACAGAAACTACAACTTGTCTCCCTTCTCTGCTGCAGGAATTGTGCCACTACTTTTCCCTAAATGCATATTCACTACACCTTAAGACAAACGCTGTGATGGCCAAAGCACTGAATGCTGTATTAAAGAAAGAAAAAAAAGGCTCAGTGAACTGCTCCCTCCCCTAAATCCTACAGGGATTAGCACTAGCTTGCACTTTGCACACCTCCTGCAAATCCTCCCACCCAACCAAGCCAGCACGTCACCCTGAATCCTGGCTTGGGCTCCTTTTTCCAGCATCATCAGACTCTGCTATTGACTTCACACCAGCTTGGACTAGAAGAAAATCCCCCAGCACAGCTGCAGGGGCTGTCCAACAGACCTGAGCACCGTGCACACATGGTGAACCAAGCAAACTCTCTCAACATCTCAGTTTACAAGAATTCTTTTCTTTACAGTTCAGATTTATGTCCCCTCTTCACTCCCAAACAACCACTGCACAAGTGATGGCGGCTCAGGCCCTACTGAGTCCTACTCTAAACCAAGAGGTTTTGTCTCTGTTTTCCTGCAGAACCACTGCCACAAAAACAGTGCCATGCTGTCCTTTGGTGGTGGACTGTATGCCATCCTTTCACAAACATACAGCTGTCATTTAAACCTTTGTAGTCATCTCCATCAGACTGAAGTCACGCATCCTGATTTGCTCGTGAGGAACACCTCTCCTATGGGACAGGCTGAGAGCTGGGGATGTGCAGCATGGAGAAGAGAAGGCTCTGGAGAGAGCTGATCATGGCCCTTCAGTATATAAAGGGGGGCTTTAAGAAAGAAGGGGACACAGTCTTTAGCAGGGTCTGCTGTGACAGGACAAGGGGAAATGGTTTCATACTAAGGGAAGGGAGATTTAGGTTGGATCTAAGGAAGAAGTTTGTTACAATACAGGTGGAGATGGGTGCCTCGTTCCTGGAGATACCCAAGGTCAGACTGGATGGGCTCTGAGCACTGATGGAGCTGTGGGTATCCCTGTTCACCCAGGGGAACTGGACTAGATGGCCTTTAAGAGTCCCTTTCAACTCAAGCAACCCTATGATCTTTTATAACAGCTACTCCTGTTTCTCCTCTGCAGGTTTCAACAACTTCTCCAGCAAGCGACTTTGAAGTCAATTACACAACAGAGGCCTTAGGAATCACAAACAACGGGGAAGTCCAAGCACTGAATTACAGCTTGAAACAAAACGCCGCCAAACTAAGGATGAAGTGACAAAAAAATGCATCTGTGTTCAGATGAACGGGGAAACAGGAGACACGATATCACGTTTTGATATAAACATGTCAAGATCATCAGCCTTTTGGAAAGGGATGCAAGAGCAAGATAGGACCCCTCACCACTTTTACATAGGAAGTGGAGGAGTTCATTCTACCTTTTCAGTAGCTCGAATGAGATATAGTTATCTCCAGATTCAAGTATTTTCAGGTTTGGCCTTCCAGGAAAAAGTAATCATTTCATCCAGGAAAGCCTCCTACTGCTTAGCCCAAATGCAGAAAAGGAAAACAAAGGTTCTGCACACACATTCACCAGGCAACAACCCATCTGCTTCTTAATCACCACAACCTGCAGAGAAACATAACAACCTTTTGGACCTGAGGGAAGCCAGTTTTGATTTGCCAGAAGTCCACTGGACAACAGTTACCCAGGCTGGGAACGTGGATCAGAGCTCTGCCTCCCTGGACTGCAGTCAATCATTTGTCTCATTCCTTCAGATCTGGGTGAATGAAACAATTCAGGGAGCACCAGCTGCCCATTACAACACAGGCACAGCCGAGTGACATGGCACCAAAAGCAGGACATGCACTGCAGCTGCACAGAGCTAACTTGGGAAACTACCACTGTGCCCAATTTCCTGTCTGAGAAGAAATGTTATCCCATTCAAGCTGCCTGGATACAGTATTCCCTTCTGCTTATCACAGAGTCAAATAATGGCTTGGGTTGGAAGTGACCTCCAGAATCATGAATCTCCAACCCCCTGCCACAGGCAGGGCCACCAACCTCCACATTTCACACCAGCCCAGGCTGCCCAGGGCCCCATCCAACCTGGCCTTGAACACCTCCACGGATGGACGGGGCATCACAGCCTCTCTGGGCAGCTGTTCCAGCACCTCACCACTCTCACAGTAAAGAACTTCCCCTGACATCCAACCTCAATCTGCCCTCCTTCAACTTCAAACCATCTTCCCTTGTTCTGTTATTATCTACCCCGTAAAGAGTTGAATGGTTGGTGATGGAGCACTTCAAGTCACAAACAACACAATGCTTTGGTCTTTGCAGCAGCCACAGAAGCAATGCTTTATACAGGAATGATTGCTACATGGCTGGGCAGGTTTGCCATTGCCTATTGCAGAAAGATGCCAGATGCACAGGACTAGGAGGCAAGGAAGCAGACATCTCTAGTGACTAACACCTTATAGAGCAAAACACAGCAACCAAGCGTTACATCACATGCAGGCTGCTCAGCGAACCAGCCCCAAATCAAAAAGGCTGGCTCACAAAGTAATGCTTAGTTGGCACGACAATCTGTTGTAGCCAGAAGCAGCTGTAAGAATTGTGGATGATTTAAGTAAACTCAGGGTCAAATCTGAACAGGCCACTGTGCTTAGGATTTTAAAATCCACACTGTTTGAGATTTAACCTTTAATGATGGTTCTAAGCTGTCTCACCAATTTTATTCCCTGCTCAAGAGTTTATTGTTTAATTTCTAAACTTATATATTCAGCAGAAGAGAAAAAAAAGTCTTCTAGACATGACTAGAATACAAGCTGAACTTCCAGCTATCTTGTGTCTCCTTGCACCACGCTGCAATGCCACTTAGTTCAGAGCTCATCCGTTCCAGCCCCAGACTGCACTCCTCAAATGAAGCTTGAGAAATGAATCCTTCTCCAAGGCAACAAGATCCTATGTTGCACCAGGAGCAGGTGACCAAAGAAAACATGGACAACCCTCAAATGATCCAGTTCCTCTCCAAATCCACACGTGATGCTGGAATCATCCATTCCTAAAACACTCTTGCCAAGCTAATGGAGTCCTAGCACTGGCAATGCAAGTCTGTCAAAGGGAGCTTCCAATAATTGAAGGGAGTGTATAAACAGGAGGGGGAACGGCTGTTTATGAGGGTGGGTTGTGATAGGACAAGGGAGAATGGTTTTAAACTGAGACAGGGGAGGTTTAGGTTGGATATTAGGAGGAAGTTTTTCCCCCAGAGGGTGGTGAGGCACTGGAACAGGTTGCCCAAGGAGGCTGTGGATGCCCCAGCCCTGCAGGCATTCAAGGCCAGGCTGGATGTGGCTCTGGGCAGCCTGGGCTGCTGGTTGGCGACCTGCACACAGCAGGGGGTTGGAATTGGATGAGCACTGTGCTCCTTTGCAACCCAGGCCATTCTATATGATTCTATGACTGGTACGATGCCCACTGCGCACACAAAGCAGACCAGGGCACATGGCTACCGCCAGCATCTTGTCTCCAGAAATCCAAATAAACAGTTCTATCCACTTCCAGCAGCTGTGGTAAACATCATCTGCTTGCCCATGGGGAAGCATCCCACACCATAATCTCTAGAGAAATGTCAGCTCTACGCTCAGCCTGACTATTGCTCACTCTCAGCCTGCTTAATAACTTGAGGAGGTGGTGGCAGGGCACAGGGGCTGAACAACTGCATACAGCTGTGAAGAATTATCCCAGCTGACACAGGAATCATTACTTTCAGAATTCTGTTGCCAAAAGCTTCTCAGCAGTAAGATGATGGGATATTTATAGTGCATCTTGACAGCATGGTTTCAAGCCATCAAGTCACACCAAAGCATCACGTCTTGAGTCAACGCTAGATCCTCTGTAAGCACATGCAAAGTTAACCCAATGCCTTCTGACAGTTACAACAAGCCCTCCTTCAAAGCATGGCAAGAAAAGAGGCAAGAGAAGCTGCCTTCCTCTAAAATACCAGCATGGACAGTGGTTGGACACAGACCACCTGGATCCAAAGATGATTTGCCTGCACTCAGTAAGCACGTTCTGTATACCTAACAATCCTGCTGCAGGGAGTTCATTCGCTTTTGTAGGGAAGCATCCATTTCTCAGCTTGTGCTTGGATGCCTACTGGGACATTACATGTCACACATTACCGGGACTGAGCATCAAAGAGAAGCTATTTTAAAACATTTTCCTCCTTTCACCTCGATTCTTCCCCAATCTCTAGGGCACTGCCAGTCAGAAATCCTATTTCCAACACCATCTGAAATCTGTGTCGTTATCCACATCAGCTGCTCCAGAGGAGCCTTCGAGCACTGGCCACGCAAGCTGCAAAGCTCTATCACCCCTCACTTGTGGCTGTCCAAGGACACAGTGGGCAGCAGGCACTGCTCCTCCTCTTTGGAACTCCACTGGTGCTGCCCTTACAGCTCTCCTCCAATCTTTTCAGCCACTCTGCACAGCTGCAGCGCTGCTGTTCTGTGCTTGTGAAGCATTCCAGCTGCCAGAAGCCGCTCTGCTCTCCCTGCAGCAAGTGCTCTTCTTTTTCCAGGGCTCACACTTGAAAGCAGAGGCTGTGAACCAGCATCAAATATCTTGGTTAAGATTCTACTCTGTTTAAAGAAAAATCAGCCTGGGATGTTCCAAGATTAACGACGTCTTGAAGCTCCAGCTGGGGAGTCTGTAATTATAATTAAGTACATGGCAAGGCCCAGAAATGTATTCTATGGTGCATCTGTGCTGTAGGCATTGTAAGATACTGCACTGTAGTTGACAGCTGATCTGCACGTCTGATGCAGCACAACAGCAGCAGCCTCTCTGAGACCAGATGGGCTGTGAAGACATGCTGAACTTGTCACACCAAACACACCCTCAGAGCTAACACCGTTCTTGCTAGACATCGTTCTGCTTGTACGCTGCACTGCTTTCACACACCATTCTCTCTGTTACCAGTGTGTACTGCAAGCTGTTTGGGCCAAACCGCAGCACCTACCTGGCACAAGAAGGCTTAGATCTCTGTTACAAGGGAACCTGCACCAGTCAGTGAAATATCAAATCCTTTAAGAAACCACAGTATCAGAGAGCAGAGCATGTGCAACGTGTCAGAGTTTCATCAGCCTCTTCATAAAGCCAGCGTGCTAAATGTGACAGCAACCAGTCATTACATAAAGCTTTCTGAGGACCTAACATCTGTAATACAACACGCACTCATCATGCAAAGATATGAACAAAAATAGTTTTGAAAAGTTATGTGGAGAGAAATTCTAGCTGTTAGGGCTTCAGCAGTGTTTAGTTTCTCCTCCTACAACTAATGCTGACAGCTGAAATAGCAACAAGCTGCTTTCAATTAGACTGCGTATACAAACCTCCTGTCACTGTTAGCATGAAAGAATACCAGGCAGTGAGATAGAAAATGATGCATTTTGGTGTTAGTTGCAGTGGATGTTTGAGTCTTACACACAGCTATGGGCCAGATCCTCAACTGGCACATCTGAGAAAAACTTCAGTGGCTGCAAAGCAGCTTGGACATGCTGGACATAGCCAGTGGACAAGGCTGATCTGCTGGGTGATTATTTGGGGGTAAGAGTGAAGATCCCTGGCAGAGCCAGTGAAGATCAGCACGACTGCTTCAGCTGGGTTGGGCTAATGAGAAAGACACCCCACACAAGGACCACAAATAATTGCTTTTGATGGGATGGAGCTGTGTGCTACAGCACGAGAGTAAAGAGGGAGAAGGACTATTTTTTACTACTAATTTCAATGCCAAGTCATTTCTGAAATAAAAACTGCAACATTTGCAGCCTGAACTAAACTTGCCAGCCAGCTTGTTAGCACTCAAACCACAATGAAGAGATGCAGAAGTATATATACACCATCGTGGTTCCATTCAGTTCATCTGACCTGAAAAATAACGAACTTCAGATCAAGTAAATGCAAAGAACTCTGTATTGCCTCTACAGCTAGGAAAGAATGATAGGAGCTTGGAAGTACAGGTGGCAGATCAGGACCTCAGACAAGTTCCTATTTGCAGACCAACACAGAGGGAAGGTGACGAGCTGCCCCTAACAGATCTTTAAGGCTGGGCAGAAAGACCATTTCTCTCAGCAGAAACCATTACCTGCCATGAGCAGCAATAAGAGCTGAATATGAAGTGCATCATGAATGCGGCAAGAGGACCAAATAATTGACAGAAGTGCTGCCTTGAAGGTTGCCCTTCACACCATTATGGCTGCAATTAAAACTGCACGTGAAGTGTAGGAGACCACATAGGAGTGCACAGCTATTTCAGGCCTGTAGCATTGGAAACAAAGCAAAATTAGGGTACACTACAGAGTATTCAAATCTGGTAGATGTAAACTGCAAGTGTAACGGGTTGAATGCGCTGCTAGAATTAACAGGAAAAGAATCCCTACCATATCTGACCTAACAATTCACTGGCAACAAATAATGTGAAAAATCCAGTCTCTCTCTTAGCCTCGTTTCCTGTACAATTAGACATTATGGACTCACGTGCCCAAACCAAACTCAACACCACGTATCAGAGGACAATCCACTTGTCTGAACAGCTACGTTTAAAAGGGGAAAGGAAAAGGAAGGGAAAGACAGAATGGAAAAGGAAGAATATGACATGATAACAAAACCTGTCAAGATTCTTTTCAAGTCAGAGATGTCAGGCGCTGGATATCATTTGATGAGCTAATCTGTGATCCTTCAATGCAAGCACAGAATAGGAACAAAGCATGTGAAAAATCACTTCTGTGGATGCGGACAAGTGAGAGAAGATGATCCTTTGTTTAGGAAGAAGGAAGCACTCTTGTAGCAAAAGGAAGAGAAAAACAACTGAAACTATGCAACAAGCAGGAGATGCTTGCTAAGCCCTCAGATTCCCTTTTACTTCTCAGACGCACAGGACTAGCAAAGAGAGCAAGAAGGAGAATACAGTGTGAAGGACTCTGTGGATGTGCCAAATTTACTGCCTGCCCGTGCCAGAATGCCAGCAGCAGAAGCTTTAATAACCAGTAGAGTGTAAATCCATAGACAATTATCCAGAGATACACAATAATAAAGGTATTAACACGGGCTCTTCTGTCACGCGCAGCCCTGTGCTGTCTTGAGGATGAGCAGCACAATGTGCACAGTGCAAGCTCCAACAGGATGAATCATGTTCCTGGTGGCAGGGTTCAACAAAAGGCATGGGAAACACAATGCCTTTTAACAAGGCCAGGATGCAATGAATCATTTGGCTACAACCACCTTACTTCTCAGCTCCTCGTAACCGAAGGCAGCACATGCATCATTTACCATAGGAGGGTCCAAACATCAGAGATTCTGGGGTACTTCTAACAAACCCTCCTTACCTCACAGCACAGCCTGTACAGAGCCCCAGAAGTCTCACTCTCCCCATTACAAATGTTATCAGTGCACAGGGACCCTTAAAATAGAGAGATGTCTGGGAATTTACTCACACCATCCTTGTCTTCCTGACACCAACCTCAGCACGAGCACACCGCACCCCAAAGGTTCACAGGAAGCATTTGGGGTGGAGAGATGAAAGCAGCTGAATATAAGGTTCCCAGTACTGAGGAAGCTGCTGTCAGATTTATGTTGAGGCAGATTAACAGCAGTGCCATGTGCTGAGGAGCAAAACAGCTTCGCTGCACGCCCACACTGCCTGCAAAACTTCCAGCAATTGACAGTGAGTGCCTGACAGCTCTGCGAGATCCACGCTGCCTCCACACAAATGGGGGGCTCCATCCAAACACATCCAACGTGATAACGAAGCCTGCATCCAATCTGGCCCGTGTGGACTGCCACCAGGCTCAAGCATTGCCTTTAGAATCTTCCAAAATGTCAGTCTTTGTAATAATGCAGATCCTGCTGTGGACACGTGATCTTCACAGGAGATTACAGAGGGACTACAGGGTCTATATTCAGTTCCCTAGACTACCACACAGTCCTTTGGGTGACCTTGGAGCAAGTAACTTAATCTTTATAAGAGGACTAATAACTTTGCTAAGGTGACAGCAATTTGAGCTTGCTGAGCTCCTAAAGGACGACGTTTGCAATCCCAACCTTGAAATCCCAGGGAATTTTAAATTCTATCATGTTGAAAAACTGGGAGCAAATAAAACTAAACCACTTGAAAAATAAACCCATCAAACCCCAGCCTTTAGGCATTCTGCTAACAAGCTTACAAAGGATTTGTCTAGAGGCAGCCTGCTGTATGAGCAGCCAGTCTATTGATGGGCATCTAGTGAGGGTTATCCTACTAAGACAGACAGTGAGAGCATGGAGAAGTATGCATAGAGCCAAGTACCTCCATCACAAGCACTGGTATCTAATTCTAACACAGAATGCACTGGGAGAACAAGAAAACAAAGCTAGAAAAGTTTCACTACCACGAACATTAACCTTAGACTGGTTGCAGGCACATCTACCTCACGTTACTGGCTCAGCTGCTTACGGACACAGCAAACTTGGACAAGACTGGAAGGAGAAAAAAGGGGGAAAACTGGGGGTGGGAGCCCAGCTATCAGAAAGAAAGGCTGATAGGTCCTGATGATGAGAGAGCATCCAAGGGAATGGCACCTGCTCACAGCTGAGGAACTGCTGCTGCCTTTTAATCACACTGAGGATGAAGCAAAGAACCTCCCCCTCAATTTTAACTGTCAAATCAAAAGACTGGAGTCTGCTTTGGATAAAAGCAATTTTATGGCACTTATTTGCCTGGAATCCAGGAAAGGCAATGCTGCCAAAAGGAACACCATGCACTGTGTTGGGTTCTCCCTTCCATTCGTGGAAATGACTTTGACTGCTTTCACTCTGCAGCTTTCCACCTTCCTGCTGAGATTCCTGCAAGACCAAAGAAAACTGGCATCCTTGTTGAGCAGGGAAGAAAATACCACACTGAAAGTCTCAAACACTGAGTCTCATGGATTCCTAGGGTAGACTGAAATGCTCCATAGAGGTTACTAAGCAAAACCTTGCAAGAATCTGTATGGAAGCATCTCAGATGCACGCCCAAATGCTCAGGTGCTGCCCTCAAAATGCAAGGAGCAGAGCTCTCAGAACCCTGAAGAGCAGTGGAAAAGTCCAAAATATCACAAACACTTTTAAAGCCTCACCTCAGGAAGCTGTTGAGGTGACATGAGCTTTCTGCACCACCAGCTTCAACTACAGCTCTCAAGCTCCTTCTGGATGACACAAAACTTGGAGAGATCTCACCCAACATTTCAGTCATGGTGTGGAAAGGGAAGAACAATTTGAGAGATTTTATCCAAAGATCTCTAGTTTTTAAACCAAATCAGGAAGCTCACTGATTTAGAAAAGACTTTTTAGATATGCAAACCCTATGATCATAGAATAATAGAATGGCTTGGGTTGGGAGGGACCTCAAGGATCATGAAGCTCCATCCCCCCTGCTGCAGGCAGGGCCACCAACTTCCATATCTAATACTAGACCAGGCTGTGCAGTACCCCATCCAACCTGCCCTTGAACACCTTCAGGGATGGATGGGGCATCCACAGCCTCTCTGGGCAGCCTGACACTGATTGGGATCAGATCTAGAGAGATTCTGAACAGAATTGTATTCGGTGATAACGCAAAGGTGGTGTATAGCGACAAGCTGACTCTGTCTACAACAAAACAGTCTTTTCCTTCCAGTGCCTAACTTGGAATTACAAATTAGTAGTTTTTACAAGTTGTTGGTTTGTTTGTTTTTCCTACAGTGACTAATGAAATGAGTCTGTGAAAACACCAAGATGTTGACCCTTATATTGGATGGAAAACGAAGGAGAAAAGACAGTGAGAGCTAAACCTGTGCTCCTGCAGCACGCCCACAGAAGGCTGCCATAAAGATAAGCTAACCACGCTGCAGTCCCCACCTCCCACTGGCCTGAGGCTGCAGCCTGTAACAGCTGGAGGAGTAAAAGTGCTGAGCATTACTCACTGCCATGACGAGCTCAAAAGGGTATTTGTAGACTCGAACTGGGGACTGGTATTTCTGCACCATCTTCAGCACGCACCTGTAACACAAATCAAATTGGACAACTTCAGGCCCCTGATAACAAACGTTAATACATTCTAACAATGCTCACAAACAGATCGGGAAGCCTTAACTCTCTCCCACAGACAGAGATCTTAGGTGTGCTTGCTGCCCGGCCTCACTTTGTAAGTCACTGAGGGAAGAAAGGCAGGTAGGTGTGTGCAGCCCCAGCCCAGCACACATGCAGCACACAGCAGAGTCCTCTGCTGCTTCCCAACACTACTTCAACCAAAACTCACAATAATCAAAGCAAAGCTGTAAAGCCAGAACCTGGGGAAGGAAGCCTCTCCTAGGGATCTTGCAAAAGCTTAAATGGAAATTTTTATTTTTTTTTTCCCCTCCCTTATATTTTCTGCATTAAGTTTGATACCATGATGCAAAATCCCTCCTATTGAAAGTCTGCACAGCTTCGTGTACATTGTTTTAAATACTTTCGTGCTCCAAGTACCATTTAGCTGTTTTAACTCACTGAAAGAAAGGAAAAGGAAACAGCATGCTTACAGAACATTGCTAAGCTAGCAATCACATCCCACTGCCTGAATGCCCACTGCCTCTAGCTGAATTGAGGGAATAACTGCATGCAGTGGAAACAATTCAGCTCTCAGTGTTTCATTTCTCCAAGCCACCTCTCACTGTTCTCATCAGGATTCCTCCCTCACACTCTTCTGCTGAGGTTTTAACCCTTAAATACGCATCAATAATGAGCAGCTCAAGGAAGCAGGTAAACCATTAAAAAGGTTATCGGGCTGCTTCCTGCAATCCTTTCAGAATCCTTTACATTGCTCCCGTTAATGTCATCCAAAAACATCTGAAACACCAAACTGGACAGCTGGTTTGAGACTATGCTGATTCCACCCTGCTCAAATTCCTCTGCTAAGCAGACACCAGCCCTTGGCATCACCACACAGCATAGCATAGCTGAACTCAACACTCCGAGCACAAGACAACTTATTGCTGACGTTTCAGGCCAAAAACTGGAGATGAAACATGACTTAAAAAAGCAAACGGCAGTAGATCCTGCTCTAGTAGAGCTGCTGCAAAATGCCATCGCACACAGAAATCCAAGCGTTCAGCAAGGGAGAAGGGAAAAAGTTTGGGTACCTGAGAGCGAGGAATGTTTGTAGAAGGGTCTCACAGTCAGACAGTTACTCTGCAGAGGATCACGTCACCCAGGGAACAACAACCAGGACTTGCTGGATGTCCGAGAGCTTTATCGATGCTAAAAGCTGGACCTCGCAGAGCGAGTAAATGCACAGAGCAGGCATCAGCACAGCAACCACCTCAGAGTGAAGTGAGCACAGCAGGAGCAAGCAAACACCCAGGAAGCCCAGACTGCTATCACATATCAGATACCCGTGCCAAGAGAGGCATGGGGCACCTTGTAATGCAATGCTGTAACATGATTATGCAAGCGCAATACCTACGCTGTGCGGGAACCTTCCGAGTCAGTGCAAATATAGCAAGAGAAGCCTCGTCACACCTCTTTAGCTGTCATCTTGCTTCCAATTCTAGCCTCGCTTGCTAAGCCTGGAAGTCTGGCACTGCTGTAGGAAGGGGTCAGAGACCTCTGCGGGAGGAAGCCTCAGGACACAAGGATGGCACAAGCAGTAGCTGAACAGCCTTCACCACGCTGCTTGGACTGTTCTGTTGTTATGCCAGCCTGCAGCTGCAACACCAGCCTGCCACAGGTTTGCTCTAGCTGATGGAAGTTAGGAGCAAAGGGGTCAGCAATAACTGTACCCACAGAAGCAGTGGAAAACAGACAGCTGATAACTCACACTTGCCCTAGAAACCTCTCATACCTTGGGAACAGTGTGCTGGCAGACCTTCCGTGCTCTCTTCTCAAGACTGAGCAGTCATTCTGCTTCTCAAAGCAAGAGGGACTTCAGCTAGAACTCCTGGGGAGGAAAGGAAAAAACAGGCAGTGAGAGTAGTCACTTTTTGCATGGGGATACAGGCAGGTGATTAGCAGTGATAACGATGTAGGATTTCCAGGTGCTACCAGAGGGCTGCTGAGCCAGATTTGCTGAAGACATGCACATTAATACATGCTAGAGATTTTAGTTCTCAGAGAAAGACCTGTTTTAGCAGTTGCTGAGTATTTCACATAAGTTATAAACAGATGTTTTCAGCCTCTTTGTAAAGACCAGAAAGCAGCTTCACGAGTACAGAAACACCTCTGGCTCCATAAACATCCGCCACAGCACTCCAGCCTTCAGTAGCCCAGCTACCTGTTTCACTTTGTTGTGCACCTGGCTGAAAGCACACATGGAAACTGGGCTGAAGAGGGGTGATTCAGTAAGCTGCAACCTGATGGCTTACAATGGTTAATCCACACCCAGAGGCAGTGTGTTACCCACACTGGGTAACACCAGCGTCTGGCCAAGCCCAGAGCCGTCTGAAAAACTCAGAGAGACCGGAGCAGCCGGTGCAATGAAGCAACACATGCAGCTAATCCCTGTAAGCATCCCAATTAGATGTTAGAAGCAGCTCAGCTATTGCACACCTGAACGCATGGGACAGCAGCAGCTACCATGTTGCACAAAGCACCCCATGATGCTGCCAGCAATGCCAGCAGCATGCAGGCTTGGCACACTGGGGCTCCCTGCAGAGGCCAGCGTGGCCCTTCTTCTACAGCATCTCACAACTGAGCTGAACCCCTTGCACGGCAGCAAGTTAGGAGCTCAGGAATACACCTCTGGCACTGCACTGGAGAGAGATGGAAACAACTCCTGACCACACACAACTCCCCACTGCAACTTCGGTGGCATTTCAGGGACAAGGTGAGCTCCTGACAAGAAGTGCCCGTGCAGCTCGCAGAGCTATCGCTATCAGCTGAGCCTGGGAGGGCTCCTGCAGGGAGCACGAACAGCACACAGCAGAGGGAGGAGAGGCAGTGACATTAACGATACGCTTCCACTTTATTTAGAATCACCCAGCAGGCACCTGAGGGATTTTCCATATGCTTAACTTTTATTCTATTATTTGTAGGAGAGGCTGACTTGACAGACTACAGCCAGATGGTTGGGAATGAGAAATTGGGTTTCAAAATTAAATATACATAAAGTCCCAGATTGAAGTCCACAAAGCCCTGCTTCTCATCCAGAGCTAGCATTGCCTGTTAAGTGGCAGAACTCAGCAGCCACAGCCTTTATTCACTTCTCCCACCCATGATGGTTTCTTCTCAGCAGGAGAACCACCAAGCAGGTTTTGCGTTTGGTCCTGTTTTTGAGGGTTCTGTTTGTTTGCTTTCACAAAGCCCTGCTGAAAATAGCAAGAGTTCCAGACTTCCTCAAATTGTCTTTTGCCACATGAAAGCCAGCTGTCCCCCAAGCTGACACTCACAGCCAGAAAGGGGGGACACAGAGGGTGGTGAGGCACTGGCACAGGTTGCCCAAGGAGGCTGTGGATGCCCCAGCCCTGCAGGCATTCGAGGCCAGGCTGGATGTGGCTCTGGGCAGCCTGGGCTGCTGGTTGGGGACCTGCACACAGCAGGGGGTTGGAACTGGATGAGTATTTTTGCTCCTTTGCAACCCAGGGCATTCTAGGATTCTATGACTCTGGCAGGCTGCAGCCTATAATCCTCCCTTCAAATCAACACACGAAGCTGTGCACGACACTTCTCTGCCTCAAGAGCCTTTTGCTGTGGCAGGTGCTGACAGACGCCTCGCTTACTTAATAACAAGATGGTACCAAGCTGCAGGATGCTTATTACAGCCTCTGCACCCAAAAACTTGGTTCTGTCTTTCACAGCTCAATAAAAGAAATGGAATGGCACCAGCAGACAGCTCTGGTGTCTTTCAGAAGCCGATGTCTTCTCAGGCAGGGCTTCATCCTCTGCTCAGCCCTGAGCTGTGCACACAGCAACGTGGGGGGGGCACAGAGGGCTGCAAGGCAGAGCTGCTGGGAGCCCGGCCCCCACGCTGTCACCCTGCATGGATGTGAGCCCAGTGGTGGATTACAACCAAGGGCGGACAACACAAACACCCCGACTGCATTTCCACATTCTGTGCAACACAATAGGGAGCAGCGCCTTTGGCTGAGAGGGGAAGGAGAAAAAGGAACAGCGTAAGCATTCTGCTCTCAAATATTTGTCGAGTGAGCCATTTCCTCCACGCAAGCATCAACATCAGCTTCATGCCTAATATTTCTGTGCCTTTATCTCATACTTGGTGGGGAATCCTCGTGCCAGGGAACCACCGCTGACCTCTCTATCACACACAGCCAAACTCTGACTCTCTGGCAGTTGAAGTTTGCCAGCTGGCAGCAGCAAAGCCTTCCTGAAGGGGCAGCCCTCAATCCTCACCCACAGGAGTTACACTGAGCCTTTTCTACTGCTACATGCACTCAACACCTCCAACATAAGCACAGAGATGTGCCCCAGCTTAACACAGACACAAGTCCATCTGCGATGCCCCAACAGCACAGCACAACAGGCTCAGGTTCAAGCATACCCCGAGCTGGATGGGACCCGTAGGCTCACAGCCGTGTTTCTCCTTGGGCCCAGGTGTGCCGAGCACGCTGCACAGCCGGTGTCACCACGCGACCCATTCCCCGCGCACGCCCCAACGGCGAACAGCACACGCGCGGTTTAACCCAGCCCTAAAGCCCGAGACGGGGCTTTAATACAGAACCGACCCAAATACATCAACGCATTCCATAGAAGCTCACCGGGGTCAGCCCTGGAGTTCCACAACACCTGTATTCCGGCACGCTACGAGCCGATGCGAGGCCACGATTAGGGCGGAATTCCCCCCCCAGCCCCTCTGCACAGCACCTCCCGCGGCCCTCAGCGTCGAACCGAGCCGAACGGAGCCGAGCCGAACCGAGCCCCTCACACAACCCTCACCGAGGCGCCCTCCTCCTCCCCGCAGCGTGGCGTCCAAACGCGGCTCCGCGCGTCCTCACCGCGCCCACGGCGGAGCCCCGCCGGCCCCATGCCGAGCAACGGCGGCGGCCCCAACCCGGCTCCGCGCCGCGCCGCCCCCGGCTCCGCTTCAACCGCCGCGCTCCCGCCCCGCCCCGGCGCACGCGGCGCCGCAGAGCGCTGTCCATTGTGCTGCGGGGCGCGGCTCCGCCTCAATCCCCGCCCCGGCTCCAGCGGGCCCGGCTGGATTCGGCGGGCGGAGCAGAACCGAGCTGCGCCCCGTTTTATCGTAGTGAAGAGCTCGGAGCCCGGCTTATCGCTCCTGGGGTTCTGGCTAGTGGGGCACGCTGCAAGGGTTGAATCCTAGAATGGCCTGGGTTGCAAAGGAGCTCAATCATCCAGTTCCGACCCCCTGCTGTGTGCAGGTCGCCAACCAGCAGCCCAGGCTGCCCAGAGCCACATCCAGCCTGGCCTTGAATGCCTGCAGGGATGGGGCATCCACAGCCTCCTTGGGCAACCTGTGCCAGTGCCTCACCACCCTCTGAGTGAAAAACTTCCTCCTAATCTAACCTAAACCTCTCCTGTCTCAATTTAAAACCATTCTCCCTCATCCTATCACTATCCACCCTCATAAGCAGCCATTCCCCCCTCCTGTTTATATGCTCCATTGAAGTACTGGAAGGCCACAATGAGTTCTCCATGGAGCCTTTTCTTTCCCAAGCTAAACAAGCCCAGTTCCCTCAACCTTTCCTCATAGGAGAGGTGCTCCAGCCCTTTGATCTCTTAATGGCCCTCCTCTGGACCCACTCAAAGAGCTGCACGTCCTTCCTGTGCTGGGGAGCCCATGCCTGGATGCAGTACTGCAGATGGGGTCAAAGGGCTATAGGACATCTGAGCCCCAGGTGCTGAGGCAGGCAGATCCACCATGCCTAAGGCTCACCTCACCATGTGCTCACAGTGTTACCCTTCACCTCGGCGCTCCAATTCCCCGTGTTGTACCAAGAGAATGCGTTACAGCAGAGAGCTGCTCTCTGTCGGGCCACCTGCTGGACAAGGAAGCCATAGCAGAAAGCTGTCAGTAGCTCTGCGTTGTCCTTGAGGGTGTTTAATCAAAAACGTGTGGATGTGGTGCTCAGGGACATGATTTAGTCGTGGGTTATTAAAGTTAGGGTAGTATGGTCAGGTTTTGGTTGGACTTGATGATCACTGAGGTCTTTTTCAACCTGAGCAATTCCATGATTCCATGGTTCTACGTGGCTGCACCTGAGGAGGAGCTGCCCATGCTGGTGGCACCTGTGGGCAGCAGCACAGGGCACCAAGGGGAGGTGAGAAGGGGATGTGAGAGACCAACCTGGCAATGTTTTACACCTTCAAAAACCTCCTTTCAAAATCTCCCAGGGGACCAGCTGACACTTTGCAAGATCATGTTTCCTTTCCTGCCTCCTTATCACTTCAAGCTGTAGAGCATCTCCTCTTCTAGACAGGCGTTTGAGGAAGCTGCGGTCCTATTTCTGATCAGCAACGTTTCCTGAAACGTTTTGCTGCCTCCAACCAAGCAGGCCAGCCTGCCATTGCTCTGTAAAGAACACATAGAGCCCTGAAATGGCAAAACTCTGGGAAAGCCACATCCTGCATGGCCAGAGCAGCCAACATCTCCTGCAGGCTGTGCGGAATGGCTGGGTGCTGAAACCAAGTCATCCAAACCCTGCATCTACCTTTACACCCACTTTTATGCTCTCCTTTCCCATTCAGGATATAACATTTTCAAAGGAATGGTGTTTCTCTCCCACCTCTGTTAATGTTATGTTTCCTTAGAGGGAACAGGAGACAAAAACACGATTTCTGCCCTCTTGCTGCGACGCACCAGCCTGTTCCTACTTCGTGGCTCAATAGCGG
This sequence comes from Tetrao urogallus, assembly GCF_951394365.1. Classification (NCBI taxonomy): domain Eukaryota; kingdom Metazoa; phylum Chordata; class Aves; order Galliformes; family Phasianidae; genus Tetrao; species Tetrao urogallus. The sequence continues at coordinate 1,724,781 of NC_136828.1, forward strand.
TGCTCTTACATGTTCTAGTCATAGAAAACAGGTCAGTATCTTGGAAAGCAGCTTCCCATCCTTTCCTCTGCTGGGCAGCCCTGACTAGAATTTCCCTTCTCCAATATTCCTTGGTCTCCTGCCACCAGCTCCCCTTGGAACACGGCAGTTGTGGTAGGATACCTTTTCTCCATCCCAGAGGAAGCTCTCTGCAGGCATTCCCACTGCCCTGAAGCCCATCCGTTCCACTTTGCTGTTCTATCACCTACGTGGATGGGGTGCTTGCTGCAAGGGCTGGCATTCAGCCCTCAGTTTTTCTCACTGGGGCTGTTCAGAAGGAAGTTCTCACTCCTCAGAAGTTCAGTGCTGCTGATAGGAACCCGATCTCTGTGGTTAGAAATGAGAACAACCCTCAGGAAGGACGTCTGGTCTGTAGACACCATCCAGCTTCCACTTCACCCAATTCCAATGGCTTTTCCCTCTTTCTTCAACTTCCCTGCTTCATCTTTGGGTGTACATCGGAAAAACAAAAAACCAAAAACCAGCAGCAATTCCAGTGAGAGGTGAATCAGGAGTGGAAAAGAAGTTGTAGGGATTGCTCAAGGTGTTCGTGTTCCCGTTTCCTTCATTACAAAAGCATCTGACCTCTGAAGAAGGTCTGTGGCAGTGGTCAGCCCTGCAGGGGCTGTGTCACACAGCAGCAAGAAGATGATGGCAAACCAGCATCACACAGACAGCCCAGCTCTTTCTGCACTGTCACACCAAGTCACTTCCCAGCTGTCTTTCACACGTGTTTAACAACCCTTGGAAGATCAGCATCGTTTAAACATTAAAGAGTCTCTTTAAAAATTCAGCAGCAAAGTTCACCCGATTTTCAGAGCCATATTTAAAGCAGTGTAGAAGTGCACTTCTACTTTCTAGAAATGGGCTTGTGTCCAGCTGGTGCATGGAGCTGTAAGAAGAGGCTTTGCAACCACACTGCCCACCCCAGCAGTGCTCAGGGCCAGTGAAAAATACGTTCCCACAGTTTGCAGCTAGCATTTAACATAGCCCTGCTTGACAAAAACTAAGCAGAAGTGGGGGCTGCTGCTTTCAGAGTCAGCAGAAGTTAAAATCCTGATGCTTTCTGCACTGAGGACACAGATCAGCAGCCCGTTCCCCAGCAAGCCCCATATCCTGCGGGTCCCTCGTGCTTTGCCTTCCCTGTGCTGCTTACATCAGCTGATGCTGAAGTCTCTTTTTCTGGTGCAAAAGTGAGACGGAACGCCCTGCCAAGGTCGTGCAGTGAGGTGGCGGAGACCACTGACGGAGATGGAAGAGGAGATCTAATGAGCTCCAGTCCGGCACATCTTACAGCAGATTCGGTTACCTTAGCCATCAGACTGCAGATAAATAGTGTACTAATGGCTCTCTGCTACACTCACCTTTCAAGATAATGCCGAGGTGGCTGTCTGCCCAACCTCCCCATCTCGCAGCTGTTAAATGAGGCAGTCATACCTAGTTTTGGTTTATTTCATTAGGGAACAAGGGATCCCAGCCCACAGGTAGGAACTGAACTTCTGCTTTGCGTAAGAAAAACACAAAATAAAGCCATCAGGACATGGGTATTTGACCCCCAAAGCTGCCAGGCCAACAGCTGACCCTGCTGGTACTCCTCAATTCCATCTTTGTGAGCTTACACACAAGCAGTGTGTCGAACACTGTTATGTCCATTCACAGGGACTGCTTTCATCTCCCACAGTGGCTCATGAAACACTCATTGATCTACATTTTAACAGCTTGCTATGACCTGCAGGACTCATTTGTAAATGCCAAAGACACTCCCTGTCTTCGCTGTGCGCGGGGCTCTCTTACACAGACACAAAGTGTTGTGACAGCAGCAGATTCCCTTACAATTCCCTTACAAGCAAGCTATGATACTGCAAATGAAGACAGACTCCAGACTTCTCTGACAATACCAGAGAGGCCTTGCATAAATAAAATGCATTCTGTTCAAATGAGATATTCTGTGACTGCTCTGGCTGTGCTTTGTACCTTCACACATTGCCCTTTTTGCCTCTCGTAAGTTGTCACCCTGCGATGCGCTGAGCTCTGCCTGATCCCACTTACCTAGGAGTAAAGCATGACACAGGTTTGTTATTCTGGGTCACTGAAATCAGCATCACCTCCAGGAGTGCATCTCCAGTCATGTTCTCTCCCAGCATTTCTCTGGAAAGGTAGCAGTTGGCAACAATGCTATTAATAGGAGAACGGAAAGTTTTCTGTGCTTGAAGCAATGGCACATGGAATGTGAGGAGTTCAAAGAAAATGATGGAAAACAAGCAATGTGGCTGCTTTGGAAAGCAGGCAAAGCCTGACACCAGGATCTCCTGTCTGATGGGAGCCTGTGTGGTTTCTTTTTCAGAGAGGTTGCCAGTAAGCTGGGGACACTGGATTGCATGGGCTTTGTGAAAGGTTAATGACTTCCCTGCTCTTTTGCAGGCATGCAGCTGAGGATACACAAAATACAGCAACCCTGGGTCAGAATCTCACTGTTTCCAACCTCTGCCACATGTGAGCACCAGCTGCGTTGTGGTTGGGCTCGGGCAGGCTTACCTCTGCCAGGCCATGACCCTCTGCGAATATTTCATGTGTAATCTTCTTCTGGGGACATTAAAATACACATGGCTATGGAAGGAGCATCGAGTGCACTCTCTTTCAGAGCACAGAAACAAGCCCTGCTGGGATGGGACTGCTCCTGCTGCTCTATTCTGCTCCAGCCCTCAGTTCCATACTCACACTTTGAGAAAATCCCATCATTATTGGCGTCGGTAGCAAAACCCCCATTGACTGCCACAAGACTCTTCAGGCCTTAATAAGGTCAACAAGACTTGAAGGTGGAAGAGATGAAGCCGCATCCGTTTTATCCTCTCCTCTTTCACTGCTGGCTCTTACACGTTCCATAGCATGCTCCTTTGCTATTAAGTCTCAGGTGCAGGTGGTGACACACAGGCTGCTCCTTCCCAGAGCCACGTTGGTTCTGTGCTCTGGCAGCCGTGGAGAGCAGTGGATGGAGACATTGCCCTCCAACGGAGCCTGCAGCCCAACGCTTCTGAAGACGTGCTGCTGTGAGCAGATTGCATCTGCCACACAAACCCCATGGGGACAGGAGGTGCTTTCCCAGACACGGGGCAGACCAAACTGGCGAGACTGGGCTCGGCTCTGTGCACATCTTAGCTGTCTTATTGCAGCTTTCCCCTGCCTGCATAACGTGAGATGGGAACCAAGCCCTAAGGGCTGAACCCACAAGAAACACCAGTAACTGCTCCTGAAACAGGAGCGCTAGGGAGCAAGCTGTGAGCCACAGCACACACCAGCAAGATAAATACTGCTTAAAAGCAGCTCCTTCCTGGCTGTATTCTTGTGAGTGGTCCAAAGAACAATGTTTCCTTTTAAAAGAAGTCTTTTAATTTACATTCTGAGAGTTGTATTCAAAAAAGTCACAAGCTATGAAAGTAAATTCAATTGAAATTTCAGACTGGTTCTTTATCCGAGAAATTCCAGCACACAGTTCATTGTTTTAGCAGTGCAGAGACATCTGTGAGTACAGTAGGTATTAGTTACCATCATGATTTTTCCTAGGCCTGTACTGTAAGCTATAAAGGATGCCCTGAATCCACGCAAAGGAAAGCTAAAGTAACTGTAACTTGGTGTAACAACTAGAGTGCATCCCATTTGCCTGCCACTCCTGTATGTATCTTGCTGTCAGCTGCCAAAATACAGGAGTTAAAATGGCGTGGAGCGAGATATTTGTCCCCAGAGTCTCAGGGCACAGTGACTGCAAGCACAACCTGCTCAGAAAGCCAGCACCTGCTGAGCAGTGCGTTCATTTTATTTGCCAGTGTTCACCTCAGATCTCTACCTCGTCCATTGCTAACCACGTGCAAGCTTGCATCACACAGATCCAGCTCCCAGGTGATTCTGCAGGCTGCTATTGAGGTGTGTTTGCTATGTCTGGGCTCTGCAGAGAGCACTCAGTGCTCGGCAGCACGTGGGCACCAGGTGCACACAGACATCCCCAGCAGCTTGCTGGGATGCTGCTTCTGTTTCAAGCATCGCAGCTGAGTTAAGCTATACAAAAAGAATAAAAAGAGAAGTACCTATCCCAAGACAGCTAGCACGCTACGGATTCAGCTGCATTGATGACAGCCACTAAATGCGCTTTGGTTATTTGTATGAAATACCAAAAGGAATCTGAGTCCCTTGAGTAAGTCAGTGCTCCTCTTACTACCCAGGATCCAAGCTCTAAAAGGCTGCCAGTGAAATCCAGGCTTGTGTAACCTCTTGAGAATAGTTTTCCTATAAAGCTGCAAAACCAAGAGCAGATAGCCTTGTACGATAGCTCAGAGGTAGACGCGCAGGGGAGGTTGCTGAAAAAGTCTTGGGTAGCAGTCAGGAAGAATCAGTCTCACTTTAGAAAGCTTATTTCTTTCTCTGGGCTGCCCTGGAAGCTGAAGCTCCTGCTGTGTGTCCTTGCCATCTCCCAGCACAGCAGCTGCATTATGAGCGGTCGCAGTTCTGAGCGTGAGCTGCTCGTGGGAGGTTTATGTTGGCTTTGCAGGCAGCTCCTTGGTTGGGCTCGGTGACTGCAGCTGGTCACCCTTGTTCTGGCTTGGAGGAGGAGGCCACGTGGTCTTCTGATGGAGATGGCTGAAACGAAAAAGTGTTTTTTGTAACTCGGGTGAAGGATACAAAAGATAGGATGAAGACTTTAGGATGAGAGGTGGTGGCTCTGCGTTGCGTGAGGAGAGATTCAGGTTGGATAATAGGACAAAACTGCTCTCTGAAAGAGTGGTGAGGCATTGGCACAGGCTGCCCATGGGGTCACCATACCTTGAGATGTTCAAGAACTGTGGGGTTGTGGCACTGAAGGACACAATTGTTGGGCAAGGTGGGATGGGTTGGACTTCATGATCTCAGAGGTCTTTTCCGACACAGATGATTCTGTGTTGCTACGACTTGCTACTGACTAAGGAAAAGGGGAGGCCGTGGATCTCACGTGGCTGATTGTGCTGGCTATCTGCTTTGTCTGAAAATGATTTTCCTAACCTCAAAATCATGGATTGCAAACTCCTACTTTGTACCTAACTGCCTCCATGCTGGCAGACTCTAAGGTTCACTTGAGGTGATCAGTCAATACAGTTGACACAGACATTCAGGTCTCAAAAACATGCCCTTTAGCAGATGCCTTCAGGACGTGGCTCTGTTAGATGTCATTCACTTCAGAGGTTTCAGGGAAACTCTTAGAACATTGAAGATCCAAACAGAGCCACACATGTCCTATGATTCTTGGCTGGAACTTCAGCACACCGTAACTCCGTGGCGTAACAGTTTCATGCATTCAGTGAGGATTTTTCCCATGCTCAGAGATCACAGTGGTCTAAAAAGTGCCACAGAGCCATGATTTTCCATCTGGCCTGAAGGAAAAAGTGCATTTTAGATCCAGGAATTCACCCCATACTCTGCTGTGCTGGGTGAGAAGGCTCTTGCTGTCTAGCAGAGGACTTCCTTCTCTCTTACGACCACATGAAGGTCTCTGTCACATGATCTGGATCAAAGTTGTCGAGGAAAAAATTTGAAAAGATAGGAGTTATGATGTAAAATGTACACAGCAAGATAGATTTTGATACCTACTCCTTGTAGTTTGGGAGCCCTTCAGCAGGCAGGCACTGGTCCCTGTCACACGGCGAAGCTGGAAGTGTAAAACCAAGAATAAGCAAAGGGTTGGAAAGGATGCCCAACACAAGTAACAGTGCTACATCGTGATAACACACACATAAATGACGCAGGCACTCTGGAAATGCTGACATGCTCATTTTTTCGAGTGCTTCTCAAAGGCTACCATTGTTTTCCTTGCATCCTGGGCTCTGAGAGGAGGCAATGCTGGAGTGCAGCGCAGGAAAGGCTGTGGCAGTGTGCCCAGTTGGTGAATGGCATCAAAGAGCAAGGAATGGGCACACATTTGGGGCTGTATGCTCACCTGATCGTGACAACAGGATTAAAAGCTCATCTTTCGCATGGAAAGAGACAAGTAGGGTCAAATAACCGCTGCTAAGAAGCGTCTATGGATCACAGCTGAGAACCTCAGGCTGGAAAGTTAATTCAGATGCTTGGTGAATGATTTTCTCCCTTTTGCAGCCATGAGAGTGGAGAAGAGCCCAGGTTGCCAGACTTGTATACCAAGGAAACAGGGAGATTACTCTTCCCCTCTACTCAGCACTGCTGCACTCATGCCAGGATGGTGAATGAAGGTTTTGGTTCCCAGTTCAAAGCTGCTGAGAAGCTGGATAAAATTCAGCAAAAGCAGCCCTGGGGCTGAGAACCTGCAAGGGGAGCTCAAGGAGGGCTGAAGGAGATGAACTTATTTAGCCTGGCAAAGAGGAGGCTGAAAAGCAATCCCACAGCACTCACTCCTACTTCAAGGGTAATTACAAAGACATTGAAGCCAAACTCTTGTTGGCAGTGGCAGACAACACAACTAGGGGCAACAGCCAAAGATTGCACCTTGGGGAGTTCAGACTAGACATTAGGAAAATCTTTTTCTGCATGCAGCACAATGCAGCTTGGGAAGACATTCTCCAGAGAGGCTGCAGACCTCCATTTTTGGAGGTGTTCAAGATGCAGTTGGCTGAAAGCACTGCAGATCTGGTCTGGTGTGTTGGTCCTTCCTGGAACAGGAGATTTGACTGCTTATCTCAAGTACTTCCTTTCAGAGCGTTACTGTGATTCTATGAAACCATCCTCCTTACTCCTGGTTTCTCTGCAGGTCAAGTATCTTTCCTCTGGTCCTGGGCACAAGCCACACTCTCTGACTCTTTAGACCACAAGCCTGATTGCCAGATCCATCTACAAATCATATGGGTATATAGAGGGCAATTACATCTCAGCATGAAAGAATCAGGAACATTCAAGGGAGACTTAGCTGGTACAGCAAACAATTGGTGGAAAGTGTAATTAATGCTAACAACTAACATCATTGAGACTTGCTTGGATTTGGGTTTCTCCAGTCAGCTGAGTGCTTACCGTCCTTGTTGGAGAGCATTGGTGCTAGCAGCTCTTTAGCTTCTGATAGCAAAAGGTCAACAAGATCTGAAGATGGAAGAGATGTATCTGAGACTGCCTCTGTTTTATCCTCTTCTGTTTCACTGTTGACTCTTACAAATACGGAAAGTGCCATCAATACTTCTATCATGGAACAATCATTGACAACCCTGGCCAGCTTCTTCTGAAGGACACCCTATGTGACTGCATTCAGAGGGCACTGCCCCTCCACTTCAGCATTACAGGAATCCCTTTCAGATTTGCTTGTGTTGTTACGGATAGAGATTTAGGATATACCAACAAAGTACTTTGTTGGAATTTCCATTTTGTTTAGAATTCCTCAAAACCTTTTTTTCCTTCATTACTGTAGAAATGACATGAATCTTGAAAACCTCACCATTTTAAAGAGTTGTTTCCCCTTAACATCACTCTTACAAATCAGCCTTCTTTAAGGGGCTGTTATTGCCAACAGGATCGTAACCTTTAAACAGGTAAACTGATTTAAAACAAAAGAAAGCAAAACACGACCTGACTTCCCATAATAGAATTCTGATACAAGGGTTAGAGGAGCCCTGACCTTCCTTTCTGCAACCATTCCTGAAGTCAAGAGTCATGTTTGCTCTTTGCTTCCACTCACTCTATCAGCTTCCACAGCTGCTGACAGAGAACTACATGGCCCTAAAGCCAAAGAGTGATTTATATTAGGAAAAGCAGGTGAGTCACAACTCTGCTTCACTCAAACAACTTGCTAAGGGGCTGTGCTAACAGGAGCAGCTTAACCACAGGAGTGCTTCACCTACTCATTTCCCCCCAAAACAGAGGCCAGCTGCCCCTAAAGTACCAACTCATCTGCAGCCCCCACAGCATCATTTCCCAATGGTTTCCTTCCCAAAGTGACAGCATAGGTCGGTTCTGTGCGAATCACCTTCCCCTGAGAAAGGTCAGAAAATGAAATGTTCCTGGTTTGCAGTTCCCAGAAGCCATCTCCTACCTTTTCTCATCCTGTAAGTGACTGGGTGTGCTCAGGACCTTGTGAACGTTCTGCCATAAAACAAAAACAAAACAAAATTAAAGGTTTCAGACTTGTAGGGACGAATAATTCCTGAGAACAAACCCCATGGGCTTCTGCTGCTGATCAGATTTAATATGACAGTAATCAGCTTCTGCTTATTCATTGCCCTTGAAGCAAATATCTCAAGGCCTTTTGCAGCACAGGCATTCATAGCCCATGCAAATACACAGACACTTCTAAATTATGCATTTTAATGCCAGCAGATAAAGTATACTGAACACAACATAAAAATACTCTCCCAAAGAGTGGCTTGGCAGCCTACATTTCAGCAAGCCCATGATCATCACTACCAAACAATCCCTGCTTTCTGAATGGTACCTACACGTGTAATTTCTCCCTGTGGTTAACGAATGCTCAAATACTACTGAGGGATGTACAACAAGGAGACATTTTGGCCCTGGAGATTAAATCCTGTGATTTTTGTCCCTTGGTCCAAGCCAAACCTGCTTGCAAAGTCCAGCCTGAAACTTCACACAGCCCAGCGTCTGGTGCTGCACATCCAGAGGTGTTTAAATTCATAGAATCCTGGAATGCCCTGGGTTGCAAAGGCCCACAACGCTCATCCAGCTCCAACCCCTGCTGTGTGCAGGTCTCCAACCAGCAGCCCAGGCTGCCCAGAGCCACATCCAGCCTGGCCTTGAATGCCTGCAGGGATGGGGCATCCACAGCCTCCTTGGGCAACCTGTGCCAGTGCCTCACCACCCTCTGTGTGAAAAACTTCCTCCTCATATCCAACCTAAACCTCCCCTGTCTCAGTTTGAAACCATTCACTTCCTTTCTCTCCACTGTTGATTTCAAGAGCTCCTGGGACAAATTATTGCTAGCTGTAGCATTTGGAAGTCCTAATGCTTCCCATGCTGGCTGCTTTACTAGATACACAAGCCTGTATTCCCACCACAGGCAATGAATTGGAAGAACAGACAATTAAAAGAAAGCTCTGGAAGAGTAAAACTGCTCCTCAAATTCATGCTTGCTGTGCATAGAAGCAACCAATGTGTTTCACACAAAGCTAAGGCCAAAACGCAAAATGATTCTGACTATCATGCCAGGGGACACGTGTGATGGGCCAGGCTCCATCATCTGCCCCACGCCATCACAGAGCTTGTGGGAACATGAGCATCTTTGAGCTCACTGCTCAGCTTCTCCTAACCAACACGCAGCGCCTTGTTAGAAGCAGAAGGAATAAAACAGCCTCTCGTTTATGGGCCAGGAAATTAGTTGGACTTGCAAAATCTCTCATAAGGGAAGAGGCCACAGTGATGCCAGCAGTGCTGGTGGCAGCTCAGCACATCACCTGCACAAACAGGAGCAGTTTCCTATTGCAGATCTCCAGGCGCTTCCGTGAGACTTCGGATTTCCGTAACTGGCCATCAGCCAGGGACAGCTGTCTTTTCAGCTCCAGGATGTCCTCCTGTCCAAGAGAGAAAGGTGATGAGGACACTCCAGCCCCAGCTTTTGGAAATGCCAGCTTATGGCATTTGCTATAAAGAGAAAGCCACAGTTCTCTTGGAATGGACAGTGGGAACTGTACAGAAAACAGTGCACACCCAGAGGCAGCGCTGGCCTTGTAGAATACAGCAAGTAATGTATATATGCTACCATGATTTTCTCCTTTATAAGGAGGGGGTGGAACCTCCAGAGAAGGATCTGGAGTGTTGTTCAGTCCTGTCTGTGTGCGTCTGTATTCCCAGGCTCAGGAGTTTCATTACCTCTATCTCAGAGGCGTGTTTTGCTTTCTTCCCTGCCAGCTGCATCTTCAGTTCTGCAATTTCAGCTTCCAGCAAGTGGATCACTTCCTCATAGTCCTGCTCTGCACTGTGCGCCTGTCTCTGCACCACCTCAGCCATCTGCAGCTTGCTGTGCAGAGTCCGGTTCTCCGAAAGGAAGCCCAGGGCTTTCTGGGAAGCAGTGAGAAGCAGTGTGAATGCACTGCATCCCCTTTCTGGCTCAGGGACAACTGAGGGTGCTTATGTTAAAAAGAATAAAGAAGAAAAGAAAGAAAAAAAACCCAACATTCTGTGCACATCCAATGAGCCAGCTCTTCACTCACCTGGTTCAGCCTCTGGAGCTCATCTTCCATTGACTTCTTACTGTTCTCCACCTCTTTCAGGAGAGACTAAGGGAAATATTTTCACCAGATTAGAAGCAGCAAGTGGTAGGACATCCTCTAAAAGGGGATCTGGTCTTTTAGGAGGAGAGGAGAAGAGAGGAGAGGAGAGGAGAGAGAGGAGAGGAGAGGAGAGGAGAGGAGAGGAGAGGAGAGGAGAGGAAGGAGAGGAGAGGAGAGGAGAGGAGAGGAGAGGAGAGGAGAGGAGAGGAGAGGAGAGGAGAGGAGAGGAGAGGAGAGGAGGAGGAGAGGAGAGGAGAGGAGAGGAGAGGAGAGGAGAGGAGAGGGAGAGGAGAGGAGAGGAGAGGAGAGGAGAGGAGGAGAGGAGAGGAGAGGAGAGGAGAGGAGAGGAGAGGAGAGGAGAGGAGAGGAGAGGAGAGGAGAGAGAGGGTCTGGGGGTCTATATGGAGGAGAGGTCCCACCTTCAGCCTTCGGACTTCTTGCCGCAGGTCGGTCATCTCCAGCTGCAGCTGCTCCATCTCCTCATTGCTGTTACAGCTGAGCGAGTCAAGGGTCTGCAGCAGAGGGCAGAGGACAGGCAGCTTTAGGCACCACTCAATCAAAACCAGCAAGTTGTGTTGCAGGTGCATTGCTTTCCATCCCTAGAATAGCTATAAATCGAACTAATTTGGAAAAGGAGATGGCATTTGTAGGAAGCAGATCAAAAGGAACACTAAATAATTCAACTGAAGGCTTCCCTCCATCCAGTATTTGAGTCTCTGATCCCTGACAGACACAGAGTAGCTGTTCTACAGTGAATTTTCATTTTGAGCCAAGCAAAATGAGTTGGAATGCATTAATTAAGGCTGGTTTTCCTTCTGCATCACTGTGACTGACACAGGCTGCTGCTTTCACATCACCCCCTAGGAGCTGTTGTTTCTTTATTAAAAGAGATGAGCCTGCTACACAGTTTCATGGAATCTGATCACAGAATCACAGAATGCCCTGGGTTGCAAAGGAGCACAACGCTCACCCAGTTCCAACCCCCTGCTGTGTGCAGGTCACCAACCAGCAGCCCAGGCTGCCCAGAGCCACATCCAGCCTGGCCTTGAATGCCTGCAGGGATGGGGCATCCACAGCCTCCTTGGGCAACCTGTTCCAGTGCCTCACCACCCTCTGGGGGAAAAACTTCCTCCTCATATCCAACCCAAACCTCCCCTGTCTCAGTTTAAACCATTCCCCCTTGTCCTATCACTACCCACCCATTTTAAACAGCCATTCCCCCTCCTATTTATACACTCCTTCAATTATTGGAAGGCCACAGTGAGGTCTCCTGGAGCCTTCTCCTTTCCATGCTAAAGAGCCATGGTATGGTTTGGGTTGGAAAGGACTTCTCAGCCCATCCAGCCCCATTCCCTGCCATGGCACGTTCACCTCCCATAGATTAGGCTGCTCAGTTCCTCATCCATGGCCATGGACACCTCCAGGAATGGGGCACCCACAGCTTTCTGGTCAGCAGTGCCAGCATCTCACCACCCTCTAGGCCAAGAATATCCTCCTAATACCCGACCTAAATCTTCCACACCCAGCCCTGCACAGCCTCACATCAGCTCCTCAGGAGCAGGGCTGAAGGACATGCACTGACCGGGGAGTGGAACGCTGATGTATCCAGCAGGCTGGCCCACCTCATGCTGCGTGAAGAGCACAGAGCTGGAGTCCAGGCCAGCCTCATCCAGCTCGTCCTGCATCACATCCCTGAGTGCTTGGAGGAGATCTGAGGCAAAAAGGCAGGAGACAAATGCAAGAGCTTGGGGAAACCCATTGGCTGCCAAGAGCGGGTTTAGAGACACTTACAAAAATACATATCCTGAATATATATATAATTTAGAATCATTTGTTGGAACACCGTGGTTCTCAGAGTTCCAAACATTTGAACCCAAAGCAGCATTTCCCTGCCCGCATCATCCACATGCCTGCTGGTGTTCCTCCAGCCTTAGCAATGCAATCCAGATTGATGGCTTCAGCACTTGGGAGAAGCATCGTATTGATGGGTGTGAACACCAAGATTTGGTCTGCAGTCAGGTGCAGTGGGGAGGAGGCACCTTTGGTGTCTGCTACTCATTATAACTGCTTTCAGGCAACATCAGGGCTCAAATGAGTGTTTCTGCCCAGCCTGCTGCCTTCCAACAGCTGTTTCTCTCCTCTCTCAGCCATCACCAAGGCTGCACAGATACTAAAAGCCCACGGGAGCTGCACTGCTCACCTCCATAGGCCACCGTCCCCTGAGAGTCCGGGGTCAGGCTCTGCCGCAGCTGCCTCTTCTTCTCCTCGGTCACCTCCAGGCCGAGGTACTGCAGAACCTGCCTCAGGAGCAGCAAGCACTTAATAGAAAAATACTAAATAGAAAGAATGGTTTGAAACATGTGCTCGGAGACACGGTGCTGGGTTTCTCCTGGAAGTGGCTCCAGGCACCAGCTTGCTGCGGGAGCAGGGTTGGGCTGGATTTCCAGTCTCTCCGTTTCCTACAGCTGTACAGCAATGCCTGTCCAGGAGATACATTCACGACTCTCCAAGAGCATTTTATGCAGATGGGCAAACAGATCTGCAGCTATTTAATGGGCAGGAGCTTTATTAAATGCTTGGAGCTCTTTCTCTTGCAGCCTGAACCGTGCTTGGGATTGAGAGGATAAAAACTATTCATAGCATATTTCCTGAGGCAAGAGGAGACATTCAAATACTTTCCTCTTCACTGCACCTATTGCTCTCATTACGAGGATGCTCCTGCAGATATTTATCAACCCAAGCCCTGGGCACTGCACAGAGGTGGCTAAACCTGTGCAAACACCACTTTGGTGCCAGAGGCAACGACTAAAAGGCTTTAAAAGACAAATTCCAGCTCAATTGAGAAGCTGGGATTGAAGTTAAAGCTGCACCCTTGTCTCCTGCTGAAGGGTCCCACACTCCTCGTGGGTGCCCCCACCGTGTCCTGGTGTGCACAGTGTGCACCCCTACCAGAGCTACAGCAGCCACCTCTTCCAGCAATGGATTCTGGAAGGGGATGCCAAGCACCGAGCTCCTCGCGTTGTAGAGTCTGGTTTATAGGCAGGGGGCAATCCTAAATCCCTGTCTCAGAGAACAGGAGGTGGGATAGAGGAGAGGATGGGATGGAGGAAAAGGGGATAGGGGAGAGGATAGGGGAGAGGATTGAGTATGGAATGGGATAGAATGGGATGGGTTGGGGGAGAGGATAGAGGTTAGAGGGTAGGACAGAGGGTAAGATAGAGGATAGGATAGGACAGAACAGAGGACAGAGGATAAAAGTTAGGATGGAATGGGATGGGGAGAGAATAGGGGATAGGATAGAGGAAAGGAAGGGACAGAGCATAGAACAGGACAGAATAGAGGATAAGGGATAGGATAGAGGATGGGATGGAATGGGATGGGATATGGTGGGATGGGGAGAGAATAGGGGATAGGATAGAGGAAAGGAAGGGACAGAGCATAGAATAGGACAGAATAGAGGACAGAGGATAAGGGATAGGATAGAGGATGGAATGGGAGAGAGAATAGCGGATAGGACAGGGGACGGAGGGCAGAGGATAGGATAGGGACTAGAAGAGAAGAAGGAAGAGGAGGAGAACTGAGGGTTTAGGGTAACTCAGCAGCCCGTTTGCGGGCAGGAGCCCCGCGCTGCCGGGCGGTGGCAGCAGATGTTCGCCGGAGCCCCGCACTGCTGAGCGCTCCCGCACTGCTCCTAAAAAAGCAGTGCCCGGAGGGGAAAAAGAGGCACATGCACCCCAAAACCACAGCAGGGAGCACGGCCTCCGCGACAGACACTGTACAGCCGAGGGAAGGCACTGCTGGGGGCTCTGGGGCTGCGTGCAGCACTGGGAGGGGGCCAAGAAGAACCAAAGTTCTTCCAGTCCCTCTGGGCACGCAGCTGGTATGCTCAGCACTCCCTACTCTCCCTTTGCAGCTCCTAGAGCTGGACACAACCTCCAGCAAACTCAACTGAAGAGTCGAGATGCAGGGCTTTTCCAGAATCTTCAGTAATGATCGGATTGATTTAATTGCAGCACGTGAGCAGAGCAATGGCACCATGGAAATCAGCACTTTGAGCTCCGTGCACCTGGGCTGCTGCTGTCCCTGGGGGGTTCAGGTGAGAGCAGAGGGGACTAAGGCTGCAGCAGCCCCTGCTTTGTACAGGATGGTGTGTGCTGCTTAGAGCACTGATCAGGCACAGCAGCTTTATTCTGTGCAAACAGCCAGGCTGATTCCCTCTGATCATTTCTGTTCCGTTTTGCCATTTTTAATCCCTCTGGAAAGCAAGTGACACAGTGACTCCAATGCTAATACCTGGTGCAGCCCTCCCATGCCCAAATGCAATATCAATGCAAAATGGAAAGCTCTCAAACCATCCCCAGCTCAGCACCAAGTTTTGCTGCGTCTGCTCTCAGCTCAGGGCCAGATTCCTGCAGCAGCATCCCAGGCAGCGTGCAGATCACCCACCCACCCTTAATTAGTATTCAGCATAGGGAGGGACTGGTGGCACATCCATGGGTGTTTTTCTGCACAGAGCACACCAGGAGGACGGGGAGGAGATGCCACTTTGGGACCATGCACTCACCAGCTCCAGCTTGCCATCCTTGAGGCGAATGTGGGGATCCAGTGCTACTTTGGGTTTGGAGCCCGTGGCTGCTCTCAGGCTGGGGGCTGAGCAGGGTGCTGAAACACCAAGGGGAAATGTTAATGGAAGGGGGCTTGGGTAGAGGAAAGAAGTGCCTGCAAAGCACCGTTCAGGTTATATAAAGTAGAATGTGCATGCAGCAGAACACAACTGAAGAGCAGGATTTGTTAAATGTGGTCCCAGGCACTGGGGGGATGGCAAACCCATACTAAATGCAGGCTTCCTCATGGTTTGAAATGGGACCACAGGACCACAGACTGCCAAAATGCCACTGAGGAACTTTCCAGCCATAAGTTTTTGGATTCCTGGGGTCTGTAATTAAAAGAAGAAATAAATCTACCTGGATCTTGTCTAGGCTAATTGGTTAAGCAAAACCAAAAGCTAAGGAGCAAAGTTGTATGATTGGAAGCCTTGGCTTTTCACAACTCTCATGGGATTAAGCAATGTGGGAAAATACCAGTGCAAGACTTCTTCTCTCCCCAAGACTGCAAAAAGCCTTGTGCTCCTTTCCCAGGCTGCCCAGGCAGGATGTTGGGGTGGGAGCTGCATGCACTGCAGCTGAAACGTTCCTGTGAGAGGAGAAAAGGCAGCAGCTGTGCAGGTTGGAGCTATCTCAAGTTGGAGAGAACCCTCTGCTGACAGCTGTCTGCTCCCTGCAGGTGCCGTTACCAAAGCACAGTAGCGATACAGGGCCCAGGTAACACTGCCATGGCACTTGTGCTTCTCCATCCCTGGGGGAAACCCCACAATTAACCCTGGGAGAAGCTCAGGGTGGCTCTGCTCACCCTACAGCATGGCAATCCCTCATCGTGCCAGCAGCACGGGATTCTCCCAAGGACCAATTCTTCTTTCCTGCCTGAGATCTGCTTTACAGCCTGGGCTCCCATCCCTGGCCCAGCCCTTCAGTGATGCCCGACAGGCACACGCGCCTCATCCTAATCCCAGGATTCATCTGCTCTGCTAATGGCAGCAGCTGGGAAGCAGGAAGATGTAACACATGGGGATTGGCCACCTGCACTTCACTCCCCAAGTTCAAGGGCAGAGCTGTTACCTCTGAGCATGGCTGATCAGGATTAGCTCAGCGAGGCTCTGCTGTCAGCTCTGGACATGCGGATATCCAGGGCGTCTGCTGGTCTCCCACCTCCAGGCAGTCCTGTCCTGGGCTCTGAGCATGGCTTGCTGCTCTTTCAAAGCCACTTGTCTGCTTTCATGGGTGACAACACCAACACAAAGCCTTCCCGGCACTTGGCATGAAGCAAACGTGTGTAATAAAATCCCCCAGCTAAGGCAGGAAGCAATTAGGTCATTGCTATTTTGCTGGATTGCCTCCATGGCCTGGGGGGGTTTTCTCCCCATCACTGAAAGCAATGCCTGCTGGTTGTGGCCACACAAAAGCCTCTCTGAAACCAAGATGGTGCCTGCTGGGGACTCACTGCCATGGTAACAAAGCCCACCTTTCCGGGCAGAAGTAACCTCTGAACCACAAGAATATATGGGATCTTGTGAAAGTAATCTCCCCAGACCCAGAATCATTTGAGCTTTCCTGTTATTCCTTTATGGAAAGGTGAATCTGCATGGGGATCTGAGCTCAGCCCCCCACTGCCAGCCCCCTGGGGACAGCATGGGGCTGTGCCACCAGGTTACCAGCTCACAGAGGGCTCAGAGCATGGGGAGCACGACAAAGTAAGCAAAAATAAAGCTTGGACATAAGAGAAACCTGACAATCTCATCTAGAAGCAACTTTGATTTGAACACCTGAGAGCAACCTGAATGCCTGCACAGTGTCTGGGACTGCCATCTGCAGTGCAACTTTGTGGAACTCGCCTTTTTGCTGTGCTGTGTCTCCATGTATCAACTCTTTGTTCATTCCCATCAGAAGGGAATGCTGCCTGCAAGGATCTTTTTCACCTGGGCAAAGGTGCTGCTGCAAACAAACCCATGGGACAAGCGCTGTCTTCTGTTGCCTGTAGGAGACAGCACTCCTCCAAACCTCTTAGAAAAGACTTTTGCTATTGTGGATAATAAATCAATATGGGCATAACCACCTTCCCTATGTCCTATTGGGATGAGTGTCATTATCACAACATCAGATTCCACTACAGCAATATAATTATTGCTGTAGAAATGAATCTCATTGTCCTCAGCACCGAGGAGCCACAGCTGTGCTTGGGACCAATGCAGACCCAGTAAGGAGCAGGACTCTTACCTGAGACAGTGAGCTCTGGTGGGCAGATATCTGGTGACAAAGAAGGCACAGGAAAATGGTTTTCATGTCTACTCTAGAAAAAGAAGACAAAGAAGGCATAGAAAATCGCTGAGCATAATCTGGTGGTGTAAACAGAGAGCAGAGGAGCTCAGGAGAGAGCAACCCAGCTGTCCCTGAGCCATCCCAAAGTATCTGCACACAGAAAATGTGAGTTCGTCGTTTCTCTAACTGCAATTGAGAGCTGAGGATGAATTTGGCCTGCTGAGCTTTCTCCATAGGGGTTCTCCTTAAGCCTCTGCACTCAAGACACCAGTGAGGTCCTCATTCTGACCGTGCTCACCCCAAACATAACTCAGACCGATGTGACAGGAAGCAGAGATGTGTGCCCACCCTTTCTCAAGTAGCAGCTCGTGGGCTGAAGCCTGAGGATGAAGGGAAAGGAGCCACAGCCCAGCTGAGCTGAGACTTCATTAGGAATTCCATCTTTTAGCAACAAAGTGAGGAAAGGAGAAATTTAATTCCAGCCAGCAGTTTATTTTCACATACAAAGAGAATTACACAAGCTGAATGATAAAGGATCTCTCCATACTACTCAGCTGTGTATATTTAGGCTAAGGCTGGCTTTCATAAGCAAGTCTGCAGCTTGGCATAGCCAAAGGCAACATGTGCTTGGCATTCTTGCAAGTCTGTGTTTCCACAGGGTCCAGAAAAGGGAACCTTTTGGGAATGATGCTCATACAAAAGGAAACACCATCCAGTCTTTTCTTATGGCATTAGAGGTGGAAAAGGGCGGGCGACACACCAGGCATTGCAACAACCCAGGAAAGGAATGCTAACTGCACACAGCCCAGCCACAGGCCTAAATTATCGTGGGGGTTGCATGTTTCAATCCTGTATCACTGTGCACCGCTCCAGCCCTCACCTCTGCAAACACAGCAGAGAGCAAGGAAGCGTGAGCCTGTCTTATCATTAGGCTGGCAAGGAGTAGACATGGGCTGCTTAGGAATGCTACAGGTTCATCCTCATCAGAGGTCTTTAAGAACAAAGAGTTGTTGCTGCCTTAGGAAGGAAACTAGATCAAACTGACTCTCGTAATCCCTTCCAGCCCTATGGCTGCTGGGGAATGAGATGCAGGTTGCTATCCAGGTCGTATTGTTTTTTAAACCTGAGACTCCTGAAACAGGATGGAGGCTCCGGAGACAAAGCTCCTGTCATTTGCCCTAAACCCAAGACAGAAGACACAATATTTCAGCTTTAAAATACCCGATTGCAAAACAGAGCCGTATACGCCAACGCTACAGGCTGTGCACAGTCCAGGAATAATAGTATAAGGTCTCCCAAAAAGGGGCTTTTTTGATGAAAGGAAGATCACAGGACTGTGATCTGTGGTCTCAGACCTGAATTCTCAGCCTACCTCTGGGGACCTCACGTGGACCTTCAGTCTGCAGGAGCTCAGCCCATTTCCCACAGCCTTCGGTGGTGGCGATGGGATGCTGTTATGAGCTGACAGTCCGGGATGTAACCGTCCCCTTCCAGGAATAAAGGCCACTTCTGTGTTTCCCTCATGTCTGAGATGAACAACAAATAGAGAATATTTCAAGAATGAATAAAGTATGGCTGAAATTTGTAGAACTTTTCGTGCCCGTGTTTCTTTCTCCAGGCCAATCTCACTTAAGCCAATGGAATCCACGCCAGTGTGGTGGGATCTCCACCAGCTGGGTTGTTTGTTGGGGCTAAAGTTCTATAGAGCAACCTTGTTGGGCAGTGATGGGGGATATTGCACTGGCAAGGTCTGTGTTACACTTTGGGTGGTCCAGGCTGTCAACATTTCTTTGTACCACAGCAACCTTGAAGTGCCATTCAAACAAAAAGAGCATCCTGCTTCCTGAAGCCAAAGGTTGGCAGGACATTAAGTGTTTCTCCCCAGGACTGTTACACTGTGATGATAACAGGAGATGTACTGCATGCCTACCTGAATTTGGCTTTTTCAATAATTTTTCTGGCCTCTTCCAGTGTGCTGCCCACCAAAGAATCTCTGTTGATAGCAATGAGTTGGTCACCGGGTCGGAGCCGACCGTCCTAAACAAAGAGAAAGAGCACTGGGAAAGAGTGTCCCTCTGCCCAACTCCTTCTCCTGCAATACAGATCTCCATTAGTCCATGCCATGCATTATTCATCCCTCTGTTTCAGAACAGCTGGAGCTTCTAGAAGTCGCCATTCAAAGGCACTGAGGGTTCCTACACTGACTTACCTTGTAGCAATCACCATCTGGTGTAAGTTCTTGGACGTAAACCATGGGACCATCGGGCCTGTTGGCTCCACCGCTGACCGTCAGCCCTAAGCCAGAGGACTTTGCTATAGAAATGCTCTGGATTCCTGATTCAGTGGAGTAGCTGCAAGGGAGAGAGGTTAGCGAGTGACTCGAGGTGACCTGGTTTATTTCCTCACGTCTCTAGACAAACTCTGCCTGGTTTTCTTTATGCATAGGGTCCTCCCAACTTCTCCTGATCTTTTCTGCCTTCGCATCTCTTTACCATAGAATCATAGAACGGCCTGGATTGAAAAGGACCACAGTGATCATCCAGTTCCAACCCCCTGCTATGTGCAGGGTTGCCAACCAGCAGCCCAGGCTGCCCAGAGCCACATCCAGCCTGGCCTCAAGTGCATCCAGGGATGGGACATCCATCCACCCCGCATGGAAGGGAGGAGGTGAGGACTCCAGTTTCTCAGCAGACACTGTTTATCATTAGGAAGATAATTGCCTTGCCTAATCCAGAACGTGGGGAATACCTGTTTTCATTTAAAGAAACGTGCTTTTAAAGACAGAAGAAACTAAGGGCTTAGCTAGTATAGATTTGGCACCCTTGTGCCCAAAGCACACAAAGAATTAATGAGGTTATCATTCAAAATCCAACCTAAATTACCAGACAGGTTAGCTAACTACTAAACATCCATAGCAGGAGTCAAAGCAAAGCTCACAGCTGACTTGATATCTCAGCCAAGTTTGGCCTCAAAGCCTTGCAAGGTGTCCTGAGAATCAGGCTCTCAAACACCTCCGCAGCAATAACAGCCACACAGTAAGAGTGCTTAGGAACCCCACAGTGTGCTGCTGTGCTCTGGGCCGACAGTAATCCATGCCTCAATGCGCCATGCACCTTAAAATATAAAAAATCACTGTCCTAAGAAATGCAGAACCCCCAGAGGGGGTTAATTGAGGAGGGAAGATGCCTGCTTTATCCAAACCAGCTGCCAAGGAGATGAGCTGGCCTCTCCTCTGAAAGGGTCTCTCACTCTGTGCAAGCAGCTTAAACCTCTGGTGCCAAATATTTGTGCTCTGCAAATCCCTAATAAAGGGCTGATATTTAGCAAGAGGATTTACTGGTTCTGCAGCGAAGCCTGATTCTCTGCAGCAGCAACTCGACTTGTTTACAGTGTCAGAGGAAGAGGAGCTGTGGGCCCTGGGGACGAGAGGTCCCAATTCCAGCACTGCTGACACCCTTCATGTTGCGCGTCTCTCAAAGGTCAACCCCACGCACCCTGGAGAGGAGACTCAGCCAAAAACAAGCTCTGCCTGCCCAAACCTCTGACCCTGCGAAATATGAAAGGGCCAGATGACCACATGAAAACACACACTCCAGGAAACGCTCCCAAGGCCAAAGGACGAGGTGTCTGCAGTCGGCCACGGCTCACGGCAGCGCGCAATGCTTTCGTTGCGCCGTGTCGGTGTGCCAGGAGCAGGACAGTGGGAAATGTGCTCTTCAGGCACCTCCTGATGGCACTGGGGGCCTCGCAGAGGTGCTCAGTGGGGTTTGGGGAGGCAGTGGGTACCATCCTCATGGTTGGTGGGAAGCCACAACTTCTCCCCACGTTTCAGAGAGGAGGAAGATGTGTGGTTGCGTGGTTAACCAGGACCCAGATGTGTTGACCATTTTGTTGAGGAAGCTTTTCAGCTTTTGGGGTACAGGTTTGCCAGGAAGAGGAGAGCTGTTGCTGTGACAAGAACAGCAAGGTGACACTCTGGAATGGATACTGAAACAGTAAGCCATTGTGGTGATGCAATAGCATATCAGACATAAGGATGAACAAGCCATCCTTTGAACACTGTATTCAAATTCTGTTTTTCCCTCTAAAACAATGTTAGACATATGGTGGCATCTTTCTGACAGCAAGTGGTCTGGAGCTCCTCACTTTTTACTGTACACATGTCTCCTTAAAGAAACCACGTCCCAACAACTTACTACCAGCTGCTCATGAAAACCAGCGCATCCAAGCCTTTAAAAACCTGGCAGTGCGAGGCTAATGGTTGGACTCAATGACCTTAGAAATCTTTTCCAACTGAAATGATTCTATTCTATGATGCTATGAAAAGCACCACGGGCACCTTGCCCTGCTGACTGGTGAGAGCAGATCACAGTGGTGAGTGGGTCACTGCACCATGGCACCGTGGGGCCTGGCTGTACGTACTGAGCGTGGGGTGCGTGCGCCGGGTTGCCGATGAAGGGGCCGTGGGAGCTGGCTGGGCTCAGCAGCAGCGGGCTCTGGGAGCGCGAGGAGGAGCCTGAGGATGTGCTTTCCAGGTATCGACCTGAACAGCAAAGTCACAATCAGTTCAGGGAACAAAAATTCACCAATACCACCCTCCTGCTTTGCTCTACTGCCAGCAGCTGGTAGTGGCTGGCTTTCAAGCTCCTGGGGAAAACCACATAGGAAAGACATATTGCTTGTGGAGAGGAAGCATTCAGCATCCTCAGCACAAGTGCAGCATGGGGCTGTCACCCCGCTGTCTGCCACAGAGAAAGGGCTGCCAGCCTTCTTGTGGCATGCCAACCCAGAAAGACATCTATCCCCATGCATGTGTGACTTGCCATAATGGCACCTGGCTTAGTTTAACCTTGTCCCTCATTAAGCACTTTCCCTTTGCAGATGACAGGTATTGCTGGGATTACCGGACCAGCACTTCAGTTGAGTCCAGGTATCTGGAAAGCTGTTATGGCCCCAGCTCAATCCTCCCAGAATTTACAAAGCAGGTGCTGACTTGCTGCTTCGTTCTGCACAGGCAAAACCAGCTGTGCCCTGTGTGCCCCGGGGAGATCACTTCCTTCAAGCCTTCACCCAAAGTAAATCAGACTAGAACACATCCAAAATAACTCTGAGACAAAGAAAACTCTCTTGGCAGAAGGATGAAGGGCAGCCATGGAGCTGCTGGCACTGGTACTCACTGCCGCCATGCAGGACTGGTGAGCTCCGAGCAGAGCCGGTGTTGCTCTGGGAGCCAAACTTCTCCAGCAGCTCTGAGAACTCCCTCCTGGAAAGCAAAACACGGAATGGGTCAGCAATTGCTGCTCAGAAGAGTTTCCCACCACGCTGTATGACAGCAGTGCCCTCACGCAGTGACTTATTACCAAGCCCACAGGGCTGGCTCCCTCCAGCACTGAAGGGCAGGCAGAGATTTCTCACACCTAAACCCTGCAATCTCAAGAGGTTGCCTTTGTTAATGCTTTGCTGCCAGGCTGAGTTTGACAACACCTGTAGGTCCTTGCTGGGCCATGACTGCTCATGTATGAGAGACGTTGCTTCGCGACCTTCCTTTCAGCAAGTAGAACGTGTTGAGTTCTTAAGCTATTAAGACCCACCATTAGCCACGTTTACCAGCTCTTGCATCATTTCTATAATCCTTCTTTGAGCTGCTGTGAGCCTCTCACATCCGTTTGGACAAGGAGGCACAGAAAGGGGATGCTGGGGTCAAGCACCGTCCTCACGCACCTGTCCATGCTGCATCTGCTCTTTGGGCAACGCAGCTGCCATTGCTCTGCTCCTGTGCCATCCTCTCCCTTCATAACCCAACGCTTCCCAGCCAAGCCAACCTTCACTCAGTGAGAAAAGTCCCAAGGCTGACTCACTTCTTCCGGGTGTCATTACAGTCAGAGGAGAGACCCTGAAATTGGTGCTTCTGTGGCAGTGGCAGCGTTAGGTGTCCGCTTTGAAGGCAGGAGGGAATCCCCACGGGAAGGCGGCCGGCTGACAGCACAGCCACATGAAAAGCCGAGCGATGAGCAGACAGCTCTCACAGCTGACAGCCAGTCCTGCCCAGGACACAACCTGCAGGAAAGCCACTGCAGCAGCAGTTTCCTCACTGAGCAGCCTGCTCTTGCACACCGACAGACGTTGTGTCATCGGCATTCTCTGCTGGGGAGGTGTTACGTGTTATTGGCCAGGTTAGAGTCAACAATATAAAACGATGAGTGAATCATCAGCTCCTTGGGATCCTGCTGGAAGTGCTCTCAGTAATTTAAGTCTTCCCATTAACAACCAGCTCTTTAACTAACATCAAAGCACAACGTCTGCCTTATCTCCTATTGCCATCAAATGTATGCCTTATTCATCCCTGTTAATGCTAATTTAAATCCAAGTATCACAGGGCGCTTAGTGGAACGTCTCGATGGATCCAAATATTTTGCATCGGCACTGTTGTCTCTATCAACCAAACCTATGACCTTAAAAGAAGACAAAACTGGTTTGTTCCAAAACCTTGTTTCCCATAGAGCTATTTCAAGTGGCAGCTTTGTAGAAATAAGACACTGAGCACCGAGTGAGTTGAAGGACAGGTTAGATAGATCCTATAGGCACTCACTGGGGTTTGGGAAGACAACGGGTACCATCCTGATGGCAAACCACAGCTTCTCCCCATGTTTTAGGCAGGAGGAAGATGAGTGGCTGCGTGGTTAACCAGAACCCAAATCTGTTGACCATTTTGCTTGGGCAGCTTTTCAGCTTTTGGGGTACAGGCTTGCCAGGAAGAGGCAAACTGCTGCCTGACAAAGACATTTAAGGGACACCCTGGAAGGGGGACATTAACAGTAAACCTTCCCAAAACCTCGCTTCTGTGAAGCTACTCCAGCTGGTAGTTTCTAGCTTTAAACACTGAAACATGTCCAAGCACTGAATAAGTTGAAGGATGGCTTGGATAGATCCTATAGCAATGGGATGCTGATTTCCCATCCCATGCTTTCCTTGGGATAAGCCTTGAATGGATCTTCCTTCAGCAGAAATTTCCCAATTTTCCAATAAAAGCCTTGTATTTTCACAGAGCATTCAGGTCCCCATTCACTGGTAACTCATGTGGTGATGGATGGAGTCATCCCTCTGTGACATACTGTAATGGCAGGGCTAACTTGCTAGAAGCTAACATGCTATTTCCAGTGATTACCTAGCCATCAGCAGCTGGCTTTTTGTTTTGGGCTGGGTGTTTCTGTGGTCATCCATTGTTACATTTTCCCCAGATAATAATTCAGCAGAGCATGGGACAGGTTATGAACTTAAAACAATGGCTACAAAATTCTTAGTCAATGCAAATGCAACTGGTCCAGCAGCTCCTGTATTCTTCAGCCCCGCCGAACAATGCAAGCCCAATCAACAGCCCGTGCTGTCAAACCCTTTGTTATGAGCAAGGACAGGCAAGGCTGGGACATTCTTTCATGTTATTTGAGTTTTGTTCATCCACAAAGTGAGGCGTCCAGCCCAGCCGCTCGCTGGAGGGACGGGTGACAACCTGCGTCGCACGCTGCCCTCATGGCTCCTGCTTTGTTGGTCAGTACTGCAAACAGCAATGAAGGCATAAAGATATGATTAACTTGAAGGCTATCCCAGCAGCAAGCAATGCACTGTCCTTTACTCAGTGTTGTATTTGAATTTGAATAGAATCTGGAGAAGAGAGAGCTCCAGGGAGACCCAAGAGTGGCCCTTCAGTGTCTAAAGGGGCTGTAAGAAAGGAGACAGACAGTCTGCTGGGAGAGGAAAAGAGAAAATGGCTTCAAACTAAAAAAAGGGGAGATTCAGATTGGATATAAGAAGCTCTTTACAATTAGGACAGAGAGGCACTGGCACACGTTGCCCCAGCCCTGCAGACCTAAAGGCGAGGCTGGGTGGGCTCTGAGCACTGATAAGCTGTGAGTATCTCCATTCATACAGGGGGTGAGACCAGGAGGTCTTTAAAGGGTCCTTCCAACTCAAATGATTCTACTGCAAGGTGGGATTTGCAAATAGGTGGATGAAGCCCAGTCACTGAACCAGTGCACTGGAGGAATGCTAAAAAAAAAAAAAAAAAAATTAATAATAATAATAATAATCATCTCACTTTGTCCTTTCAGATACTAAGGTACCTCAGAAGCCATCTTAAATATTTAAAAATGTAGATATTTTTTTCTTTGAGCTGGGGCAGTGCAGGGCCTGGAGCTGCCCTGCACAGAGCTCAGCCCTGCAGCACGAGGTTGGATGATGGGGATGCAGCAGCAGCCAGCTGCAGTCGACTTTGCAGCAGATTAAGCAGCAGGGGTCAATCTTCCCGCAGAATATTGTTGTTTTATCTCATAATACCTTTTTGTCCTGCCCTTTTGTTCCAGGGAGAACAAAGGGTGAATCCAACATCAAAGGTGACTGTGAGAGCACTGCGTCTAGAAGCCTGAGCCCTGCACCAAGGCTGGGGAAAGAGAAGCCTGGGATATTGCACTCCTTAATAGCATCTCAATAAATAAAGCCTGCAGGGCAGTGGAACCCTAAACCCGAAGCACTGCAACCATGATGCAAGCAGCCAGCAAAGGCTGTTTTCTCACACCCATTACACAGCAGCCGTGGCATTTCCAGCTCTGAGGTGGGTGATGCTCCATATCCATGGTGCCACTCACTTGCCTGGAAAGCAGTGATGGGCGCACGTGCATCGTGGCTCTGGGGTGAAAGAATCTGTGCTCCTCCTTTAAGAGCAGCTAAAGTGTCTGGAATGTCAGGCTTGCAGGAGTGAAGGAGGCTGGATGTGCTCTGTGCACCTGATGGAGCTATGGGTGTCCCTGTTCATCACATGCAGTGGGACCAGATGGCCTTTAAAGGTTCCTCCAACTCAAACCAAACTCTTCTATAAGAGCCGTCACAGGAGCAGCTCCTCACCCACAGCTGGAGCTGGCAGGGGGAGGGGATCACTTTGCATTTGCTCTATGTGTGTTGCAACCACTGAGTATGGAAAGGCATGATTAACACATCAGCCTGTTTTTGACAAGATGACCACATGTATCATGCTCAGGTGCGTGATCAAACACCAGCTACACTGTGCTTGGAGGTGCAGCACAGGAAGGTTTTCTCACAGCAATAAACCTGAAAGACCAGGATGGTATCAGCACAGCCCACGGAAACAAGGAGCTATTGTAACTTTCAGGCTGAGGATGAATAAACAACGATTACATGTATGCAATAAAATTATCCTCATTAGCCAAAGAGGAGCACAGATGAAATGAGATCCAACAGTCCTCCAGAGTGTCCAGCTCTAAATCTGAAAGCTCTGCTCTGAGCCCTAGCATTACTGCAGCTCTCTGCAGCACGCCTGATGTGCCAGGCCAAAAGCACGCATCTTATACATGCCAGGACTGAGATCCATTAACAGCACAGGTAATTGGGGCCTATAATTAACTTCAGGGACAAATAATAGCGTTTATAAGTCAAATTCACCCAAGGGCAACCACGGCAAAATGCTACTCAGCTGAGTCATGGGGAAAATTGGCAGGCAGGGCGAATCTTCTTCCAAACCCAGAGCCATCGCCTTTCCTCCCCCGCTGCACCTCGTATGCTGAGGGTTTGCAAGGAAAAGCTGCAGGGTGGTGCTCAGCCCATGTCCCAGAAAGCTGACATGGCAGTGTAAAAATGAAGGTAGATGTAAGGAAAAGAGAAAAGTAGGCGGGAAGGAGGGAAATCCTTCCTCCTTGTTCCACAGCCCTTCATCCTGGAGATACATCGTCTGTGAGATGATTATGTAAGCGAAATCTCTGCAAATCTTTACCAAAAAAACCCATAAACTGCTTACATCCCCCCCTGTCCCTCTGGGTAACCTTTTGCAGATTTAACGGATGAGCAGACGGAGGCTGAGCACAGTGCTGGAGGTCTGCCTGCCCCCAGCCAGGCTCTGCACTGCTTCACAGGAGCTGCAGCTGCAGCCAGAGCCACACATGGGGATGCTTTAAGAACCATCTGCTGCAGTTTACGATATTAGGAGGCGAGGTCGAGGGGCCTGAGCAGCTCGGAGCAGACAGAAATCAATGAAGAGTTGAGTATCCCTGCTTATATCAACCTCATGGCCTCACCCAGAGCTTCTGCAGCACCTACTGAGGGACTCGGGCTTTGTGTCATAGCTTGGGATGCAATTTCCACTTGTAAAGCACAATAAAAAATAAGTAGGCTGTCATTAATGCCAAATACTTCTTCCACCAAAATATAATGCTTCTCAGCCCTGCCATTACAGCACTCTCACCACTGAGCTAAGGGAGCGATGCTCCACGGCTATTGATGCATAAGAAATGAAACCACAGTCCCTGACACTAACAGGACATGGGCACACTGAGCAAGTGATGAGCCAACCTGCAGCACAAAGCCCATGATAGCACCTGGCCTTCCGCACTCAGGTCTGTGGTTCCTGGTGCATCTCAGTGTCCCAGAAGTGCCAAAAAGAGATGACGCTTCAGCACGCTGCACCAAATCCCCCTGCAGATGTGAGCATCCTATCCCATACCTGGCTTTCCACAGTCCTGCCCTTGTGACACCATCATTATCATCCAACCAAGACCAAACTGAACTCTTTCCTTCTTCTTTCAGTGCCTCAAATTACCTCTAAAGAAAGCAAAACCTCGAAAGGAGAGGTTTTGGGGAGAAACAAATTGTCCTCCCTTGGCAGGGAGGAATCCTCTGCAGAAGGCAGCGTGAAGGAAACTCAGTGCAGCTAACTGAAAAGGACAGAGAAGTTCCTACTGTCCTTGCACATCTTCACCCAGAGCTCTATGCAGGATGCCATAAGCTGCAGGCAACTCAACAGCACGCAGCAGTGCTGAAGGAACCTTCCCACACCCATGCTGCCCTCAGCCAAACACCCTTGGCTACCTCTATCTTTGCTACGAGCTTGAAGCCCAGTGCTGCAAATGCTCTGCAGGTGCCAACAAATGCCACCATCACCCTTCCCAGTGCAAGATGCCACCCCTCACCTGGCATCGTCGTCGCGGGCTATCAGAAGGCGCATGTGGCTGGTGGCTGATGCTGTCCTCAGGATGTCCACAGCCCTGCAGGACAAGAACCACAATGTCTCAGTGCCGAGTCAGAGTGGGGCTGCACTGTTTTCACCCAGCCATATGTCAAAGCTCACGTCAAACTTGTCTGTTTTCACACACAAACTTCTCATTTGATGATTCTTGAGTTGGCCCTTGGGAACAGTGCTGGGTGCAGAATCCCTTTGTTTGCAACAGAGCACGGGCAAAGCAATGCCCTGCTGTCCTCCATGCAACCTACAGCCTAAACCACTTCACAGAACCACACAAAACCAAGAGGAATGCAAGATTTCTGTCTGGATACGGTACCTCTCACTGGTAACCCCAATTAGAGAATCTCCATTGACCTCCAGGATCTGGTCTCCTGGCTGCAGGCGCCCTAGAAGAGAAAACTAATGGATAAAAACTGCAGAAAATACAGCTTGAAGGGACTTGGAGAGGTTGGGCTGCTCCTGCCTTTGCTCAGAGACAGAATGAAATATGCATGGGTCGCTCTGAGATGCTCTCATCCAACCTGTTTTTCAAGATATCCCTAGATGAAGTTTCTACCACGGCCCTGAACAACTCCGCCAACATCAGAGGCCTTCTATGCTGTAGGGAGGAACGAAGACAAAGGCAAAAGTGACATTAAACTTTTGCTTAATTCAATTTAAGGTCAAGAAAAAAGCCCACAAGTGGCAACTTCACCTGTTCTTGATTGTTCTGCTTTGGATGGAAAAATGATGTTGTAACATTGGGGGGGGGGAAAAAAAAGTCTTCTTGGATTAAGTCCTAAAAGGTGAACTCCGCAGACCCTTTGCCTAATACTCACTGACCTGGAGAAGTCATCCCACTGCTGTATGCAATGCCATGCAATCACTGCAAGCAGAGAAGTGGAGTGAGCTTCATGTGGCGGGGATGGAACTTGGCTTAAAGAGACAAAGCAATCCTATAAAAGAGCCCAAAGGCAAGGCTGCCCTCCTTCACTGCAGTGATTATCATTGCTAAACCCAACTCTGCTGCTGGAGAATCTAGAAGGAAACACCCAAAATGCCCAACAAAGCAGCACATAGAATATACCATCCTCTGGCTTTTCCAATCGCCCTCTTCCATATTTCACTCACCATCAGCGTAAGCAACACCCCCTGGCAGGATCCTCTTGACATAAACTCCATATTCTTCTCCAGTGAGCTCCTTGATGCCACCGATCACCTTAATTCCTGGGGGAGGAGAAGCACCATGGCACAAAGGCATGAACTGTCTCTCTCTCAGATCTGACTTGTTGCAAGCCATACCTGTGATAAGTCCTGCGCACCTCTCGTGCTACACCAGCAGCAGGGTGAGGTCAATAACATAGGACAGAGGCCAAGAGCATCTGGGAGCACCTCCTCCACTTTGAGGAGCACTCAAGCCAGGAATGACTGCCTTCCAACAACTGAAAACTCAACGTTTGCAGTTAATGTGATCAATGCTGGGAAAGGGCACGATTCTGCTCTTGTGTGTGCCTCTGATGAGACCCACTGGGTGTTGCCTTGGGGGCTATGCAGCTCCCCATGCCCCACGGGTTCCCTCACCACAGGCTGGCACTGCATGGCCACATCCCCGCCGGCACACGTAAGCTGGCTGGAAGAGGCGCAAGAGACTTATTTACCCACTCTCATTAAATCCCACTTGGAGGATACAGGCTGCAGACAGAAGGATTAAAAAGCTTGGCTTTAATTAACAAATCTGTCCCAGGACCCGCCGGTCGGGCATTCTGCTGCTGTGGCCATGAGGGCAGGCTGAGGACAGTGGCACACAGCAGGGACATGCCCTAGTGTTGGCCCCAGCTCAGGACCTCTGGGGACAGCAACACAGCATCTACCCACTGCTCCGTGCTCACTGTATCCTAAACCCTAAGGGCCCAACCATTTTCAGCTATCCCTGGGGAAAGTCCTCATGTTTGGAGTTCTCTGATGTTAAATTTGTGGTAGAACACAGATTATCATAATTTTTCATTTCGGCCACATTTCGCACCCACTCACTGCTCCTTCTCCCAGGCAATGGTACAGGTGGTGAGGCAAAGGCACAGAGATGGTGCCCCTTTCCTGCAGATACCCAGGCTCAAGCTGGATGGGCTCTGAGCACGGATGGAGATGCAAGTGTCCCTGTTCATTGCAGAGGGGAGAGACCCTTTAAGGGTCCCTTTCAAAGCAAATGATTCGGTGGTTCCATGAACCCCAGCCCTGCTGGAGTGGTGTTATGCAAAGTGCATCCCGTAGCAGCTGGCTGTACCGTGCCCACTGGTGGAAATGCTGACCTATAGCCGTGAAAATGGGTAGCAAAGAGCCCTGCTTGCCAAGAGCACAGGGACAGGGGAAGTCCAAGCGAGGGGGCAGGGAGGGATGGCAGCTCAGTGAGACAAGCAGGGATGGCAGCGTGCATCAGGGAAAGGAGGTACAGATGTACACCTCAGAGGTGGTGCAGCTGGGAGAGCATCCAGCAGCACCACGATGCCCATTCACAACCACCTCCCAGGTATCAACTGAATAACGACTCGTTTCTCTTTTGTGTCTGCAAATTGATTGTAATAATGGCTTAAATATAGCCAAAGTATCTACAAATCCTCCTTCATCTCCAACAATGTCAGGGGAAAATCCGACCTTGTTATTAAAATCAGTGATTACTGATTGCTCCTAGCCACGCTCAAACTTTGACAAGGGGAAAAAAAATGAAACCAAAAACCCCTTTTCTGTCCCTAAACAAGAGAGTGTTGCACCAAGGAGCCCTCACCCAGGCCTGGGGTTGGCACTGAGCAATGGGATAGGATGAGGCTGGCAGTGATGAACACAACCTGTCCCATATGGGGGTCCCAGCCCAGAGCAAGCATGATGCTCAGCCCCACCATTCAAAGCCCTTCAGGGCTTTGTTTGGGATTTCTGCAGCTTGGCTAGCATTCTCGAGAGCCTTCATGTTTTATAAACACCTATTTCAATTGAGTTTCTATCTGAGATCCAGTTTAGGTAAATAACGGCTCTTTAATTATCACAGCATCAAAGTCCCGGTATAATGCTTATTAAGTCATACTCAGGGCCAGATAATCTAGCCTATTTTAGATCTCTGTCTTTAATCTTCCTATTCTGGCAAAGGTCCTGGAGCTGATTCTGATGACCCCCCCCTCATTTCTCTTCTGAAGAAGAAAGGCAACTGGGAAATTCCAGGTGGGAATTCAGTTTACACAAACCAAAACAAGAAGTTTTCTCCAGGTTCCTAGCAATCCTACATCATTCTGAGACCCTCTAGCTTCCCAGTTGCATCTAATCCTGCTCCCACTAATGCCAGTGTTGTAGTTCTCAGCTTCTCAGCCCTATAATCTCACCTGCTCCTGGCTCGCCACGGGTCAGGGGTGTGCTGGCTAATCCGGTTGTTTGGCCCAACAGCCTTCATCCCTGGTCATCCCAGCAGCATGAGCTCTGCTCCAAGCATGGGAACCCAAACCCTCCTCTTCCCTCTTCTACCACCTCACCACTGAAATTCCCTTTCTGGGGGGACCCCAGCCCCAGCAGCACCATGCTGGAGCCCTGAAAGTCAGCACAGGGTGAGGCTGCCTGCTTTCTGCTTAAGCTAGCAATGTTCAATTACATTTCCCGTAATCCCTCTGTTGATCTTGTAGCCCCAGCCAGCTCTTTCTGTCTGAAGGAAGGGACAGATTGCAGGTGAACTGCTCCCTTCCCTGTCCTAAGAAGATGAAGGTCAAGATAATGGGATCTCAGCATTTCTAAGAAACGCTCTTTAAGCATCACCTCCCTTTGATGACAATTCCTTAATTCCAAACCCTGGTTCTGGAGCCACCAGGTAACCCCTTTGAACTCCTTCCCAGGTTCACATGTGGGTTTCCACACCAAGCAGTGAAGCCTCAGACTCAGGCCAAGTGCTCACCCACTTCACCAGCACCAAGTGGGCTGCTGCTGCCCAACAGAAACCAGGCTGCAAAAACACCTGGATCCACAGGGAAAAAGCCTGGAGAAAGGTTGTGATGGCACTAGAAGACCCACATGGTTACACCTACCAGCAGCACACCACAAGACTGCTTTCCCTGGGTCTCCTCCCTTAATAAACGAAGCTAACCCAACAGCTAAAATCCCACCAACCCAAATCCACCAAAAATCATCAACTGAATATACCTCCTGATATTAAAATAGCCAGCAAGCAAAGAAAGTTCTGAGTGCCCACAGGTCTCTCATGAGTAGAAGATCAAGAGAGAAGAGCCAGGAAACCTCATTAGCCAAGAGTTGGGAACAACCTCTAATTAACAGGTGGTCGCAGGAAACCTGAGGAGGTTGACTCCTGGGATGGGTCCCCAGCTGGTGACCTGGGGACCTCGGAGGCTCAGCAGGATGATTGCTGCTGGGAGCACACACAAGGGTGGAAGGAGATGCTATACTGGATCCTTTGCTGCTGACTTCTACGAGCCTAAGGCAGTTTCTCACGTACAGATGGGTATGGCCATCTCCTTTCCCTTTTCCCTGTGCTTTGATGTTGGGTGCCCTACAAAGGATGGCTGACTCACTGTGTTCACACTCATACCTCTGGGCTGGAGTTTCCAATGGCATCCAGCCTGCTCTCAGGTAGCCCCATCTCCAGGACTTCCTGGGGCCAGGACACTGGCATGGGCATAGAAAGTGCTTGGGAATGTTTTAGTTTGTTTGTTTTAATGTAGAGAAATCAAAATCTGCAGAAAGGCGTGGAAAAGCCACCCCCCAACCCTATTCAGACCCTACTCCAGGGTTCCCATGCAGCCACAGCGCTGCAGCTGCTCATATGTCACCAATAGGGAATTAATTGGTATTTTGACCTTGTTTTAATGCCTCAGCTGTGAAAGGTGCTGTCAAATGTTCAGCACATACAGGCACAAGAACCAATATCAGGTTTCGTAGGGTCATGGATGGCTTAGATTGCACAGGACCTTGAAGATCATTGAGCTTCAATCTCCCTGCATGGGCACGTTTACCAGCCACTAGATCAGGCTGCCCAGGGCCTCATCCGACCTTTCAGATAGGGAACAGATCATAACACTAATGTTGTGACATGAGGGATGCTGGGGTTTCCCCAAATTGAGGTCTCAGGGGGCTCAAGACTCACCCAGTCCATTGGCACAGTCATAGAATTCAAAGCAGTGCACAGTTCGATCCATCCCATACGGTCCCATGAGTGTCCTGGCAGAGAGAGGAGAGGCATCTTTCTTTCATGGGCTGCCATAAATTACCACCCATGTGTCCAACAAACCCAGAGCAGCCCTGCCACCACAGCAGGGGGTTCCCATGAGACGACCAAAGGGATGACCAGCTGAGAGTTGCGTTGATATATTAAGCCCATGCTGGCAAAATGCAGCCCCCCTGCCACCCCCAGGGGTTTATGCAGCTAAATGAGAGAATATGGGCAGTGCTGGACATCATCCTCCCCACCCAGCAAAGCTGATGGACCTGTCTGCGATTCATTACCCCAGATTAACAGGGCCGGACAGCTGTCCAGCTCTGGGAAATGAGATCAGGGCCAGACCAGTGTTCTGAGAATATACCAGTTTCACAAATAGACACAGTCCAGAATGAGGAAAACCAGGCGAAACCTACTGCTGGCGTTTTGTAACACACACACAGAGCAGAACGTGGGGAGGCAGGGGCTGTATTCCCACACCTCCACCCCTCCTGCAGGGATCTGCTTTGCCAGGTTGAAGGTGGGAGTTTCTCAACACAAGCCAAAGCAGGGAAGAGGGCAACTGAAATCTTCACTTTCCCCATGCCAAGTCACGTCCTACACTCTCTACGCTCCCTTCTCTCTTTTATATTACTTTTAAAGTTTAGTTTAATGAAGCCTGGCTTTAGAACACTGCTCTTGCTCTGCAAGGCTTCACCACGGGAATGGTGGACTTCGGTGTGACCAGCCCACAGCCAGGCATTGTGTTATCAGCTGTGGGACTGCTCTCCCAAAATGCTCGTTTCCCAAAATTTCACTTGCAAGGCAAAAAAACAGAACTTCTGAATCAAAATTAGGTCCTGAATTCTTGCTGGATGCAGCTGAGGAGGACACAACACATAGCTCTGAACCCAGTAAGAAGGGAAGGAGCCTCAGGGACTTCAAACAGCCCTCCAAAACACCACTCAAGAATCTCCTCATTAAAAACCACCTCCCCCCTTGATGTTCTTGCAACATTCCATGCATTCAGGAGACCAGACAAACAGCTGGCCCCATTGCACACTGCCAGAAGATGCATTTGGAGGGTGCCCAGGAGGCCATCCCAGCTCCAACCCCAGCTGGGGGTCACCATCCCTGTTTTCCAGAGTATTTTGATTAAATGTTTGAGAAAACACCATCAGGAACAAAAATAAATGGCTCAAACCAAGCTGAAACGCAACGCAACAATAGAGGTGTCAGTAGAGCAGATGCCTGCCAATGCCATCGGATGCTGCCCCCAAATCAAAGAGCCCAAGACCCATTTCAGGAGATCCCCAGAACCCCCCCACATCCGACCTCCCCACTGTGTCACCTGCTGATGATGATGGCTCCCTTGTAGAGCACGGAGACAGCGGGCATCTTGCTGGTGGCGGCAACTCAGCCCGGCCGCTCTGATTTGGCAGGAATCCGTTAAAGCGAGGCAAAATGGGGAGGGCAGGGGTCACGTGGTGCCCCCGTATGCATGTTAATTCCACCCAACATTAACACAGATCAGCTAAAAACATCTCCAACTTTAGATTAAAGCTTACGCAAGCCAAACAGAGCCAACGCTGCCCATCACGAGTGCCTTCCTGAGCAGGCAAGCACAGAGCTGCTCCCTCCCCCCAATTAAGAGTGGGATCATTATTTGGGCCCATCCTATTGTTCACCTTCAGGCACACACCCTACAGTGATGAAGGGCAGTGATGAGTGCAGGACAGGCATCCTCAGCATCCCTAAAGACTTTAAGTCCATAGCAAAGCTTTGGAAGTAGTAACAGATTGTAGCACTCAACAGTTCAGTTTTGGAGGTTTTTGTTTGTTTGATTTTCTTTTAGCATCTTTTCCAGCCCACAGCATTTCCTACTTAATGTGAAGTGAGTTCAGCTGTCCCCCTGTCCATCAGGAGGTCAGAAGGGTATTCTGCAATCAAACAGCCTCTTCTGCCTCCATCCCGCTGTGCATCCCCAGCCCACATCCCCAGATGGTGGGACATGGAAACACATCCTCCTGGGACAACAGACACCAGGACTTGGTGGCACAGTGCATG
Source organism: Tetrao urogallus (assembly GCF_951394365.1). NCBI lineage: Eukaryota > Metazoa > Chordata > Aves > Galliformes > Phasianidae > Tetrao > Tetrao urogallus. The sequence continues at coordinate 1,760,142 of NC_136828.1, forward strand.
TCCTGCACCCTGGGATATTCAAGCTCCATTAATGGGGTTTTCCTTCCACTTTAAACACTCTGTCAAGTATTTACTTGGACCCAATGCTTCTGGATGCTACTCCCATGGATGAGAAGTGAATGGGAGAGTTCCCCAATGTCCATGTGCCACCTTAATGGACAATGTGAAGCTACTTGTAGAACAGCAAAAAGCATAAAAGATCTCCTTTGTTTTCAATGTGGGATGTTTTCAGGCAGCTTTTGTCCAGGTGAGTGCAGGTGAAATACTAAAAGCCCACAGCAAGCCTTTGTGTAGGCAAAGCTCTCCTGACACATAACTCATTTATCCATTTTCTGATCGCTCATAGGAAGAATGCCAACTGGACACCAAAAGTAGATGCACCTAGTGATACGCCAATGCAAGGCACTCAGCACATAACTTCTACAGGGCCGTGCAATGAAAAGCATATCAAGACAGCAGAACAACAAGGCCCAAGGCTGCAGCAAATGAGGAACCCCTCTGATGCCACAGCAGTAGGCTCAGAAACAAGGGAAAGAAGCTGCTTACCTTCAGAAGGCCTGCAAGGCTATCTGGTAGGCAGGGATCTCCAGCTGAAAAACTCCCACCTCCACTGCCAACCCTTAAATGAGGTGTGGGAAGGGGTGGATCCTGGCTTCACACCTTTTGGTCACTCAGCTGCATTACGTGCACCTGAGCTCCCCTGGGTTGGCCCTGCCTTCCCACCAGGAGCTCAGTCACTGCTTCAGGCCATGACTTCACATTTCCACTGCACACTGCATGAATCACTGGGACCAGGAGCAAAGTAGCTGGAGCATGAGGGTCTGCGCAGTGCCATGTCTCACTGTGCCCTATGGCTGGGAGCCCTGTTAGCAATGCCCTCCCCAGTCATCCCCCAGCTATGCTCCAGGACCCAGAGCACCCAAAGACAGGCTCCACAGAGAGTGTCCTCTCACCCTGCACCTCCCCACCCAGCCCTTGGTGGTCCCAGTACCAAGTTCTGACCCTGAGCGAATTGGTCAAGAATAGACAGGGGGTTTTGTGGCTTCCATGTCTCTTGGGGACCAGGAGCACCCCAGTATAGTGTCTGCCTTGTGCAGGACATTTTGGCAGCTGATCTGGTGCCTGACCCGGTACCCTCCTGAGGTTACATGATGGTCAGCATCGATGGCCCTCCTGGTCACAGCAAGAGTGCTTCCAACCCACCACTGTATTCAACCTACATTGTTTTGTACAATTTTAGGAAGTCCTCTGGGACTCCTCATGGATTAGTTCGCAGAATTAACCTTTTGACTCACAAGCTGCAGATTTCTCTCGAATAAATCAGTGCAGCAGCAGAGGAGGTTCAGGTTGGGTATTAGGAAACATTTCTTCTCAGAAAGAGCAGCGGGGCATTGGTACTGCTGCCCAGGGGGGTGGGAGAGTCACTGTCCTTGAAGGTACTCAAGAACCGTGGGGATGAGGCACCAGGAGATGTGGTCAGTGGGCACGGTGGGATGGGTTGGGCTTGGACCTGGGGATGTGAGAGGTCTTTTCCAACCTGAATGACTCTGTGGTTCTATGAAAGGGAAAGCACAAATGCTGGAAGCAATGCCTGCAGTGTTAAGTGTGTGTGTTTGAGGCTTGGACATTCAGTATATTCAAAGGCAAATCCTACAGCAGCTGTCACCAGACTGCCCAGCACTAGGGCCACCCAGAGCTCCCCTTGTTCTTCCCATATGCTGATCCCTTCCAACTGGCTGCAGTGGGTGCAGTAACACATACATTTGTCTGCTGAGTGGTGAAATAAGCTGAAATCCAACCAGGGAGATCAAAACAGTTCCAGAAGTATTTCTGTTTCTGGTAAGAACTGGGCTCGTGTTCAGGAGGGATTTATAAAGCACATGCGGTGTGCCCAAGGGGCCTGACCCTTCTGTGTCACTGCTGAAGGCAAAGGGACGTACCCCACACTCAAGCTCTTCCCTCACTTGGAACTCAGTTCAGTCACCCAGAACAGCCCAGGTTCCACATCCCAAGAACCCACTGACAAGAATACACATTTTTTAATGAGTTAGTGAATGCAAGGTGCCCACATTCAGAACAAAGACATCAAGACCCTGGAATGCGTTTAGAGAGGGGCAATGGAGCTATGATGGGTCTGGAGGACAAGTCTGATTGGGAGCAGCTGAGAGAGTTGGGGTTGTTCAGACTGGAGAAGAGAAGGCTCAGAGAAGACATTATCACTGTCTACAAGTACTGAAAGGACACTGTGAGCAGGTGGGGGTCAGCCTCTGCTCCCAGCTAACAGAGATAGGATGCGAGGTGATGGCCTCAGGTTGTGCCAGCGGAGGCACAGGCTGCCCAGGGAGGTGGTGCAGTCACCGTCCCTGGAGGTGCTCAAGGACTGTGGGGATGTGGCACTGAGGGACGTGGTCAGTGGGCATAGTGGGGTGGGTTGGGTGGTCTGAGAGGTCTTCTGCAACCTGAATGATTCTATGAGATGGAACGGGTCAGGTAGCAATGCAACAGCACTGGTGAGAATTCCCTTTCTATGCAGTGGAAAACTGTGAGTGGGTGCAATCCCCTGCTGTGACTTTCTCCACCTCTCCTCTATATTTTGGAGAGGACCTTCTGGGAAGGCATCACACTGCACTTCAGCCTCTTCCACATTTCTTCCTGCTGCCTCCTACCTGCCCTGCTTGTTGGGTGAGCTTCAGGAGGAGGTGAGAGGTGGCAGGAGGGGTGGGAGGGAGCAGGACAGGATGGTGGCACCTGCAAACACGGTCAACCCCTCCTACTGCCAGGTGCCAGACCTGGGGACAGGTCACAGAGTTGGCAGTGTCACCGCTCCCACTGGGAGCCTTGCATCGAGGCTTAGCAGAGGAATAGGGTCTGGGAGGGTTTGTGTGGGTGGGAATTAAAGGAGAGGCAGAAAGCCGTCCTTCAACAGCAGCGACTCTGAGGCTGCAGAAGGCAGCTGTAAGAAGGTCGGAGGTGGGAGGGGTTGCCTCAGCGGGACATGGCACTGCAGTCCCTTCTGTGCCCCCACGTCCCCACCGTGGGAGCGAGGGATGCTCAGGAGATCCCCAGAGGTGACGTTGCGCTCACGCTTAATGAAGATCCCACGTTTGTTTCATGACAAAACATCAGCGTAGGCTGAAAAGGCGGTTGTGTCTGATGAGAAAATGCTGCTTAGAAGATCGGCAACAAAGCGTTGATAATAAGTCAAACAAAAAGAGATAATCAGCTGCTGTGAAGCTGAGAAGCAACAGCAGACTGTCCACAGCATCACCCATACTGCGTTCATAAACACTGCCCCTGGAGCTGTTTCGAGTGAACTCAAATCAGGGGTGTTACAGACAAGCCTGAACAGAAGAGGGAACAGCACAGTGCCAAAGCCACTGCTGGAGAAACACCGATGGCTCTGGCGCAGAGTGGGAGCTGCATGGGCCTCTGCATGGACCTCTACAGCAGTGGGATGGGACCCACGAAGGGTTAACGGGATTATGAGCCTCCCTGCCTCACTAAATCCCCTCGGTCATAGGATTGGACGGGTTATAAACTTATTAGCAGGGAAGGATGCTGGTGGCTGAACGGGCGGCAGGAGGGAGCGTCGTCATCACCCCCGCAGTGGTGCAGAGCGGGGAATTAATTGGGGAGGGCACCGCAGTGGTGGCAGGAAACCAGCCCAGGTGGCCCCCAGCATGCCTTCAGGGAAAGAGAGAAACAAGAAGGGTGCAGAGAGATGGGGAAATGAAGGCTTTGGGGAAGGATCGCCCTTGCACAGCATGTCTCACCTAGCGCGGAGCGCAGCAGATGCTGGTGGAATGAAGCTCCACACCTCAAACAGCAGCTTGGAAAGAGCTTGGCCCCATCCTCGAGCTGTGAGCATCCCTGTGTGTTAAGGATCCATCACCAAGCCCTTTGGCAAAGCTCAGGAGGACCAGATCCATGTGGCAAAGCCCTCAGGGTCAGCTGAGGGTCTGCAGCTCAGAGCACCGCGGCCACCGCCACGCTGGGTGACGTCCCACTGCCACACCATGTTTATCAAATCCCTATGGCAAACTCTGTAAAATTAATCTTTTAATCAGCGGCCATATTTATCAGCGTGCTGGGGAGGTGTTATCTCCCCACCATCTGCTCGCAGCAAAACCAGACAGTTGTCCCCGTGCATCTGGTGCCCATCACACGCAGGGTCCGGCCCTGGCACAGCGAGGGGCTCCCCTTGGCTGTGGGGCACAAAGCTGGGGAAGGTTTGGACCCAACACCCCAGTACAAGAACAGATTTCTCACATAGAAAATAGCTTTTGAGAAACATCGCCCCGTAACATGGGGAAGCAGAGCTGGGGAGCACGCAGCCCCACAGAGCTGGAGGTGCTCAGGGATGTGGGGATGCTGTGGGATTGAGGTGCTGTGCCACCCTGATGATGACCCTCAGCCACCACAGCACCCACGGTTGCCACCGAGCTGGTGGCAGGATGCAACCCACAAGGTCAGTGAGCCTGTCCCACACCACCGTCTTCCGACCAACAGCAGATTCTGCCTTTCCTGCACCCAAAAGCAGAGGGGAAGGACCAGTGCAGCCCCCCGGTGAGATGCAGCTGTCCCCCCAAAGTGCCACCCTCTCCGGGCCCCCCATGGGGTGCTGCCACTCCGTGCACCCACCTCAGCATCCCGTACACCTCACCTCAGTGACTACTCCAGCTGCATTCCACAAACGTCCATGGTCCCAGCTGCCTGCAGGGTCCTCATTCCCAGTTGGGATGCTGGGGCTTGGCCAGCACTGGAGCTCAGGGTGGCCCCAAGAACCTGTGGAGTCCGCGCCGGTGCGGATCCGGCCCACTGACCCCCAGTTAATCGGCTAAAGCCGCATGCTCTGAACCCTGGCTCTGACTGCAGCCGCACGCCTGCCGGCTCCTGGCTGCCCTACATAGACATCTGCACCGAGCCCACAGGCTGAACAGAGAAACCCGGGTCTGTATTTTGGGATGGGGGCACCGCAGCTGCCTTCAGGTCACCCCATGGCTCAGGGCATTCTCTGCAACTCGTGGTGTCTTGCCTGTGCCAGTGGTGCCCAACAGATCTGCATGGGATGGAAGCTCTTCTTCCAATCCTGGTGCTGAGATTTCCCATCTGGATGGGAAATCCCAAGACCGGGGCTGCAATAGGAGCACTTGCAGCCTCTGCAAGCAGCATGGATGCTCCCCCAGCTGCCGTCTGCAAAATAAATCAATCCCCTCTCTGCCCTCCCCACGCACTGCCCTCCACAGTGTGCGTCCCTGCATGCAGGGGCTCCAGACCTTCCCCGTGGCTGCAACATTCTCCTGACACCCTCTGCCCGCTGGAGAGGGGCTCCCGCTGCCATAGTCGATGGAATTAAACCCTTAAAAGCCGTGAGGTCAATGAGCTCATCACATCCCTCCGTAGGTTTAACGCCGCTTCCTAAGACGCGATGCGAGCCTCCGAGTTCAGCCCTGTTCCCGACGTGGCAGCATCCCATCCTGCTTACCAATAAATGAGGGAAAGCCCATCGAAGCGCTCCGGGTCCTGGCCAGGGGGCTGCAGGTAGGACATCATCCGGGGCCCTACGGCTGCTGTACCCGGCTGCCCGGGGCCATGGGCTCGTAGCGCCCGCGGCCAGGCGCTGGGCTCGGCTCCCAGCCGCCACCGGCCACATCTAATCCCAGGCGGGCGAACATGTGATCGCCCCTCTGCCGGCTCCCCCCTGCTAAATACTCGCTGTTCAATGACACTGCATGGCGTGGCATGGAATAGCCACGTAAAGAAATGGGGTGGTACAGCACGGCATGAGGTCACACAGCGTAGCATGGCATGGCACAACGTGGCATGAGAACAGCATGGTATGGCACAGCATGAACCAACATGGCACAGCACATCATAGCATGGTGTGGCACAGCATGGAGCAACACGGCACAGCATGGCATGGACAGCATGGACCAGTATGACATGGCATAGCATGGCATGGCACAGAATGGCACAACAGATCATAGTACAACATGTACCGGCCTGGCATGGCACAACACGGCACAGCATGGCATGAGAACAGTGTGGCATAGTACAGAAAGCCATGGCACAGCATGGACCAACATGGGATGGCACAGCATGGCATGGCGCAGTACAGCATAGCACACTACAGTATGGCATGGTGTGACACGGTTTGGCATAGCATGTCATGATTTGGCATGACACAGCATGGATTGGGATGACATGGAATGCTCTGGCATGGTTTGGCATAGCATGTCACGATTTGGCATGGCTTGGCATGGCACAGCATTGTTTGGTGTGGCACAGTGTGGCACAGACCAGTGACCATGCTGTATGCAGCAGGAGTGCAGGGTGGGGAGCCAGGACCCCCAGCACCCCATCCCGGAGCTCAGTTCCTCCCTTGCTGCACACCTGGCTGCTCACAATTATTATAATTACACCTCCAGCACACGGGCTTTCACACGGTGCTCAGCACATCAAACTATTTAAAGCCAATTGTAGGCGTCGCCGAGCTGCATTAGGGCCGGGCTGCAGACGCGTGCACCCATCACCTCCTCCCCAACCACTGCCAAAAAAGAAAAGTAAACACATCTACATTATTTGGGGCACAACTGTTGTGTGGTTTTTCCCCCCAGCTGAACCTCACCGCCTCCCGGTAGGCGGGTAGGAATCCTATTCCTCTCCCTGCAGCAGGGATGGCACGGTCCAGGGCTGGGGATCTGAGTGAGTCCTGTAGTTGGGAAATGCATCTGTCGGTCTCGTGGATGCACCCACACCCTCAGGGACAGCCCACGGGCACAGCTCTCAGGCACTATCGAGGCAGCCCCGGAAAAAGATTGAGAATTAAAGGCTTGGCACGCTCAGCATTGCTTTGGAGTGACTGTGCAGGATATGCCTGAGCCAAAAGTCTTCTGCTTGACAGCTCCTGGCTCGATGACAGTGTCCTGGAGAGGCACAACCTCTGCCTGCACAGCTGTCGCTGCAGGGGTTCTGTCACCGTGCACCCCCATGGCCTGGATATCTGTGGGGTGCTCTGCTTTATGCCCACGGACAAAGTGTCTCCAAAGGTTTTGGGTAAGAGGCATCACACCTGGCACCAAAATGTGCCTGGTGCTGCATCCCCAAAGTGCCACTGTGTCCCCTGGTGCTGGCTGTGCTGCCCCACTCCCTCTGCTCCTAAGACTGACAGGCAGGAGGTGGAAGGAGAAGGTTTTGGTGAACAAAAATCCCCAATAAGTGCAAATTGTCCTCTTCCATCCTCTTCTGGGCTGCTCACTGCCAAGCCAACCTGGCAGCTCTAGGATTTTTCTGCCCAAGGCCATCTCTCTGCAATGCATCTCCAGTTGTGCCAGCAAGGAAATCCTGGGCATGGTCCCCTGGTGCTGGCAGGGACACAGCAGGGACAGTCCCCTAGTGCTGGCATGGACATCCTGGGGACAGTCCCTGCGCTGCCATACAGCCATGCTGGGCTTTGATCTGAGCCGAGCACAGCATGGCATGCAGAGGGCAAGCAGATGGGCATCAACCTGACAGAGCAGCACAGGGGGCACCTGGCACGCTCCAGCCATCACACATCACATCCAGCCACACACACATTGGTGATGACAGCCACATCACCACCGGGGCACCCCAAGGTCCCCAACCTCCCCAGGCCGGTGCAGCAGCCGCTCCCAGGGCTGGCGCAATTCGGGGCCGGGCAGTGCTGGGTGTGCTCCCCAGCAAGAGTTCCTACAGCTGGGAGGGGTGATGGCACAGTTTGCCAAAAGCACTCATGGTGTCGGGGTGCCGTGGCCACTCGGGGCTGGGCTGCTCTCCCCGACTCACCCATTGGGATTGCTAAGGGCGGTGTCACCACCCTGGAACGGGTGACACTGAGTGGGGACTTTGAGGACAGCAAGGTTCTGCTCTGGATCACAAGGCAGCCAGCGTTCCTTATGCAGCACTTCCACCTCCTTCCTCGCAGGGGGTGCCCCAGGGGTGCATTCCATGCACGGACCCCCAAACGGTTCCGGGGAGCTGCTGGGTGCTGCCTGCCCTGCCCCATCCTCAGTGGCGGAAGCTGTGCATTATCTCCCTCGCCCATCGGAGGCAGCTGCTCTGGGTGCACCCCGTGCACATATTTATGCAGATGTGAACATGACAGCCCGGAAATTCACAGCCTTTACATCGCAGGCCGGGAGCTGTGTGACCTTTCAGCATCTCCTAAGCGCTTGGCCCCACATCCAGAGCTATGGCCCCATGCAGAGGGGACGCCACCATCCACCAGGACTCACCATCGCCCTGGTCTCCCCATGCCAAGCCCAGCACGGACTCCCCTGAGCCCTCCTCAGTGGCTGCTCTGGGTGTAACTGCCACCACCCCAGGTGACAACATGTATCCCCTGCTCCGTACTGAGAGAGTGAGGAAGAGCTGAATTTAATTTACTCCCTGCTTCATTTCCAAGCCAAATGAGTCAGAGCCACAGCCGCACACGCTGCTTTGTTTTTCTTGGCTGATAGCACTCACTTTTGATCCATGTTTGTTCAATATTTAACTTTCATAGTGACACTTTGACTCAAACCAGGCAGCAGGAAAGCCACTCCCCACCCCCCACACCCCACGCTGCTGGGACAGGAGCGTGGCTTGGCTCCAGAGCAGCTCACTTGCTGTGTTTCCTTTGCTTCCTGCAGGTGGACAAATCCCTGCACTCAGTTCTCCAGCACCGCAGCCTTGAGCCCCACGGAGGATGGAGCAGATGGGTCATGGGGTGATTCCAGAGCAAAAACCACCTCCAATGGGGCTGAGGTTTCGGGGCCAGCTGGGAACGGGCTGGGCTGCATTCCTGCCCGGGTGGGGGCTGCAGGAGGAAGCAGCAGTGCCGAGATGTCCCCGTGCCCTGCAACCCTTCACAGAAACTCCCTGCAGCCCCAAACCCACATGAGCGGCTTCGAGCACAGCTGTCAACGTTTCCACCCTGAAAATCAGCGAGCTTTGGGCTGCACAGATTTGTTTGTTTTGTTCCACTGAGTGTCTCAACTTTTGGAAGATACTTCCAAATTTTTTGGCCCACACCTTCCCAGTCAGAGAGAAACCCTTCAGCCTCAGAGAAAACTCTGCGTGGGGAAACACTGCTGGGCAGCTCCCGGAGCTGAGCATCTTCACGGGGGGAGTAGGTCCCAGAAATGCCCAAATGCTGTGGGATGTGCTGGGGCCATGCTGATCCAAAAGGTGCATGGGGAAAAGCATTGCCACAATGTTTTCCTACTGACCTGAACCACAGAGACCCAAAACCTTCCCGAATTACCCCAGGATGTGGTTGCATGGGAAAGTGGGGTGGGGTTAAGATGTGTTGAAATTAAGTGGGATGGGGTGGGGTAGGATGAAGTGGGATAGATGGGATGGGATGGAGTGGGATGGGATGGGATGGGATGGGATGGAATGGGATGGGATGGGATGGGATGGGGTGGGATGGGATGGGATGGGATGGGGTGGGATGGGATGGGATGGGATGGGATGGGATGGGGTGGGGTGATGTGGGATGGGATGGGGTGGGGTGGGGTGGGGTGGGATGGGATGGGGTGGGGTGGGGTGGGATGGGATGCAGTGGGATGGGATGGGATGCAGTGGGATACTTCGGCACATAATGGGATGCAGTGGGACTCTGTGGCACTAAGGTGCCAGCAGGGGACCAGATGACAGCACCCAGGAGCCCCCTGTCCCCATGTCACCACCAAACCCTATGCTGGGGGGCCAGCGCTGGGCTGCCTGTGCTGGGCACGGTGCAGGGTGGAGCAGTGAGGGCTCGGCTGGGTGTGGGAGCAGCTCCAGAGAAGGGCTTGCCAAGAAAATGCAATCGCGTTGCACAAAACGTGCTCTGCTCCCCTCCCGCAGCGGTGGCTCAAGAGCTGCTCACCCTGGTTAAGTCAATATTGCCACATCGCTGCCTCCACTGGAGTGCTGCCTCCATGGAGGGGCTCCAGGGGTGCTCCAGCACCACAGGGACGGAGCCCCAACCCCAGCATGAGCTTCACAGTGCTGGGATTTCGGTGGGTTTTCCTCTTTCTGCTTTCTGACCCACAGGAGCAGATCAGCACCTGAGCATTGGCACAGATCCCCTGTGCCCAGATTTGACATCAGCTCCAATTTTGTCCAGCCTGTTGCTGAGCTGGGCAGGCAATGGGAGCTGCTGCATGGGCAAAGCTGCAGAAGGGATCATTTGGAAAATAAAAGCCCCATTGTGATGGGCGAGCAGAGCTTGCAGGGAGGAAACCACAATGTGGGATGTGCTGTGCTGTGGGCATCCCTTGCTGCTTCAAGCACAGCTTGGAGGCAACCTGGACCCGGCAATCAGTGGGCACAGGGGCATTCCAGGCCTGAGGGATTATGCTCTGTGCATCCCCATGGGCAGAACTTGGTCAAAGGGACCGAAAACTAAGGCTGCTAAGGCTGCTGGCACCCCCAGACCACAGCTCTCATGTGCAGCTCAGCAGTGCAGGCACAGAGTAGGGCTGGGAGCCTGTCTCCATGGCACAGCATAACCCAAAGCTGTGCTCTGATCCTAAGCCAACAAACAGGCAGAACACCCGGGCAGTCGGCACAAACCGCAGCTTCCCACTCCAGCGGGGCGTCTCACCGCTCCACGTTTCAGGGAGCAGCTGCAGTTTTTGTGGCTTTCAAAGGCATCCGTGCACCAAAATGAGCCACAGGAGAGATGCGGGGAGATTAGGGGGATTAAGGCTGCGGAGCTGCAAGGATCTGCCCTGTGAAAACCCTTCAGTGGGCAAAGGCAGCCGCTCGGAAACCCCTCGCTGTGCTGAGCTTAGAGGGGTTTGTGGCTGGCAGAGCTGGGAGAGACCACTCCCTGCGTGCCCAGGAATGTGCTGCTGCAAGATAGCAGGAGTATGAAAGCACAAGAGCTCCTAGAGCAAACAGAAGCATGCAGAGCTTCACGTGGTTACACACAAGGATCTCAGCTAGGTCTTGCCCTCCTCTTCCCCCCCCCTCTCCCCCACCCCCAGCTTGGAATGGAGCAGGGCAGGGGATGGGGGATGGCACGCATAGAGATGGACCAAGCCTTCAGATGAGCTGTGGGGCACTGAGCAGTACCGGGTGAATACTGAGGAGGAGGAAGGACACAAAAGCCGTGAAGCCAGCAGTGTCCCCACTGTGGCTGCCCATAGGGATCCCACACACTGATCACAAAGCCCTGCAGCCCAACAAAGCCACGTCCCACGGTTTTGGGGAGCACCTGCCCGTCCCCAAATTGCGCCCCATCCCCTCACACATACACTTACCTTGTGCTGCCTCTGCTGGCACCTGCTGCCCAGCTGGGTGATGCTGGCCTCACCTGGGTCCTGTTGTGCTCCAGAGGACGGATGGAGGCTCTGAGCCGTCCCCACTGCAGGGACTGAGTGGCCCCACACAGCGGTGCGACGCAAGCGGGGGATCAGGATCAATAGGTCACAGCGTGCACTGACGTGCCCCCAGAAAGAAAATCAGCAGAGGATTTGGGGCTGGTGGGGAGGCTACAATCACGTATTCAGGCCTTTAATCCCATATGGGCACAAAATCCTGGGATAAAAATGCCAGAGCCGCTCCTAATTGCTGACTGCTGTGTGCTGGCGGGTGGGTGAGCAAAACCTCTTAGGTGACGGTGGGCCGAGGACAGACACCCTGCTGCCTTCCTGCCTGCTGTGTGGGCACAGCCTGGTGTCAATATGGGAAGGATACACCCAGGCCAGTGGGCACCCTGGGGTCAGCATCCCTAAAAAAAGCAGCACGTGGGTGGTGCTGTGCCCTGGGGAGGGAAGCGGAGGCACTTTGGCAGCTCCCTGCTCTGCCTGGGTTGCAGCTCTTGGGTGACTTCCCAATCAGTGGGTTTGTAGCAGGCTGCACGGTACAGTAACACATAGGAGGGAAGGGATGTTTCCAAAGGGACCTGGATGGGGTGGAGTGTTGAGCATGTAGGAACTTCATAGGATTCAACATGGCCAAGTGCAAGGGAACACGTGGGATGAACAACCCAAAGCACAGACACGAACTGGGTGACGAGCAGCCCTGTAGTAGAAGGACTTGGTTGGAGGTATAAGCAGGCAGTGTGGAGACCTGGCTCACCCAAAGCAGCGTGACCAGCAGGGCAGGAAGGGGATGGTCCCCTCTGCTCCGCTCCCCGAGCCCCCATCTGTGCATGCAGAACAGGGACATGGGGCTGTTGGAGCAGGGTTGGAGGAGGCCACAAGGATCAAAGAATTGTACGGTGGCACTGCTAGGAAGGAACCTGAGATCACCCCGTTCCAATCCCCTGCAGTCAGCAGGGTTACTGACTGATAGATCAGGCTGAGGTAGCTGAGGCTACCCAGGGTTCCATCCATAGCCATTGGCACCTCCAGGGATGGGCACCCCCAGCTCTGGACAGCAGTGCCAGAGCCTCACTGCCCTCCGGGTGAAGAATTTCCCCCTAACATCTGACCTAAATTTCCCCCTCTTTTAGTTTAAAGCCATTCCTCCTTGTCCTATCAGTATGAGACCGTGTAAAAAGTTGTTCCCTTCCTGTTCATAATCTCCTTTTAGTACTGAATGGCCACAGTGAGGTCTGCACGGAGCTCTCTCCATGCTGCACACCCTTGGCTCCTCAGCCTGTCTCCATAGCAGAAGTGCTCCAACCTCTGAGCATCCCTGTGTCCTCCTCTGGCCCCTGGTCCCAACCTTGCTGTGCTGGGCCACAGGCATGGATGCAGCACTGCAGGTGGGGGCTCCTGAGGGCAGAACAGTGAGGGACAATCTGTGCTATACGAATAGCTGAGGGCTGCAGGCATTGAGCCTGGGGGAGGAAAGGCTCCGGGGTGGGGGGGCTGCAGCAATGCCCAGTGCCTACAGGTACAGTAAAATGGGAAGGGACTCCGTGTCAGGGGGGTGCAGCGATAGGACAAGGGGAAACGGTTTTAAACTAAGAGAAGGGAACTTTAGGTTGGACGTGAGGAGGAAATTCTTCACCCACAGGGCTGCGAGGCGCTGGCACTGCTGAGCAGAGCTGGGGGTTCCCATCCCTGCAGGTGTCCAGGGCCACGGACGGGGCTTTGTGCCCCAGGTACCCGTGCCTACTGCACAAGGTGGGCTGCGATTCCCCTCCCTTCACTCCCCTCCCCCCCACCCCCGAGCAGCACAGGAGCACAGGAGCACAGAGGAACCCCCTCCGGGCTCCTCCCTTCCACTCCCAGTCCCGGCTCCGCTCCCCGGGAGGGCAGAGGCAGCCGCAGCCCCGTCCCCGCCTCCCTCCCTGGGCCCGGCCCCGCCGCCGCCGTTCCCGGCTCTCAGAGGGCTCCCGTCGGCAGCGGGGGAAGAGCAGGCGGAGAGCGGGCGGCGGCCGGGGACGCGATGCACTCGCTGTTCAGGAAGCGCAACAAAGGGAAGTACAGCCCCTCGGTGCAGAAGAAGAGGTGAGAGTCCCCGCAGCGGTACCGAGAGCCCCCAGCCCCAGGTTGGCTTCTGCCGGGTGCTCCCATCCCACCCGGTGCTGCGGTTTGTGGGGCAGCCCCGAGCACCCCCAGCTGCGAGCACCCCGGGATGTGGGCACCCCACGGCATAAGCACCCCCAGGTTGGGGTGTCCCCGTCTGCAGAGCCCCTCAGCGCAAGGTTTGGGCGTCCCAAAGTGCAGGTTACCCCCGGGGGAGGGCAGCCCGTGGTTTGGACCCCCCAGGTGTGAGCACCCCCCGGTGCCATCCCCAGGGTATGGGATGGCATTCCTTGGCTGGATGTGACCGTCCCCTCCGCAGCACTGTGGGCAGGTGCCTTCACCATCCCGGTGTGTGCCAGGTGAGATCCCAGAGCGGAACGTGGGGTAAAAAGTCTTCAGCCTTCGTTAGCGTTTTCTAAGGATCAATTATTCCCTCTATTCTCTCTGGGTTTTGTTTTCTTTTTGGTTTTTTTCTTCCTTCTCAACTCTATTGGTGTGAGAGCGTGCTTCAGTTGTCTTGGTTATAAAACCAACCATCAGACAGATGTAGTTAAAATGGAAATCAATGGGGAATTCCCCTCCAAGGAGGCACGGCTGTGCTCTGGGCTGCAGCATTCACTGCGTGCCGTGGGCAGACGGGATGTATCCCCAACGTGCTGGGATCGGTTTAGCAGGGCTCATCCTTGTTGGTCTCTGTGTTTAGGAGGAGCCCCCAAGGGGAGGATGCTGCTGCCTCAGTCTGGGAGTGTGGTGAGCACTCAGGTGCTGCTGGGCTCCCCCTGTTTGGGGCCAGGCACCTCTCACCCCGGGGAGGGCTGGCAGGAGGAGATGGGGTGGCCCTGAGCCCCCCCACAGCCCCATTCAAGCAGTCCCATTGCCAAAGAAAGGTGCCAACACCCTGCTGTGGGTCTGAGGCACTCTGGAGGCTGCAAGCCGGGCTGGTCCCTTATTTTTAGGCTGGATTGTGCTGGGGCCACAGTGCTGCTCCCCCCCCCCCCATCCCACCTCCCCCCTGCACCCCTTCCTGCTTTGGACGCAGCCAAGAGGGGGCTGTGCCCATTAGCCCCAATTTGTTCAATCCTGCGTTGGAGTTTACAAACAGCTGCGCAGGCAGGGAACACTCCCACTGTGGGGAAACTTCCTCGCCATCGGGATGGGGACGCCGGCGCCCGACCGGTTGAACCACTCATGGGAGAAGGCAGTGGAAGACAGCAGGCAGCCGCCCCGTCCTGCGCTCCGGGCAGTACCAGGCTCCCAGCCAGCACGGGAGGTACTGAGCAGCGCTGCTAACATCAGCCCAGCAGCGAGCTGTAAGCAGGAACAGGGGGTCTCAACACGGTGGGAGTTCCTCCAACCTTTGTGCAGCGCTTTGGAGAGGCGGCGATGCCGTGCTGAGGGTGCTCGCTGCCAGGCTGCCGCGGTGACCGAGGCTTGGCAGCAGAACGGTGGCATGGCACCAAGCCGGTAATGGTTTGGCGAGTGCAAGGTTGTGCTGGAGCTGTGCCCAGCAATGTTGTGGAAGGAGGAGATCGCTGCCCAGGCCGCCTGTGGAGCAGCAGGTCACATCCTGCGGTGGATCACAGCCCCGCCAGGAGCCTCTCCCCCTGTCCCTGTGTTTAATCCTGGAGAGGATATGGGGTGCACGTGGCATGGCGGGACCTTGATGTGCCAGCCTCAGCAGCGCCCGGTTGCTCCTGCAGAACATCCCTGCCACCCAGCTCTGGGCGCCCATCCTCTGGCACTTCCATTTGCAGGCAGTGCTCCGTGGTTTTGTCTTCCTGCTGCGCAAATGTATGGGGCCTGTTTTGTAGGAATGTCCTCATCCCCTCTCTATCCCTCCAAAAAGAGAGCAGGAAGAAGGGCACAGCTGCAGGAGCCTTCAGAAAGCTCCAGCCCGGCTGCCAGGGCTGGGTGTGCCAGGAGAGGCATTGCTGGGGGTGCGGCATGTGTATGTTTATCTTATTAGATTTATTTTTAAGAAGAGCCCAGCGCCAACCACGCACAGGTGCCAGAGGTCCCACATCCCGAGAAGGCAGAGTAGCCATGTCGTATGGGAGAACATCCCAGATCCTCCCCTGCTCCCTTTCCCACACCCCAAAACCAGGAGGTGCTTTACGAAAGGAGCTCAGGAGGCGAACAACGCAGATCAGTCTGATCCTGGAGGAACGACTGTGGGAGATCACCCGTGGGGAGGGTGGCTCTGGAGGCTCAGGCATGTCCCCAAAGGTGGTCCCCACTCCGGAGACCCCACACCCCCTGCCTGGCCCAGCCTCTGAGATTGGAACTGGAGGCTCAGGGGTGGGGGGGACCTGGCTGTGGGGCTGGCACCCATTTCCAGAGGCTGTTTTGCAGGGCTGGAGTCAGCAGGACTGAATAGACAACCGGTGAGTCAGGGCGCTGCTCTGTATTTATAGCACAGCGAGCCTCGCCATCGCCTGCCCTATTTTTGCTTTAATTTCCATGCACATTACAATAACATATCACCATTAATACAGGGGAAGATAAACACAACCGAAACAAGGCGGGCTGAGCCTGGCAGCCTGCTGGCCCTAATGTGTGCTGTGACTTTGGAGCCAGGTTTTGGCCTCCCCCAAATGGAAGGTATGCTGGCTGTAGCCCGGCCCTCTGCTCTGCCCCCATCCCACACCAGCAGCGCCGTTATATGGCACAGAGGCACTGCGGAGGGAGTGCTGTGCATAGGGTGGTTGCAGCTTCCCATGAGAGCAGGGATGCAGGGTGGCACCTGGCTATGAGTCCCATTCTCAGGGGTTGTGTGCTCTGCTCTGTGTGAGCGCCCCCTCGTTTTAGGGGTGTGGGTGAAATCTCCTCCTTGTTTGAAAAAGAGAACATTTGGAGAAATCCCAGTGCACCGCTGCAGTCCTGCCCTCATCCCACACACCCACACCTGTGTGGGGTGTTTGCTGCAGGGAGTGTTATCAGCAAAGGCATGGGCTGATAGGAGGAGAGAAGGAAACAGAGGGGCCACATCACTGCAAGGTGCAAATTATGGCACAAGGCAGAGAGCTGAGCGGGCGCACAATCTTTGCTCAGGGCACAGCGGTGGGGGGGGGGGGGGTTTGCCGGGCTTGGAGGTGCTGGCTTGGCAGGGGAGATCCAGGCAGAAGGTTGGTTTGGAGCTCAGTTCTGTTTGACACCATCTCTTCAGCATCACCACGTCAGTCCGAAAAGCTGGGAAGAGGGGGTTCCCTCCTGCTGCGGATGCTCGCATACCCTGCAGCATCTCGGGGCTCTTTTGGGGAACGCCCGAGTGGCTGCTGCCAGCTCTCAGCAAAGCTGGAGCTCTCCCAAGCACGGTGAGCCAGGGCAAAAGCATCTCCTCTCCCTGAAGAGCAGAGAGCGGCTCCAAAGCTTTGAGCAACAGCCGGTCAGGCACGGAGCAGCTGCCTCCTCCCTGCTCCCCAGCTGGGAAAACCCAGAGCAAACCCTCCCCATGTGCTGGAATCGGCTTGGCCCTCCACTCCAGAACAGAAACAGAGCCATTGTCAAACACAGCCTGTCACGAACTTTATCATTTTTTCCTTCACTATCAGAAAACTCTTTGGAAATGTTTGAGTTCTTCAGCAATGGCAAAGCCTGTTTTTCCAGGGATTTTTTTTTTTTCTTTTTCTTTTTTTCTCCCATTTTCAAACAAAGCCCTCTCTATCTGGGCTTTGCCTCTCCCTTCCCTCTGCAGGCTCCTTGCTGTGGCCATGCCCCGAGCACTTGGGTCCTCCTGCAGCAGTTGGCTCTGTGTCCCATCCCAGTGAGTGCTCTGGAGCCCCTCTGCCTTTCCTCCTCCCTCCCAGTCTGGTTCAAATGCTGCCCCTGTGTGTTCGAGTGGCAATTTCTGGAGGATTGGGCAAACCTCTGGCACAGGAGAACGGGCAGTGCCAGTGCCCCTGTTGCATTCTGCATGCAGGGATGCTCCTGGCAGGGGCTGGTAGCACCTCCTTCTCTCTGGGTCCTGATGCCACAGAGAGATGGGCTTTGCTGGTGCGGATTCCCTCAAGCAAGCAAAGGGACCAGCTTGGAAAACTCCAATCGCTGTGGATCCCAAGCTGAATTTTATTTCCCTTGTGCAATCTGGAAATTTCTACATCACAATTGAAACTGGAACTCAGAAAACTCCATAATTCTGTCTTTCGGGCTGGCTTTTCCATCCGTGCTACAGATCCCTAAAGATTCATCGCTGGGATCCCGCTGCCAGCACGGGGCAGGCATGCAGGGCAGCAAGATGCTCAGCCCTGCAGAGCACTGATGGATGCAGCCACCGCCCTGCTCTGCACCCTGCTGATGACACAGCATCTGTACAAAGAAAAGTCAGTGCAAAGCCTGCCCTGCTGTGCTGGAATCTCTCAGGGGAAGTGGGATCTGCTGTCAGTGTGTGGGGCAGGGCTTGAGGTGAGGAGCAATGAGCCCGGAGCTTTTTGTCCTATTGAAAGAGATGACACGTGGCAGATGGGGACCTGTCCCAAAACTCAGCATCAATGCCGGGAGCTCGGCCAGACCCAGCAGGCTGAGCTCCTCTTCCCCAGCACTGCATTGGGAAGGCAGCAAGCCACGAGCAGCCTCACCCCGAGGACCCTGGAGGTGTTGAAGGCCAGGTTGGATGGGGCCCTGGGCAGCCTGGTCTGGTATGAAATGTGGAGGCTGGTGGCCCTGTGGCAGGAGGGTTGGAGCTTCATGATCCTTGAGGCCCCTTCCAACCTGGGCCATTCTGTGATTCTGTGACCCTGCATTGCTCCCGGTGGGACCAGCTGCTATTCCCACTCTCTGCATCCCGTCACCAGGATGCCCACATCCCCAGTAGGGGACTGCTGTCATTTTCCCATTGCAGCCAGGAAGCTGCAACTCACCTTATAGTGCTGCTCCCACCTGGACTGTGGTCCACAGCTTGTGCAGGAGACACAGGGCACACCGAGCAGCAGCTCTAACGGAGATCAGCCTTTCCACACGCCGTATAACAATTAATTCTGCTTCCACGTGATGAGATCATTAAGGCTCGTTATCTCCACTTGGTAAATGATTGGGATTAGAGTGAGCCAAGGTTCAGCCCTTATAGCAGGACCAGCTCTGGGCTCTGCGACGTGGGAGTGTGGTGGTTTTGGTGCTGGGGGGATGCAGCCCTGAGCTCTGCCCACAGGCTGGCCAGAGCCTCACATCCCATCAGCACACTGCAGCCAAAGTGATGAAATGTTTAAAGTAAGCATGGCGATGCAGAAGCTGTGGCACAGGGTGTTCTGGACATTAATAGAAGTGTTGGCTCCAGCTCAGCTGTCCCTGCTGGGAACATTTGGCTAACCCCACACAATTCCTTGCTGATGCAAAGCAAAGAATGCGACGGGCCCTGCGCACAGCCACCAGAGAGGCTT
This sequence comes from Tetrao urogallus, assembly GCF_951394365.1. NCBI lineage: Eukaryota > Metazoa > Chordata > Aves > Galliformes > Phasianidae > Tetrao > Tetrao urogallus. The sequence goes on from NC_136828.1 coordinate 1,778,929, forward strand.
GCATCCTGAGCACGTAGAGAAGGGAAGGAGGAATCCTGCCTGGCAGAAGCCGGAGTGCACAGGCCCAGATGCAGCAGGAGCCATCCCATTGCCTTTTATTTGCTCTAAACGGTGCACACCTCCCTGCAGAGCTGCTATCTGCAGAGGGAGGCAGGGTGCTCTGTGTCAGGGTGTGAGCAGCACTCCTGCCCTGCGCCCTGGGTTCAGCCATGGCATCGCTCCCATCGAGAAGCCCCGGCCACCACCCCCATGTGGCAGCACGGCTGCATGTTTTGGAAAGTGTTAGAAAGGCAGCAGTGAGTCACACACAGCTGCAAGGCCTGGCGAGCTCGGCTGGCCCCCAGCCATGCGGTGGGGCCACGGCGTGCTGAAAGGAGCCCCCTGGGATGTGGCCCCTCTGCACGGGCACCTGCAGCGTGGTGAGCTCCTCTCCCTTTTCTCCTTCCCCAGCATCTCCAGCAAAGAGCTGACCGAGCTCATCGAGCGCCTGCAGAAAAATGCCGACCAAGTGGAGAAGAACATCGTGGAGACTGACTCCCGAATGCAGAATGTGAGTATGAGCTGTGGCCCCGTGCGTGCCAGTGCTCCCCAGAGGTGGGAAGGGGACCACGTTGCCCTCTGGCCAGCCTGCCCATCACTGCTGCATGGGAGCAGTGCAGAGGGAGGACCTCATCTGGCTCCCACCCCAAGGCACGTGAGCATGGATGCTGTTTCTTTGCCCTCTGTGACCATTTCTTCCCGCTCTCTACCCGCCCAGGATTTGCACAAGATCAAGGCATGCCAGCTAGCACAGTACAAGGAGCTGACAGCTCAGAAGCTGACGGAGTCGGACAAGCTGCTCTATGTACTGGATGGGGATGCAGCCGTTGCCAGGCACATGAAGCACCCCCAAGGGGACATGATCACTGAGGAGTGAGTACAATGGGAGGGGATGGCCATCTCCATAGGTTCAGCTCATAGCCCCCTGTGCACAACCCGCAGGCGTATATTGAGCATGTCACCCACCAACAGCCCCATGTAAAGCCCTGCAAAGCACTGTGGGGCAATAGCTGCCCCCCACCCTGAGCTAGAGAATGTGCAGAGCAGCCTTGATGCATGGCAGCCTCTGCCCTCTGCTGCCCAGCTCATTGCTCAGTGCAGCCCCCTGCCCCCGTGGCATGACTGAGGTTCCTGAGGGCAGTCTGAGCATCACAAGGGGGCTGGGAGGGGACAAGTGCAGCTATTGCTTAATGGCTGGGCTGCTCTGTACCAACATCCTGCATCCCACCTCATCCTTCCCTTCCTGCAGCATCCGGCAGCTGAAGGAACGAGTGGCAAATCTACGTGTGAAACATGACCAGATCTACAACTTCCCCCTGCAGCACATCGAGCCCCAGGTCAACTGGTGCACGGTGATTGAGGAGAAACAGGTACTGAGGGGACAGCAGTGCTGCTGCCTGGGGACTGTGCCCCACTGGGGACACCTGGGCTGAGAGAAGAGAGGCTCCTGGGTGAGCTTGGGCAAACCTCTGCTGCTCTGCATGCAAGGATGGAAACTACGCTGTCTCCACTCTCTAAGTGCTGCCCTAACAGTGCAAAAGCTTCCCCTGGCACCCAGCTGCCAGTTCTGCTCCAGTGTGTGCCCCTTGGTTCTCATCCTCCCGCTACCTGCCGCTGGGTTCTTAGTAACAGCCTTGCAGTTATGGGAAGCCCCCAGCCTCACCACCCCCACTCTCTGCATGCGTTGATCCATGATGCATAGGGGATCCCTGCTGCATCAGCTTCACTTCCCAAGTTCCCAAATCCCCTTTATCATGGTGCTTCACAGTCCGTGAGAGCCTCCATGTCCCCCAGCAATACCCCAGAGCCTGCCCCAGCCCAGCTCCACATCCGGCTCCAGTGGCCAAGAGAAGCCACTCAGGTCCTGGCTGCTGCATCCCATTCTCCTGCCACTGACCCCATATCTCATGTGCTGTAGGATGCGTTGTGTGGCAAGGGCTTTGGGACTGATCTGCCGCTGGTCAACAGCCAAGTAGAAGAGCACAACATCTTCCACAATGAGGTCATGGCCATCGGCCCGCACATCACCAAGGAAGGCAACAAGGTCAGCTCTCCTGCCCCGTATCCTGCTGGAATAGGGACATCGTGCCCTGAGGGAATGCAGGCAGCTCCCAAGCCTGGCCTGAGCTGGGTGGGTGCCCAGAACCCACTGCTAGTCTTGGAGCTGAGCATCCTACATCACCTCCGGCTTCATGAGGAAGCCGACCCCACAAAAGCCCTATTCAGCCCCATTCAAACTTCCCCTCTCTGCAAGCACCCCCCAACCACCTTTCTTCTCCCATTCCCAGGGATACACGAGTGACCTCCAAGCCAAGTATCAGAAGCTGCTGGTAGGAGACCTGTGGGACGCAGGGCTGGGGTGGGGCAGGGAGAGGAGCTTGGGGCTGAGCTCTCCCTTTCTCCCTGCCAGGCCAGCTCGCAGCAGCGGCAGCAGGACCTGAACTCACTGCAGGACTACATGCAGCGCTGCACCAACAAGCTCTACTGGCTGGATCAGCAGGCAAAGGACCGCACGCACTACGACTGGAGCGACCACAACCTGGACTACCCCAGCCGGCGCCGCCAGTACGAGGTGGGAGCACGCTCACACCTGTCCCTTCTGCCTCAGTTTCCCATCATTAAGCACTTGGAGGTCTACAGGTGATAGGATGGAAACACTAATCTCAGGACCACAGAATGGTTTGAGGTTGGAAGGGAACTTACGGTCCGATGGTTCCGTCCTGCTGTGGGCAGGGACACCTCTCACAGAGCAGGGCACCTCCAGGGATGGGGCACCCACGGCTCTCTGGGCAGCAGTGCCACCCTATGAGTGAGGAATTTCCTCCTAATTAATTAAATCTCTTTTAGTTTAAAACTGTTCCCCCTTGCTGTTACTACGCTTGCTGATAGAGAGTCCCTCCCCAGCTTTCCTGCAGCTCCCTCAGGCACTGGAAGGCTTCTCTAAGGTCTCCTGGAGCCTTCTCCAGGCTGAACAACCTTGCCTCCCGCCAGAAATAAAGCCAAGAGGAAAGCTGGCAGGTTGCTGGCTTTCCTCGCCCTTATCTCAGCATTAGCTTGGCAAGAATCCCATCTTCAGCAACATTTGCAAGGAAAGGAAAAACAAAAACCACAGTGGGGAAACAGAGCACTGTGGGTGTCCACTTCTGTTTGCGTGGGGGTCAGCAGCTCTCTTCTCTCCATCTAGAACTTCATCCACCGGAAGCTGGAGGAGAAGGAGGAGGCCATTAACAAGCTGCATGCAGATGGAGACCAACTGCTGGCCCAGAACCATCCTGGGAAGAACGCCATTGAGGTGAGCACTGGTACCGTGCTCATCCCTCACCATGGGGAGCTGCAGACACCACAAGGCTGCCCCTCAGCCTCCTCTGCTCAGGACCAAACCCACGGCCCTTCCCCATCCCCCAGCCCTGTTTGGGGCACTGCTCAAGATGGGTGCTGCAGGTTGGGGCCAGCTCAGGCTCACCCCACGGGGCTGCCACCAACCCAGGTGTTGACACAGCACTGCATTACAGGCACACATCGAGGCAGTCCACGCCGACTGGAAGGAGTATCTCAACTTCCTGATCTGCGAGGAGAGCCACCTCAAGTTCATGGAGGACTTCCACAAGGTACCAGACTGCTGGGACTGGGCCTTAGGAACTGAGGCTGGCACCCTTAAAGGCCACTTGTTCCCAACCCTGCAATGAACAGGGACACCCACAGCTCCATCAGTGCTCAGATCCCTCCCGGCCTGATCTTGAGGGTCTGCAGGGACGGGGCACCACTGCCTCTCTGGGCAGCCTGTGCAGTGCCTCACCGTCTATATTGTAACAAACTTCTAATCTAAACTCCCCTCTTTTCATTTGAAACCATTTCCCCTTGTCCTGTCACAGCAGTCCCTGCTGAAGCCTCTGTCCCCCTCTTTCCTCGAGTCCCCCTTTAAGTACCAAAGGACCGAACTCAGCTCTCCCTGCAGCCTTGTCCTCTCTGCACTGCACAGCCACAGCTCTCAGCCTGTTCCAACGGAGAGGGGTTCCATCCCTCAGATCATTTTTGTGTCCCAAAAAATCACCTGCTCCATGCACCAGCACCACTTCTCACTGTCAGCACCCTCACACACAGCAGAGGTCCCTGCTCTGCTGGGACTCACAGAGGCTCCTGCCACTTCTCTGCCACCTATTTACCACCTCATCCCCCAGAGAAGCCTCACATCACGCAATTGAAGCTTCCCACCAAAGCAGCATAGCTGTGAGTGGGGAAAAACCTCACCTGCAGTGCTGTGCTGGCTGCAGGGAGCCTGCATGGAGCTGCACAGCCTAGCTGAGCGCTGCAGACAGATGTCTGCCTGATAAATTGCATCTGGCAGCCTGGGAGGCTGTGCAGGGAGCAGGTCGGGCCGGATTCCTCTCCCACAGCCTGGGCGTGTTGAGGACGTGATGAGGCTTCTGCCAAGGGGGAAGCGGGGTGCCCAGCCCCTCAGTGCCTCCTGTGGTACCTGCCCAAATAACTGCGCCGTGGGGTGGCTTGTGTGGGGAAGAGCCGAGCTCTGCCCGCTCCTCCTTGTTGGCAGCAGGGAGGAGCGCGTGGCGTGATGCTGCCCACGTGAAACCCCAATTAAAGGTGGGAAGGGCTGGGAAACGTGGATTGAACAACCTGCAGGAGAAAAGCACGCGATGAGCTGCCTCGTTCTTTCTCCCCCAGCTGGCTTTCCCTGGCTCTGCTCTTGCAAATAGCAATTCCTCATCCTCCTCTATGTGTCTCACCCGTGGCACCTTGCAGGGACTGTCCCTGCTGCAAGGGTCCCCCTAGTGAGAGTTTCTGCCTTTCTGCAGTTTCAGAAGGACGCAAAGGACGCCCAGCAGCTCTTGAAGAAAGTCGATACGGACCTGGACCAAAAATACAGCCCAGAGTTCAAGGACAGATACCAGCTGGAGTCGCTCCTCAGGGAGCTGGATGTGAGTACTGACAAGGGATCCAGAGCATCTCCATGGCACCACGGTGCAGTCCCTGTGGGGATGGGCACCCAGCCCTGCTCGCTGGCCATGCTGCTGCCTCCCTTCACCTGGCTCTTCCTCTGCCTTGAGCTAGGGATTGCCTCTCCCACAGCAACGTAATTGCTCACCGGGCTGGTTTTCATTTGTTCACCCATTGAGCTGGTGCTCATAAAGGGTAGGAGCATAATTAGACCTGCTGCCGGAGGAGGCGGTGGAACAAGCTGTGCTGGGGTCTGGCCGTGTCCTGAGCATGATGCAGCACTGCTTGGTGCAGCAATGACTCTGCCCTGGGTACCCCTCTCCTCCCACCCCAATGGCCATTGCAGGACACCCACCTGCCCAGACACTAAGAGAGCAACCTATGCAGAGCTTTGCAAGGTGCTCATTAGAGCTAATTGCTGGGAACAGGCTTATCCCAGCACCACACTCTGTAGACCATGCACCAGGCACAGAGATTCCTTTCTCAGTCTGGCTGTAGGAGCAGCAGGAGGACATGGGAGCATTCAGTGCAGGATCCCAGCTCTGTCAGTCAATATAAGCTCTTCCCAGCTTTGGGGGCACAGGAACACATCCCCTCTCCCTCCTTCCCACGTTTCTTTGCTCATTCCCCCATGCTAGGACCAAGAGAAGGCCCTGGAGAAGTACGATGCTGTGGTGCAGTCGCTGCAGGAGCGCAGCCAGCACATCCTACCCTTGCGGTACCGCCGGCTGCCACCGCCGCAGCCCATCCCTGTGGAGGCTCTGTGCGAGTATGAGGGCGAGCAGGTAATGGCCCGGGGTGAATGCAGGGGACAGAGGTGACACCAGCACCGGGGACAGGCTGAGGCGGATGGGCAAAGCACAGCCTCCAATAGCCCTGTAGCCGCGGTGCTTGTTGCACACCCTCTGTGACGCTACGCTGAGCTGGGGGTGGCAAGGTGACAGCCACACCAAGTGCCACCCAGGAGCAGGTCCCTCCACCAAGGGACCCACAGCAGGTTCAGGAAATGCCACCTCCTCCCTGCCCCTGCTGCAGTGACTGGCTGCAGAGAGATGGCTGGGGGCTGTGGGGAGTGAGTCCACGAGTGCAAGGGCACAGCCTGACCTGCTGCTGCTGCTTGTTCCCATCCCCAGGGCCAGATAACCCGAGGAGCCCATTACACCCTGCAAAAGAACAGTGGAGACATCTGGGAAGTGATGGACGGTGCAGGAGGTGCCATCAGTGCCCCAGGTGTCTGCTTCATGATCCCCCCTCCAGATGCAGAGGCAATAGCACTGGCAGACCAGTAAGTGCAGTACCACAGCACCAGACCCTCCCAACACCACCCCTCCAGCCAGGTTCTCCAACTCTAGGGAGGAGTGTGGAGAGTGCTCCCATCCTGCTGGGAAGCACTCAGGATGAAGCACCTCTCCTGCAAGGGAAGACTCTGCTCTGCCCGCTTATGAACATGGATGAGGGTGCAGAAAACCCCCCAGCTGGGTTTCTTCCCACTTTCATGACCCAGATGAATGCTGGCAGGGCAGCTCTTACATTGTCCCCATGCTGTCCCTTCTGCAGGATTGCTGATAGCTATGTAGCTGTAAAGGAGAAGACCTCCAACTGCAAGAACATCCTCCAGCAGCGCTACGAGGGGCTGAAGGCTGACAGCATTGGAGGTATGGCTCTGCCAGGGCAGCCCTTTCACTGTTCCTACACTGCCTTGAGTTCAGGGGTGGCTCTCTGCTTTGTCTCCTCAACAAACAACCATGCAATCCTGCACCACTCCTGTCCTCTTACTCAGGAGGTAATGGTGGAACATAGAGCACAAACACCACTTGGAATCATAAAATCATGGAATGGTCCAGGCTGGTTAAGGTTTTTGAGGTCACCAAGTCCAACCATCAGCGCAACCTACAAAGTCCCATCACCGAACCACATCCCTTAGTGCCACATCCATACATGTCAAACACCTGCATGGATGGGGATACCACCACTGCCCTGGGCACACACCAGTGCCTGAGCCACGCTGCCTTTGACTCTTGCTGGTGGCCAAAGTGTTGGACTGCTGCTTTGTTGCACTGAGAGGACATCACTGACAGCTTCTCCTCTCCTAAGGGTCCCAGGTGCAGTGCTGGGACATGCATAGGGCTGGAGCAAGCACGTTGTGGCTACAGCAGGCAGAGAGTGGAGGAGGATGTAGGTTTCATGCTCAGTGGTGGGATTGAGCTGTCTCTAACCTGCTCCCTTTTCCTTCCCCAGATGCTGCATCAGTTCAGGGCCGCCAGCTTCTGGCAGGGCTGGAGAAAGTGCACAGTGACCTGGACAAGTTGGAGAAAGCAATAACAGCAAACCTCCGTCCACCGCTGGAGCAGAGTCGGGCTGTGCAGGACAGCACCGAGCGCTCCAAGGACCTGAAGGTACAAGGCCATAGGAGCAGGCACACTGTGCCACGCAGGGACCCTGCTCACAAGGCTGGGGTCCTTCCAAGGGGTCTTCAGGGTGGTTCTTGGTGTGCTGGATGCTGTTGGTGCTCCCAGAACTCCATGAAGGCATGGAGCAGTGCTACCACCGGCTAGTGACCAAACAAAAATACAAACACTTGCAGTCCAAGGCACAGCTTCTCCTTGTGCACAGCTCAGCATCTGCTCCGCTGGGATCCCGTGCGGCAACACTCCACTCCCTTCCCCTCCTTCTGACCCCTAATTAATTCAGGCTCCATGCCACAAACCTCCCTCGTTCCAGGAGGCAATCCACCTCCTGGCTGTGTCAAAATCCAAGTGCCACCACAAGTGAAAGCAAATTGCTCCGGCTGTCTGCAGCACTTTGATGTCCAGGCGAGAAGTCAGCCTTCAGGCTGCAGAACCCAGTGGTCCAGATGAGCTCAGCACGTTTCCAACAGAGCTAGAGCTGCTGTGAACCAGTCCCTCCCCAGCCAGAGCTTCCTTGCTGAGGGCTATCTAGCCTGCTCTGACAGAGCTGGATACGAGCCTGGATGGAGAAAATATCCTCCTGTTCCCTCTAGGGCTGAAAGGCATCTGCCACCAAGCACACACCTCAGCCCTTCCCTCCCCTCTTGCACCAGACAGACACAGGTCAGCTGTTTTTTCCCATAGCCACAAGGTTCAGTTGCTACAAAGGTTTTTCCCTACCACAGAACATAACCAATGAAGTCCGTCGCATCGAACCAGAGAAAATGAGGAAGGTCCAGGACTGCGAGGCCTTCATTGAGTCCGTGCCCAACACTGGCAGCGCTACGTTGGTGAAGAACAAGGTGGAGAACACCAACAAGAAGTATGACCGTGTGGTTCAGCTGCTCAGTGCTGCCCAGGAGAAGTAAGTCATGGCTCAAGCCCAGCAGAAAGTCAGGTCCAGCAGACTGGCTTGGCGGTGATGGGTTGATGGTTGGACTTGATGACCTTTGAGACCTTTTCTAACCTTAATGGTTCTATGATTCCACACCTTTCCCCTCGTGTCCACACAGAGTTGAGGTGGCCACGCACCTCGAGAAGAGTCTCCAGCAAGGCCGAGACCTGCTGTCCACATACGAGAACAAACTGGTGACAGACGACACCGTACCAGAGGACCTGCGGGTGATAGACCGTAAGAAAGAAGAGCTGCTGGTGAGTGTTTCCTGCAGCCAGTTTTCTACCCTACTGACGTGCTTCACATACAGAACTGCTTCCCAAAAGCTGTGGCAGCTGCTGCCCAAGCCCCAAACTTGAATTGGTGGCAAAGGGATGACTGCCCCAGCGGGGACCCCACATTAACCGTGCCTGCTTTCAGTTCAGCTCCAACTTGCTTTTCTCCAGAACTCAGCCTGTCCTCAGTGACACCAGCACAGTAGATGGGGACCAGTGACAAAAGCCTGACACGTGTGCAGCCCTGAAGAACCTCTCTCTCCTTTTTCCACAGGCCATGGGCTCTGAGCTCCAATCCAAAAGGTTCTTGCTCAATGAGGCAGAGCAGAACTTGCTGAGGACAAAGACCTGCTCCAACACCCTGGCCAGCAAGTTCCAGGAGCACTGCCCTGACATTGAGCGGCAGGAAGCCGAGCTCTACAAGCTCAACCAGCGCTTCAACAACCTCAGCAAGCAAATTGACCACAGGTGAGGCCCTAGGAGAGCACCTAGCTGGAACTGGACCAGCCTGCGATATTTACGATAGGGAGGAGCCATTCTAAAATCAGGAGAAGCATAATGCTGTCTAGGAACAGGCAGTTGCAGATTGGCTTCCAGGCAGTGCCAAGGAAGAAGCAATAGATGTTCCTGGCACGTGTTGGCTGGGTAGGTCTGGGCAGCCTCTGGGATTAAGTGTTCTTGCTACAGAGATGGGGACCTTGGCAAGACTTGCCTGCACCGGCAGTAGGTGAGATAAGAGCATGAGCTGTCATCCACCCACATCTGCCTCTGCCTGGATCACAGCACATCTTGTGCTTTCTTATCCCCCTACAGGCTTACACCCAGCATTCAGCATCCTCCACATTCTCCCTGCAGTTTCCCTGTGACTCATTTCTCCTGCAGTTTCTACTTGCTTTCATACCAACCAGGTGGCACTGATTCCTGCAGAAGAGAACCTGCAGGGAGGGGGGTGGAGAACAGCTCCAGCTCAATTCCATGTCTGGGGAGCAGGGAAGGGGAAGCAGGGACCGATGAAGAGGTGTTTGCAGAAGACGACAATGGAGAATGTGCTGACATTGAGTCCATTTCCCCTACAGAACACAGACCCTGCAGAAAGCAAAGAGTGCCTATTCCAACTACCGCACAAACTATGACAAAATCAACCAATTCCTTTGCAACATACCCAACTACGAGCCGCAGGAGACGGACAACATCCAGCAAGTGGAAGTGAAGCTGAAGAACCAAGCGGTAATTCTTTCTGAGAGCCTGGGCTGCCTGGGGGGCGGGGAAAAGGACCACTGAGAGATCGTGAATGGAGTCAAACAGGTCCTGCGCATAAAATGGGAAAACACACAGGCTTAAGCAGCTTTACTTTTACACTATGAGGTCCCACACTCTTACTTGTGACATGTTTGTAAATAACAGGGCAGTGCTAGGAGGTTGCATTTCTCAGTGTTGCAACTCCAGTGGCAACCCTCCCAAAAGGTAAACGAAGTCTTTGGGCTACTGCATTCCCTTTGACTGCATCTTTGTTTGTCCCAGGCGCTCCTTGGTGACATCGCAAGCAAAGAACAGGAGGTACAAAAAGTCTCTGCCACAGCTCAGCAGTACCAGCAGGCAGTAAAGGTAAGGGCTGCAATTCTGCCAGCAGGAGGACTCTTTGCATCCTACTGAGAGCTGCCTATTGAAGGCTTAGGAAGCCTAGTGCCCATGCTCAAACAGCTGAGGAGCTGAACCCAGGTGATGTCTGCTCCAGCATGGACATCATGTGGCCATTAGCCAGGATTTCCTGCTTGGGAAAGGAGGTTTCCACTCCATGGCCAGTATTGGTGAGGTGACTGGCAAGTTTGGACATACTGCTGTGGTCACCAGGCTATAGGAATGCCAGAACCTGCTCAAGAGCCTGCAGGGTGACCCACAGATCTCATCAGCTTGCCCAAAACGTGGCCAAGGGAAGAAGTCAAGAGAGATGGAGCCTGGGAGGGTGACCAGGAATCTCACCCCTTCCTCCTGGGAACTTCTTCCCACAGGACTACGAGCTGGAAGCTGAGAAGCTGCGGTCCATCCTCGACCTCGAGAACGGACGCAATGGATACATGAGCAAGAAACCCAGGCTGCAATCTCCAGCTGCAAAAGTGAAAGAGGAGGTAAGCAAGCAGTGCCCTACAGAGAGCTAAGGCAGCTCACAGCCTGTGGGGCCAACGGGGATTATGCAAACAAGCATTTAATTGTCAGCAGCCTCAACCCCTGAGTGGGCTGCAAGGGAGGGCAGAAGAACAAGGAAGGATGGCCATCATTCTGAAGCCACCCATTCTTGGGGCTCAGATGGCCAGAAAGAGGGAGGGAAAACACTGGAGTTATCACTTCTTTGTCAAAGAGGAAAAGGGAAAGAAAATACATGCGAAGATCTTGAAAACATTTCTTCTCTTGGAGTCATTTCACTGCCACAGACAGCATCCCTGATAGAAGTGCTTATGGAGAGAGCATGCCACCAGCCACTTGTTTGCACAGGATCTGTTTGTTTCCATCCTCAAACTCATCCTGCATATCGAGGCAGGCAAAGTGCCCACGTGGCTCTGCCTCAGTTGTATCTCTTTTTGCAAGTCTTGAGAAGGAAAAACCCAGTTTAAAGAGGTGAGATTACACATGCCCCAAACCCACTCTCCCTGCCTTGAAGCCAGTCTGCTTGCTCTTATAGGAAGGTTTAAGAAAAGCACCCAGGGTTAGCTCTTGAGGGCATTGCTTCTGTTAAGCAAGTCTTGACCCTGGTCAAGACCAGGGATGATCGCTGGTCCCACCACCTTTGCTGAACACTTCTTGTCTCCTAGGAAGCCATTCTGGCAGCCAAGTTCACCGAAGTGAATGCTGTGAATAGGCAGAGGCTGCAGAACCTGGAATTTGCTCAGAACCTCCTGCGGCAGGTAAGTCATCCCCCACACACAGAGGCTCAGGGCTTGGCTGTGGCTCCTGAGGGTCAGCTCACTGCAAGCTCAAGGTCTTGGCTTAGATCTCTGCATGCTGCAGGTGGGCAGCTTGACACAGCTGCAACAGGCTGTGGCAATGTGAGAATATGAGAATCACACACACACACACGTACGTTTGCTATTACAAGCTGAACTGGAAACAAATCTAGCTAGCATTTCATACCCCTGAACCCATCATTCAGCAGACACCTCAGTGAAGAGTTCTGCCAGGGATCAGGCACAGGCTCTCCACGTTTTCCACTCATCCTTGGAAGCACTGTTTCATTTTTAACGCTTTCTTTATGCCTTGCCCATACCAGAATTGCATCTCTCTCAGCTTAAAGCTGTGTCAGGTCAGCAACAGGTATCACTGATAGCGATTTCCAGGCCAGAAATCCACAGAGCAGTTCAAGAAAAGCCCATCTGCAAATCAGCCCCTGTTGAGCCTTTGCAATAGACAGCCTCCATTAACCCAGATCAGCATCCTTCTGTAGTACTGCCACAGGAGTGAATGGAAAATAAAATAACCAAATGAGCTTACTTGGTGCTTAACTACACGCTCTTTTTCAACCACAGCAGCCAGAGGTTCAGGTGACGCAAGACTTCATCCAGACCAAAAAATCCGTAAGGCCTGTGGAAGAAGTCTGGAAGTTGAAGAAAGAGCTTGAGGATGAGACTCAGCGTCGGCAACAGCTAGAAGCTGAGATCCAAGCCATCCAGAACAACATTATCCACCTGCAAAACCAGAAGCCCCAAGAAACCGTAGTTAAGAAGGAATTGGTGAAGAAAGTGCCAGACCCGCAGCTGGAGGAGAGCTTCCACAAACTGCAGCAAAGCCTGGCAGAAGAGCAGCGCAAGAACCAGGTGCTGCAGGATGAGCTGGAGGCCCTTAAAATCAGGCTGCGTGTTTTGGAGCATGAGAAGAAGGAAGGAGGGCAGGAGTATATAGTGAAAGAGGTGCTGCGTATCGAGCAAGATAAGGCTCAAGCTGAAGAAATCTTGAGGCTCAAAGAAGAACTGGAAGAGCTCAGGAGGCAGGAAGGAACAAGGGAAAACGAGGTCAATCTTTTACGCCAACAAATCGCTGTGCTGTCCAGCGAGAAGAACAAAGAGCAGGAGAAGGTAACAGAGAAGGAGGTGCTGAAGCTGCAGAACGATCCCCAGCTGGAGATGGAATTCCGGATGTTGCAAGAGAACAAGCAGAGGGAGAGTGCCCTGAGGCAGAAACACGAGGAAGAGCTCAGCTTCCTCCAGGAGAAACTCAAACGTCTCGAGAAGGAACGCGCCATCGCTGAGGGCAAGATTACTGTCAAGGAGGTACTGAAGGTGGAGAAAGACGTGGCCATCGAGAGGGAGGTGAATGAGCTCCGGCGCCAGTACGAGGATGAGAAATCCAAGGGGCGTTCCAACGAGAGAGAGAAGGCCGAGCTGCTCAGGAAGATCCAGCTGCTGGAGGAAGAGAACGCCAAGGTGGTTGTCCAGGAGAAGGTGAGGGAGATCGTGCGGCCGGATCCTAAGGCTGAAAATGAAGTTGCCAACCTTCGGTTGGAGCTGGTAGAGCAGGAGAGGAGGTACCGGGGTGGTGACGAACAGCTGAAGAGCTGTCAGAATGAACTGGCTGCTCTGAGGAATAGAGAGCCGCTGGTAGAAGTCAAAGAAGTCATTAAGGAGGTCATTAAGTACAAGAATGATCCAGAAACTGAAAAGGAGCTACAGCGGCTCCGTGAGGAAATCATAGAGAGGACGGGAGCCATTGAAAGAGCTGACCTTGAGATCTACCAGCTGAAACAAGAGATACAAGCTTTGAAAGACACCAAACCTCAAGTGCACACAAAAGAAGTTGTTCAAGAAATTCTACAGTTCCGGGAAGACCCTAAGACAAGAGAGGAGGTGGAATCTCTGAGAGTGCAGCTGGCCGAGGAACAAATGAAGCACGTTGACCTGGAGAGAGAACGGCTCCTCCAAGAAGACAAAGTAAGACAGAAAGAGGAGGAACTTTCCCAGGTGAAGGAGAAAGTGGTCCAGCAGGAAGTAGTGAAGTACGAGCAAGATCCTGCCTTGAAAGCTGAAGTGAACTCCTTCTCGCAGAGCATCGAGAGTGAGCTGAAACAAATCGATTCCCTCCGTGAAGAACTGCGCAAGCTGCAGAGGAGGCGGTCTGAGCTGGAGCGACAACTGGAAGAACTGGAGAAGGAGAGACAGGCCCGCAGAGAGGCGGAACTGGAAGTGCAGAGGCTGAGGATTAGGCTGAACGAGCTAGAAGAACAAGAGAGGGAAACGACGGAACGAGTAACAGTGAAACAGAAAGTGATCCTTCAGCAAGATCCCCAGCAAGAGAAGGAGCACTCCCTCCTCAGGCTGGAGCTAGAAGAAGAAAAACACCGGAGACAAGTCTTGCAAACTGAACTGGAAGCCTTGAGAAAGAAGCTTCTTTCGTTGGAGAAAATGGAGGTCAAAGAGAAAGTTGTCTTTTCAGAAAGTGTCCAAGTGGACAAAGGAGACACGGAGTATGAGATTCAGAAGCTGAAGAGCAACCTGGAGGAGGAGAGCAGGCGTAAGAGGGAGCTAGATGCAGATATCAATAGGCTTGAAACCAGGCTGTCCGAGGTGGAATTCAACAACTCTAAGTCATCGAAGGAACTAGACTTACTAAGAGAGGAAAACCACAAATTGCACCTTGAAAAGCAAAACCTGCTGATGGAAACAAGGAGGCTGCAATCGGAGATTGAACTCACAGCAACAGAAGCTCGGGATTTGAGAAACATGACCCACGTGGACAGTGGACCAAACCTAGACTCCAGATTCCAAGCTCTGGAAAGAGAGTTAGATGATCTGAAGCAGTTATCAAGAGAAAAAGATGCAGAGATCGAGCAGCTCCAGAACCGCCTCAAGACGGTGGCAATCAAGAGGGAGCAAAGAGAGAACCACCTGAGGCGCTCCATTGTGGTCATCGATCCGGACACGGGCAAGGAGATGTCTCCAGAGGAAGCTCACGTGCTCGGCCTCATCGAATGGAGCCTCTTCGTCAAGCTGAAGAGTCAGGAATGCGACTGGGAAGAGATCTCGATCAAGGGGCCGAACGGGGAATCATCCGTGATCCTCGACAGGAAGTCAGGCAGAGAGTTCTCAATCGAAGATGCCCTGAAGAGCGGCAGACTGAGCACGGCCCAGTACAACAGTTACCTCAACAAGCAGATGTCAATTCAGGAGCTGGCGGTCCTGGTGTCTGGAAGCGATTACCCAGTGCTCGCTCCACTTTAGAACCTTCCCTTAAAGGCAGCGAGTCAGAGCTGCACCACTCGTTAAGACTACCAGATCACTGCAAATCCTCGCCCTCCTTTGCGTCTTCCGAAATGCTACAGCCTCTGCCCAGCCGCGCTATGAAGCCGCACTGCTTGCTGTCATACGCTGCGGAAAAGCACCGCCAGTAGTGGAAAACACGTTTGTCAAGGCTACAACTAAACCTTCTCTCCCTCTCTGCAGCCCTACCCAACCACTCGACAAACAAGATGACAAGCTGAAAACAAGTGAAGTACCTGAAGTCTGAAAGACTCAGCCAAACCTGCAGTTTCTTCAACACACAGCCACAAAGGCAGGAAAAAAAAAAAAAGCACAGATGTTAGAGAGACTGAAGGTCAAAATGATTCTGGGGTGACCAGCGAGAGCTGGGTGCGTCAGCTCCACGTTGGTAAGGCACACAGTTTGACTGTGGACAACCAAATGATGGGGTTATCCTCGGAAATAAACGGCTCTGTAAGCAAAAGGCGTGATGCACACCTCGCTTTGGTATCATCACATCAACACCGAGACCTTTTTGCTCACCGGCGTGCTGATGCTGCTGGGCAAGAGCGAAATGAAGCACAGCAATTTGATGGTGTCAGCCCTGGATTCAGGAGGAGCATTCCTATACCAGAGTTCACTAAGAAGCAGGTGAAGAGCCGGCAGCAGTGCTGAACACAAGATGCTGGTGCAAAGCATGCAACCGTAACCAAACGCAGAGTGCCTTCAAAACACACTTAGCTCACCTCGTGGCTGAGAGCCATTCATGCTGGTATCTTATGGAATAGAGTTACAGCAGCTACACGTCTCACTTACTTGTGTACGGGAACGGGAAGTAGAGGGGAATTCTATTTATAGTATGAAATAAAAACATGCAGTGGTTCCAATCAGGTGCTTGTTTTCCTTTATTGCCGACGGCGGTCTCTTGATCCTTGGATTTACAGGAAGATGCCAGTTCAGAGTCAATGTTAAAAATAAATCAATAAATAGGACTGTTTCTTTGAGCAGACCCAGCATTAGCTGGGACTAATTAGCAGCATTAGATGGGAGGGAACTGCACCACCAAGTGAGACTGCAGCTACAGGAAGAGGGATTTATGCTGGGATGGTACCAGAGACTTGTAGAGCACAACGAATCGTTTCCTTTACCCCAGTTTCTGCTTTGCCAGGGCAAGGAGCCTCTCCCCTCTCTCTCTCCCTACCAGATTCTAGGCACGCAGACAATCAAAATTTAAACCCCAGGATCTTTTTCACATTATGTCACCACCTGACACAGCGAAAGCTCCGGCAGAGCAGAGCTGCCTTTTAACCATACTCACATCCAGCTCTGCCCCAATCAGCCTGCATTCTTCATGCGATGCCTCTCCTTCCAGTAAGCTCAATACCTGAGCCCCAGCAAACTCTGCCACCAACAGAAGCAGCAGTGAGCATTCACTGACCATCCATCTTGGCTTTGGAGATCAGTGCAATTATTTTACCTTTGTAAATGACTGGATCACACAGGATCACGCCATTGCTCCAGCAGATACCTGGTCCTTCCAACCCAAACCATTCCATGATTCAAAAGCATTGAATAAGAAAGCATAAACAATTCCACCATCACAATGGCTTCGGAGCCGTAGTGCACTTACAAAGTAAGAGATATTAGTTAGAAGGCAATTAATTAATTAGTCACTCGAGAAATAGATGGTCAGGAGATGATCACCAAGCTAAAACAAATTCATGAAAGCAAAATGGTGAAAACTAGAGGGAAGAAGATGGAAAAAAAGCATTTTGGAAACGTTGAAACAATTTATTCAGTTATTCTGTACAAGATTAACAGTTTTCATACCACCCCCATCATCTTCAGCAAGACAGTCCCATCACACACAAAAAAATATAATAGTAAACCGCAGCTCTTACATCCAAAAGGAACTGCCCTAAAAAGTAAGTGCTATGGGAGCCTCACTGCCCCACGCTGTCACGGAAGTGCTGCACGTTGCCTCGTCGAGGCAGAGGCCAGAGCCCTGGCTCCCCATCAGCTGTCAGGCCTCCGCATGGTTCTGCCTTGCTGCAGCTCTGCTCCGTACCATTCACTCATTCATTATAGCATGTAAAGAAAAGAGGAAAAAAAAAATATATCCCACAGAATTTCCACCAAATAAACATTTCCCTGAGGCAAGAGGCTTCGCTATATTCCTAGAACGAGGGCGTTCTGCTCTGGCCATGCACACAGGTGCCTCCCAGCAGAAGCATTCAAGTGAAAGCAAAGAGAGGGAGTAGAACCAGCACCCTGGGTCACTCGCTGCGAGTCCCTGTCCTGCCAGGTGTTTGCTGAACTGTTTGTTGTTGTTTCAGCAACCATGGGAAGTTGAAGGTGCAAAGCACCTCTCAGGATGAGGCCTCCAACGGGAACCATGCGACATCCACTGATCAGAGACCAACGATGACTGCTGTGCTTCGTTTTAGTCACACAAGTTCTTGTCTTTGGCTCTTTTGCTACAACCTAGATATTTTCTGTAAACAGATTTTTAATTCTGAGCTGCATTTTTATACATATATATATATATAAACAATGCAGTGATCTTGGAAAATTACATAGTAGCTCAAACTGAGAACAGTCAGTCTCGGAGCTTACAAAAAAGTAGGGAAAACAAAAGCAGATATTTGCTGGTATAAACAGCGCCAGCATCCTACCTGAAAGCTCTAGGAGGAGGGCTGCAGACTTTCCCTTGAACTACCAGTTAAATCTATGCAGATGAGTGCCACCGTGGCACGATTCAAATGTGGGCTCCAGGAGCCTGAGAAAAAGAGACTGGGGAGAGCAGAAAAATAAAACCCACAAAGCTCAGTTGGAACCACAGCCTGCCTTTAGCTATACACAGTTCATAAGGGTGTGCTCAGGGGAGAATTATTTAGGGCTAAGAGTTTAAAAATCATCTTAAAAAATCAAAATGACGCACCCCCAACTCCAGATGGTCCCCATTCCTGCAGCTGGGACAAGCGCATGATTCTAGTGCAGAAATCACCAAGGAGAGCAATACTCTTCTCTGGAATTCATTTGAATATAAGTGACCTTGGTTCATCTAGATCATTCCCTCTGCCCACTAAAGAGATCGTTACTGACAACCCTAGGAAAGAATGGCTTTAGGGGAGGGTCTGGAACCCGCTTGCACAAACTCTGATAAGAACTGGTGCTCTTGCTGGATTTGGTACTGTGTTCGCAGTCACCAAGACACCATTTAAGTCCAGACAGTGCAGCTTTTTTGATGTGCAACCATAAAAAGCTCTATTAAATAAACAGAATACATCTTAAATACAGAATGATTTAAAAAGGGTCGAGGAGCACATAAAATAGGGCTGAAATGTGTGTCACTAGTCCATTCTTGCTCCACCATAAAAGGCACTGGAATTATGTCTTCCTATACACGTGACATGCTGAGAAGTGTCCCATTCAATCCAATGCATTCAACAGTAATGAGGATAAAACTGAGCAGGAAAAAAGCATCCCTTTGGAGGAAAAAAAAAAATAACTGCAAAAATCAAAAGATGTAGAATTCTCAACGTCCATGAGTGCATCTAGAAGTGTCTCTTTAAAGAGTCTTCTTTCTCCTCCAGAGGGGAACATCAGGTGGTTCGTTAGATTCACCGCACAGGAAATGTTAAGTCCTCCTATTAAGTGTAGCACAGCTTAATAGTACAATTGAAAAAAAAAGTATCTCAGTGAAATGTCTTCAGAAAGCACTGGCAGTGCTAGAATTGTCCAAGTAAATCCAAAGCAAAAGAAAGAAGCACCTTTCATACCCTCCACAGGGAGACCAAGGAGGTAACTGGGCTTGGAGGTACTTGGCAGACGCAGACGCGGGTGAGTGGGAATCCAGCAGCCCCAGGCTTCCTGCAGGGAAGCCAGGCCACCCGAGTCTTCGTGTGAGTTCCAGCTCGTGCCAGTGCCAGGGAATGCGTGAAGGGCAGCAGCAATACAAGAGTGCTACAAACACTTCTCTCATCGGGACGTGGCTCAAGGTGGCCCTCGGTGTGGGGCTTTACTCTGAAAACCTCTGAGCAAACGCACCAACAAACCCCTCGTTTGAAGTTCAGTCTCTCCAGTTGTCGTTGAGTAGAAGACACGGTCGGTATTCATGAATAACAGCTCCTCCGGGTTTATCCTATGTGTGCTCTAGCTCCCCTCCTGGCAGACGTCACAACTTCCGCTGCTGTGTGTTGGACCCTTTGCCGTGAAGCTGAGAGGCGTCTGAAAGAAAACAGAAGCAAATGGGGAAGGGTTTCAGCATCAGCTCCACCGAGCTGCGTGCAGCAGCTGAGCTGCAGTCACAGGAAGCACCGAGGGTCTCCCGTGGCCTCTCAACAAAAGCACCACAGCACGGGTTCGGATGGCTGGTTGACTAGCTAGCTTGGCAATCTCTGTCCTCTAAAAGCCAGGCTGTGGTGTCTCCCCACCTAGGAAACTAGAAACTCATGGTGCTTGCTGCCTAGCATCTACAGTTGATTTGAGTATCACTCAGCAGACCTCTGCTGTGGTAATGAAGTCCCACTGATAGCAACAGGAGTCATAGGAATCTAACCACTGGAGTAAGAAAAAGGAGAGGACACGAAGGAAAAAGAGTAAATGCAGTGAATAGAGAAAGAATAAGGTAGTTTAACATGTCAGAATTCTCCAGGAACAATTAAAACTACCACCAGATCACAGTGAACAAATGCATGTACCGAGACGTGCAATCAAGCAGCAGTGGCACCAAGCAGGGCAGCAACAGCTCCTTCTCCAGGACAAGGACAGTTCATTCCATGCAAGGCTGCAGTCCCAGCACACAGTACTTCTAGAGCAAGCAGTTGGAACAACCACGGCCACAGCACGCAGGAACACCCGTCAGCAAATGCAGCAGCAACAACAAGCAAGCACACACCGGATGCTCCTTGCTCAAATGCTTTTTGATGAATGCTGCCATGAGCACCTGCACATAAGGCATCAACAGTTCCTTGCATTTGTAGCAACCTCCCAAACGCCAGCTCGCAGCTTTCAGGCAGAGCAGTGCAGCTGTGGCTATCTGTACAGCCAGCTACAGTTCCTTCCACCAAAGAAACAGGAGATCTTTTAAGACCACGGTGGCCAAAAAAAAAAAAAGCCATTTTGTTCTTCAACAAAGCACCACAAATTGGAAATACTGTCAGAGAAGACTGCACTGTGCTCAGTCTTCAATGTTTGCGTGAAAACACCAAGTGAGGGCCCTAAATTCCTTCAAATGAGGAAGAGAACTCCTCCCCAGTGACACAGGATACATTTCACACGTTCAAACCGAAATCAATCTCCTCACTCTCCAGCAAGTGGAAGTTTAGGAACAGGAAGGAAAGGTCTGTCACACAGCAACTGCTGCATGGGGCTGCTTCTCTTCTGCCACCTGGAGGGACCCAACAACTCACCCCACACAAACTCCACTAAAACAAGCAAAGGAGAGGAATTCTTCCCATTTTCACCAGCGGTCTCTTCTTTCTCCAACAAACACTCAGCAGCCAAGGGCATTTCGCATGGACTGCTCCAGGAGACCACATCACCTCCAGCAGTGTGCCCACGCATCTACTAATGGCTTCAGTGCCACAGTATGAAGCCAGCACAGTCACTGCCACATCAGACTCACACCACCCAGGTAAGAAGCTAAGACAGCCGTGCTGAACCACGCTGAAGACCCAAGGGACTCTTGATCAGAAACAGCTGCAGCAATTACCAATGGCACAATTACCAAAGCAGACATGCCCAATCTGGTGTCCCTTCATTTCCATTTCCTGCATGCTGAATGGATTCCTCTCTCCTCTCCTTCCTCTGCAGTTCTTACAAACACTTGCAACCCACCGCGCCACAGCAGGCAGAGCTCCAATTATCAGCAGAGATGTTCTCTGGACATCTCTTGTTTTATGCATCAGTTCTGCAGGCATCAAACGGGGAGGAGCAGGCTTAACTGCAAAATCATCACATCATCAGCACCAAGGAAAACAGCCTGCATCCCTCACTGCAAAGGAGATGTGGGCAATTAGCTCAGCGCACGGATGCAAGACATTCTGGTCTGACACACTTTATGTAGGTCACCAGTGACAAAACTCCACACAGGCAGCATATTCAATTTCGGGCAGCCCTGGCAGACTGTGCATAAAGAGGCACGGCTTTCATCCTAACAGAACAAGCCTCTACCACGACGCAAGCAGCAACGTTAAGTGCCTCCAGGTGCTCACTCCAAGCAGTGAGTGCTCCTCATTTCAGAAGCACACATTTGTGCTGGCTAACAAAACAGCAAAGGACACAGAGGGCTACGCCTAGCTTTGAACCTTGGGGAGGCCGGAGGTTTCAGACAGCACTGGTCAGACAGCAAGGACAGGAATTTTGCTTTCACCCCTAAAAGTCACCCTGCTGAGATAGAGGGTGACTCACGACGCAGAAGACAAACAAGAGTGTCTGACAAGTTACCTGGCAGACTTTGCGGTAAATGAGTGGACAGGGCAGAATGTGGGAGTGGCGCAGCATGGTGGGGGCTGGAGTGCAAGCCAGCCAGAAGACCTAGAGAGAAAAACAAAGAAAGGAGAGAGGGAAAAAAAAAAAGAACAAATACACATTGAAGACAGAAATGATAAGAGGAGCTGCAGCCGTTTAAGCCTATAGCTTGGTTTCCAGCTGTTGGGACTTCTGGGCTAGCTACAAGGATCTGCCCAAGGTTCTCCAAATGCAACTGCTAGAGGTATAAGCGCATGAACTACGGCACAAAGCAACAGTGAGAGAGATGAGTTTGTCTGCAATGGGTTAACACAACAAGAATGCCAATGCTCTGCTATTTAACAGCACAGGCACAAAGACACATGCATGAGCAGGAGTGCACTCACTGTGGCCAAGGCCATGGTGGAAAGTTCCTGGAGCAGGTCCTGTAACTATTGCATCCTTTGAAACTCCTGCTTTCGGGGAGGAGTCTGAAGTGAAGGAGATGACATGAAGAGGGAAGGTATGAATAGGAGAGATAATACCTAAAGGGGTGGAGCTCAGGGCAGCTGGCAACTTTGGATTGCTGGACTTGTAGGATGGAGACAGTACACTTAAGGAGGAAGAACTGGTTAGCAGCACAGCTCCACTAGTTCCTTTCTGAAAAGCAACAGAAAAGGTCAGTCAGGAGTGGAAAAGCAAGGCATGTCAACATTTATACTTGAAGAACTCCAAACCAAAAAGTACTCTAGAATTCCTCCTTGCAAGAAGCACCCTCCCAGCTGTGCCCAAGAACTGCCAAGGCCTCAAGGAACTCTTGAGGCCACCTAGAGGAGCCCAGGACACTAACAACCCAGCTCCTAGATGCTGTGGTCTTCTAATGTGACCATACTGGATCTGAGCCTGTTATTCTACTCTGGAACTATGCCTCCAACAGGCAGAGGAAAAGCTGAACTATTGCCTACGAGTTTGAGGAAGGAAGCTTATTATCTTTCAACAGCACATAACTGCTGTCAAATCAGGGCACCAAGGCCTGACGTACCTCTTTACCCAAGAATGCTATTGGAGATCACTCCCACAGAACTCTGCTCCACTGGGAAATGCTCTTCAGCTCTTTATCTTGGTAACAGGCAGGGTGCACAAGCTGAACAGTATGTGGTTTTCAGGCCCATTTAAACACTCATTTTTATTGCCCTGCTCTTTCTGTGTGCCACAAAAGAGTGCCAATTTGAGCAGCTGAGAACCTAATACAGCTGCATTTTCATCCATAGACATTTCTAATGCAGCTTTATTAGGTTCTCAGCTGCATTAGAAATGTCTATGGATGAAAATCATTAAATACAATGCCTGGATAATACAGATTTCTATAGGTATCCCGGGAGTTCTGCACAGGGCATTATATCTCGCTGATCTGTCAGACCTTGTGTTTCACAGCTTGCCAATGAGCTGAGTTCCAAATATCACTTCACCACCTATGGGAGTGGCTGGGGAGCAACAGAATGTGGACAGAAGTAGACGGGCTGGCATTTTGAGTTTAAAGCCCAGTATCACAGATTGTTTACTCTGCAGAGCAGCAGTGAAACAAAGTGCCAGTAATACTAAAATTACTTATAACATAAGAAGGTCAAGATGCAGACCTAATTTTAAAGAAATGGACAGTTATAATCTTAGTTTATGCAATAGTTTTAGCTCTCATGGCTACCTGCCTTACCACGCTTCCTCCTGCCTTAGGTGGCAGCATTACTGTCTCTGTAACTCACAACGTCAGGTCAAGAACACTACACAGCCTGCCCAAAAATTGCTGTCTGGAAGGTACCAGAGTATTCTGATTGTTACTTTGAGCTGAAAACGAAAGCTTGGACTCTGGAGTGCAAACCCATGGCAAAGGCCAAGTCCTCCTAACCTAAGCAGCCAAAGTCCAGACAGCCATTCAAGAATTTCAGGAACTTCTTTCAAAGTCACCACTTGACAGCAGGTCCCAACAAGTCAGGAGACTGCCTGACACCATGCCTTGTGCTCTCCTAACATCAGGCTAGGTCAGCACGCTCCTGCTTACCGGCACAGAGGTAGAAGATGCGGCGCTGCTGGCGACAGCTGGCTTTAGGGAGGAGGTCAGCAATTTGGCCACCCCTTGAGTGCCCCCACTAGAATCTCCATTTGATCCTCCAGGAGGTGCCACCAAAGTCAGCTTCTGTGAGACAGGAGTCTTCTTCACTGCAGAGCCCAGGGCCGGCCGGCTGGATGCCTGGCTGGAGGAAGGGGTCTGCATGCTGGGCAGCAGGTTCCCAGAGGAGCAGCCCTGGTTTGCAGACGCTCCCGATGAGGAGCTGCTGGAAGAAGCCCCGTGCTTGGAGAGTGATCCAGAAACAAAGGGTGACTTGTAGGATTGTCCTGAAGTGCTAGAGCTGCTTGAGTGCTTTCCTGTATAGTTTAGAGATGATGAAGATGAGCCTGGGCTTTTGTGGGAACTGCTGGAGTTTTGGGTGCTGCCTGAGGTGGCAGAGGAATGGAAGCTCTGGGCTTTGGTTGATGATTTGACCTGCTGGAGGAGGGAGCGCTGGGGCAACGGGGAGGAGGACTTGGGGTTCTGCAGTTTGGCAAATGGAGCAGGAGAGGTGAAAGTCTTCTGTGGCTGGTTGCTCGAGTGGAAAACCTTCACCTGAGTACCTGGCACTGAGGTGGAGGTCTGAGGCCCATGGCTTGGTCGGACCAGGCTGTGGTGCTTCTGTTTAGCCTGATGCATATCAGGAAGGATTTTGCTGGGAGAGGCTTGGCAGGAGAGCTCTTTATAATTAGAGTTCTCTGTCTTTTTGTCTTGAGAAGATTGGCCCAATGCAAGGGCCTGTTCAGCCAGGAAATTTAGAGGAGACTGGAGGGAACCAGCAGAGGACGTCGTAGGGGCAGGGTGGGCCTTTGGAAATGTTCTCTTCTCTTCTGAGGATGCAAGAGTTGGAATCTTCTCAGGCGGAGCTTTTGGAGCTCCAGGAAGAGGAAAGTCGGGGCTCCCTCCCGCCCTGCTGTTCAACACAGCCAGTTCCTTAGAGACTGCTTCAAGGGAGGAAGTAGGATTATGAATTAAATCTTCGTCCAAGGAATTGTCCATGAAGGCAGCAGGAGTAGCAGTGCTGTTGGCTGCTTGTGCTGTCCCAAGGGACAGGAGTTCTCTGGTCTGGGCACTGATGTTAAGACCTCCTGCCTGGGACTCCGATGACAGAGCTACGGTGTTGCTTGAATGTACTGATGGGACAGAAACAGCCACCTTTTTATCAGGTTTGGAGGAGAGTTCCTGGAACAAAATGACAGCAGAAAGCAAAGTCAAAACAGAGGCAGAATCTAATGCTGAGAAGGGAAGGATAGGATCCCGATTTTGAGATGGAAGGTGTGATGCCTGTCCAATGACAGGTACCCTCCTTCCAGACTGGTATTCCTGCTGCCATCAAATCTAGCTGCTGTTCTATTTTTTCCTCAAGCACAGTGCAGACTGCTGCTGTTTAAGAATACAACTTCCTTACATCTATGCATAGACATAAAGCTCAAGTACAGGACCTAAGATGGCAGCCTCTCAGCTACTGGGATGTATCAAATGTGTGTAGCAAAAAACAGACTCACCTTCCCCTTTACCTTAGTAGGAGCAACAACCTTCTTCTTCGCCCTGTTTTAAGGGAGACAAAGAAAACATGGGTTCACTGAATGCCTGTAGGGAAGCATCCAACCAGATGCCCTGTTAATGATGATCCACTGAGGCTTTTGCAAAGAAAAGAGGCAGCATCTCAGGTTGCTAGGATTCAAAATCGTATGACATTTGTTGCTGCCCTAGGAAGTCCCAGCTCCCACACAAGGGAATGATTTAGGAAGCAGAGCAGAGATTCTGAAATGGTAGCAGAGCAGTGAAAGCACTCAACAGACACATCCTGCACCAGCTGCAGGGCCAGGAGCTACAGGAGCCCACTGCTGACCTAATTATAGCAATACCCAGAGAGAAACAGATACGCAGACTCTTTTGGAGAAAAACTACACGCTTCTTTTAGATTCCCAGAAGAAGTCAAGGATGCAAAAGCATCTGCCAAATTCATGGAGAATAGATCACTTGGTCTGGTCAGATGCAATCTCTGGTACAAGATATCCCTGAGCTGCTGGAGTGGTATGGCTGAGGAAAGGATGACTCTACGTTCTATTTCATATCCTTTCTCCACTTCCCCTCATTCATCCAATGCCAAGAACAGGACCATCTGTCTAACAGATATCAGCCTAAATCTGTATCATCGTCTGTTATGTGCTGCCAGCAAGATTCATGAGACCCTTAGGCATTAAGGCACCTGCCCAGCTGGATTCCAATAGATCCCTTGGTTTGTCACCCACAATTCTGTTTCTCCCATTCTCAGTGCCTTGAGCTCATCATACCTCTGCTTTAACCTGGCAACAAGGAAGAGGGAATCCAGAATCCAGTAAGGATTAACTGAATAGGTGGCAATAACCACAGTGCTGGCATCACAGTCCATTTTACTTAACTATCTCCCAGGGCCTCGCACAGAAGCTTGACTCCAGCCTGTTGAACAAGGCCAGGAGGCAACCTGGCATCAAAGATCATTCCCTGAGCCCGCTGTAAGGCCCAGGCTCCTCAGGAAGGCTGTTGCTGGGAGATGTCACACAGCACCTCTCTCCCTAGACCTTCCAAAACGAAGCAGCGCCAAACTATCTGATGGGAGGCAAACAAGCTCAGGTGTTCCTGCTCGATCCACCCAGGCCCCAGGGAAGGCAGTTCACCAGTTATCACTCTAAAGGAACGCTGCACGATACTCACAGGACTGATGTGAGGTGTCCGTGTACACGCCTGCTCTCCTTAAACAGTGTCCTAAGAAGGGAAGAGAGCAATGAGAAGTGATATCCAGCAAGACCCAGTAGAGCAGCTGGGATCACTGGAGACAGAGCTGCACAGTACAGCAGGGGACTGAGTGAGATTAAAACCACGGGAAGCAAATAAATATTCATCCATTTTCAAGGAAAATCCTCTTGAACTCCCTCACTCCATCCCCTCTCTGGGGAGCTACGCTTGTAGGCGCTGAAAGGGCCTTTAAGGCAGTGTGGTTGGACAGTAGCTAAGAAATGAGCTCTGCCAGCCCAAAGAGCTGACAGTCAATTGGAGAGACAGCACAGTTGTTCAGGCTGAGTGTTGCTGCTGCCAGAGATCATCAAGAGCTGGCAGATCATCCAGGAACTCTTCAGCACGTTTAAGGGGGAGAGGTTTCCTTTCCTGGTTTATATACAGCAATATGGATGAGAAGCCTTCATACCCTGCACTGCTGCTGCCTTTGCATCCCAAAAAACAGAAGTGCCTTTGCAAATCAGCACAACCGTTTCTTCAATTGTCTAGACACAACCAATAAGCAGAACTTCAGCCAAAAGCCATTATTTCTGAGGCTAAGTAAACCAGAATCTTATGCAAGCACTGTTTCACCTACAACAGCTGCCACTCTGCTGGTTTCTAAGACATCAAGGTGAGAAGCTTATAAACATACCACCAATATTGGCATAAGGAACATGCTTTCCTTCTGCTATTAACATACTCAGTTTTTAAGGCAGTGACTTTTGCCATCCATCTTCTTTTAAAAAGCCCACATATTTTAACCTTACAGTCTTATGCTGATTGCCTTTTAGTACTAACCAAGGAAACAGAATCATGGCAGAGCCTCTCTGAACTCAAACACAAAGCTGATACTCTGTTCACCTTGAGGCTCCTTTTAAAGATGAACTTCTGTGCTCACACTGGCAGCAAATCAAGCTGATTTGCCCACAAAAGTTTTTACAGCTCTCCTGTAGTGTTGCCAAAACCTCCCCTCCACTTCTGCCTGGCTGGCAAGCTAGCCTCTGTCCTTAAAACAAAAAGCCCCAAAAGAAAAATCGTTATCCCTTAGCCCCTGAGAAGCAGTCAGGGAATCCACTTTTCTTCCATCATTTCTGCAGTCAGCTTCATTGGAAGATTCTCCTGCAACAAGTCTTGGAGGAACACCTGTATGCCTAAGAACAGTTTTACCTACAAATTCAGGGACAAGATTTTCATTTTCTTGTATTCAAAGAGGTTTTAAAGTTGGTGAGCTAAGACCACCCCCAAACTGGTAACGTCTTTATTAAGGAGGAGTCTGCGCCCACTTTTCCTAGTGCCATCATTTAGCTCCCACACTGAGCAGCACACTACAAACATGCACAGTACTGCACTTCAGGTACACGTGCAACTGCAGTAAACTGCCACGGTAGTTTTCCAGATGGATTTGTAATTTGCTTCTCACATTTACTGCTCTTAAGAGCTGGTACCCATTAAATCAAAAAAATAAGTTCAGCAGAGAAAAGATTACAGTGCTATCGAGCTCTGTAAGTACAAAGAGACAGACGTGCCAGCAGTAGGGCTGCACATTTGTCATTGTTTTAAATCTAGTGAGCAAAACAAGGCAGGCCAGAAACTGATGACATTCTCAATAGAATGACACTCTGCAACTTGTGTGGCTCTCTGCAATCATCAGCTCAGTGACAAGGATGATAGACGGCGTGTAAGAGCAGGAAACAGCAATCAAGACATGAATGTGATTGTCTTTACTCCTTCCCAATTCCTACTTATTTTGCTGCCTCTGATGTGCCTGTGCAAGTCCCAGAGTTGCTAAAGCCTTCCACCTTGCTTTCTCTTGGGAATACTCTACGGACTAGGAAAGTGTCTGAGAAGGTCTTTGGTGATACAGATTCAGGAAACTACAGGCCTCAGCTCAGTGCCAGTTCTGATTCATAACTTGTCACACCCAGCAGCATCCACCAGAGGCCAGTGCCAGGGCCAGGACCACTCAACA
Organism: Tetrao urogallus; assembly: GCF_951394365.1. Classification (NCBI taxonomy): domain Eukaryota; kingdom Metazoa; phylum Chordata; class Aves; order Galliformes; family Phasianidae; genus Tetrao; species Tetrao urogallus. The sequence goes on from NC_136828.1 coordinate 1,807,045, forward strand.
TTGTCACTAACAACTGGACGACAGACAGACTGGACTCTGAGTAAGTTTGAGGGTGAAAGTGGGGTGGGAAGTGTCAGAGGGCAGGGTTGCCACTCACAGGGACCTTGACAGGAGAAAAGGGGCAATAAAACCTTGAGAAGTTCAACAAAGACAAACACAAGTCCTGCAGCTGGCATGGAATAACCCCATGCAGACACACAGGCTCAGGGCCAACTGGCAATGAAGCAGGCCAGCAAAAAAGAACCTGAGGTCCTTAAGGACAAGCTGAACTCACTGCTTGAAGGGCATACTGCTGGAAGATAACTAAATTCTGGTAGTTAGTGCACAGCTAACAGTACGAGTGCTTATTCTCCTCTGTTTAGTACTTGTGAAATCACATCTGTACAGTGTCCAGTTTCAGGGCCCACACAATACGAGAGAGATGCTGACAAACTGGAGACAGTCCAGAGCCACTGAGGATAGGGACACAGGACATAGGAGAGGCTGGAGGATCTGAGCTTGCTCAGCCTGGAAAACCTTAAGACTAAGGAGGGATCTAACAGCAGTCTTCCACTAGCCAAAGAGTTCTGGGTACAGGGAGTCACAAAGAAGATAGAGGCACCTTTCTCAAAGGCACACAGTAAAAAAAAACAAAGATGAGAGTCATTTCAGTGCAGCAAAGGCAATTCTGATTGAAAATACAGAGAAAAGACTTATGAAAAGTGACTCTGTATCAGAACAGTGGCCCAGAGATGCTGTCACAACCTCCATCCGCAGAGACTTTCCAAACTCAGAAGGACACAGCCCTGAACAATCTGACCTAACTTTGAACCTAGCTGTTCTTTGAACAGGGGTAGGACTAACGACCTTCAGAAGTCCCTTATGATATGGAATCCCTGGAGTACAACATTATTCTTGCTCACCTGGCCTGCATCCAGCCTTTTGGCCATAGGGGCTTCACCTCTCCATCTAGGAAGGTCTTCACATAATCCTCCAGAGACTGAGCCTTATTCTTGTCATACTCATAACCATCCAATTTAATCTTCACCAAGTGGCAAAGCAGCTCCCTGAAGAACAGGAAGATTTCAAATACAGTTACTTGGATTCATTTTCCCCAGATGGAGGTCATTCCACTTATCCAGGGCTGGATGAATATGCCAAGACATGCCTGGCTGTGCATAAGTACTCTGGATCAGACTGTAGCCAGCCAAGTGCAGGATTCGTGTCCAGGCATTCCAAACACCTTTCTAACAAAAAAAAGTCAACCCTACACTGCCTCTGTAAGAAAGAGGCAGGGAAAGGCACATTTCTCTGTATGCATATGCATGCACACAAGTGAGCCAGAGGAGAAAGGCCTTATGCTCCGTCCCACCGTAATATCCTGAAACAGCAGAGGTGGTAAAACCAGTGCCAGAATTACAGGCGTCACGAGCAGCTGCAGACCTGAACTCCTTTGCAGGAGTTTGTGCTGAGAGCAATGGGAAGGCAGGAAGTGAAGCCCTCTTTGTTCTAAATGTATCGGCCATCTATGGAGCAGCATCCCAGTTTGTTAGAATAAGATGAAAAAGACAGCATGACTGATTCTCGTTTGACCCTGCGTCATTCTCCCTTTCACCAGCACTCTGTCAGACCCTTGGGCACAAGGGCAGCAACTCCCAAGAGTTTAAAACTGTTTTCACAACCAGAAATCTGATCTTGTTAAGAGTCTAGCTGGTGGGATTTCAGCATTCCGTCACGTTCCTTCTTTTCCTAAAGATCTGTCCCCTCTCTCTTGACCTCCACATAGAGGCTTCTTAGCACTTCTCTCAGAGCTGGCTTGCACCTGAAATTGGGTTAGTTCTGCAATGTATTTCAAGTTGAGATTTACTAACTGCAAGCTTCCAATTTGACTATTACTGCTCCGAAACCAAGGTACAAATAGTGTCTTATTCTATGCAGTTGGAAGTGAAGCAAGTCACAGGTTCACTTAATATCTAAATTATGCGAACCTTATTTCATCATTCCATTGAAATTTCTTTCGTGGTCCCGTGACGCGTTTCCCTCCCTTTTCATCATCCTCATCATCATCAGAGCAAACTCGATCTTGCTGCTCTTTGTCCTTTTCCTCTTCCAGCATTCTAAAATAGAGATGAAGACAGTGCGGAAGTCATCGTCCTGGCTAATCCAAAACCAGGATAAATCTCCCAACAACACTGTTCAGAAGTCTCACAAATCAGTGATAATAAACCCTCAAAACCTGCTGCTTATGGTGGAAGCTGAGCTCAGCACTCAGTGTTGATGAACTTCCCAATACTGTGTAATAGAGACTGCAGAGATCCAGCCTGTCTGCTTTCAGACTGACACGTTTCTAAAAACATGTCTGGGCAGAAGTGAAACACTTCAGCCAAATTCTGGTCCTATCAATGCTGCTGTAGGTGGCATCAGTACAGATAGTACAAAGAACACACACTGCTTAATTAGGGCGATTAATGGCTGTCAGCAATTCTTGAATGCAGGAAAAAAAAATAGGTGATAAACTTCATGAGAGCAGTTTACAGGTTACAGGGAACTTGCTGGGAAGAGCTACAGATGCATAACAAGGGAACTATGAGCTTACTTGACAAATTTGGCCTGAGTGTGGGCTTGGCATTCCTCCTGGTACTTCGCCATCTGCTCTGGCATGGCTCTACCAATGGCTTCCTTCAGCTTCTGCAGAGGCTCCTTCAGTCGTCCACCCTAGAGAACATCACAGAACAGACCGAGGCTCCAAACTGCGCTCCAGACAAGATACCCAAATTCAGCAGGATGAGGCTTTGCCAATTCTGAACCCACGCCACCAGATGAGGCGACCAAAGCGTGCTTGAGCGGAGGACAGCAGCACATCATGCAGACAGTAACTGTGCTCTGGAGGGTAACATGCATGGGAGACAAGGCTGTGCTACCAACATCACTCACCTGCTCATACAGATAAAGCTTACGGGCACGCTTGACCAGGGTGTCCTTACTGCAAGGCAAGAATGCAGCCAGGTGGGTGTACACCCCCGACCGAATCTGGCTGTTCAGCTCCCGGGTCTGCAGTTCTATGCTGAAAAACAAGACAAACAAACACTGAGTGGAGATCCAGCATGGGTTCCTTAAACAAAGAAAGGCAGCTTTGATGCAACCTGGGGAGCTGAAGGCAGAGGGAAAAAGTACAAGGTGAATTCATAGAATCATCACAAAATCATCTCTTCCAACCCAAGCCATTCTGTGTTACAGACTCGCCCCTGCAGGGACCCATCCATGGCCTCAGGCACCTCCAGGGACAGGGCACCTCCAGCTCTGGGCAGCAGTGCCAGCACCTCACACTTCTGAGTAAAGAATTTCCTTCTAATACCAATTTAAATCTCCCCTCTTTAATTTAAAATGATTACTCTTTGTCCTATCACTATCTGCCTGTGTAAACAGGAAGGAGACTGACTTTTTATTAGCTCTCTTTAAGTACTGGAAGGCTGCAATGTGGTCTCTCAGGTGCCTTCTCCAGACAGCATGAGCCCAGCTCCCTTCAGTGCAGAGGAGCTCCAGCTCTCTGAGCATCTTTGTGGCCATCCTCCAAACCCACTCCAACAGTTGTTCTCCTTCTTGCTCTGGGGGCCCCAGGTTTGGATGCAGTACTCAGGAAGAACAACACACTCCTTAGCCTCTCTCTTCTGACCAATGTACCTGTATAATCTCTTACAGTTGTTTTTCACATTCCTTGCCAAGTTCAGTTCCACCTGTGGCTTGGATTTCTTTATCTTTATCCCTCAGGCTTGAGCTTACTCCCCAGTGACCAGGCTAGAGAGGTCAGTGCACATCCAACTGATCTACACAGGTACGTATAACCTCAGGGATTAGCTTTTAAATACACTTCTAAGCATCACAGCTGATGCTACTGCCAAGCCATATAAATTAATTTTAACCTTTTTCACAGGGGATTTAAATGATTACTTTTAAAACCTATTAGAAGTGCCTGTGCAGTCAGCACTGGGATGCAAAAAGGCAGCAATCACCACTTGAAAGGAGAGGTAAGCAGACTCCCAAACTTCCTGTCAGCAGCTCCCTCCAAGTGCCTTGATAAACAGAGGCATTAATTTCCTTCAGGCTGAAGTATTACACTGAGATGTTCACAAAGCTGTATGCATTCAACAGCCTTCTCCAGACACTTGAAGAAGAATAAAGCTACTCTCAGCAGCTCCTTGAAACTGCAGTGGCTTTCTACAATTGGCGGACCCAAAGATACAGAGCAGCAATGGAGTTCCTCCCACCTTTACAGAATACCAGTTGAACACAGCAGCATTGTTCCAGTTAAAAAAAATATTCCATATAGCACATAAATAGCAAAGAAAGTGCCTGACATCTCCAGCAGGAAGAGATTTACTGTTCTTGTGTCAAGCTGAAAAAATTAAGCACAAGAATACGAAGCACTGGCTTGAAAACAGGAGGCTTAGATACAACTCCTCCGGTTTTCTCCTACCTCACGTACACATATTGCAACAGAGAGCTGTTTCTAGGAGACGTTCATGATATCCCAGGTGTGTTGTGTGTGGAAGGCCCACACTTCCTGCTAAACCTGCTCCTGAATTTACCAAAAAGCAATGCTCTCCCCAGCGTTCTCCTTTCCCTGCATTAGCCCCAATCTTCAACCCACACAGCACTTACTCCAGTATGATATTGTTGATATCCTGAGTGAAGAATTTCTGCTTGCCTTCTCCCTCTGCAGCTCTAGCAGCCTGAAAAATAGAAGTCAACATTATTTCATACACCAATATAGATGGGCACAAGGAATCAAAAGCTTATTTTTAAAACCTTTACTGCAAAACAAAGCAGAGTTACTTCACCAAGTTCTCCACCAACTACCTGCTTGTAAGTGGACTAAAAGCTGCCAAAAGCAAGAGACACCTCTTAGGCATCCTCACTTTGAGTCCAGCTCTACCACCTGGGCTGGTATGGCCACGTCATGTCCACACACCTTCCCATTCTGAGTTCTGGGTGTGCTGCTGTTGTGTACAGTGGAGCTGTAACAGCACAGTCAAGATTCCACTGCTTAATATGGGAAAGGAGATGGCTTAGAGGCAACTGGCTTCCTTGGCATTATTCTCATGGGAAGAAGGGACAGATTAAGGACATGGTCTTAACCTCCCAGAAGAAGTGTTAGATTGAGCAATAGGAACAGAGAGCTTGTCCCTGGAACAGGAAAGATCAGCCCAGTCACGTTTAATGAGAGGCAGGGATACTTATCAGCATGTTTTCCAGGCCAATCTGGACACTGACTCAAGAAACAAACAGAAAGAATCGTAGCCACAGGGGATCTGTTATTTCCTGTCAACACCATCGCAATTAAAATAGCTCAGGAAGCTTCCTGAACGGGATATGAGAGCAGCTTGCAAAGCACTGCCCAAAAAAAATCACACCCATGAAAAGCATGGCCAACAGAAAAATAATTCCAAGAGATGAGCAACATAGCAGAAAAGTGCCACAGAGTTCACAGTCTGCTGTGTGCAGCAGAACTGATGTAAACAGAAGTGGGATTTGCCACAATGCACCACATCAGGTCAGTGATTCTTTGCAGGGGGAAGGGGACCAAAGGAGAAGGATTTTGACATCTCCTGATTTAACATACTGAGATTCAGGCTGGTAAGCAGTAAGATTATTCCCAAAAGGTGTGTACATTCCTGAAGCAATCTCCATCAGCAGCAGGTCACCAGCAGAAGGCTGGTGATGTCAAAGGAGAAGGGTCAGTGCTGATGGGAACCTCAACATGAGAAGTCTTTTAGGAAGAAAAGGGTTACAGTCAAATCAGTTCAAGCAAGAGATGAAATGCCTGGAGAGTCCATTTAACCCATGAGTGCCTCCACCTGCTGGGACAGGTTGTCATGGCAGAGAGAGGCAGCCCTCCACTCCAACCCACAAAAGAGCTCAAGTCCTAACTGACCCATAGGCTTCAATTCATTAAATCTTGCATTTCATGTTTAACTTCTTATCTTAATGTACAGAGTCCATCAACATGAGACACTGCAGCAGGAAAATCTGGGGGTAGCCTGCTATTACACCACCTTGCAGCAGCATAATGATTAACTTAGTATTGCGGGAGATTCGGCAATATTGTTCTTTAGGTCAAATATAATTCAGAAGGAGGTGCTTCAGTGTTTTCTGTTAACAGCATGAATAGCAAACAGCAACAGCCACGAAGGAGCCCACTCTTTTCATCAGCTGCTACTTTCTTCAGTTTCTGCTTCTGTTTGCTCTCCACCATGTGCACACTTCACTGCGTTCTACTGAGAAATGTTATCTTTAGCAGAAGCTAGTCCTCAGTAACAGCAGTTATTAAGCAAGAGATGCTTAAGTAATGGGCACTCTCGATCTCCAGAAGAAAGAACTGCAGCACTACAGTGGTCTCAGTACCATTTATGACTTAAAATCAATATTTAAAGACAAGCCTAATAGCAGGAACCAAACATCTCACATCTGCTGACAGGCTGATGGTGACAGCCCTCACACATCAGAGGAGTCTACAGGCTGAAATCATACTTGTCTGACATGCCAGCAGAGGGATCCCTGGCCAGCACCCAACTCTTCCCCTGCAGAAGAGCAGATCCTAAGGTGAATCACAGGGTTCTGGAGGAGATGGACAAGTCACACAGAAGTCCAGCTGCAAGAGGAGCTACAGGTAGCAAAATTTGACATCACCCTTCTATAAATTAATATACTCCACTTCCTAAGCAGCACTGAGATATTAAAGATAGTGAACAAAAATCAAATTGTCAGCAATGTGACTCCAGCCTGCAAGCTGCCGAATTGTGTATTTGCCTCACTGAAGGCATCCATTTGCATATGACAGAGGGAACAGCTCTAACAAATCTTCAAGCCCCATCTACAGGGCTCTTCTCATGCTGCAGAACAGTAATGGTGATGCTTTGCAGCTGCACCCATCTATTTTACATACACAACTCCATGTGCCTCTTCATAAACACTGCCCTGATCATCATAGCACATTAAAACTATTATGGTGGAATCTGTCCTTTGGCCCCATTAGTTCACATTTTAAGACCACTTGCATTAAATTGACTTGAGAAACTACCTATTGCATCAGGTGCCTACTTTGCCAAGAGAGGCCAAAAACCCATACTGACAGCTGAAATGGGAAATTCAGCAGATAACAAGGCTGAGGACCAATGCTTTGCCACTGTCTGACACACAGGTATTCAAGGAAGCGCCTTGGCACAGAAGCAAACCGAGTGCCAGAAAGCTGTGCTCCTGCTTGGCACTGTGAAATTTCCCCACCTGGGTAAAGAACCCAGCAGGGCAGCCCCCAGCAAGCACACAGCCCTGCTGCCTGCAACAACCCACCCACCTGAGCCAGTTCTTTGATACGCTTCTCCAAAGGGGCCGGCAGCCCCTCCGGGAGGGATGGCAGCTGCTTGAAGTCCTGTTCTAAGCCTGCCCCAGCAGGATTGCTCCCATCCTCCACGTCGTGAAGGGGGCTCCCTTCTGGGGATTCGTTGAAGAGTCTCTCCAAGTCTAGGTCAGTTAATGTGTCCATAGCCGTAGCTGCCTGCAGCAGGTCGCTGTCACTGGCATGACCAAAGAGTGATAACAACGGGTCGGGCATCGTCTCTGCCTCCCTTGGGGCTTGAGGCTCTGCTGGTGAAGGAGTCACCACTTTCTGCTCTTCATCTTTTTTCTTCTGAGCTTCCTTCTCTTTCTGAAACTTCCTCAGCATCTCCTTGACACTGAGAGCTCCGGAGTATTTCTTCTTCTTCTTCTCTTTACTCGCATTTAATGCCGTAAAGCTGCAAACAAAGAAGGGAAGAAGAGAGGGAATTGAGAAATAAAATAAGAGCAAGGGAAAGAGACAATGATACCTCCACCTGAGTTCACTCCAGCTGCAGGCACCAGTGCTTCGTTAAATCTTATCCCCTTATGCAATTACAGCAGAAAAACTAAGCCCTACTAAGGCCATAGCTAAGAGTTAAGGTGAGACAGGAGGGCTGAAAACTCACATGCACCGTGTGACACGGAGCACGTCCATTCAGTTCATGTTGTCATTCTTTTTCACCCATTTAGCTATCAGCTGCTCACTTATCCAATTTCACCACACTTAAGTTTCAGTTCCTTTCCCATCATCTGCTAGGCTTTCTGATGCACCTGTCCCACAACTCCTTTGTCAGACTGACTATTGCCCATGGAACAGTACTTAGAGAACAGAAAGGCAATGTGCATTGCTCTAGCCAGGATGAATAGGAAATGCACAAGCAACCAGTGCAGAGGAACCAAAGCAGGAGTGTGACAGCCATGTGAAGCTTTTAGTCTCTGTTTCAACTGGGGCAAATTCCCCTGCCTTGTTTACTACTACAGATTCATACACTGACTGCACCACGTCAGAAAGCAAATCCATGCAGGAAAAAGCAAATCCAACCAAACAGTTACAGGAAGAAGGGAAAAACTAGGATGAAAATGTGGCAAAAGACAACAAATACAGAAATTGAAACTAAGAGATCAGGTCAAGCAGAGTGCAAGTATAGACAAGTTTAACAGCAGCCCTTCAGACTGGAATAGCCACTCAGGTTAACAGCCCCAAAAGAGAGAAACTACAGAAAAGCTGATCATCCATCCAAGAAATGCTTTGGGCAGGAATACAAACTGCTGGCCAGCAAAAATGGCAACACAATTTTCCTTTCCAGCCCTACCACCCGTGGCCTTTAACCTCTTTCTCTTTGCTGGCCCAAGGCTCACACCACTCTGAGTTCACGTCCCTCCTTCCTGCCCTTCCTTTCCCAACTTTGTCCCAATATTCATTTTCCCCAATACTGTCCATCTTTGTTCTGACCATTAGTGCCTAAACTGAGCTCCAAGACACAACAGCATTTCCAGGTAGCTGTGCCCCTCTTTGCCCTGGTACTCTTGTTGTGGAGCTATGCTTCCCAACCAGAAGCTTCCCTTTCCCCATTCCCCAGTGGCAGTTTACCCACTGCTGTCTATGCAGCATGCCTCCAAGCCACCCCCCAGCATAACGTGTATTAATGCAGCATAACAAATGCCACAGAGGCATCAGGTAGCAAGCACCCTTTATTCCTCCTTACCCAGCTTTTGGGAACTTGGACTTCTTGGATTTTTTCTCCTTGTCATAAGAATCATCTTTCTTCTTCTTCTTCATTTTTTCACCTCCATCTTTCAGCTTCCGCTTCTGGAAAGGAGTAAAACCGAGTCAGAATCAAAAGTGCTACCTGTACATGGAATTGGAGCTGCAGCCACAAGAGCCACTTTGGACCCTCTGCCAGTAGTGTGAGAACAGCTCCTTCCCCACCAGACATATTAACACAAACAACACAGGGCTATCACCACAGTTCTGGCATGAACCATCTTGAACATTTTACCGTGCACCCAGTTTTTACACTAGAAAAGATTCTGTCAACAAAGGGGAAGGAACTGCCCCTACCATCTCCTCTTTTAGCCATGCCACTTTAGTATTGTGAAAATGCAGCCATCTCCAGAAGATATTGCCACAGAACAAAATCACTGGCCTAGTGAAGCCTCTAACATCGCAGATGAGAAAGAGAAGAGTCCTCTAATGTGACGTGTCACCCCCACAGCAATAAGCAACTCTTCAGAGTGACAGTGCTCACCAACGTTTCTACCAGGCGACTCCCCCCGCAGTCTAACAAACACCAAACAATCCTCCTTTTACCATCAAACACGAGGACAGAATGGGATTATGAAGCGCTCAGTTATGAGACAGTACATCTCCCTCCCTGTTCTGTCCGTATCAATTCACAAGTCTCTATTTCCAATTTCAACACTCTTTTCATGCGGCAAACCCACCGAGCTCTAACAGAGGGAATACTCCTAGAAAGCTGGCTTGCTGACCTTGGGAGATTTCTTCTTTTTCTCTTTAACATATTCATCTTCAGAATCAGATGCCTGCCGAAACTGAAGCGTTCCTGTGTTGATGTAAAACCCTCCATACTTTGTAGTAAGAGAAGCCGGAACGAGCTCATCGTACTAGAAATAAGAGAGAACAATCTATTAGCATTGTAAACTTATATTCAAAGAATCATCACAGAATTTATTTTATTCTGCACTTTGAGCTGCTTGGAGGATGGAGTGGGACTCGTGCTCCCCCAGGGAACAGGCAGGGCAGTGGACACTTGTGCTAACTGGTGCTCTCCTGTCAGGCAGCTGCTGCAGGAGCTCTCGTTACCCAGCCCTGGCACGCTCCCTGCTGGCACTACATTCATGTTCTCCCCAGATGCCAGCTCAGCCCCCCCCAGGCAGCTGAATTTAACCACCCTCACACCTGCCCAAGTACTCACTGCTTCAGAATTATCAATGAAGGAGTCAGATTCGTCGTATCCATACCCCATATCAATCAAGTCCTGAAAACGGTCCTTTCTACGTCTCTTGCCACCCTAAACAATAAAAGATTGATGGTATGCTCATCTTTCTTTTCTAATGACCACAGGGATAGCCCTGACGTAGGACTCTAACATTCTCTCCAGTACAGGAAAGCTTTCTGCCTCCTAGGAGCAGCAGGAGGACGGAACCATCACTGACCCACATCACATGCTAATCTAAGGGCACAATAAATCCAGTTTTATGCTTCGTCATACAGAATCAAGAACAGTGCACTCGTATGCAATAAAATGCTGTCCCAACAGACAGGTCGGCTTTGTGCCAGTAGGCTTGATTTTGAACTGGGTCTGCATCCCTTGAACAGTTCTGCCAGTGCAGAATGGTTGTTCTTCCATAACTGTCACAGAGCCAGTACAAACCCCACACTACGGGCACCAACCACGCACGCAATGCATTAAGATGACCAACAGGTCCCATTCATATCACAAGACAATAAAGCAACTCACATAACCAAAAGCACTGGCTGTAAAACGTAACATTGCTTTATTGTCATCTACAGGAGCAAAGTGAGAGCAAGAACAACAAGGAAATGGGCAAGGCGGATCAGCTTCCCTTCCACTGAACTCATCAGTGCTGACAGCAAACTCAGAGCTGTTCTTAGAGACATGAGAGGCTATACCACGTCATGACTGCAAGGCTTAGAAAACACTTCTTTTTGCTTAAAAATAGGATACATCTTATAAATTAAGGGTGGAAATCTGCCACAAGGGAAAATATTATTCACCATAATCAGGCTGTCATCAGTTTTAGGAACGTAGCAGAACTGTTTTAGTAAATCACAGCCTTGAAACAGAAAAAAAAAGTATCAACAGTATCCTTGGAGCAAGGTAACAGACTTGGTAGGGACGTGAAGCTAACATGAAGATAGGGACATATAGCTAACAACTGCTAACTTCTGATAAAACAATTTGGGGTGAGAGCTGAGCAGCATTACCCATTCTAAGGGATAACACGATATAAAGAAGACAAACATACATATTTTTCTTCAAACTTCCTAGCAAGAGCCTCCGCTTTATGTCTCTCCTTTTCATCATCGAAGGGATCAGCAGGTTCTTTCCTCTGCAGAAAAGAGAGACAAAAGCCATCAGAACCAATCCTGTCACCCTGCCACCAAAGCCCCGTTACGTGTGCATTAAACCTATCATGACCAGATCTGCCAGGCAGAAGCTCTGCCAAATCAATCTTTAATGCAGTATTCCCAGAGTGCTATTATTCTTGGAATAAGTCACCTAGAAACAAGCATGCAGAAGGATTGGAAATGTAACCAGAACTCTACTGGTAAGAAAAATAAGATTTCTTTGAGACAGTGATAAACCAAGGAAATGGAATGAATGGTTTCCTCTCTCAGCTCTCTCCCAGAAAAGTAACAAGAGGGTGGTGAGATGGTACCCTACCACAGATCTCCAGATTCCATGTAAATCCCTCTTCTTTTGTATTATTGCTGTTCAACAATCAGATCCAGGGGCATCTCCCTTCTCTTCTCCAGCCACCCTTGAGTTCATGTGAACGAGCTTCAGCAGTCAGACATAAGAAGAACCTGTCCTTACACTGATCCTTACTGGATAACAAGCATTTATTGCTTTACTGCAGTCTCTGGGTTTTGTGTGCACCCTCAGGTAGTTCTATAGCAGTTTCTGCTTCTCCTGATTCCCCAGAAAACAGTATGAACCCTCATCAACTGAGTACCAAATAGAACTGAAAATCAGCAGCAAAAGCAAATGGAATCCAATCAACTTTCTCAGGCACCACCAGCACTGATGTCAGAAGCAGCAGGAATGGTGCTGAAAGACTTGGGAGACCAGAACTCCTTCACATCACAGTGTGAAAAAGTTCCTTTCAATAACTACTTTTTGACAGAAAGATGTCCATAACACAAAGCTTAAATGCAACAAAGGTTAGCATACGACTGTATCCCAAAAAATGGCCTTCAAGAAGAAAGCAGAGTTGTCAGGGAACACCTGAAAGCATCAGGGCCATTAAACAGGGATCTAGCGGAAAGAGTCATAGAATCATAAAATGGCCTGGGTTGCAAAGGAGCACAGCGCTCACCCAGCTCCAACCCCTGCTGTGTGCAGGTCACCAACCAGCAGCCCAGGCTGCCCAGAGCCACATCCAGCCTGGCCTCGAATGCCTGCAGGGATGGGGCATCCACAGCCTCCTTGGGCAGCCTGTGCCAGTGCCTCACCACCCTCTGGGTGAAAAACTTCCTAATATCTAACCTAAACCTCCCCTGTGTCAGTTGAGTCATATAAGACAAAGTAAAGTCCCCAAAAAAGATACAGCTCTCTGTTACAGAGGATCACTCTTTTTGATATTTTAACTGGGCACTATTAAATAAGAAGCAGCACAACACAATGAGCCAAACATGCTGCACATCACCCTTTTGATGTGCAATAGCAACAAAGATGAAGGAGTAACAGAGTGGAACAAGAAGAGTGTCCCAAGAACAGGAACACATGGCTCCCAGCTCTGAGCCTGCAGGGTGTCTGACCCATCAGCTCCCCTCTCAGCACCTCGCAGGTAATGCTCTCCCACCTCTCCCTTCAGCATTAAGAGAGCAACAACGCAAAACTTTTGGAAACCTTCAGATAAACCGACCACGAGGATGCTCACTTTGTCTCCTGAAGACCCTTTTCTTTTCACTTGGCTGTTCTTCAGAAGATCTGGGTAGTAGAACTCCGGACAGCGCTTGTGATCCGGCTCGAAGAGAGTGAGCGACAGCCGCACGGTCTCCCCAGGCTGCTCCGCCTCTGGGGACTGCTCGGCATCGTCCTTGCGAGGCTTCTTCAGGAAACTGCTGCTCAAAGGGCCGTGCAGGGTGGTGAACAGAACCCGGTGGGGCTCCGTCATGGCGACGGCCACAGCTCACCAGCGCTCATGGCACAGCTCCCACGGCATCGGCGCGTCTCTGCCCCAGCTGCACACGCACATGAGGGTCTCGGCGGCCAGCCGAAGGCACGGGAGGATGCTGGAAATCGAACGGGTCCTCCCGATCTTGAAGTTTTCGCAGCGAACGACACGACCTCGCGTTATCGGCACGCACTGCAAACGCTTGAGAAAGAAAGAAGAAGGGGAAAACAAAACGGAGAAGTGAACCCTCCTGAACGCGGCAGCCCCTTCGCGACACCGCTTAGCCGCGACACCTCCGGCACGGCGGCAGCCGAGCACCGCGGCCCCTCAACCCGCAGCCGGGCGGCCCCGCAGCCCCCGAACGGTCGTTGCACGGGCGCGACCCGCCGCTAACGGACAGCTCCCGCTCCCCACCGGAGACGGCGGCGCTGATGGGGAGCCGGCACCGAGCGGGCCCCAGCATCGAGGGGAAGCCGAGGGGAGGCCCCGAGGTCGGCTCGCGGTGCAGAGGAGGCCGGGGCCGGGATCGCCGCCCGCCCGCACTCACCGCAGCCGCAGGCCCGAACCGCCGCGGGGCTCCCGGCCGTACCGAGCCCCGCTCTGACGTCACACAACAGGGGCGCTGCCCTCACGCTGTAGCCGAGTGGCGTCACAAAGCCGCGCGCCGCCGCGGCCAATCGGCGTGCCGTCTGTCGTCACGCCCAAGAGGGACGACGGGTAGGAAGTGAGCGCGGGCGTCACGTGATGAGAGAAGACCAATCGCTGTTGGACTGGCCCCATCCCGGCAGCCCCTGCGCTGAGGGGAGGTAAGATGGCGGCGGCGCGCGGGGCTGTGCTGGGCGTCGGGCTGTACCGTCAGGCCGATGTGTTACCTGTCCGTCTGCGGCCTCGACCACCGAGCTCTGCTGTACTGTGCGTTATACCTCCGAGAGATGTACGAGATCAAAGGGCAGCAACTGCCGGGATACCAGGCTGCAGCCCGCCTCCCTGCTGCCATTCACGGAAACGATGCTGCGTGCTGCAAAAGGTTTGTATGCGCTGCGGAGTTCGGTGTGTTGTCTTCAGACAGCGCTCTGGGTCAGTCCGCTGCCGTGTGAGGGCTTTCTGTACTCCGTCACTGAGCCGTGCTGGGTCCGTAGCTAATAAATGGCATAACATCAGCTGCTGGTGCCTTCTGTTGCTGTAAGTACTCTGGAGATTGTCCGTATGACAGTGGGCTGTTGGAAAGGCAGTTAGCTCGGGTCTCAACCTTCTAGTAACCTATTAGCACACAGTCACAGAATGGCCTGGGTTGCAAAGGAGCACAGTGCTTATCCAGTTCCAACCCCCTGCTGTGTGCAGGTCGCCAGCCAGCAGCCCAGGCTGCCCAGAGCCGCATCCAGCCTGGCCTTGAATGCCTGCAGGAATGGGGCATCCACAGCCTCCTTGGGCAACCTGTTCCAGTGCCTCACCACCCTCTGGGTGAAAAACCTCCTCCTAATATTCAACCTAAACCTCCCCCGTCTCAGTTTAAAACTATTCCCCATTGTCCTATTGCTATCCACCCTTGTAAACAGCCATTCCCCTCTCTGTTTAAATGCTCCTTTCAAGTACTGGAAGGCCACAGTGAGGTTTCCCCAGAACCTTCTCTTCTCCAAGCTAAACAAGCCCAGTTCCCTCAATGTTTCCTCATCTCCTGAATGGAGGGGACCTACAAGGATCATTGGGTCCAACCCCTGGCACTGCATAGGACTACCCAAACCCTACATCTGAGAGTGGTGTCCAAATACTCTGTGAGCGCAAGCAGCTCAGGGCTGTGCCCACCACCCTCTGGTGCAGCACCTTTTCCCAACCCTCCCCAGCACAGTTGTATGCCACTCCTTCAAGTCCTTGAGGAGTCCCACCAGGATAGTTTGGTCCCATGGCCACATGCTCCTGAGGACAGTATTTGGAAGCCCATTGGACTTTATATGGAAGCCCACTGCTTCCTCCAGAACCACAAATAAAATGTAGAAAGAGGGACTCCTTCAGCCACTGCCCAACCACAGCCATCATCACAGGCTCTGCATCAGAGCAGATATGAGAACAACTGTTCTTCCAGGTCCCAGGTGTTCAAACAAGCTCAGGTTTATTTTGTCAAATAACTTCAGAAATGCATGTGACAGTAGATGGGGCAACAGAATAGGAAAGTAGTGAAAATTAGGAATAAGACTGCAGATTGCCTTTGCTAGTTACCAGTTGTTGGTCATTAATCTGAACACACAGAATACAGTGCATCTGAATACAAGTTCCCTTATAATTGCCTTCCTGAGTTATTTTAATATCTTGACAAACTGTGGCTCCTTCCCCATTAGTTGCCTTGCCTGTGCATCTCTGGGGCAATAAAAAAAAAAAAAAACCAAAAGAAAGCTACCACTAGCAGCACAGTTCCATCAGAAAAACTGGCACTAGCTCACATTCCTGTGAGTGCTCACCTAGAGCTACCTCCCACTCACCCAGCAACAACCAGAAGAGATGGAACTCTCCAGAGTTTATTATAAATAAAAACACACGGATGATTTGTGGCAACAAACGATCTCTTTAGATGATTAGAGCTGTAACCAACCATTTGGAGAAGGCCCTGAAGGCATGAGGTGCTCTGGCTATCAGAAATGCTGTGTGTTGCCACTGGACTGCAAAGGAAAGCCACAGTTCATCACAGAAGTCCCAAGTCCCTTCTCCCCATTACTTCTGGTATTTCTCTGCTCAGTCCCACCACCCCAGGCCAGCCTTCAGGTAGAAGTGGGAGCTGGGGAACTGCACTCATGCCCCATAAGATACAAATCTTTCTAGCTCAAGAGGGAGATGAGCTTGCAGAACACGAGCAAAGTATCTCAGTCTACATGCAACAAAACCCTTTTTCCCTCAGGTTTCACCAGACCCCTGCTCCACAGCAGAATGCAGTGCCACAGTCACTGCCTTTATATTTTGGCAGGCTGTGCAGAGGGCTCAGGAACAGCTGAATGAAATGGACGGCGGTGTGAAAACAAAGAGGGACAGCAGGCAAAAATGGGACGTAGGAACACATTCAAACAAGTGGCTCTGAGCCTCTCCAGTGACAGGCCTTGCTGTCACTGAAAGTCAGGAAGCCTCCAGAAGTGAAAACTCACAGCAGGAGCCTGACTAATGAGCCTCCTCCTCCAGAGGCTACTTCTGCCCTGCACACAAGGGACACATTAAAGTGATGAGTGTCACCAGGCTGGGTCAGCCCTAGTCAGCAGCCTCTGCCCTTTCCGCTTTATACCTCAGCAGCTCACTTCTTTAAAAGCCTCTGGTGAGGGACTGCACCAAAATGCAAGTGGATGACAGTGCCTGTACCCTGCAGTGAGCAGTGCACCTCCCCAGGGCTAGGAGCACGTGTCCCTCTGTGCCTGGTAGGCCTGCCAGCACAGTGACAGGCACAGAGCCCAGCTTTCACTCTCCTTTATAAATCACCTTGAACCACTTAAAGACTTTGGGATGCTGCAGCAAACTGAGCAGCAACTTTAACTACTTACTACAGGAGATGGAGGGGGAAGAAAAAAAAAAAAAAAAAAAAGCTACTATTGCAGGGAGCTGAACTGCTGAGTTACAAACATAAAGACCAGCTCCCACGGCTCCTCCACAGACACACAAAAGAGAAACTCTCAGCATGTGATACCACAACAGAATCCACAGCCAGCCTGAGGGGCCAAAATGGAACTAATGAAAATGCCCCGTGCCCAGGTCAGGAAGATGTACTTCCCTCAGGCTGTGTCATCACTCGTAGATCCATCGTTCAGCTGCATCCTCCCAGCACATCAGCTCCTCTGGGCGGAACCAGAGGGAGATCTCCTTCTGGGCACTCTCAACCGAGTCACTGCCATGAATCACATTCCTGTGGGGAACAAGAAAGAGATCAGGCTTGCAGTAAGCAGAGAAAGGTTGAGGAGGGAAGCTGCAGCCGGGAAAGTTTCACTCCAACTGATTTAATTAAGCCTGCCAAGGCAGTCACATTGTACAGTATTCTTTTCCATCACCCAGCTCTCCTTCTTGCTCAGGAGAACATGGCTTAGGATGTGTAGGAGCTGTCAATTTCCAGCAGCCCTCCCTCCTGTAAGGAGAAGTTATTTATGTGCTATGAAGGAGCTGCAAGTGGCTGTTTATCTGAGGAGTTTTTTTTGTTTGTTTTAAAGGTTTACCACTGATTTGCCTCCACGTTTCTCACTTCTTTCAGTGAAAGCAGGTCCTACAAAGCAGGCTTGGTGTCAGACACAAAGGAATGAAAACCTAAGTCAGGAAGCAACTACCACAAGCCAGGTTCAGCTGCAGCCACCAGAGGTCACCACTGGACAATACGCAGTGGTGAGAAGCCCTTATGATTGCAGAACTGCAGCTTGGCTTTTGTTTCATACTCGTATGCCTGGCAGAGCTGGGCAGCCTCCAGGAGAGAGCTCAGAGGGCTCCTCCGTGCCTCTTCACAGCCTGACAGTCCTGATTCCCTGACAAGCAAACCCCTCGGCTGCAGGGAGAAGAGGCCTCAGGAAGCATGAGAGACCTAACCCCAGGCTGCTCCCTTCTGGCAAAACCAACCCAGGTCACCATGTCCAATGTCAATACCTGAGTGATCTGAACTTTGCTCTGCTGATGCAGCCTCGCAGGGCTCGGGCAGGAATGCAAGGACAGGAATGCACAGCAACACTCAGGGCACAAGAAGCCAGACTCACTTGCCAACTTCAATGCAGAAGTCTCCTCGGATGGTGCCAGGCTTGGACTCAGCCGGGTTGGTCTCTCCAATCATCGTGCGTGCCATCCTGACCACATCCAGACCCTGCCACACCTACACAACAGCAAACAGAATCAGCTCCAACGGCTCACCCTGAAATCAAACTGCATTCTCTATACCAGCACAGCTCCCAAAGGCCCTCAGATGGAGCCCTCCTCACCCATTCCCCCCAGCACTCACCATGGCCACCACTGGCCCCGAGCTCATGTACTTCACCAGGCGGCCATAGAAGGGCCGGTCCCGCAGGTCGATGTAGTGCTCCTTCAGCAGCTCCTCCGAAGCCTGCACACAACACACGGCCCTGCAGCCTCCTGACAGGGCATGGAACCCCTCCCGCGTCCCGGGGCACACCGAGAGCTCCACCCGACCCTCGCACCTGCAGCAGCTTCAACCCCACCAGCTTGAAGCCCTTCCTCTCGAAGCGCCGCACGATCTCACCCACCAGGTGCCGCTGGACACCGTCCGGTTTGATGGCGATGAAGGTGCGCTCGGAGATACCGGAGCGAGCTGCAAGAGGGCATGGGTGTCAGGTGGAGGGGAAGGAGGGGAGAAAGGGAAAAAGGGGGCAGAAAAAGGAGAAGGGGAGGAAGAAGAAAAAGGGGGTAGGGAAAAGGGAAAAAAAAAAAAAAGGGGGGTGGAGGGCGGGGGAAAGGGGGGAGGAGAAAAAAGGGGAAGGGAGGGGGTTGAAGGGAAAGGACAAAAAAGGGGGAAGGGGAGGGGGGGAAAAAGGAGAACTGGAGAAAAAGGAAGGACGCCGGACTTACCGCTATGGAAGACGCTGGCGAAGACCGCCAGCACCAAGCAGATCATGGCGGCGGCGGCGGCACTCTTAAAGGAACCGCTCCCTCCGCTCATGTGTCCGCCTGAAAGAGTCCCCCCTCATCCACACCGGAACATTTGTGCTGCGGCCGAGGGGTGGTGCCGGAGGCTTTAGAGGGAGTGGCGCTCCGCTGCTGCCATGGCAACGGGCGCGGCCTAGTGGGGCCTGGAGCCTCCCAGAGCCTGCAGGGTTCGGTCATGGCGGGCAGCGAGCGGTGCCGCCGGGCCCGGGCGACATGGGAGGTGTCCGAGTCAGAACCGGAGCCCGAGCCCGAGCCCGAGCCCCACGACCCCAGTGCGGCTCCGGAAGTCTCTCCTCCGGCGGCAGCCGCCGTACGGCCGAAGCGGCGGAGGGCGGCCGGGGAGGCCGAGGCCCGGAGGCGGGAGCGGCAGCGGCGAAAGGAGCGGGAGGCGCTGGAGAAGCGGGAGGCGGCGGCGGCGGCTTGGCGGCTGCTGAGGCCCGAGCGCTGCCTGCGGCTCCTGGAGGTGTGCGTGGATCCAGGTGGGCTGCGGGGCCTGGCGGGCAGAGCCGAGGGCAGCCCCGTGCTGCTGCTGCCTGCTGAGCGGCTCTCGGCCAGGCCAGCACCCCTCACTCGTCTGCTGGTGGGGTTGCATCGTGCTGGGCTCTGGAGAAGCAGCAGTGCCGTTAGTATTAGCACAGATAAAGCAGCTCTTTTTCTTATGTCAGGGCTGATCTTTATTTCTCCACAGGTTTCCTTGAAGATCCCGGCTCAGATATTTGGATCAAGGCTTTGAGTTCCCTGGACTGTAAACATTCCTTTAAGCCTCAGGCAATTCCCTGCAGCATAACCTGGAGGAGAAATATGCCAACCATTCCATCTTCCCCAGTGAGTCGTCATCTTCTCTGTTGTAAATGTAATTTGACATCAGATGTTCTGTGGGGAGAAAGCTTTGACTTGGCTTTCTGTGCTGGGTGCTGACAGCAGCAGCCTCAGGCGTGCTGGTTACCAATGGCCACAGGTAGCTCAGGAGGAGAGCTGGAAGTGGTCCTCATTCAGATTATTCTAAAGATGGTGTTTTCTAAGTATCTACACATGTTTGGTTTAGGCATGTGTGCATCCAGTGATAGTCTGGGGAGTTTGTAGTAAGCAAGACTGAAATGACCACAAGTTATTCATACAGAGATGTTAGTTAGGTTGGCAGCAGCTTTTCCAGAGCAGATGTTGTGTATGGCCTGCTGTCACAGGCAGCATCTGCATGGTTGGAAAAGGCTGGGCAAGTTTGCTGCAGGGCCCCCAGCTCTGAAAGTCTACCAGCTCTTCCTGAATTTTGCTTCTAGGAACCTTAAAGAAGGCAGGTTCCTTCTGGTACCAAATACTGTGCCTGTTTTGGTTTGGCTGTGGTAGGTGCTGTGTAAAACTGTATTTTTGTAGCCACAAACCTAGGCTGTTCTTGTCCTCACCCCCACTATAAGAATTTCAGATAGAGGCAGAACTGTTTGGCTCTTGTGGTCATATGATGACTTTGAGGTGCAGACAGAGCTGTTTTTTGTCTTTTTGGGTTAGATGGCAATTTCTGCAGTTGTCACTGCTTTCCTCACCAGGTTATTTATTGCACCTTCGGTGGTCTGCTTGTGTGGGAAAGTTCTTTCAGCTCAGCAGTGGGCTTTGATCAGCATAGTACTGTTGTGGTTTAACCCAGCAGGTGGCTAAGCTCGCTTCTTCCCTTCCCAGTGGACTCGGGGGAGAGAATCTGGGGGAAAAAGAAAAGTTGAATTCGTGAGTTGAGTTAGAAAATAGAAAGAGGAGAAAAAGAATAACAGTTATAATAATTATATATGTCTAACAGGTGATTCACAAACAATCGCTCAGCCACCTGCCAACCAGACCCCAAGCAGCAGCAGGCCACCCATTGAACTCCTCCCTTTTTCAGGCTTTCCTTCCACATGATGTGATGTGGTATGGAACAGCCCTTTGGCCAGTTCAGGTCAGCTGTCCTTATTCTGTCTCCTCCAGCTCCTCCTGCTCCCCTGTCCCTCTCACTGGCAGGACAATAGGAGAAGCTGAGAATACTAAAGCAATACTAAAATATCCTTATATCCTCTATACAAAACTAGAGACATTGATGTATTATCAGCATTGTTTTTTTAAAACCAAAACATGGCATCGTATCAGACACTATGAATTAAAATGACTGTCCCAGCTGAATCTAACATGGCCTTGTGAGTGTCAGAACCCCTAAAAGCATAGGCACTGCATAGGTGGAGACATGCTGGGTTCTGCATGTGTTGGAAATTATTTCTTCTCCTTTAGGATGACTGCATGGTGAAAACTGAAGAGGAAAAGGAGGTGTTGGTGTTGTTGGAGCCAGCAGATTTTCTAAAGCGCCTCTATTCCCTAACCCAGGTAATGTAGATCTCTGAGCCAGAGCCATGCAGAGTGCCAGGTAAACATGGGAGGCAAGGGAGGGTTCATTCATGACTGCCACTGCTCCACCTTGAAACAAAGCTGCGTTACAGAGTGCAGCTGAGAACCCGTGTGAGAGTGCAGTGATAGGGGAAACGTGCAGGCTTTTGCCTTTAAACCCACTACAGGATGCTGCTTTCCTTCAGAGGAGGATTGGGCAGGATTGCCTTGGGAGAATTGCCTTTCCTTGTGTTTAGCTTTTCCCTTTTCATTGTGCTTATAAAAAACATGCTTGAAAGAAACAATCAAAGCAAGCAGTCCTTAGAAATGCTTGCATTTGGAAGCAGAGAATTTAATGGTTAGTTCATGTGCGTGCAGTCATGCCGTGTTTTATTTATACCTATCTAGGCAGCCTGTGCTTCTGCCCTGAGAAGTTCAGAGGCCATCCAGCACAGTCTGAGAGTAGAGAAGGAGAGGCTAGAATAGCCAGTGCCTGTGAGAAGGTCAGTGCTAATGCTCCAGGGAGAAAGGTGAGCCAGAAAGAAAGCTGAATATTGGCAGAGGTGGCATGCTGTGCCTGCCCAAAGGCAGCACTCTCAGCTGCAGTCTGGCTGCTGCCAGCTTCCAGTGATGAAAGTTGTTCTGGAAGCCCCCTGCTGTCCAGCCAGAGATAGGGAGGGTTTGTTTCAGAGAGGAAAACTGCTACAGACTTGGGTGTGATTTGTCTTGCTTCAGACTTTTGTTGATGCCTCGTCAGGGAGTCAGCCTGACCTGAACCAAGTGTTACCTTTGGCCAGCCTGGAGGGCTCTTCCACTAAAACCTACAGCCTGGCTGTCGTGGGGCTGGATGCCTACAGGTGGGATGTGCTGGGGGCATGGGGAGCAGCGGGGCTGGGAAGTTTGCCATGGGTGGAGAGAAGCATCTGTGCAGCAGGGAAGTGTCTGGGGTGAGCTGCTGAGCGTAGTGCCAGCATGGGCTGTAAATCACAAGGTCTGTGCTCAAGAGGACTTGAGTTTTACCATCTTGTGGATATATTTTGCAGATGGATTTAGAGCAGACTAAGGATTTTGTAGTTAGCAAAATCCTTTTTACCTGTTTGCAGGTGAGACTACGCTCAGGACTAGGCAGAGGGATGCAGTGATACAGCTCTTGCTGCACTGCCCTGTGCACCAAGCAGGGCTGCAGTGCCTTTCTGTTCTCAGCAAAGTGTGCAGCTTATGAAGCAGGCAGAGATGTTTGGTGCCTGAAGCCCCTTTCTTGTTCCTGGAATGTATCATTCATGTGTTGCTCCCAGTGCCTGAGTGCTTCCTGCCTGTGTGCATGCACAGCAGAGGAATTTCCTCTTCACGATGATAGTGTGATTGTCCAGATTGTCCCACATCAACTCAGCTGCAGTAGCTAGGTCTGTCCTGTCCTGTCCTTTCTGAAATGTTTCCCAAGGGAGAGCTCTTGTTTCACCACTTCCTGGGCTCTTTCTCACTGAAGCCTGTGAGGATAATTTTACCAAGCATGTTACATTTTAAAATAATCAGCTGTGGCCTGTTGAGTTCTGCCACTAAGGGAACCAAGCAGCATTTACCTTAGTTTTGGGTCTTGTCTTCTCTTCTGCAGCCACTTCCCTCCAGCTCACATGTAGATCTGCAGTTCTTGACACAGAAGGGCTGCATGTGGCACGCAGAACTGCAGCAGTGTGCCAGCTGTAGCAGTGATGCCTCACCGGGGACCTTTGTCTCCACCATCAAGTCTGACTGGGAGGTAGCAAATGTGGGTGGATTAAGTGACCTTTTCCTCTTTATCAGACAGCCTGAGGTGTGAATATGCAGTGCACAAGTGTGAGCTGTGTGTCTTGCTTACAGGTGTAACCAGGAGCAGAATGGGTGGCAGGCACTGAGCCCTGGAAAGCAGAGTTCCAAATCCCAGCCTGGCCCAGAGCTGTTCATGACTCAGCAGGAAATACTGGAGGTAGAATTTCTCATGCCCCTCTCATGTGCCCTTCTGCATAATGAATGCTTGACAAGGAAGGTGATGGCTTACTTGGAGTCAAGTTGTGTCCACATGCATGCTCCCTCACCCTAACTGACCGTGAGCACGGGTTTGAGCCTTCTGTTTGGATCTGATCATGCCTCGCCTCCCCAGCCCCAACAAAAGCTGCCCAGTTAGCTGTGAAAATTGCTGTTGGTTCTCTGCCTTGCAAAGCCTGTGTCCCACAGCAGAGTGGAAGCGCTCCTTGTGATACCACAGCTGTCACAAACTAGGTCAAACAGGATATAAACCCTTACTTGATATCCCTCAAACTAAATTCCTGCCCTGCCTGAGTATGTCCCAAAGGGGGATGATGACCCACCAGCTTACTGGGAGCTAAGAAGGATGAGCAGGCTTTACTACTCTTCTTTGTGAACAGAGCTCATGCAGTCAGCCCAGCCTCCCTCCCCTCCCAGCCCATCTGCACCCTGCTGAAAGATGTGGAGTGCCCCTGTGTTCTCCTTGCTCCTATTTCCGAGTGCTTTTGGTGGTCAGGGCTGACAGCAGCACTGCTGGCTGAAGCTGGAGCATGCTTATGAAGGAGGATGGGGGCCTCAGGTTGTCCTGGCCCTCCTGACCCTATTTCTGTCCCATTGGTTGGTGTCTTACGTGTTTCACCACTGTCGTTTCTCTTCCAGGCGCAGGTGGTGCTCCAGCTGTGGGGTAACATTGATGTACAGCTCCTAGACACGTGGCAGGAATTTGGTGAGCACATCTCTGCGCTGACTAAGGCAATAGCAAGGCGCCCATACAAGTGAGTTTATTGCTGGATTGGACAAGTTCAAAGCCCAGAGCTTTGGAAAGCCTCATAGAAGCTACAGGAACGCTTATCAGTGAGTGCCAGTCTGTTTTGGTTGATGTTAGGGCTTGGACTAGATTGTTTTCAGTCCTCTGTGCTGCTGGAAATCAACTAATCTCACAGTGAACACAGTTGTGATTCAGCATGAAGAAGGGAGAGAGGATGAGAACCCTAGGGAAACCTTTGCACCAAGATGTTCTGAAGCTTTCCAGGGAAGGAAAGAAAACGTTGAGGAAAAAATATTAGTCCTGAAGAGAGAGGCTTTAGAAGGAAGCCCAGTGCCCACACGCTGTCTCCTGGTCTTGCTCTCAGCAGTCTGTCTTTCTGTAGGAGTCAGCTGGAGATGCAGGAGTTGTCTTTCTGCACTGCTGGGGTCTCGGGCAAGGGGTTGCGAGTAGAGAAGGATGGCACAGGGCTATGGCAGGTGTGGAAGAGCCAAATCCAGCAGTTTAACAGAGTCAGCCCTGCAACAGCAGCAGCAATAGCAGAAGCATATCCTTCCCCTGGCCTCCTGGTACAGGTAAGTCAACAACAAGTGCTTGTTTCCATTTGGGGTGAGCACGAATCACTTAAGCTGTTTCCATTAGATCAGAAACTGACAGAACTGTTTTCCTTCTTTTTTTCTGTGTAAGTCTTACATAGTCAAATATTCTCTTCTACTTTTCTTCTCCTGGAGCTTTGATCTCTGCTCCTAGCATACCCTCTTTAGAAGAAAAGCTATCTCCTTGTACACTGAAGGGGCAACACACACAAATCAGAACGTGTGGAGCCTGCTTGCAAGTTGTGGATCTTGATTCTTCTGAGTTTTATCCTCTGATGCCTGCGTGTTTGGGGGAGTGCTTGCTTCGTCAGGGATCCTCTCTGCAGTAATGGGGTCGAGCCTCTCAGTGGAGAGTAGGGTCTTCTCTTAGAGCACGCGTGTTAACTGCTTCATTCTTGTGTGTGCTTGAAGGCCTATGAAGAGTGCAGCACAGAAGGTGAGAGACTGCTGCTGCTGAGTAACATCCCTGTGAAATCAGACATCGGTGGGAAGGAGCACCGTGTTGGGCCAGACTTGTCCCGCCGCGTCTATCTCTTCATGGTTTCCACCAACCCTGACCTCATCCTGGACCTGACTGTATAGTGGGACCAGGGACCACCTCAGTCAGCCTCAGCATTTTCTGCTAAACTCAACAGTTGCTGAGCTGCTTCTGGCATGGCAGTGCTGCTGGGAGCCCAGCCCGTGGAAGCAGCTGGTTCTGTTTCAGAATAGACTCGCACATCAATAAATCTCTTGTTATAGATGCTTTCTTCAGCCTCTTGGCTCTCCTTTCCTCTTTTAGCAGCTTTATATCCCTCTGGCTGTCTCTCTGAAGCATGAAGGCATGTTTGGAGCAGGAGCTCCAAGTCTTAGTAGCTTGGTTCCTCTGCTGACATAACCATGGTAAGTGTGCTGCCTGTCAGCTGTGTTACTGAATGAGCTAAATACTTTGTGCAACGTCCTGACTTTTAGTGTCCTGCTGCCTGCTCACTCTTTGGTCCTGCTACTGTCAGTCCTGCTTGTGATTTCTTCAGGATTGTGGGTCCAGCTGGACTTGCTTAGAAAAATGTTCATCAACTGTCAAAGCCAGCTGGCCAGAGAGAAACCACAGCCTGGGGTACAGGGAGCTCAAGGCAGGAGAGGCTGTTGGCTAAGCTCCCAACATAAGGACACGCCTGATAAGCTGCAGAAACTCCATGTGAAATGATGGGCTAAAATGGGATTCTTTTGCCAAAGCAAATGTTGAGCTTCTTATTTGGAAATAGTTGCAATGGGGACAGGAGAGATCAGGAGCCCTAAAACTCTGAGGATTTGGTATTGCTAATTGTGGCATTTCACAGTGACACAGAAACCCCTTGAGCTTCTCATTAAATACAACTTGCAAGCTCCAAGTGACACCAACCAGTGCTGTGAAGGTGGGAGGGCACCCTCAGAATAAAGCTCCTCCTTGCCAGTGATTCTCCTGCTTCCATCTGCTAATGCTTGAATTAGTTCCTGGGAGGAGAAATCCAGCAGGGCTGTTTTTTCTGGCGGGAGCACTGCTACAGATGGGTTGACAGAGAGCCTGTCCTGTTTAATTAAGGTTCTCATTCAGAGCCATAAACACAGAGGCAAGAGCCATCTTTGCTTGAAGATTCACAACGTGAGAAGGAAAGGAACAGTCATGGGGAGCAAAACGCTTCGCATGAAGCCTTTGCAGGTCTGTAATGACCAGGAGAAAAGACAGCAGGTGGCTGCCTGCGTTCCCAGTTGCAGTGCTGGGAGGGAGCCTGTGAAGAGCACAAGCTGAAAGGCATTTCCCATCTCATCTATTTCAACACCCCCCAGTTTGCAATAACCTTTGCACTTGGCTGATGGCACCAGCTTAAATCATCTGTAAATGCAGCACTCACCGGAAGAGAGTTTAAAGGCTACAGAAAAACATCCTGAAAAGCAGTGCTGTGTTCATCTAAGGACTCAATTATGCTGGCATGCAAAACTGCAGGACAGACTGACTGCACGGGATTGCAACAGGGGGCTGTGCTCCTCCCTACCCTGGCTGTGCCTGCCCACTTGGTCTCCCAGCAGCTCCTTCAGCACTGAGGGGCAGAAAGAGGGGAAGCTGAACTGCCAAATGTGGCCATTTCAAGGGCTTCCAGCTGCATCGGCGCTGGGCTGAGTCCTCTGAGCCAGCCTGTCCTGACAGCACAGTGGAAACTGGCAAGAACCACCACTCATGTACTCGATCCCTCAGTGCAGTTTGTGCCCAGCCAGTGCTTGTGGCCTAATCCACAAGGAGCAGCTAAGGTGCTTTTCCTTCCTCTTTCCTGTCTGAAATATTAGGGCAGCTCAAATGTGAGAAAGCAGGAAGGCTGTCCTGTGTGTCTTTTGCTGGCAGTGGTGCCAGGCCACTGCTGGATTATTCACTGTTCCAGGCTCCAGTCCAGCACTGCTTCTCAGCACGTACAAGAAGGGGCCAGCTGCAGGCAGCACACAAGTCTCAGTTAGTGGCTGTCCTGCACACAAACTGCTCTGACTTTCTGTCTCTGGGGTGGGTATTTAGGGCTGTTTGAATGCAAATTGTCAGACACACACATTAATAAAACACCACAGTCTTTCCTTCCTGTTTGCAGCCACAAGCATCAGCATGGCGCTGCTGAAGTTCCATCCAGGCCTGGCTCCGATGTTCCAGTGAGCAGCACAAGAACCCTCCATGTGGCAGAGGCAAGGTAACCCCATCTAGATCTGACAAACAAATGCTGCATTTCAAATATCATCTCCAGGCTGCTAGCTGTAAATAGTGTACCTATTTTTGACAAGCACGTTCAGCTTCTTGCCTTTAAAGGTCCTAGGAGGAATGAAAGATAGCTTATACTTTTATTATTACAGTTTAATACAGTCTTTGATACAGGAGAAGCAGCAGTAGCCAACATGCAAAGCAATTAAAGTCATGGAGGGGATGCTCAAGAAAGATCACTAACAGATTGACTCTCTTAAGTAACTGCTCTTTCACAAGTGGCACGGGTGCATCTCTGAGCCCATTTCCCTAAGTGCTGCAGTTCAGTCATGCCCCACAGCACGATGAATTCACTGCAGATACCAAACCAATGCACAATAGTTAGGAGGGGGGGGGCGTGGAGAGGGGGCTGGTCTTTCATTTTGTCTTTTGATGAATCAAGTTTGCAAGAAGTGTGCTTTGAGATAGAGAAGCCACCTGAAATCTCACCTCTACTGCCAGTCTACAGCAAAGAGAGATTCTTCAGAAAGAGGCGATGGCTTTCAGATCATTGGGAGATTAACGTCAGGTATTTGGCTGCAGTTTATGCATTTCACAGAGCTGATACCTCTTTGGGTCAGCGGGTATTTTCAATGCAAGTGATGAATGCTCAGGCTAAAGATTCCAACCAGCACAAGAGAAATCTTCATAAACAGGTAGAAATAGATGTCCCCGTGAAGAAATAGGTGCGTCAGGCCTGGGCTGCCCTCACAGACAGCACAACAAAACCTCACCCGACTTCCCCAAAGCAGTTCGTCTGAAGAGACATCATGTCCTCCTGCACCTCTTCCTTTGGCAGGCCTCTGCATCTGAGCCACAGGAGCTATCTGAGTCGCTTCCTGATGACGAGGAGGAAGGCTTCGACGTGCTATAGTTCATGCTCAAGACCCACCCCAGTTTGTTGTGTAGCACTTGCTTGAGTCCCGGTGGCAACGGCAGCACCTCCAACGTGTCCACATAGTCAGGCAGGAGCTGGCGCAGGCGGTAGCAGCACAGGTACTGCAGGGACGTGCAGCTGGCACAGGAGCGGATCACCTTCATGCTGCTCTTGGCTGCTGTGGAGCACACCATGGGGTAGAACTTCTTGTTCTGCAGCTTCGTAGCTGCAACCCCTGCAGAGGACAGCATGGAGGATTCGCATTAGTTTTGACCAGGTGATCTCGCTCCTCCCACCCAGCCTGAGCTCCACAAAGCTGTCACAAAACGCTTGGAAAACAGCCTTTTGAAATCCAAATCTGGTAAACAAACGCAACCTTTGCCCCCACTCGCTTCGTCTCCATCTTTTATTTGCTACTATTTTCTCCTGCAGCCCAGCCGCCGCCAGAGTTCAGCTACAGCTGCAGTGCTCCCCCATTTCTGCCTCTGTGCCTGAAGGCTGCTGCAGCTGCCCTCGCTCTTACCAATGCACTTGCGGTTTTTGAAGAACGTCAGTGTTCCGTGCCACGTGTCCAGATGCACCCCGATGATGGAGCCCTGGCCAAACCTCGAGGAGAAGTTTGTCTTGTCACCCTTGTGATGCAGTAGTCCTTAAAACAACACACCTTGCATTCAGCAAAAAAAGTCTGCGCTCCACAAATTCACCCCCAACTCTCAGACACTTCCCTGCGAGCTCCCACTGGTACAGTCTTGGTCAGCACCTACAAAATGCCCCGTCTCCTCATTGTTCCCTCAATGCCCCCCCCACCCAAAGCATATGATGAAAAGAGGGAAGCTGAGGTTTTGGAATACCAGAGCCCAAGCAGCTGCACTGAGATCCTGAATCACTGGCATGCAACCTGCGGTCCGGAGGCCCTGAAAATTCACATGCTGGTTGCATAGGGTTTGCAAAATGCAGGTAAGGCTCCAGGAGCTGAAAGCAAGCAGCAGCCTGTCCTATGCAGTATGATGCTTAGGCAAGCCCTGCAGGTGCGCAGGTGAATTGAACAGGCAGCAGCTCCCATTGTAGTTAACCAAGGGATTCACAGGCCTTGTGGCCTTTTTGGCTGTGATCCCATGTAATTCTTAAACCCGAGCACCTGTTGCTAACACTTCAGCTGTCCTCCCCCTAACACTGACCTGCCTGCATTACCTGTGTAGGAGAGCCCCCAGCTGTCCTCATCCTTGCCCAGCAGGCTGCAGAAGGTGTGTCGGTATTTGTCCAGATTCACATCTGATGTCCCAATTCCCACCATCTGGTAGGCAAAGTCGAGAAGAAGAACACAAGCTTAGCATCTGCAGGAGCACAGAATGCTTCTAAAGCAACAGAACACAAGTGAGACTCCAGGTCTCCCTTCCTTCGCTCAGCACAGCCCAAAAAGTAAGAGGTTCTGCTGAAGCTAAGCTGAAGGTTTCAGTTCTCTGTCAAAAGGTTTGGCCAGCACTGCATTACAGAGCCCAGGAACCAGACCACGAGGTGCAGCCTTAGCAGAGCCAAGGGAGCTAACAGGGCTGTGGCTCATGTGAACTGTGGAAAGTGAGGCTGAGCTGTGGCCACAAGCCACAGAGCGGTGCCACAGCTGTACACAGCCCTGCAGGGGTGATGCTTCAGGGGCAGGAAGTGACCGAGCTGAGCAGCACACACCCCAGCACACCCAGCAGAACTGCCAACCACAGCCTGCCTGGATGCTTCCCCAGGCTGAGGACGAGCACCAGCACAGCCTGACCAGAGTCCTTGTTAAGTTTATTGCTGGTGAACTCCAGGGAAGCAGGAAAATCAGGTTCTAGCCACAGTTCCTTTGGTGTTGGCCTAAAACCACTTATCCTTCCAGCTTCAGTTTTCTTACTGCTAAGTGAGGATGCCAGGGTGAAACACAGAAGGAAGTCTGCTATCCCGTTCACAGAACACAGGGCACTTCTAAGTGCCTGGAAGCAACCTGGTTCTACGTACCATATCTGTGCCATACACTGGAGAGGTCATCTTGATCTCCCAGAAATGCTGCCCATCTGCCAGCTCCTTGTTGCCCCGGATGGCTGCGGTGCCACAGCTGTACTCCATGTGGAAGTTCACCTTGCGGTTGTCACAGGTCAGCAGGGTGGCCGTCGACTTATTCAGGTCATCCCATACCCAGTCAAAATCTGGTCAGGAAAGACACAGGAGACAAGGATGGACATAGGCCCTCAGGGAGCTATTCCCAAGTGAAACACAGGTGGACAATTGTTATAAAGGCCCATCAAGACTTTATTTTTTTTTTTTTAAATTAGGTTAAATCTTAAGCTGTGGACATATTTGAGGCTTGAACTATTCTGCATCTTCCCACAGGGGATGGATGGTTCAGCGCTCTCTCCTTTCTGTTGCTATCAGTTCTGACAAGGCTCCTCAGACCTCCTTTTCTTTTCTCTGAGGGAAACACAATCATTTCTTGTCCATTCAAGGGACTGAAGTCAAAACACAAGTGCTACAACAATTCTGCTGTGCTCTGGGGCTTTCTCAGTCAGCCCAGACCTGCTCTTTACCTGCCTTTCCTGTCTACTCTGCGGAAACCCTGCTGCACACCCAAGTGCCCTGCCAGCTGCACTGGGGATCAGCATGAATAGGGTTGTGGCCACAGCAGCTGACTTTTCTAGCAGCCTCAACTGGATTTGAACTCAGGTCTCCAGAGGTGAACCCTGACACATTAACAAGTTCAGCACTCAGCCCTGGGAGCACAACAGAAGACACATGCTTATAATCTTCCTAAAGGCTACGTGGCCTTGAGATGTAAACAAAGGAGCATCAGGCACTGGGACAGAGATAAGGGCCCTGTGGAACAGCAGTGATCCATGCAGAGGTGCAGGCTGTGCCTCCAAGCCAGGACTGCTCCCACCTCGCACCCCAAAGGCCTCTGGAAGGAGCCCTTTCCTTACACTCATCTTCCTCGCCGCACTGGCAGTCCTTGACACGGTGGAGGGCGTGCAGGCTGGAGCAGTAGGGAGCTTCACTCTGGTTCTCACAGTTGCAGTAGGACTCTCCAGTCACGGGGATGGCGCTCGGGATGGAGGGCGAGAGGGTGGAAAACTCCGGCTCCGAATCCGAGTCGCTGTGCTGCAGCAGAGAACAGAGGAACATTACTGCCAAGCGTCCCCAGGTTGCAGAGCTGGGCTCTCCTAGCAGTCAGGTTGCTCTGCAGAGCTGCATGGGGACATCCCCAGGCTCGTGCCAGAGCCAGTGGCAGCACTGCTGCACTGTGTCCCAGCCTGGTCTGCCATGCAGAGGGGCTGAGCTCTAACTGCCCTGTCTTGGGACCCAGCGTGTCCTTTGTGCCTTCACAGCTTCTAGGCATCAAAGAGATGGGAGGGGGGCAAGTAGCATGACAGCCCATGCAGCTCTTTAACAGCCATTTTTAAGAAAGCTTTGTGCTAAAGTGATGGCTTTCAGCATGCAGGTTACAGACAGCTGGGGATGCCAGTCAAGGCACCACAAAACAAGAGCAGATGCACGCAAATGCCTGTACACAGAACCGGTACATTGCCACAGGGCCCTGTGCCTTCCTCAAGGGAAGGCCACACTGCTGAAAAACACTGCTCCAAAGAGAGGAGGAAGAAAAGGAGGCCAGGAAGGGGAGAGGGCAGAACAAAAGAGTAGCAGTTAAGCAGTAAGACTGCAGTTCCTCTTGCCAGCACTGCACGAGCCTGCAGGGAACCTAGTGAGAGATTTCAAGGCTTTTGTTTACTTTTATGTATGAACACAAGAACGTGCATTTTCTATTCCTCCACACCCAGAGAGCAAAGCGTGCCTGCACTGGATGCTGTAAGAGGAAGAGCCCTGTCTGACCCCACGTTACAGGAGATTCCTTCTCACCCCATGTAACTTAGCACAGATCTGAGGTCACACACTGATCATACCTGCTCACTATTCACCCCCAGAGCAGGTGGCAACAGCTATGGCAGATTTTGTCATCAGTATTTAAAGATAAAAGTCCTCTAAACTCACAGAGCTGTGGCCACGTAACAAGACAGCGGGACTTAACATGACTCAAGTTTACTTGTCTGCCACTCACCACCTCCTTCTCCCACTACAGATTAGAAAGTTTGATTTGTATCTTTCATTGGCCTTTCCTAATTGCCACTATCTAAAAATTTGGCTGTGGAAATACAAAGCTCTGCTGATATTTTCTGAGAGAGCAGTGTCTGGATTTGGGCTCCATGCTTGGGCAGAGACCTTGTAGTATTTTAGCCTGGCTCTGAAGCTTCAGGAGCACTTCTGTATCCTCACTGCTGCACACACTGTGTGGAAAACAGAACTCATGCACTAAAACTAGGGTGAAGGATGGCCAAGAGGATTCTAATTCCCTTTTAGACCGGAATTTCACAGACTGGAGCAGCCTGCAGTCTCCCCAACAGCAGCTAACAGCTGCATGACAACCAAAAGACAGCAAACCAGACGGGAGAACTGATTCAGTTCAGTGCATATTTTAGATTGATACTTAAAAAGAATATTTTTAAAATATTATGTACTACAAACACGTTGTGTGTTTTAGATGTACAGAGCAGTTCTCTGGCCCATGGGCAATAAGGCTTGTGAAGGGCTTGGATTCTCCTACAGGGAGATTGTCCTACAGGGAGAGACTAAAGGAACTGGGGGTGTTTAGTCTGAGGAAAAGGAGGCTGAGGGAAGACCTTGTTGCTCTCTTCCAATACCTGAAAGATGCTTATAGAGAGAGTGGGGCAGGTCTCTTTTCACTGGTGACAGGATGAGGGGAAATGGCCTCAAGTTGTGCCAGGATAAGTTTAGGTTGGATATCAGGAAAAGCTTTTTTTACAGAAAGGGTTGTTATGCACTGGAATGGGCTCCCCGGGGAGGTGGTTGAGCCACCATCCCTGGGTGTGTTTAAAATCTGTTTGGATGTGGTGCTCAGGGATTTAGGGGAGAACTGTTAGCGTTGGAATAGTATTGTTAGATTGTGGTTGGACTCAATGATCTTTGAGGTCTTTTCCAACCTGAGTGACTCTGTGGTTCTATAAAGGCACAGGGCTGTGGTACAGGGCTGCAGCCTTGCTAGCCCTACCTTGGGGAGAAATGCCATGAGCTCCACGTTACAGCCTGGGGGAAGCAGCATCTGCTTCCATCTCATCCAACAGCCTCCTATCAGTCTCTTCTGGGTACAGCCAGCCGTGTGCCTACCTGCCCATCGGAGTCGTAGCCCCAGCCTCGTGCTCCCGTGGCCAAAGCGAGCGCCCGGCTGTCGGCCTCACGCCGCACCCCGCTCAGGACAAAGTGCCAGGCCCGGCTGCTCCGTGTGCGTCGTGCCATGGCAACCCGGGACAGGTAGGCTGTGGGGATGAGGAGAAGAGGTTACACGTGCCAGTATGGCTCCCTTCCCCTCCCTCAGGCTGCTCAGGCTCAGCCCTCCGCAGGGCACCGCACTGCCCAACACCACAGCAGCACAACTCAGATCTGATGGGCAGGACAGCAGGATGAGTTCCTCCTCCACTATGAGCCTCTGCAAACTTTCCTCTTGCTCCCCAGGTCTGAATACCAAAGACAGCTTCTCTGCACTGCTCTGCTGCCTGAGTTGCGTGCGTCTGCTGCTGGGAACAGCGCTCACTCACCTCTGAGCAGCTGCCTACTTGGAGAACACTTTGCTAACAGCATTCGTGGTGAGGAACGGACAACTTTCTGTGTGCTGGCAGGAAAGCGGGTCTGTCCTGACCTGCCTCGAGGACAGCAGGCAGCAACTGCATGCCCCAGACAGAAATATTATGCAGACCAGATTTCCACAGCCTCCCTCCCACCCCGACAGGCCAAACCAGCTCCAGCCGCCCCATCACAGCTCTGTGTTGGGAGGCACCACGCTCCCTTTCATTCTTCCTTCGCAGAAATCAACTCCTCACGGCCAACACCCGCACGGCTGGGTCTCCTCCCGCCTCCTCCCGCCTCTCGGACCCGCTCCCCACCCTCAGCCCCCATCGCAGCCGCACACCACACCCGCACAACTCCTCTCCACCGTGCTGACGCCGGAGCAGCGGCCAGGCCCGGGCCCGGCCGGCGGCACAGAGCTGCTGGTGCTCCCGAGGAGCAGAGCTTCAGGCTCGGGCAGCTCCCCGCTCTCCCCGAGGCCCGCAGCTCACAGACGGGCGCGGCGCGGGTCCCAAAGAGGCTCCGGGCCCACGAAGGCCGCACCAAAGGCCGCGCTGCCTCACGGCCTCCACTCCCTCAGCTGAAGCACGACCGGGCTGCGACGCTCAGAGCCCCGCAGCGCAGTCCTACGTGCCCCGGCCTTGCTCGGCCCCCTCCCAGCCCCGGTCGCGCTCACCGGCCCCACTCCGGGCCCAGCTCGGCCCGGCCCCGCCGCCGCGTTCCGACCTACTTTCTCCTCCCGGGACATAAACAATCCGCTCAGAGCGCCGCCCTCCAAGCCGCCTTATTGGCTACTTCTGCTCGGATCTGCCTTGCAATTGGCTGAGAGTCCCGTCGCTCAAAGCTGAGGGACAAGCGGTGGGGTGTGCCCGCGGGGAGCTCGACGCCATTGGCTGTGCCCTTGTCTATCTCAGGGGAGCAGCGCTATTGGGTGGTTAAGGCGGACGAGAAAGCACAGAGTCTATTGGCTGGTGCTAGTGGGAGGGGAGCGGCTGTGACTGGCCACGAGGCCCGTGGGGGCGGGCCTCTGGGAAGGGCGCGGCCCGCCATTGGAGGCGGAGTCTGCCAGTCGGAGGGGGGCGGGGCTTAGCCGGCGAAAGGCGGAAGAGCGTTGCGCTGCGCAGCAGCATGGAGGAGGTGGCGGCGGGTGAGCGGCGCGGGGTTGCGGTCGGTCCGGCGCTCTGGGTTGCGTGCGTGCCCTGTGTGCGCCCGCAGCTCCGGCCTTTCAACTCCGGATCCTGGGAGGCGCCGGGGCCGAGTGGGGCTCTGAGGCGGCTGGGCCCAGTTCCCGGTGGGCTGCGCTGTGTGCCCGCGGGCCTGGCGCGGGGCTCTCGGTGCCGCCGCCCTGCGGGGTTCCTTACCACCCTTCCCGTGTCCTTCTTCCCGCTCCACGTCTCCCCTCTGTCCCGCCCCGTTCCCGGTTCCCTCGTGCCCTTACCCTCGGTGGAGGCGCGGATGAGGTCGGCCGTGCTGGGAGCTGGCTCCATGGCCGCTGCGGTGCCGGTGCGATGCCGGTTCCGTGGCGAAGCCCGGTACGGGGCGGGCCGGTGACTCAACTGCCTCCGGTGACGGGGCGCCCGGGAACGCGGGCCCGGCCGGTAGTGGTGGTTGCAATTCCTTGGTCTGAGCTGCTCCAGGACCTTGGGGAAATCCAGGCGGACGGGTGCGGTGAGAAGCGGGGCTCGGGCCAGAGAGCAGCGCGGCACGGAGCGGGGAAGCGCCACGGGCTGAGCCCACCGCCGCCTCCCGGCCCGCCCCACTCAGCACCGGTCATGACGGAGCCCCGCGGGCACCCATCGCTGTGCTGCCCAAGAGCTGAGGTCATCGCAAAGCTCTTCCTCTACTCCTCGGGCAGCCAAAGCGCTCTGTGCCTTTTTGCTCCTCTTCATTGCCCTTCTCAGAAAGGGCTCTGAAGAATCACAGAATGGCCAGGGTTGAAAGGGACCCCAGGGATCATGAATCTCCAACCCCCTGCCACACGCAGGGCCACCAACCTCCCCATTTCATACCAGCCCAGGCTGCCCAGGGCCCCATCCAACCTGGCCCTGAACATCTCCAAGGATGGACGGGGCATCACAGCCTCTCTGGGCAGCTGTTCCAGCACCTCACCACTCTCTCTGTAAAGAACTTCCCCTGACATCCGACCTAAACCTTCCCTCCCTCAACTTCAAACCATTTCCCCTTGTCCTTCTGTTTCCTGAAGCTTGTCCCTGCTCTCCCTTATCCCAGAGAGAAGCAACCTGGGTGGCGTGCGGCACATCCTGCTGGTGCTCTCTGGGAAAGGCGGTGTGGGGAAGAGCACCATCAGCACGGAGCTGGCTCTGTCGCTGCGGCACTCGGGCAAGAAGGTGAGTGAAGGGCTGGGATGCTGATTTGTAGCTGGTCTTTCCCCCCATCACCTCAGCATGATCCTCCTTGTCCTCCATGCCACCCGTATAAAGATCCCTTGTCGATGCTCTGTGCTTTCTTGATCCAGAAGAGCCCAACACAGCTAACAGTGCAGTTCTTTTCCCCTTTATCCAAGAGACTGATGCTATCTAAAACTTCTTTTGCTGTTATTTTTGAAATCAGGATGCTGAGAAATGACTTGTTGGTTTGTATGGTGACACGTGTTCCTCTGTGGGCAAGCTGAAGGACAGCAGTGGTTCACGCACAAAAGGGCACCGGGGGGGGCATGAGGCAGGCTGATATCTAGGAGGACTTCATAAAGGCTCTGTTGAGCCAATCCCTCTGAGGTTCTGATGGGTCCCCAGAATAAAAGTTTCCCCAGAGTGCTTGTAGGTACCCAGGAGATGTTTCCTTGGAGGGAAGGAGGTTGGGACACCATTCTAAGCTTGAAGCAACTCTTTGAGGTTGTGCTTCAAACCTGCTGCTTTGGTTCCTGGCCTAGTGGAGAATGCTGCCTCCTCTTTTCTGGGGAGGAAACAGAGCTGAGGACTGTGACTGTGCTCAGGCCCATCTGAGTGGCTCTGCTTCATCGCTGCAGGTGGGGATCCTGGATGTGGATCTGTGTGGCCCCAGCATACCCCGCATGTTCAAGGTGCAGGACAATGATGTGCACCAGTGTGACGCCGGCTGGGTGCCGGTCTTTGTGGATCAGGAGAAAAGCATCTCACTGATGTCCATTGGCTTTCTGCTGGAGAAGCCAGATGATGCTGTGGTGTGGAGAGGACCCAAGAAAAACGGTACAGTTGTATTTCAGCGTTAGTAATGTTCTTACAAACTCTATTGGAGGTGATTTTGGCTCCTGCCATGGGCAAGTCATTCTTTGGGGCATGAGCCTTGTTCTGCGGGGCTGTCTTCCTTGAATTGGGTTCAGGGCATTCAGATGGCACAACTTTTATTTTTGCAGCTTTAATAAAACAATTTGTTGCTGATGTGGCTTGGGGAGAGCTGGATTTCCTCATCGTGGATACACCTCCAGGCACCTCTGATGAACACATCTCCACAGTGGAGGCCCTGCGGCCCTACAAGCCTTTGGGAGCAATCCTAGTCACCACCCCTCAGGTAGGGCAGCCTGCTGGTGCTGAGCTGCAGCACGCTTTCTGGGCACAGTCAGTGGGGAACTTTGCACCCCAGATGATGCTGTCACCCATCCTCCAGGATGTGGTTCTGTGCGCAGATCCTCTAAGTGGAGGATTTGGTCGAAGCTATGGCCAGCAATAGCAAGAGAGCATCTCCTAATCTCCATCACCTGCATGTTTTATGTATTTGTGCATTCCTGCTCCGGACAGACATCTAGACAGACAGACACCTCTGACCTTACCTGTTCTCCCTGCAGGCAGTGTCTGTGGGAGACGTGAGGCGAGAGCTGACGTTCTGCAAGAAGACAGGCTTGCGAGTTCTTGGCATTGTTGAGAACATGAGTGGTTTCGTTTGCCCTCACTGCTCGGTGAGCTTTTGGTTGGTCCGTTTTGGGTTCTTGTTCATGTCTGGGTGTCACACGCTGCTGTGCCTCAGGTGGAAAATCAGTGAAATGCCACAAGGGTGCCGTGAACCTGAGAGATGAGAAGCTGCCAGCTGCTGCATGAACGCTGGAAGAAGCCAGTGGTTCTTTCCAAAATAGAGCTGGGAGAAGGCAGGGGAAAAATAGAGCTGGCAGAAGGCAGGGGCAAAATAGAGCTGGGAGAAGGCAGTCCTTTGTGGCAGGAAGGTGGATGGGAGCTGGTACTTCTGTACGCAGACAATGCCTGCCCTGTTGCTCAGATCTCTCTGCTGTGGCTCATGACTCACTGCTGTTTTCTTCCTCCTTCAGGAGTGCACAAACATCTTTTCCAAAGGGGGAGGCGAAGAGCTGGCCAAACATGCTGGGGTCCCTTTTTTAGGTGAGTGGACTCTGGAGCAGAGCCCTCCTTGGTGACATCCTGTGTGGTGCTGTGGGAGTGCTTGAGGGGCACAGTCTGTCAATAGGGCAGGTGGGCTGTGCTCTTAGTCCCTGTGAGCCCTGAGGCTACTCAGAAGCAAGGTGAAGTTGCTTCTATACCATCCACACTGTACACAGTGGGCATCCAGTGCTGCCAGAGCAGGGGCAGTGATGAGCACAGCCTCCTCTGGCTGCTAACATTGTGGTGACAAGCAACCAAGCCTGAAGCCACCCAGCACTCCTGAAATTCCCTGAGAAAAGGGGGGCTGAGGGCTGAACCTGCCCTATGGATGGGGCTGGGAGCAGAGCAGGAGAGTCTCACAAAGAACCGTGGTCTGGTGGTATTTCAGACCCAGAGAGAGGTGAGAAGGAGGGCTGGTGAGAGGGGTGGTTGCCTTTTCCTGTTGCTGCCCCTGGAGATGCCTCTGGCAGGAGTTTTTCTTCGATCCTCAGTCAAAGCCTTTGCCTTGTGATGAACAAGCAATCACGCTCCTCTTTCCTCCTCTCCCTCAGGCTCCGTTCCTCTGGACCCCCAACTCAGCCAGAGCTTGGAGGAAGGCAGAGACTTCATCCAAGAGTTTCCCAAGAGCTCTGCCTTCCCTGCCTTGACTCGTATCGCCCAGCAGATCCTGGATGGCGCATTGCAGCAGAGCTCCTGAGGAGTGATTTGGGCTGGACTCTTGCCTGGCAGCACCACCGACAGCCCTTGGCTGGTGGGGAATAGGATGCAGAAGCTGTTGATCTATGGAGCTGTTACACTGGGGGATGATGGAGGGAGGAAGGAGCACAGCATCGGTGCCTCTTTTGGCAAGTCAAAAAGGGAAGTGCTGCTCTACCTCTCCACATCCAAAGATACTCTACATGGGCGTCTCTGCTCACGTGGAGGACGCACAGCCTGGTTCTTGCCTTCTAAATGTGGCAGCACTCTGCCCACATGGTACAGTTGTTTTTAGCCCCCTCATGCAGTGCCTTCCTCTGCGACCAGCTATTGCACAGATATTTGTGGAGCTCTATCTTGTTTCCTTGTGCATCTCATGCTCTGCAGTGCAGCTAACGATGACTGAACGCAGCTACACTGGCAAGCATCATCA
This sequence comes from Tetrao urogallus, assembly GCF_951394365.1. NCBI lineage: Eukaryota > Metazoa > Chordata > Aves > Galliformes > Phasianidae > Tetrao > Tetrao urogallus. The sequence continues at coordinate 1,846,317 of NC_136828.1, forward strand.
GTTGGGATGGATGTTCCCTCGCCAAGTTCAGATGGCACGAATCATCTGCATTGTAGCTCCATGTGTTGCTGCCTTCTGCTGCTTTCCTTGCGTGATACAATACATTACTTGGTTCAGCAGCTGGCAAGCTGGATGCTGTGCTGTGGACCTGAGCCAAGGCAGCTCGCTCTGAAAGCTCCAGTTGTTGGTACATTGTGCCTCTGAGGCACTGCATATGTTTCGTGTGTTTTCAGCAAGTCTAGTATCCATTTGAAGTCTGCATCCGACCCCACTGGAAACAATGCCTTTTTTGATCTGCTGAGGGGTTACTGTGACTCAGGAATATTTTTTACAGTTCCAGACAGTAAACATCTTTCTTAAAATGCAAGTCTATGAGTTGAGTTTTTTTCCATGACTTTGGGCCTCATCGTAGCTGAGTCTTAACAGTATTAACAGCACTTCAGATACATCTAGATGTTTCCTGCTTCTCGTGTTTCCTTGCTGGGGCTCAGCTATGGCTCTTCTCCAGCTTCTAGATCCTGCTGTTGCCTGGTCTAGTTGAAAACAGGCCCCTGCAGTCCTTTGCATCCTTTGCCACAGCCCTTCTCCACACCCCTGCCACACATGGGGCTCCTCCAGCTCCCAGATGGTTCCTGGCTCGCTTCCTCTGGCTGTGCTGTCTCCTTGGGACTCCTTCCCTTGGCAGCTTCTGTAAGTTTGGATTTCTCTGCGGTGCTGTTGCTCCCTTGAGTCCTGCTTTCTTCTTGCAAGCGTGGTTTAAGCTGGGAAAGCTGCTAAAGATCGTGTCTTTGCACTTTATTTCCATCTCTCCTATAGCATGAGCCCCTTCTGCCTCTGTGCCCTCTCTGTGATCGGACCTCCACCTTGCAGTGCTGCTCTAGAGAGTCAAGAGAAACGTCAGATTCCTGCTGACCAAGCTGTCTCCTCGTTGGAAGCCCTTCATTATGAAGGAGACTGGAAAAGCATCTGTCCCTGCTTGGACTGCACCCACATTAGGACTCACACCTGACCAGGCCTTCCCCACTTGCAGCTTTCCTGGAAATCTCATCTGACCTTTGCTCACTGATTTGGGATTTGGAGAGTGGGGCCGTTCCTGCAGCCACGCGCTCTCCTGGCCTGTGGGACTGTGTGCAGGAAGAGCCTGCGGTGCAAATCCCGCTCCCTGATAACGCTGAGTGGAGGGGGGGTCAGTGCAGGATCAGAGCTGGGCAGCTGGGCAGGGCTGTGTGCACAGTGTGAGGGACGCTGCACCCCTCTCATTGGTCCCAGCCTTTCCTTCGTTGCCGTTCACTTTGCAGAAAGTTCGCTGCGAGTTCCTTTAGTGTCTGGGGATGTGGGGAGCCCGTGGCACCCAAATGTTGGGATGGGGTCGTGCACAAACCCTGAGGAGCTCTGATAAGGAGCCCTGCTGGGTGTGGTACGTGGTTTCGAAAAAACATACTTACAAGATGGGTTGCAATAGCTCCAAAGGTTTATTTGTCTGCTGTGAATTATCAGGTAAGTGACATGGGTGGCTTTCTGTAACCTGTATTGGCTGTGGCAAGGAGCAATTAAAGCGTGTATCTGTCCCCTTCCCCAAACCTACAGCAGGGCTCAACAGCAAATTCGGGTTTTCTGGTTGTTTTTTTTTCCCTTTAAACCTGCTGGGGTGGAGGTGACCCCAGGTGCCACGCACTGGGCTCTAGTAATTGCTTTTTTGAGGTCTTGCTGGTGGATGGGGATGGTGGGGCCCTGGGTGAGGTTTGGGGCCCTGGAAGAGGCTGGGGGCTGCCCACGGGTGGGCACAGGGTGAAACCACCCAGCATCCCGCTTCGTGGCAGGAAGATGCTTCATTCTGTCCCCGTGCTGGTGGTTAAATACTGCCAATGCTTCCTGTCCCCCCTTGCCTTCCCCAGGTCCCCATCCAAGAGGATAAAGCTGTCCCCCGCGGTGCCAGACGGGGAAAGGTGGCCGAGGCTAGACAGACCACAGTGATGGGGACAGGGAGGTGGCAGTCATGTGTCAGCAGTGAGCAAAGTTGTCCTCACTGGTGTCGCGGAGGTCCAGGCCCACGAGGCTGGGGGGCTGGAAGCAGGTGAGGTTGTTGTAGGTGTAAACAGGGACGTGGGAGTCATCCCCCTCGGCGACAGACTGGACAAAGCGTGGGACCACGCTGGGGTGCCGCAGGGCGAAATCCCGCAGCCCCTTCAGCGAGCAGTTGCAGTGCCAGTTGTTCCCCCCAAGCCAGAGCTGCTCCAGTGTGAAGGAAGGGCACAAGAATCCCACCGAGAAGGTCTCTAGGGAGTTGTTCCTCAGACTGAGGTAGCGCAGGTTGGCAAGCTGCGTGATGATGGCGTTGTCCAACGTCGCCAGCTGGTTATGGGAGAGGTCGAGCCAGAAGAGCCTGCGGAGCGGGCTGAAGGTGTCCTGAGAGATGTCCAGGATTTGGTTGAAGGAGAGGAAGAGGTACTCCAGGTTGCTCAAACCCACAAAGAGCTGGGGTGAGAGGTGGCTCAGCCTGTTGTGCTTCAGGTCGAGCTCCAGCAGCTCGTGCAGCTCTCTGAAGCTTTGGTCTTCGATGATGGAGATGGCGTTGTGCTGCAGGAAGAGCCGCCGCAGGCTGGTAAGGCTGGAGAACGTGTTGGCCCTGATCCTGCTCAGGCAGCTGTGCTCCAGGTGGAGGCTGTGCAGCTTGGTGACTCCCTCAAACACGTATTCGGGCAGAGTCTTGATGCAGTTGGCAGACAAGTGCATCACCGCCACGTTGTACAGCCCGAGGAAGGCCCCAGCCTTGATGTCCTGCAGCTGGTTGTTGTTGAGGCTGAGGACCTCCAGTTGACCCAACCCATCGAAAGTCCTTTCTGCCAAGCTCCAGATCCTGTTGTGTCCCAGCTGCAGCTCCTCCAGGAACTGGAGGTCTTTGAAAGTCCTGGGCCTCAGGTTGGTGATGGAGTTGGTGGACAAGCGTAGGACGTGCAGGCTCAGGAGACCCAGAAACGTGTCCTCATACAGTGAGGTGAGGCGGTTGTGGGAGAGATCCAGCCACCGGAGGGACTTCATGCCCATGAACGCGCGGGGTGCGATGGCATTGATCTGGTTGTTGTTCAAGTAGAGCTTTTGCAGCTTCTGCAACTTGACGAAGATGTTGATCTTGATGCCCTTGAGCGCATTCCCACTGAGGTCCAGCTCCTTCAGCTCTGTAAGGCTACAGAAGAGCTGGTGCTGGAGGTAGGGGAGCTTGTTCCCAGCCAGGATCAGCTCCCTCAGGTTGGGCAAGTCATGGAAAACCTTGTCAGGCAGGACCACCAGCGAGTTCCAGCCCAGGTTCAGGTACCACAGATTGGAGAGCCCCGCAAACAGCCCTTCTTCCACCTTGCTGAAGAAATTGTTGTTGAGGCTGAGGGACACGAGGTTCTGGGTGTGCAGGAAGGTGTGGGGTGCCAGGTACTTGAGGCGGTTGCGCTCCAGGTGGAGGTGGTAGAGGCTGCGCAGGCCATGGAAGGCGTGCTGCTCCACTGCGGCCAGCTGGCTGCTCTGCAGGTCCAGGAAGTCCAACCCCGAGAGGTTCCTGAAGGCTGCGGCTGGCAGCTGGGTGAAGTTGTTGCCATCCAGCCAGAGGGCTTTGGCGTTGGTGGGGATGTCCTCGGGGAGCTGCGTCAGGTTGCGGCCGCTGCAGAAGACGTTGAGCTCCTCGCTGTAGTCATCCAAGCTGCAGGCACAGGGGTTGGGGCAGCGCAGGGGCTCTGTGGCTGGGGGCTCCTTGGGGACGTCCCCGTCCTGAGGCTGGGATGCAGCAGCCAACAGCAGGACCAAGGGAAGCAGGAGGGGGACCCTGCCTGCTGCAGAGCACAGAGGAAAGGAAGACTGTAAGCGGGCATGGGGAGGTGAGCTTGGAACAGCGTCCCCAGAGGACAACACATGGTGACCATCTTGGTCATCATGGGACGCACAGCTGTGCCACCATGGCCTGAAGCATGTCACCCCCAGCACTGAAGGGCAAGGATGCTCATTGCCACTGGTTTCCCACTGGAGACGGTAGCCACTGGTGTCCTCCAGCCCAGGGGCCGGCTTGTCCCAGCCCCTGTGTGTGCACTGCTGCGCCCCGTGTCCCCTGTGCCCTCTTGGAGATTTGTCCTTATGCCACAGCAGTAGCTTCTTCCTTCCCCAGGAAAGGCCAGCAGCAGCATTCCTTGTTCCCTTGCCTAATTCCTCCCCAAATTAGCAGAGAACCCAGAGCTATTCGTTACAGTGCCTCAGAAGGCACAGGAGCTCCCCAACTGACCTCTTAGCCACAGAAAGAGAGGAAAAAACTGACCGGCAGCCGCATTGCAAAGTCCCGGGGGGGGGCTGGCTGTCCCCCTGCGCCCCTCGCCCTGCCCGGCTCTCTCTGCCTTACCTCTGTCTGCGCTCATGGTGGCGGGCGGCTCCGTGCGCGCTCCCGGCCCCGCGCAGGGATGGAGCAACCACCTTGACGGCCGTCCAGCGCCAGCCGCCGGCCTTAACCCTGCAGCTGCTGGGCTCGGCTGCGATCAGTGTGAGCGTGGACAGGCTCCGGGCTTCTTCCCCAGCTCCGTGCCAGCCTTTCTCCCAGCCTTGGGGGTGCGAGGAGATAATCTGCAGGAGAGCTGAGCTGTGGAGCGCAGGTTATGTGCTGGGACTTGGTGCTGGGGGCGATGTTACTGCTGGAAGTGGGGTTTGGGTGAGCAGTGAGGACAGACAGATGGATTGTCCCACGGTTGTGTCCCTGAATGGTGACAAGCCCGGTGCCCTGCTGAGGATGCATACGGAGTGAGTGTGGTACCAAACTCATCTCCTTGTGCCTCAGAGTGGCTGTGCCAGGGTGATGGGAACAAAAAGGGGCAGTCACCCTGGGCTGTTCCAGCAGCTGAGGCACTGCTGTGAGATACCAGGAGCGTGGGGGCAGGCAGAAGGGCTCACTCTCACCTAAACGTGAGGGTTTTCATGCTGGGGGCTTCCCATCAACCTCTCTTTCCCACAGAGGTGGAAGATGCTCCAATGTGAACTTTTCTTCCTTTCACAGTCCCGGTTTGCACCCGCACTGCTCAAACTCCTCAGCTCTGTGTGGCACAGTTTGCCCAGAGCCCAGCAGATCCCACAGGTGCTGCACTCTCTGGCAAGAGCTGCCTGACAACTCCCCAAATCTCCAGGAAAGCTTTGACCCCATCCTGTGTCCCGGATCATTTCCCCACCCCCCTGTGTCCAATGTGGCTTCTGAAGAATTTTTTTATCAGTTTCCAGGAAAAAAAAAGGCAAAAAGGTCACTGATGCCCAAGGTGGAGTTGCCCCATTGGCTCTCTGGGGTCAGATGAACAAGTGGAAAAGCTTCTGTGCGCCCTTCCTGACTCCTCTACAAACCCGTTCCTCCTGGAGGATGCACCAGGATGGGACTGGCAATGCTTGTGGTTGGGATTCCAACTGCCCAGCCTGGGAACTGGCATCAACAGCACTGAGGATTTTCCTTACCCCGTCCCAGTCCCCAGGGAATGAGGAGGGGATGGTGATGTTCCATGGCCATGTTGGTGGAGAGGCTCAGTTCCCCACATCCTCTCCGTCTCCATGGATCACAGCCCGTCCTCCCTTGACTCGCAGGGGAATTCTCAGGTCTTCCTTCTTGAATTTTGGCAGAAGTTTCAATCAATAGAAAACACAGGCACATGCCTATGGAAACAAGTGTCAACAAGGGCGAGGAGGGGATGCCAGCAGTTCTTTGATCCACGCAATCGAATGCTGCAGCTCAGCTCAATAAGAAATGTTTTCCTAGTTTCTTTTTGGCTTGGAGCAGTGCTCTCCTCCCCCTCTATTTTAATCTTCTATTCTGGGAAATTATAGATCCAAAGGCAGAAATGGGGCGACGGAGAGCAGCGCACCCAGCACGGGTGCTAAGCACATATTGACACAGTGCGTAATCAATGGGGAGCTGCAAAGAGCTGAACCAGCACGGCCCCATCGCCAAAAAATGTGAAGAGAGAGAGCTGCAGGTGGGTAAAGCTGTGTGCTAAAAGCCTCTCTTGTGGAAACAGCGAGCAGGCTGCTAAGGGGAAGCAGCAGCCCTTCTCCCAGGCCCTGTGAAGCTGCCGTCTCCCATTGCACTCCATGATGTCTGGGACCCCAGGAGCGGAGCAGTGCAGCGTCACCGCAGCCCTTGTGGCTCTCAGTGTGCCCAGCCAGGACCAAAGTCTACACCGTTGCTATGGAAAAGGCTGTAATGGTATTAAAGGAGAGAGCGAAACCATCCAAAAAAGCCGTTTGGAGCCCATGCTTCTCAACACGGCTTCCCCTGCTCAGCTCGGCTCGGGGTCCGGGCTGGGATGTGGGTGTGTGCATCCCTCCCGGGGGCAGCGGTGGCACCGTGATGGTGACACAGCCGCACAGCAGGCGCAGCGTGACCGTCACCTTCCTCGTGCCATCCTGTGACTCCTGCCTGCCTCACCCCGGCCCCATTCCCAGAGAATGAGTGTGACACCAGCCGGGCGAGGCGTCCCTCGCTCCGTTCCCAGCAGCTCTGAGGAGAGGAGCCGACGCGGGGCTGGATGCTTCCGACGCTGTGCTGTGTGCGGGGCAGGGAGCGGCAGGTGCCGCGGCAGCTCAGCGCCCCGTCCCAGCCCCGGCGGCCACCGCCATACAGGAGCGGGCCGGGTCCTCCCGCCGGCAGGGGGCGGACTGCCGTCTCCACCTCCACCCGGAAGCTGCCGCATCCGTTGCTATGGAGACGGGGCGAGGCGACCAGGCCTAGCCCGACGAGAGGAGGCCCCGTTTGGCCCCAGGAGGCCTGATGCCCTCCCAGAGCGCCCCGCAGAGCGTGGGGATGCTGGGCTGAGGGCCCCACAGCCCTACATTCTGTTCCCTAGGCCTGCAGCAGCACGGCATACATGAATTCAGCCCTGCAGCAGGTGTTTGTGCAGGGCGATGGCCACGATGCCTCCCGCCCTCCTCCAGGGAACAGTGAGGAGCGGGGCTTTGCCTCCAGCACCAAAACCCCTTTGCCTGTGCAGGAAGCCTGGCAGGCTGGTAGCAAAGTCAGTGCTGCACTAAGCCTGGCTGGAGCCACGTGGGGCAGTGCTGGTGCGAGCTGCAAGCTGTGAGCATTGCTGGCGGTTCTGTAGGCTCCAGGACTTCGCCCAGGTTCCTTTTGAGCTCTTTGCACATTTGGAGCTGCTTGCAAAGGGTGGCTTGCTGACGACAGCCACCACGTCATCTGCATGCCTTGGCCATGAAAAAGCAAGAGGAAAGGAAGGCTCGGCGCGAAGCTGGCCCTTTGTGGGGTTTATGAAACATAAATTTGGTGTTTACGTGGTTTTTCTTTCTTCCTCTTTGGTTGCAATGACCAACTAGCAAGCCCTTCCTGCCTGCCCGCTTTGCTGTTTGTGCTGTGAGCTGGGACGTTTGCTCTGAATGCACAAACCACGGGAGCAGCAGCTGCTGCGTCTGCCGGGTGCCAATGCAGCACCCTGCATGAAGGGTTTGCTCCAAGCCAGGCCTTTGAGGCACTGCAGTTCCATAAATAACACTGTGTGTGCCCATTAGCCTTGTACTGCCACGGTGAGCATCGTGAAGACCAGCAGGTGAAGCAGGTGCCCCTTGGGAGCCAGTGTTGGCCATGGCCACCTATCTGCACCAGGGACACGTGGCTCTGCTCCTCTCCCCTCCGTGCTGCAGCACCTGCTGCAGGCTTCCAAGCACCCCAGCGCTGTGGGCGTTGTGTGAATTTGGCTTTCTGCTCAGCTGTGGGTGTGAAGAAACTGTGAATTCTCCTCAGCGCTTTCATTACCTTAATAAAATCACTTTGGGGCTATTAAGTTCTTTTGCAGAAAAATAAGATGTAACTGCATCTTTCATTAGCATCTCCTTCCCCCGAGCCCCAAAAGAAGCTCTGCTGCTGGATTGTACATCTGTAGTTTGTTGTGAAATTCACATCTAGGTGCTTGCAGGCCTTTGGGCTAGATGCTGCTGGTGGGGAGCTGGAGAATGGTGCTCAGCACAGTGCTTGTGTCAGCCCAGGCCCTCTTCCTCGGTTACAGTCTGAGCTTAGCTATAAGAAGCTCCTCAGAGCTCTGGTCTTTTTGAACATTGCATCATCAACGCTTTTCTTAAGAGAGAAATTCTTACCTAAACTCACCTGCCCTACGGAAGTAGCAGAGATAATCAGCCTCAAATAAGATAAAAGCCAGCATTTGTTTTACCCCGTGACAGCCATTCACCGAGGTTTTCCAGCGTTATCCTCTGCTCCTTGGCACTCTGTGGCCCTCGCTCCTATGGCAGAGGCTCTGTTCAAGCACTTGTAGCCCTGTGCATGCTTGGGACTCATCCTGGTCATTCTGGAAGATGGCCAGTTGGATTCAGTGACGCTGCATGGGCCGGCACAGTCCAGATTTAGCTGCCTGCGCTCATCAGAGTTCAGTGGGCCTCTAACTGTGAGTGAACATTGACAAACGAGCTGGGACAAATTCCTCTGAGGCTGCAGCAAGTCAAAGTTCAGCCGTGGCTGTGAGGGAAGCAGCTCCTGCTTGGAGAGCTGCTAGCAACTCTCAGCATAGAGAACTTCTCCCTGTCTCATTCTCAGCACACAACTGGCTTTTGTAGCAGTGTCTTGCAGTGTGTGTTTTGCTTTAGAATTCACATTTTTCCACATTGCATCCCTGATGCTAAGTGATACATTGGGGAAGGTCTTCCCTGTTACTGGCTGTAGCTTGGTCAGAGCTGAAAGATCCCTTTGGAGAGCACATTGGCCTTTCATATCTGTATTGCTGTCCTTTCTAAATGGCATGGGAGATACAAGCACTGTAGAGATCAGTGAAAAAAGTGCAGGGAAGCAAGCTGATAACTGTCCCGGAGCAGAGGGTCGGATTAAAGGCTTGAACTGTGAGATTGAAATCCAGATTTGAAATTCTGTCAGGCTCCCCACAGTAGAGACAGAGGCCGTTCCTTCAGCATGGTTCTGGGTTTGGAACAGCATTTCCTCACTGGCAGCATTGCTTCACTAGGAGTGTATGCTAAGCTTCTTGTTGGAATTTCTGCTCTGTGCAGTGTCATTTCTTTCCCTCCAGCAGCTCCTGAGGTGGCTGCAGTACTTGGCTCCACCTCAAAATCGAGGTGGACAGCTTACCCTCTAGCAACCAAAGTTGATAGCAACACTGCTTGTGGTTTCCTTAGAGAGGAAAGTTGCTGCCACAGAGATCCCTAGGTCCTGCCTTCACTCTCAGTTGCTCTAGTACAGTGCAAAGATCCCAGCCAGCGAGCACTGAGCCTCACACACATGGATTTTGGAAGTGCTGCAGATAAGGAGAATGTAAATGCTCTGAGGGAGCAAGCACAGCATCTTGCTAACAAAAATGTGAGTATATGAAGGTTTGCAGCCTTGTCATTGAACCAGTGCTCTGCAAATCCCACGAGGGAAATGGCAAGAGGAAAAACCCCAGTGCAATCTGTTAAAGCTCTGAAAGCTGCATTTCCTCTCTGGGTATCCTCCACTCTTCCCTTCCATCAGCACGGTGATGGGAGAGGAGAGCTCTGCTCACTGACACTGGCTGTCAGAGCTGCTTTGTGTCTCTAGGTGCAGCTGCAGGATAGGAATGAGAGGCTCCATGCGGGGTTTGGAGACGTGCAGGAGAGGATGATGAGGCTGGCTGGCTCCAAACCAGATTTGTCACCCAGAACGGTCTTCAGTGAAGAGGAAAAACTGAAGGTAAAACAGATTCCTGGAGACTCAGAGAGAACTGAGCTGTGAAGCCCTGCGAGCCCAGATCAGCAGTGGAAAATCTCATGAGAAATGTTGGGACCTCCCCTCAACGTGTTCCCAAAATCTAGGCTTTTCCATTTGCTCCTTGTAAATGTGTAGGCTGGAACAAGCTAGGACTGAGTGTGATCCCACCAGCTTCACACACCTTCAGAGGGAGATGCAGGGCTGGCCCTGCTGCACACAGCTGTGGGAGCCCCATCCCTGGAGGTGCCCCATGGATGGAGCCCTGGGCTGGTGGGGGGGCAGCCAGCACATGGCAGGGGTTGGAACTGGATGGGCTTTGAGGTCCCTTCCAACCCAACTGTGCTGTGATTCTATGGCCTCCTCCTTCTGGAATAGACAAGACCTTGAGGCTGATTCTCTTCAGCTTTTCCTCTTTGGGGGTTCTGTCTTTGCCTTTCTGTTGGTGTGTCTGAGGGGCAGCGTGCTTCAGAGCCCAAAAAGCTGGGAGCTGATTGCGGTTCCTCTTCCCACTATTGCTCAGGTAACAGGGGCAGCTGCTGGTCATAGAATCATGGAATTATAGAATCATCCAGGTTGGAATTGAGGTCGCCAAGTCCAACCCCAACCTGTCCCACCATGCCCACTGACCACGTCCCTCAGTGCCATATCCCCACACCTCTTGAACACCACCATGGATGGTGACTCTACCACCTCCCTGGGCAGCCTGTGCCAATCCCCACCACTCTTTTCCTTCTCAGAAGAAATCTTTTCTAACGCCCAACCTGATCCTTTCAAGACCTCTGCCTCTGAGCTCTGATTCCCTGGTGCAGCCAGCTGAAAATCTTTACTGGCCTCAGAACGGTCCGTGGACTTTTTATACTGTCCTTTCTCTCTCCTAGATTTCCAAAGAACTCGTTGATCTCCAAATTGAGACAAACAAAATGAAGGAGCAGTATGAAACAGAGAAATTTGAACTGAAAAATATGGTATGTGAAAGATTTCAGCTCTGCCAGATATCATTATACAGGATGCACATTTGTTGCATACCCATGTTTGCTTGCTAGGCATATTCTCTTTTCTTTATCTAGAGCAGAGGATTTCCCCTGTTTCCCCAGATACTACGAAATTCATGTGAAACTCATCTCCCTTGGTGCTAGAACACCGAGTCTGGCCAAATAAATACCATGTAATTACTGCTGGTCTCTGCCACAGCCTAATTCTTTTGCCCTCCCCCCCCTCCCCTGCAGATCCTGGCCCTGGAGAGCCGTGTGCTGGAACTGGAGCTCCGCAGCGAGAAAGTCAGCGAGGAACGTGATGCCTTACGGGATCACCTGCTCACTCTGGAGACCAGCAGGAGGGAGCTGGCAGACGAATACATCATTCTGAAGAGTAATTACCTGGCGCTAGGCAAAGAACTCGACCAGGAGGTGAGATGGCATTTGGTTTTCTCCACTCCATAACACAATGATCTGACCTATGGACAACCTGGCTGTCTTTGGGTTGTTTATCCAAGCCGGGATCAGTCCTGCACCCACACTGACCTGCGTGTGACTGCGCTTTTCTGCCATCAGGCTCCCTGTTTCACGCTGTCCCAGCTCCCCACCCCTAGCAATGCAAAAGAAGAGGTCATTGCAGGTCTGCTCTGAGTGCACGTTTCAGATCCCTCGGACTGCCAGCACGCTTTGTTTCCCTTTTTTCTGCATGGCTTGCACAGGCTGCATGGGAACGCATTTGTAGTCTCTCTCACTTCATTTGGTGGCGGGAAGGGGCCTCGAAGTTTTTGAAGTTGACAAGTTTATAAAAATATGAAATACAAGCACGTTTCTGCTTCTCCCTTAAAACACAGCGAATCTTCTGGTGACTGTTAAATTAGTGATGATTAAGTGAAGTATTTTGGATCTCGGATCTGTGCATTTCTTTGGCAAGAATAGCTACGTTAATAGGCCTTCCTCTCTTCCCTCCCCCTCCCACTTCTTCTCTTTGAATTGGGTCGGATGACTGACACGCTCCTGCCTCCCACCCCAGCAGATATTTCAGCTGGTGCAGCCAAATGACCTAGTTTACTGTGCTGGCCTCGTGCTGACCTGTGATGGGAAGATGTGGGGCATGCTAGTTTAGAATCGTAGAATCTTAGAATATTCTGAAGTGGAAGGAGCCTGCAAGGGTCATTGGCTCCACACAGCTCTAAGCAGTGTTGGAATGCAACATCATCCTACAAGCAACAAAGCTCCACCCGGAGCATTAGTCCTTGTCTGTCCCTTCTCTCTTCATGATGAGCATCTATCTGCAGAACTCAAGTAGAGGGGGGGTATGCGAGACCGTCCTATTCCAAATAAATCACTTAATGACTTGTGAAGTTATCCCTGTTCGTATGGACATGGCAGTGAGTGGGGTATGTGCTCCCAGCCTGTAAAGTGAAAAGCCAATTGAACATGAATTGAACATGAAAACCCAATTGAACACCTTGCAGCAGGGATGCGTGCAGAGCACACACACATGCTGCCATTTGTCTCCCAGAAGCTGAGGAGTGAAAACTTCCCACGAGGAGGCAAACTTGACTGCTCTCAGGGTGAGAGCCCCCCACTGCAGCCCTTGTCCTGGGGAGCACGAGGCAGTGTGTGCAGCTGACTGTCAGCACTCTGCTGAGACAACTACAGCGTTCAGCCATCTCAGTGGCTTCTTGTCCCCAAAGGGGTGCAGTACGTTAGTCAAAAATTGGATGTTCAGGTTGCTGACATTTCAGAGTGATGGCTTTAACAGGTTAGAAGTAATCATACACTGTTTTCACGTGGAACGTTTCAAGGGGAGAAAAGCACATGGATTAAGTGACGTGCCTGGGTAGCGCCCTGAAGAAGCAGCGGAGCAAGGAGCAGAAGCCAAGGGTGAAACCCTGGGTTTTAATCGGTAGGGTGAGGATTTTGCCCCGGTGTTTTGGCTCTGGCTGTTGAATATCCCTGCCTGAAGCGAAAGAGGCTCCAACTTGGCAGGCAGGAGCTTGTCGTGGCATGGGCCTCTCGCTCATTATTTTCCCAGTGTGGACTTTCCCAAAGGAAATGGCAAAAGCAGCCTGCGGTTCTGCCCCCTCCCCTTCCCCAGAGCCCTTCGCGGGAGACAATGAACCTTTTACACATTCCCAATTACAAGTGCTACTTGTGACCTTGCCAATATGTTGTCATGGCTGCTTGGCGCAGAAGCGGCTCCGCGGGCTCATTCATGGTCCCTTGTAGGGAACAGTTAGAGTCTCTGAATTGTTGCCACCCCATTGTACGCCTTGATTCACAAATCGCCCTGTGTCTGTCCCCGCCGAGGAGAGCGGCCGCGCTGCCCTTTCCTGTCCCTGGGGAAGTGCCTTCCAGAAGATGCCAGTCCGACACTTTGTGCCTGTTTTCTAACGCGCTGTAAATTCTTCCTTTTCAACACTCTGACCTTTTCTCAACTCCCTATTTCCTCCTCCTCTTTTGTTCAGGGGCTCGCACAGGCCGCAGCGGTGCTACAAAGCGAGGCCGGCGCAGGGAACCCAAATGCGCACCAGTTCCATGCGGGGTTTTCCCTGGAGCGGGGCCAGGATTTAGGGTACATAGGAGGCACAGAAGCCCGTCCTCAAACCTGGGACTGCCTCCCTTTTTTTTTTTTTCTTTTTTTTCTTTTCCTGGCCAAAAAACCTGTTCTGGTGTGCTGATGTGACCCCCTCTGATCAAATTGTCGGGGCTGACAGCTGCAGATGGATGGATTTCGGTTGGGGAACGAGCCGCCTGTCTCTGCGTAGCTGTCAGTTTTCACAGCTGTATATCTCACCTCTTTGTCAGCCTCTTTTCTCCTCTCCTCTCTCCCTCAGCCCACCCTGTGCTATCTTTTGATAAGCTATTCTCTACATGGATGACTCAGATGACCTCTGCCTCCCATCCTCTCGATTCACTGCCATGGTAACAATTACTCAAGCTTGTCCCCAGTCATAAACCCCATCAAAGCTTTGTTATCTACATAGAAACCCTCCCGTGAGACATGAATTCCCTCAGTGTTCCTTCCAGATCACCTGTAACAGAGCTTTTCTCATTCAGATACTCTTTATCTTTTGGAAATGTGTCACTTCACACCAGCAACTGCTTTGAATCTCACTGCCTACACGGTGCTGTGGGCTGTCTGCTTCTGGAGGTATGCATTCAAACAAAACTGGAATTAGCTGAGTGGCATCAGCCGAGATGGATGGATATTTGGCCATTCTCCCTTACATTATGTAGTCCAGCACTGTTCAGAACCATTGTTTGGGAAAAGACTCGTCTAAATGTTGGGAAGCTGTGTGGGGAGTACAGAATTGGGGTGAGGAGGGAGGCTGGAAGGCAGGATGGAGAGGTGCTGGAGGAGCAGTGCCCAGGGCTGGGCCTGATTCCTATGTGAGAGTGAGATGGGCAGGGGAGTAAGGTTACACAAGGGTAACCCTGCAGGCTTTGCCTTCTGCCTGACGGTGATGCCCTGCATTTCCATGAGAATTAGAAAACCACTGATATCGTTGGATGTATGAGAGAGAACTAAAACTAAAGCTTGCTTTCAGGAGGGGATGCAAGCGCCGGCTCTGTGTACACAGCAAGAGCAGTGAGTGTGTGCTGAACAAACAGCGTGCAGAGCTGGAGAGGCAGCATTTCAGGAGCTCTGTCCTTCTTGTTTGGCCTGGCAGGTCTTAAAGAATGAAGAGCTCAGCCTAGAGCTGCTCAGCCTGACCAATGCAAGGAGCACAGAGAGCAACCACCACCACTCCCGTGCCTTGGCCACCGAGCCCACTGCTGAGCCAGGCAGAATAACGATGCATCGTCCCCCTGCTCAGAAGGTGAAGGTAAGGGCCTCTCTGCCCTTCTCCCAGTCTGAGCTCTTTGGAGAACAGGGGTCCGACATGTACCTGCTTCTGTCTCTTCCAAAAACAGCCAGAAGACGTGGCTGCCCCTGAACATGAGTGGCAAAACCTGGGAAGAAATGTGAGTGTGGGTCCTTGGGAAGCAGAGGGGGATTTACTCCGAGCGGCTGGTATTTGGGTTCTGTGGGTGAGCTGATGCCTGGATTTAGTTTATTTGCCTTAAGCTGTGAAGCTGAGACCAGAATAACTCCAGCTCCTGTGCAGCAAAAGCTGAGAGAGGGCAGCTGCCCACTGGGGAACAGAGGCAGGAGTTTAACAACCAACAAGTGCAGGAAAGACTTGCTTATTGTCAATACTTGAAAAGATGGAGGTGGTAAAGCACCCAAAAATGGAGCACAGAGCTATTTCCTGCTTCATTTCCATCCTCAGCCCAGTGACACCAGCTTGAGCTCCACCAGCAGCTCCTGATAGGATCCTGATTGTCAGGATCAGCATCTCATTTAGGAGAGCATATCCAAACATCATTCCACCAGGTGCTGCAGAGCACTGCCAGCCAATCCTGCCATTTCCCTGTGTTTCTCTACCAGCAGGATTTGGGCTGGCTGGAGGCTCTCCTCACTTTTTCTCTCTTCAAGAATCCTTCTGTTTCTGTCATCTCTCCTTCTCATCTTCCCATTCGCTTGTCCCTCAGTTGCTTGGAAACCAGGATCACATAAAAGAGGAGATTGAAAAACTGAAGCAAACCTACGATTCACAGCAGCAGAAGCTGGAAGAGAAAGTGTGAGTGTTTGGGAGCACACATGTCCTTCCCTTCTTGGACACTGATGGAGCCCATTGCAGCTGAATGTGATCCCTACAAAGAGGAGCGGAAGCAGCCTCCCTTTGGTGTGTTCACTCTTAGAAGTGAGGGCTGGAAGCAAAAGCTGATGTTTGCAATGATCTGAAGAGGGTTGAATGTCTCCTTAAGAGTCTGTTTAGATCCCTGACTGACTCGTGCACCCTTGAAAACCCACTTTCAGTGACACATGTGGCAATGTGTGGCAGCATGGAGAGCCTCAGCCATACCCCCCAGCAGTCAGCAGGCTGCAGTGGGCCCTGAGTCCCCACAGAGGCTGTCCCAGTAGGGAGTTGGCCAAACCAAAGCCTCATGCCAGGCAGGACATGTATCTTTGGTTGTGAGAGCTCTGCAGCCTCTGCTCAGCACTCAGCTGGTGGTGTCCAGCAACAGCTGCTGAAAGGTTTCTGTCATTACCTGCGATTTCCTTCTCAAAGCTGGCAGTACTTGGCCTAAGAAGATGTTTGGGGTCTGCAAAAAAATGTGCTTTCCTCCTCTGTGCCCAGGATCGCAATGGGGAAGGAGCTGCAGAAGGCGAAGAAAGCAGTCCATGACCCCCAGCAGAAGCTGGCAGAGCAATCAGCAGTAAGGCGAGCTCCCTCCCACCCTCTCCTGTGGTTCAGATGGGTGCAAAGCGCAGAAGCGAGGGCTGGCAGTGTGGTGGGTGGCCTTGCATCGAGGTGCTCCAACTGTCCAGGGAGTTTGTGGCACTGAGGTGCTTCTCCCTGCATGGTTTCCTTCTTCAGGTGTGCAGTGCATGTGGTGGGATGTGCTGCTTGCTTGGGGTGGGAGGAACTGTTATTTTTGAAAGGGTTGAAGTCACTTGCGGGGGATTGCAAACGACAAAAGGTAGCAGAGGAATATGGACTATAAACATTTTGAGAAATATTCTGTACAAAAAGCCCTTCCCAACATCTCTGCTCGGGGGAAACAGAATATCTGAGAATGAAGCCCCCATTTCTTTTCCAGCTCTGTAGTTCCCCTTGCCCAGGCGGAGGGTGAGGGCAGCAGTGTGTGCTTGCTGTGCCTAGGTGCTGCTCGCCTCTCAGAGCCAACTCCAGGAGGTGGAGGCAGAGAACTCCCAGCTGCAGCTGAAGCTAAAGGAGCTGAGCGAGGAGTACCGCTGCCGGCTCACGCAGTACATCAGGGACGTGGCGGTGGGTACCCCCAGGCCTGAAGGAGGCTGCATCCTTCTTGCAGGCTGCTGCTGTTCCCCTCCTCGCTGGGCTTAGGGAGACGGTGGCTGTTCTTGAAGCTGCAACATCTCCCCAGCCCTTGCTGGGATGCTTGGCTGAGTCCTTGGCATGGCCTGGAGAGGAGGTGCCAGCCCCCTCCTGGCGCAGATTTCCTGTATGGCTACATTGAACCATCAGCAAGTTTCTGCTGGGACTTTCTTTCTTGGTCAGATTACTTGGATTGAAAGATCCTCTTATTTACTATGGCTGCCTTCCAGTTGGCTTCCAGTCCCCATTGCCCTGACAACTCCCCTCAGCAGGCCAGGCGATGCCACTGCTGCTTTGTTGCCGCCTCGCTTTGCTGCCTCCACGGTGCCCCTGCTGCTGTCCGCAGCGGAAGCTCTGCCAGCCCCGTGGTCGGCACAGAGCCATGTAATGCGAGTGCCTGGGACCTGCTCTGGGAACAAGAGCCTTTGGTAGAGTAAGGCCCACAGAGCACGGTGAGACCCAGAAGAGAGCAGGCGTTTCTGGCAGGTTCAGGCATGGAGACCTGCTTGCATTCAGCAGGGAATGGGAAGAAATATTTTTTTTACCTCCATAGTTGTTGGCAATTGTATTGGAAATGCTAAGTCACAGCCTGAGCCAGTGATTGAGCACCTGGAGGGAAGGCAGGGCCAACCCAGGGGAGCTCAGGTGCATGCAATGAACCAGGAGGCTGGAGCCAGGACCCACCCCTTCCCAGCCCTCATTAAGAGTTGGCAGCAGAGGTGAGGGGATCTGCCTACTTGATGCCTTCCGAAGCTAAGCAGTTTTTCTTCCTTTGTTTCTTTGTCCACAGCTGCTGTATTTGGGCTTGTTCTCATTTGCTGTAGTCTAGAACTGTGCTCCTCTGCCACTATTGCTTTCCATCACATTATAACATCACAGCAGTAATTGCTGTCCTGGAAAGTTAGCAGCGAAGAACGTGGTGGGATGATAGATCAGGAGACCGAGCAGAGCGATGTTTACTATGGAAAACAGTTTAACTTGTATCAGGGTGTCTCATAGGGAGTGGGGCATGGTGGAAAGAATGCAAGATCAGAGATGGTGCTGATTGCGTTCCATCAATGGGTCATTAATACAGGGACACTGAACAGTGCACCTCTGCCTTGAAGGGGTGGGGTGGAAGTTCTTTTAAGCAAATTAACGTCTCTTTAAAATTAGAAGGTATGTGCTATCCTGAGTGCTGTTATCACAAATATTCCTGGAACTTCCATTAGGGGGGTGGGTTACTTGCCTCTAGGGAATGACTTGCCTTCTCCATTTTCTCTTCTGTATGTTTAAAGGAGTACATGGATGGCAAACCCAGCACCCGAAGCGGGCCTAGCAAGGCCCCAGCTGAGCTTGCAGACATGAAGCGCTTTGTGGACAACATGCTGAAGGACATCAGAGCTTCCTACAAGGCTCGGGAGGAGCAGCTGGCTGGAGCAGCACGCAGCTACAAGAAGCGCATGAAAAACTTGGCTAAGAAGCATGAGAACCTGCTGATTGCATACAGGTAGGGTTAAACCTGGGCTCCCTCTGTCTCTTCAGGTCATCACTGAGGACAAGGTGGAGGTGCCCCACAGCACCAGGCCCCTTGCTGCAAGGAAGGCAAGCAGGGCTCTTAGGTGCACAGAGGTATGGAGGGCATGTTTGTCCCCATGCTCTTGACAAGGCAAGAGAAATATGTCTGCAGCTGCACACCACAGTGCTTGGGCACACCAGAGCTGCTTGTTACACAGGTTCCTCCTGTGCCAAATTTAGGGTGAGAAACTGAATCTCCGTTGAATGGTGTGGAAATGCAGGAGTTATTTGTGGTACCTCTGCTTCCCAACCCTTCCTGCAAGTGCTATCAGCTCTACTCCAAAGCTCTCAGCAGCTTGGGCTGTGGGAAGCATAAAAGCCACAAATAGCTGTATAGGATGAGCTCCCCTCAGAAGTGCTCCCAGGAATACTGCACGTGCTGCTGCTGGGCTCTGCCACTCACCCTTTGCAGCTGGCCTGGCTAAGTTAGCAGGACCCAATGGTACCTCCTGCAGCTGCAGCAGCAACCCTCAGTGCTTTACTTCACCAAAGCTACCAGAGACTAATGCCTCTGCCACGTTGGTACAGTGTGCAGCGAGAGAAGATCCGCTCCCTGGGCAGCAGCGAGATGGATTCCGGCCCTGCTGAGCTCCACTTTGCCATCACAGACCCAGAGCTGCTGACAAACACAACCCAGGAGCTGAACCGGCTGCGGGAGAGCAAAGCCAACCTGGAGCTGCAGTTACACGAATTGCAGAAGGTATTGCTGGGCTGCTGGCTTACTGCAGCAGTGCAGCTGGGTTGGGAAGATCACACGAGCAATACATAGAGCAACGGAATTGGTCTCTCCTCCCCAGGGGTTTGCTGTGTGTCTGTGGCACAGGCAATGGCAGTGCTTGCTCAGTTCGGGATGTCCAAGCAGGACCAACACACAGAGAAGCACCCTATTAGCTCTGCAGCCTGCCACTGATTCTGTCTGGGCAGAGTGAGGTCTTCCTTGAGTTGTGTGAGATACATTGATTTAAATATGAGCAGAATGGAAGGCTCCTTAAGACTCTCCTACACATCCCTTCCTTGGCAGAGCACTGGGAGTTGCTGGGGTGCTAGGATACTTTTATCACTTTGAAGGCAGTGGGAAGGACTGTGGTGAGATTGCAGTGGTTTCATGCTTACAGAAATATTTTTCCTTTGCCTTCAGAAAAGACTGAAAGAAACCTCTGGTTTTCAGCTGTCTCCTGACCAGTAAGTCGTCATCTTTTCCTGGGATAAATTGTAACTCTGAATTCTCCTTGTTGTATGGATTGAGGAGTACTTTGGTTGTTTTTTCTTTTTTTTTTTTTTTTTTTTCTCCACTTTTTTTGCATTACTTGAAGACAGTAATAAACAGGGAGAGGGAGAGCTGATAGGAACTCTTCTGAGAAGAAAAGCCAGCTGTCGTCTCAGCGCAGCATTTCCTGTGGTGAAATGAGTTGGTCATTTGGGCTTTGATCCAAGAAAGCTCTTAAGCACATGTTTGATTTAATCATGTTTTCAGTCCCACTGATCTCTTTAGAAGCTGGAGTTAAGCTGAGTGCGTTGGTGGCCCACAACCTGAGAAAGGCCAGTGAAACAACACCAGCCTGGAATGGCCTTGTTTCTTCTCCCTCCCAACACAGAAGCTGGGCAGGAGCACTCAGGTAGCCCTGTGCTGGCATTACCCTGTCTTGCTGACAGGCTGTTTTTGGGCTCATTTTGATCAGTCTCTTCCCCCTGCTTCGTTCTTCTATTGAAATTCTACCAGCTGTAGCCATGCAGAGGTAGAATGAAACGTCAGAAAAATCTGAGCTGGGATTTTTTTGCTTTTTAAAATGTGGTGGCCTAGAGAACATGCCAGGTATTTCATTAACCGGATTCTGACACAGAAGAGCTGGCCAATGCCTGAGCCATTGGGCTCCACAGGAGTGCCTTGGAGAAGAACTTGAGCCTTACAGACTCTGCCGTGTCTTCCACACTGAAAAGATGTTACTAATCCTTGAACAGATGTGCTAATTTAGACAGATGCAGGAGCAAGACAGAGAAGTGCTAGCGCACGGTGATGTATCTTGTTAAGGTTTTTGTAGCTGTAGTTTTTACCCTCGAGGTCACCTTGCTGCTCTCAGCAGAGACACGAAGCCTGGTGTCACCACAGCACTGCAGCTGTGACTACAGCTGGGTTTCTCGTCCTTATCAGTGCGGGTTCCCTGTTTGTTGTTCTCTTAACTTCTGCTCCCGTGAAACTTCAGCCATGCTTTTCGTGTGCCTGGCCTGAGTTGCAGCCACCAGAGGGAACTCGCACGGCTGCAGCGGAGCCGCTCTGCAGGCTGCAGTGCTCGAACACAATGCATTCCTCAGTTCATACAACCAAAATTCCCTGAGCATCAGATGTGACCTGTGTTTTGCTTATTCAGACTGGGACAGAATAGGAAGAACTTTCCCACGGCTGGGCTGCACAGACAGCTCACCTATCGCACTCAGCGCTCCGAGCGAGCGGCTCTATGCTCACAGACATGAAAAGCGCCAGCGTTTGGCATTGATCATACCCAGCTCTCTATTTCCATAAAGTTCAGCCTTGCAGTGTCAGGTTAATGACTCTTTCTGCTTGGTGTCCTCTGATGTATGAGTGTTGATGTGAGCTTGGAACAAATCCAGCCATCCCAGTGGGAATCCCAGGTTGGCAGAAGGGCTGTGACTCTCATGCCTGGGCACGGGGACAGCACTGCGTGCCCTGAAGAGGTTGGGGGCATCAGGATAGGAAAGGTTCCAAGCTCTGTGCTTTATGCTCTGATGGACTTGAGTGCATCCAGCCCCCAAACAGAGCGGTGTCACTTGTATGTGGGCTGGTTTGAATGCCTGTGCACGATCACAGTCTTCTCTCTCCTAGGAAGCGGGATGAAGAGGGCTGGGCAGAGGTCAGGAAGCAGCTCCAGGAGTTCACACACACCACCCAGGTAAAGGTCTGGAACAGCCTATCTGACACAAGTCTAGCATTGACTCCCATGCTGAGGGCACGGTGCTCCAGGTGGGCCCTTCCCTGGCCAAAGCTTTGGCTGTGAGCACCGAGTGACTGTGCTCGGTGACCAGTGGTGTACGCAGGGTTTGCTGCTGAAAGGAGTAGACCAGCCTTTACAGCTGCACGTTGCTGGTATCTCTCCATCTCTTGTTTCAGATCAAATATTGAGGTAGCTGTGAAACAAGTTCTCAACCTTGGTTCAAGTTATAGAAATCTGGTTGGAGTGTGATTATTCTGGTCTGGTTCCCTCTGGGTGCGAAGACATTTGCGCTGCAGGCAGGAATGTTGTGCCTTGGAGTTCTTTCCATCCACAACATTGTCCTGCAGCAACCGTGAAACTGGGGGGGGTGTGAGAGGGCTTAGCAGAAATGGGGTTTGCTGTCCAGCAGCAATAGGGCTGCTGGGGAGAAAGAGGGGTGCTGACAAAACAGTGCCTTGTGGGACAACTGGGGAAAGGCTTTGGAAACAGAATGGAGGCTCTGGTGGGTAAATTGTAGATGATTGAACCAGGGTACTGCATTACTGGTATGTCCCAGTTACCTTGTCTGTATGGCCGAAGGCCAGGAGGAAAGCTGGGCCACTGTCACCAGGCTTCTTTCTCTGAGCACGTTGGTCTCCTGGCTGCCTCTGCAGCTTCATTCCAGGTGGTGCCAGAGCCAAAGTGCTTGGTCCCACCTGGCAGAGCGGGGCTGAGCACCTTCATTCTCATCTCACTGAGCTCCCTCCTTTCTCCATGCTTTCCTTGCCACTACAGGAGGATCTGGAGAAGGAGAGGAGTCAGCTGCTGACACGGGCAATTGTGGCAGAGGAACAGGTGTTGGAGCTGCAGGATTACATAGAGAAGCACCTAGCAAGGTGAGATAGTAGGATCCCACTTTCCAGAGGTTCTCTGCCAGAGGTTTGTGACTGCCTAAGACATGGTGGTGCCCACTGCTGTGTCAGTGCCCAACCTCACCGCTACGTTCCCTCGGCACTGCTCAGTGCAGCTGTTGTCATACATGTTGTTGTGTGGACAGCTGGCACCATTCCCTGTTCTGTATCAGAAGGCACATCTGCTGTCCTGCCATGCATCTCCCTTCCATCAGCATTAACCCATCCTTTGGAGGTGGCGAAGGGAGGGTTGCCTAAAATCCAAAGCCTTCCTCATGGGCTCATTGTGCCCCGCAGCAGGCAGAACAGCTGCTGGGGCACGGAAGGGTGAGAACAACTAGAGCACATCTGTTGGAGCAGTGTCCACCTCTGTGCCAGGCACAAGGCAGCAGTCACTGGGAGCTTCACTCATGCTCGTGGGCTGGTTGCTGGTTCTAGCACATGGCAGAGGTGATGAACAGCTCTTCCCAAGGGAAAGGACAGAGTTTTCTGCCTGTTGGGGCTGAGATACCAACGTGGCTCAGCACCTGTGCTGGCTGGCAAGTAATACTTGACGACACATTGTTCTGAGCATGCAGCAAAGACAGGGTGAAGCAGGCACTTCAATTGATCACCTCCATGAGTGAACTGCTAGCAGGGCCAGGACCATGATGGGAATCACTGTTGTCTCCCTCTTGCAGGTACAGGCAGGAGGTGCTGTGGGTGAGGAAGCTCGCCGGTGGTGAGGAGCCACGTGCATGCAGTGCTGGGGCAGCTGATGCTCACTCACTGCCCAGATCAAGGAGGGCCATCAGCCGTGAGCTCTAGCTCTGCCCTGCAACTCCAGGAAGCAGCACAGTTGTAAGGAAAAAACAGAGTTTAAAAGAAAAGGACTTTCTGTCCTGAGACTGGCCGAGGCAAGCATCGTTCCCTGGCCAAGGCATCGTTCCCTGGCCAAGAGCTGGGATGCACAATGCAGGGAACCATATGGGTGTCCTCAGTGTCAAATTAACTGTACTGAAATGGAACAGACGGTGGTGCTGTGTTTGTCCTCTGACCACTCTGCTGTGGCAGTTCTTCCCTGAGCACACTGTGACTGGGACACAGGGCCACCCTTGGGCAACTGTTTGCTGTGTGATTGCAGTGACAAGTTCCTGCTCCTGCCCTCAAGGATGCTGCAGTGCTTTTCCTAGGTCAGACCTGGAGCGAGGTGCTCTTGGTTTAAGGGCTGGCTCTGCTCCTGCCTTTGCTCCTATCTGAGTTTTTAAAAGAAAAGGGCAGGAGTGGTTCAAGCTGGACTTTGCCTCTAAGAGGTTACAGAAAGAAGATGAGCTGCTCTGTCATGGTGAGATAACTTTTTTTCCTCTGTGTTGGAACTAGAAAAAGAAATACTACGTGATGTGAGCAGGACCAAACTGAATTCTTCAGCAGCAGGTGAGACAGACTTCCTGCCCCCTCCTCAAGACAACATTGGAGCAGAACCCTGGGGCAGCCAGCAGGGGCTGCTCAGACCCTCTGGCTCAAAGGCAAAGCACAAAACTCTGAGAAAGATCTGTACAAGCATTTATTCTCAGAAACAATGGACTAAAAAGAGGCACTGGAGGTGTAGCCCTTACACTGTGTGCTAACTCAATCTGATTTTCCTTCTCCCTTGCTGATCGCTTTGGAAGGCACTCAGAGGCAAAGTCCTGGCGGAAGAGCCCAGCTAAGCACTGCTCAAGCACTGGTGGCAAAGCTGCTGCTGATGCCACACTGCTGACCCTTTGTAGCAGGCTGGAGGAGCTGCTGTCAGAGTGCACGTCCCTCTGTGCGGCTCCGTGCCGCGCGCCGAACCTCCTTCATGTCGTAGGCCCAGGCTTGTTCCAGCCCCTGCCCAATGGTGCTGCTTGGGGTCCAGCAGGGGAAGGGAAAGCGACCAGCCACCACACGTGCCTCATCGGGGAGTTCTGCCAGGAGTTTGGCAGCCAGGGGGGGCTTCTGGGGAGAGAGAGACAGCCGAGGCCGGGTGGCCTTAGGGAAGTGTCACCGTGCTGCAGTGACCCACTTGCTGTCCCATAGCAAAATGGTTCCCAAGTGGTCCCCAAAAGCAGCGGTGTCCAATGGCCCTTCCATAGCACAGGATGGGCTGGCTCTGTGATTTTCTTCACCTCCAGTCTCCTATTTTGGGCCTTATTCTGTGCTCATATTATTCTTTGCTCATATTCCAGATCTTCTCTCTTTCCTAAGGACAACCTCCCTGCTAGGCTTGCTGAGGACAGCAGCATCTCAGCACACGGACTTACCACGCTGGGAGCCAGGAACACAATCACGTTGTAGCAATCGGAAAGATTCGCCTTTAAAAAGAAGGAAAAGGGGAATGAAAGAAGCAAAAGGCTTTTGGAGGATAAGTATGGGAGCACTGCTGAGTGCTGTGAGCCTTAAGGCAAGCAAAGATGCCATGGAATTGAATATTCCAAGCCAGAAGGGACCTGAAGGATCATTGAGTCAAAGCTCCTGGCTGATGCCCTGCACAGCCACTGTCCCATGCAGCTGTTACCTTCCACAGATCCTGCTTCAGGAAGGAAACCTTCCCCTCATATCCAGCCTTGCGGGCCCGGTACCTGGCAAGCCACAGCAGCCAGGGGTTGAGCTCATAGCCAACAGCCGGCCGGAGTCCTTGCTTGTAAGCTTCAACCACCTGGGGGGTGAGAGAACAGGGGCTGAAATGAAGCTGTTGGGTTTGGGACCCGGAGACCTCCCCACTGCTCCCTCCTGCCCTGGGCACTGGGGACACAGATGTGTATCAGGGTGTATATAGGGATCGTGGATGGATAGAGGGGAGTGCAGGTGGTGCCTCTATGGGGCACAGAGGGGTATATGGGTGTGTTGGTGTGTATGGGAGTGTACCTGGGGGGGCACCTTGGGGCAGCCTTCCAGCACCAGCCCTAGTGGGAGCTTGCTGGGTGCAGCACTGCGGCCCTGGGGATCTCTGCACCGGGGAAGCCCTTGAGGTTCCCTCCCTCACCGGGGTCCCCCTTCTCCCCCCTTACGAGTCGGCCGTCCCCAGAACCCAGATCCGCCGTCTTCCCCGTGCGGCCTCGCAGCAGCCCCATCACGTTGGCCACTTGCTGGGCGCTGGATGGCACGTATGGCACCTGGAGGCAAACGGCAGGGCGGGGAGATCCACCCTGCGCCCAGCCCGCCGAGCAGAGGGGATCCCACCTGGGGGGGCTTTAGGGGGTACCTGCAGGTGCAGCGGCACCCGGCGGAAACCAGGCATGAGCACGGCAGCCCACACGGCGTAGGCAGCCAGGCCGGTGGTGGCCGCCAGCTGCAGCAGCCCCCGGCCCCCCAGGGCCTCCCCCTGCAGCTGCCCCGCCAGCTCGTCCAGCGCCTCCGCGTCCATTGCTGCCGGAAGGGGCGGCCCCCACAACACCCGGGCCTTCCGTTGCCTGCGTGGCCACGCGCCCGCTGGGTGCCTTTCATCTGCTGCTCGGCTGCCGGCTCCAAGGCTCTGGCTGCGGCTGCTGAAGGTGGCAGCTCCCGGTGTGGCTGTGAGCGCTTCGCAAGCTTGTATGCACTTCTGTGTGCTCGCACGCACCCGCTCGTGCTTGTGCATGGGTGTGCGACCGAACTTGGAGCTCGGTTAGCTCCCTGCTGCCGCTGGCCCCGTGAGGCTGTGGGAAAATTCCAGCCTGTGGGTCACAGCGGGGGGCCCGTGCCCACCCTCAATTAAAACCCAAACCCAGGAACAATACCACATCAATTAGGGGAGCGGTGCACAAAGGGCAGGCAGCTTCCCAGCCCTGTGCTGGCGGTTGTTGATGCATCATCGCGCTGCACGTCTTACAGACTTCTCCCTGTATCCCCTATGCCCATGGTAGGAATTTTGGGGTGGTTCCCAGCACCCTGACCCCGAGAACCCGGGGCCAACCCAGAATCCTAAGGGGAGCCCCATGTCCCGGCGATGGGGTGACATTGCTGTGCTCCCAGGCGCTGCTCGGTGTCGTTCAGCCCCCATTAAGCACATGTCCCAGAGCAGCGATGGGAGCAGGGCACGCCATGGGGACAAAAGGCCGTTTTTAATATTGATATCTATTTATATTTGCATAGATGAAGCACCTCTCGCCATGTGGATAAACATTCTTGAAAACCTCCTTGCTGTTTATACGCAAGAAGTCGCCCATGGCCGTGTCCCTGTACAGCACCACTGCATGGCATGGGGCTCAATGGCAGAGGGGCGGTGGGAGCTGCCCTTCCCTCCCCCTCAGTGCTGTGAGACAGCCCCAGCATGGCTGCAGCCAAATGGGACATGGGGATCACTCCAATTTTCTGCAGCTTGCTGGCAGGTGGAGCCAATTAGGCTGAGAGCGAGCAGAAAATCGGGGAAATAGGATCCAGGGGCTCAGGGCTGGGGCTTTGGGCAGCACAGCGAGGGGAGAAGGAGGGGGGAAAACCTCAGGGTGCAGCTTGAGCCCCCCAGGATGCCAGAGAGAGGGTAATGAACGAAGCCATTCCCACACACAGGGTGCTGGGGGTTGTGCCATGGTGCAGGGTTGAGCAGGTGGCCATGCGTGGGGAGCGTTGGAGTTCCAGTGCCTCTCATCCCTGGTTGCTCCCCCCGCCGAGGCCACAGCGGCTGCAAAGCAGCTCCAAGAGCTGGGAATTTGTCACTATGCGCTGGGAAAGCTCCTTCCCACCAGCTGTCAGCATCGCCGGGGGTCCCAGGGGTCGGATTTGGTGTGGTTAAAGCTGGAGGGGAGCTGCGAGGCAGAGCCCAGGGCTTGGGATGGGCATCCTCCACTAGTGCTGCACATAGGTACCCAAAATGCCCCATCCTGCCTTGATGCTGGGCAGCCTCTGGCCCTGGGGGGGCTCATCCTGACCCTATGGGGCATTCCTGACTCCAGAGGCATCATCCTAACCCAATGGATTACCCATAACCCCATGAACATTATCCAGTTCTACAGGACATCCCCTAACCCTGAGGTCATCATCCTGTCCCTATGGGGCATCCCTGGTCCCAGCAACGTTATCCAATCCTGTAGGGCACCCCCTAACCCCGGGGACACCATCCAACCCCGCGGCACATCTCCCAGCCCCACGGCATCCCCAGGTCCCAGAGCGCTGTGTGCAGTGAGGACATGGGGACAGAAGGGAAGGGGGAAGCAGACACGAGATGGGCCGTCCATCCCCCTGTCCATCCTCCTGCTCGGGGCGGGCTGCGCACAGCCGGCCGCCTTTGTGCGTTCCTTTGTGCCCCGGGATTCGCGCGTCCCGGCTTTTATCTGGCGGTCTGGAAGGGGGGGAGGAACGGGGGGTTGGGGGGGGGGGGGGAGAGCGGGAGGGTAGAAAAGGGCTGGGGGGGAGAAAGTGGCGCGAAACGGCCGCTCCCTTTGTGCGGTGGGGATGGCGACAGGGGCTTTGGGGACACTGTCACACTGCATTTTGCCCAAGGGGCTCCTCGATTGCGGTGGCTCTGAGGTCCCCTGTGCTGGAACACTGAGTTGTGTAGGGGGGGTCAGCTTGTGGGTTGTCCCCCGGCCCCCCCATTTGGCACAACCATTGGGACAATGGGGACAGCAGTCACCTCCAGACCCCCATCCTGTGTCCGGTTGGCACAAAACCCCTTGCCACGCCGCCATCCTCACCATCACAGCACCTCTCACCTTGTTTTCCGCCCTGCGGAGGAAACACGAACAGAATGGAGCCTGCTCACTGCAGCTCTGCCCGCTGCTTGGTGCCAAGGGGCCGTTTGGCTGAAGGTGGGCTTTGGGGGGGGGGGGGACGCTGAGAGGACAGGGATGCCAGGACCACGGTGCCACCCCCAAGACCCAACTCACCATCACCATCCCCAACCCACATGGTGGTGACACCGTGACACCTCCTGTAGGAAGCCCCGGCCCGGCGCCGCAGGGAAGCAGGAGTGGGCGGCCCCGACCCGGGGCAGAGGGCACCAAAAACACCACCGAAAATCCGTGTTGGAGAGAAAGCAGAGCCGCAGCCTTTTCCGCTGCAGCGGAACGATCTGATTTGGCCAAATAAACAGAGAGGGAGAAAAACAAGGGATTCGGTCGCCGGACAGAAAGCCGCCGGATGCTCGGAGCATTACGTGCAATAATTTCAGCGACAGGAATGTGCTGGGGTCACAGGAGCCGGGATTGCGTGGGCAGCGCGGGGCCCTTTGTGTGCGCTCCTTTATTGCTTTTCCACCTCCCTCCTCCAGATTTCCCACTCCTTCCCAATCTGCCCCCCATTTTGGGGCTCTGTCCCAACCCCCCAATCCCTGCATGGCCCCGAACAACAGCATAAAATCATCGAGGAAAACCATATCGTGTCCTGCGCCATCCGCGCAGCTGCGCTCTCGTTTCTCCCATCGTTTCATCCGCACGCCCATATTTTAATTAAGCTCCAAATCCATCAGGAGCGGTTTGTGGATGGGGAAGAGGAGCTGTGGGGCTGGGCCGGGCACAATGGGGCCTTGTGGCTGTGGGCTCTGATGAGATCGGTGCTGACAGCAGCAACACGGGGGGGCCGACCAAGGGAAGAGCAATTTGGAAATAGCAGTATGTATCTACACACATCTATGCGTTCCTAGAGGTGCCTGCAGCCCTGCAGGGTGCGGGATGCTGGGCCGTGCACCACAGTGCTCAGTGCCCATCTGTCACCACTCGGTTAAAGAAGGCCACAAACGTGACAAATACAGCTTAGTTTATATATATATATATATATATAAAAGGAAAAAAAAAAAATAATCACGAATTTGGTATCGTTATAACTTTAGTGCACATACGATGCCCCCCCCCCTCAACGCTTCGAAATCCCCCCCCTGCCCAGGTGTGGTGGCACCGGGAAGCCACTGTGGAGCCACGGCCCCGTGGTGTCCCCATGCGGGCGGTGGCACAGCCCCACCTCTCCCTGCTCCCGTCCCCTTTCTGCACTCAGCACTTTGGTTCTTTTGGGGACCCTCCGTGCCACCTCTGCTCCCTCCTCAGCTTCGCTCCTTCAGCCTCGCTCCTCCTGCTCTCCCCTCCACCCGTGTCCCCTGTCACCCTTAGGACCAGGGCACGGCTTTCCATCTCCGCAGTCCCCCTTCCACCCTCAACGCTGCCGATCCACCTCCTCTCCCTGCTGTCACCACTGCGCTGTGCCACCGCTCTCCTCACGCCCTGCAGTATCCCCACACCTGCAATGACCCCTCAGCCCCCAGGACCCCCAGCCCAGAGCACCCTTCTGCAACCCCCCAGGGTCACACACTGGGAAAATCCCATCCTATCCTGCAGGATTTTCACAGGGCTGTCCCCACCCACCGTGCTCCCACGTCCCTACGTGCCTGTCCCTGCAGACAGCATGCAGCCCCTTCCTCGTGGCGATGCCCCCAGCATCCCAGGGCAGCGGGAGGTGGCTGAGATAAACACATTTTCCAGTGTCTCTCGAGCAGGGATGCTCCCAAGCTGGGGGCTGCCCACCCCGAGCCGCTCAGTCCACAGGGAACTCGCAGGGGTTTTGCCTCCTGCGCCGGGCGCCCTCGTAGATGCGCTGGAAGTCCTTGTAGCGGGGAGCGCAGCTGAGCCATGCCTCACCAAAGTGCAGCCACCCCGTGAAGAGGAAGGTGCCGGGCCCCGGCCGCACACCGCAGCGCAGAGGGGTGCGGATGCTGCCTGCCGCCCGCCCCGGCCGCCCTCCGGTTTGGAAGAGGGGGAATTTCTGGCGGTGGATGCGGACGGCGCTCACCCCGATGACGGATTCCTGCAGCTCTGCGTCGTTGGAGACGCTGTGGATGGAACCACGGACCACTGAGGGGGAAGGCAGAGAGGGATGAGTGTGCACCTGCCCCCATCCCCATCCCATCCCTGTCTCCATGCCCTTCCTCTTTCTTATCCCCATCCTCACATCCTCATCCTTTTTTCCTTCCCCAGCTCCATCCCCTTCCCCATTCTTATCCCTATCCTCTTCCCCTTCTCTGTCCTGATCGCCATTCCCACTTCCATCCCCATTCCTTATTCCCATTCCCCATTCCTGTTCCCATCACCATCCCTGTCCCCATTCCCATTTCTATTCCTTTTCCCCATTCCCTTCCCCATTCCTGACCTCATCCCTGTACCCATCCCCATCTCCATCATTACCCTTATTCCTGTCCCCATTCCTGTTCCCCATTCTTGTTCCTTTTCCCCATTCCCATCCTCGTCCCCATCCCCCAGCTGCCTCAGGGACCCTCTGCAGGCTGGTGCAGCAGCAGAGTGAAGGGGAACACACGGCCCCATGTGGATGCAGAATGGGGCCATGACATATGAGAGCAGCATGGGGCACCACAGCCATACCACGGGCTGGATGAGGACAACACGAGGCTCTCGAAGCAGCACTGCCCCATCACCCCATCCTTACAGCATCCCACTTTGTATTTCCCTCCCTCCTCCTGAGCCCAAGGATGCGCTCACCAAAGTCACTAGTGCAAATGGCCATCAGGAGCTCGGTGTCGTTGCACGGCCGGCACAGCCCTGCAATAACCAAACACCGTTGTCACCGCAGCGTGCCCGCACCACGAGGGGAGAGAAATCCCCCTTTTCAAGTGGTTTTCCCACTTGGAGCACCCGAAGATGTTCTCACCTTCGGCAGGCAAAGCGGGCCGGGCGAGCCAATCCCCCCGCAGCTCATAGCGGAAGGCAGCGATGCGGCGGCTGATGTCACGCTGCGGGGTGGCCTGCAGGAACAGGGCCACCTGCTCATGGGGTGGCCAGCTGAAACACCTCACACGGGGCCGCGGGGCCACCTCTGCCTCGGGCAGCAGCAGCTCCAGCTCCCCGTCCCGTTCCAGGTAGAGCTGAGCACCCCGGAAGGTGCCGGCCGGCTGAAGGCAGGCGGTGACGTGTCGGGGGTCGCGGCCATCGGAGGTGGTGGCGGGGGGCAGGCGAGGGGCCAGGCGGAGGCGGAGAGCCCCTGTGGGGTACAGCCACTCCAGGGAGCCCTCGGCGCAGCGCAGGGTGAGCTGCTCCACGCTGCCGACCTCCTGTGACAGGCCGCTGCAAGGCACCGGGTACGGGGTCAGCAGGACCCCGAGAGCAGACCCCGATCCCTGACCCACCCGAGGTGCCCGCATGTGGGAGCGTGGAAACCCCAAAGAGAAATGCTAGACCTTGACGCCTCGGCTTTGGGGTGCGGTTCGGTGATTTATCCCCATCTGGGGATGTTTCCTGCCTGTTCTTGCCCTCCTTGTCCCCAGATCCACCCCATTCCTTTTGCCCTTTCTGGGCGGACTTTCAGGTGCTGGGATCTCTGGGTTGGGGAGATGGAGGGGGGATCACCTCGTTCTCTGCTCTTGTGGGATTCGGGTTCTCACGTTCCCAGCTCAGCGTTTTGCCGCTCCTGGCGCCGGGGCCAAGCAGCGAGCCGGGGAAAACGGGGCCGCCTTTAAGGTCGGGGGGAGCTGGGGCGGCCGCTTTGTCCGGACCGAGGCGCGGGCGGCTGCGCGGCCCCGTGGCCCCGCCGCAGCCCCTCCTGCCGGGCCCCCGCTCTTTGTTCCCGAGTTCGGCGCCTTTCCGGGGTGGGAAAAGGCCCCGGGGAGAGTTTTTGGGGTCTCGGGGAGAATTTTAGGGCCTCAGCAGCCATTCCGACCAACCAATCGCGGGGCTGTAGGGAGCGGGGACGCCGCGTGGAGAGGATGGAGGAACGCACGGGTGAGTGGGGGGCAGATGTGGAAAGGCAGCTCGGAACCCCCCCAGGCTGAGGGCAGCTTTTTGGGGCTTCGGTTCGAGCGAGGAAACTGAGGCAGGGAGAAATCCGAGGACTCAGCCTTAGGAGATGCACGGGGCTCTCTTCGCCACCGGGACCGGGATTGGGATGGGGACTGAGGTCGGGATCAGAACGGAGATTGGGATCGGGCTGAGCCCTGCCTCGCGCATCCCGGAGCTTACCTCCCCCTCCAGCTGCACTGATCCGCCGAGAAGCTGCCGAGGGCAGCGGCCAGCCCGGCTAAGCACAGCGCCCACAGAGCCCGCATGGCCGCTCCGGGGCTCCGGGCTCCCGGCAGCGGCGGCCCCGGGGGCGGCGGAGGCGGCGGCGGCCCCGGCCGTGGCCGCGGATCGCAGCGCGCTGGGGAATTTTGGGGGGGGTGGGAACGGGGGGGCCAATCAGCGCCGCGCCCCCAAACTTTGAGCCAATAGGGGCGGAGGGGCGGGGTTGTCCCCCCCTCACCTTCCCCCCCCCCCCAAACCTCCACCCCGAGCATCCCACGCGGGGAGCGGGGATCGGTTCACCACCTCCGGGGGACCCCAGGGCATAGGGGGGGGTGGCACCGGTCATCCCATCCCCACATCCCCCCATAAGCCAGGGATTGCCTCCCCACGGAGGGGATTTTCTCGAGAAGGGGCTGCAGCGTGTGAAGCTGGTCCCACCCTGGGACCCCCAATCCCATCCCCAAATCGCCCTTTGGAAGGATTTCCCCCCAATTTGGACAGCCGCTATCAGCATCTGGCCGCCAGCCACGCATCTGCATCTCCTCCCTCTCCCCTTCTTCCGCGAGCTGTTCCCCATTATGGCATTTTTATTTTATTTTCCCTTCAGACACCATTGTGCCGGGCTCACAAACCCTGCAATTAATTAAGTTTCCATCGAGTGACAGCCCGCCAAAATGTTTGAAATAAACACGGAACAATTGGGATGCGATGATACAGGCGGAGAACAAAGTCCCCGGAGAGAGGGTGGAGCCGAATGGAAATGAGGGATTGTAAATTTGGATGGCAGAAAGAAAGAGAAAGGAGGGGAAGAGGAGGGGGCCGGGCACGAGGAGGGGGGAGAGGGATTCAGAGCCCTCCGGCCATGAAATGACACTGAAAGAAGTCAATCTGATGGAATCCGTGGAAAATTAAGGCCGGGAGAGGGTGGATGCCGTGGGAGATGGACAAAGGCAGCAGGGTCAGCACCACTGCCCACCGACCTCCCAGAGCCGGGCCTGAAGTGGGCTGAACCGGGCTGAAATGAGTTGAACTGGGCCTGAACTGGGCCGAAATGAGTTGAAATGGGTCCATACTTGGCTGAACTGGGAAGATGCAAAGCCCCGTGCAGCACAGCACGCGCAGCCCCAGGCCATCATCACTCAGTGAGCCCGAGTGGGGTGAAGCATCCCTGAGGGCAGCCAGAGATGCCACCAAATGAAATGTTTTGGCCCCGTGGCCAACGTCCCTTGGCAGCATCCCCAGGCCGTGTCTATGAACCATCACCCCAATACACCTCCAGTGCTCCCCCTGCCCCCCATGACACTGTGCTGCAGTCCCTTCCACCCCAGCCACCCACCTGCTGCAGGGGCCACCACGCAGCCACCTCCATCATCACCATGCGGGGCCACATGTCCCCACGCTGGGGACATCCTGCCACTGTCACCCCCGTGGCGTCGGCTGCCCGGCTCCCTGCTCCCGGGTCGCTTGGGGTCCCCGAGCTTCTCGGAGCCCCGGGGCCGGGATGCTGCGGGCTCGCAGTGCCCTCTTGTGACTGCGGACACGGCTCTGCATCCCCCCAACCCCGACCCACCCCCCCCCAGCAGGCATTTGTGATCTGCAGGTCTGGGCCTGATCCTGCCTCAGCTCTCCTGTATGCCGGCATAGGGCACAGTGGAGCAGGGTGGGCAGAAACCCTCCGGGGGGGGGGGCAGAGGGGCTGTGAGGTGGGCAGGGGGCTGCAGGGGCTTCTCGGAGGGGAAGGGGCTGGGGCCTGACCCTAAAGGGCTGCTCAGAGTTTGGGGCTCCCCATCCCCTCCTGAAGCTGTGGCTGCGTGGGGAGCTGCTCCTACTGAGCCAAGAGAGCCCGTGGGAACTGCAGCTGCGTGAGGCACCCACATCATCCCCAAAAAATAGCTTGAGAGGCCTCACATTGGCTCCCAGCCTCGCTGGATCCCAAGATCCCAAGACTGAGGGTCCTGGTCCCCGGCCCTATGTGTATCCATGTCCTCTCACAGTGTCCTGAGGGATGTCAGGAGGGAAACTGCATGCTAAGGGTCCCCACGTTGGGGCAGGATCCCTGAGCGAAGGTCCTTGCAGCACGGTGGTGGATCCCACGGCTAAGTGAGGGTTCTCATGTAAGGACAAGATTCCCCATTAGCTGGGTGAGGGTTCACATGGCCGGGTGAGGGACCTCGTTTTGGCGTTGGGTGTCCGCAAGTGAGAGAAGGTTCCCATGGCAGAATGAGGATTTCAGAAGTGGGTGAGGCTCTCAGCAGCAGGATGAGGGGCCCTGTGGCCAGAGGGGGGTCCCCATGGCAGGACAAATGTCCCCCTGGCTGGGTGAGGGTCCTCACAGCCAGGTGATTGTACCCACAGCAAGATGAGGATCCACACCTCTAGGTTCTGCCCTCATCCAACTTCAAGACCTGGAAATATTGCCCTCCATTTGGGGACCACAGGGGTGTGCTGAGCCCCACCGGGGGCAGTAGGGCTGCACCGAGGGCGGCGTCCCCAGGCTGTCCCCACCATCGTCAGCCTCCAAAGCAGAACCCGGCAAGGCTGCCCTGGCACGTGCATCCTCTCCGGCGGCGAATGGAGCTGCCTATTGATTTGCAGGCGGGCTAAAAATAACCCTCATCTCTTCATCCAGAGCTGTGAAAAATCCCCCATCGCTAGGCGACGGGTTACCGGGAGACAGCCATCGCTAGGCGACCGCCGTTGCCGCGGCGACGGCACCCTGCGCACTGCGGTCCAGCTTTGGTACCCACGGTCCGGCTGGCCCGAGGATGCTCGGCCCGTAGCATGGGAACCAAACCCACAGGCCTCCAAGAGCCCCGTGTGGATAGCAGGGGTGGGAGCTGAGTGGGTTCTCACCCACTGCCCACACACCCAGGGGATGCTGCTGGGTGGCTGTTCCCATTGGGGATGTCCCTGTGGGGACAAGGCGTCGCGGGGGGGAAGGACCCCCAGGCCTTTCACTGGGGTCATTGAGGGAGGGACAGATGTGTGACGTGGAAAAGGCCACAGACCAACATGTGCCTGGTCACTGATTCCTCCGGCCCCTTCTTCTGCAGCTGTCACCTGCTGGGCGGGATGGGGGTGGCAGAGGCTGCTCTGTCCCTGCACGAGGGACGCATCTGAGTGCCAGCAGCCCCCAGCCCCAGCAGCTCCTCACACCATCACCCCCGTGGCTGCTGTCCTCCCTTTACACATGGGGCAGAGGCAGTTGCACACTGTGGGGACACAGCAACGCAACACTTCCAGCTGTGGGGTGGGATTATGTGTGTGTATGTGTGTACATCCTCCCCCCAAACACTCTCCCATTGCCAGCAAGAAACCCGACCTGCCTTATAAATAATGGAGGCAGCCAGATCCTGGCAGTTACATCAGCGTCCCCAGGGCCTGGCCGGGTGGCAGCCAGCCTAGCTTACCCCACTACAGTACTGTGTAATGGCAAGGGGTTAAGCACTGTGCCTAAGCCCATTCCTTCCAGTTTGGGGAGCTGGGCCCCACGTTGGAGTTGCTGAGTGGGTGCAGAGCTGGGCAAGACAGGAATAAGTGAGGAAGTGAAGGCATCTGCTCTTCCCTCAGTGCAGGCTCCTGCAGCTTGCCAGGGTTTGGATCATCCCCACTGTGTTGGGGGTGCCAGTGGAACCAAGGCTACCAGCCAAGAGGGTTCAGAACAGGGATTGCCTTTTGCCAGTGTCCTGCTGGGGAGAGAGACAGAGCAAACACCCCTAAGTCCATCCATTCTTCTGTCCACCTAGCCTTCTATCCCTCCATCTGTCCATTCATCCCTCCCTCCATTCATCTGCTCCTGCATCCATCTCTCCATCCTTCCATCCTTCTGGAACCAGATGATCTTTGAAGTCTCTTCCAACCCAAGCCGTTCCACAAGTCAATGATTCTATGATTCTCCTGCATCTCTACCTCCCCACACCTGACCACCCGTCTCTTCTCACATCCATCCCTCCGTCCAACCCTCCATCGCTGCATCTATCCCTCCATCCCTTCATCTTTTCCTCCATCCCTCCATCTATCACTCCAACATCCACGTGTCCCTGCATCCATCCCTCCACCTATTCCTCCACCTATTTATTCCTCTCTCCATCCATCCCTCCGCCCTTTCCTCCCTTCATCCCTCCACCCTTTCATCCCTCCATCCCTCCACCATCCATCGACCCCTCCATCCCTAAATCCATCCCTCCATCTATCCATCCATCCGTCTCTTCCTCCACCCCTCCATCCGTCCCCGCATCCCTCCCTCCCTCCTCCCACCCCCACCCCTCCCTCCGGTGCCTCCCACCCTCCCGTCCCTCCCCGCTGTACGGGGGCTCTCAGCTCCCCGGCTCCTTCCCCCTTCACCTGGTCGCTGCCGTTCGGTGCCGCGGGGACCGGGATCGGTGCGGGGACCTCGGCGCTGCGTTGTCGCTCTCGGCGGCGGTGTCTCTTTAACGGGCGGCTGTACGGACGCGAGAGGCTGCGTGTGCGCGCGTGTGCGCGCGTGTGCGTGTGCGAGCCTCTCGCGGCTGCCCTGCACCGAGCCGGATCCGGCCCTCTCCCCTCCCCACCGCTGTTTTGTTTTTTTTTTGTTGGTTTTTTTTTTGTGTGTGTGTGGTTTTTTTTTTTGTCGGCTTGAGGCCGAGCGGCAGCGAGCACCCATCTTCCTCCTCTTCTCTCTTCCTTCTCCTCCTCCTCGAGGTTTCCTCGCGCAGGAAAGGAGCGGCTGTCCGCGCACGGCATGGCATGAGCTGGGAGAGCTGGAGGTAAGGGATCGCTTATTTATTGTTTGCGGGGGTTGTTTTGTTTTTCTCTTTTATTATTATTATTGATGATGATGATGATGGTGATGGTGATTTGCTCTCGGGAAACCATTGCGACACAAAGCCCGCACATCGCCGTACGGCCCCGGCGGGCGGGGAGGGGGCTGGGGCCGCAGCCCCCGGTGCAGCATCCCGCTGCACCGTTATATAACGGCGGCGGAGTGAGCCCCGTGCTCCCGGCCGGGGGGAAGGAGAGGGAGAAGGTAACGGAGGGGCCCCTCTCCGTTCCACTCGCCTCCCTTCCCCCCTCCGTCCCCCCCCAAACGGGGGCCCAGAAGGCAGGGAGTGGGCTGGCATCGGCTGTCCTGTAGGGAGGCTTTGGGATGAGTGCGGTTGTCAGCATGGAGAGAGAGGTAGGGTGGGGGGTTGTTGCCTTGTTGCCTGCTTTCTGATCCCCCTCCCCCCGCCCCCCAAGTTCCTGAAGCACCCCCTCAGGCTGCTCACCCTCCTCCATGGTTCTGTAGGGTAAAAGAGAATGGCACCTCTGGAGCTGTATCCCCTGGCACCCTAAAGCCTATTAGCCTTGGACCCCTGCATCCTAGCACTCTAGCACAGTTGGACCCCATTATCCTGCTACCCTGATACCTTAAATTCCCAGCACCCCATCATTCCAGCATCCCATCACCCTGATATCCCAACCACCCAGGACCCTGGCACTTCAACACTGTGGGATCCCAGCAACTTGGAAATCTAAAATCCCAGCACCCCGTTACCCTGGTGCCCCAGCACCCTTGCGCCTTATCATCCTGGCACCCCTACATCCGAGCACCATTAAACCATGGGACTCCAGTGCCCTGATCCTGCAGCATGCCATCATCCCAACACCCCACCATGGAAACACACCAACAGTATAAGACTCCTGGCACCTTAAAACCTCATAACACTGTCACTCTGTCATCCTGTCATCCCAACACACTGGCACCCCAGCACGGTGGGATCCCAACAGGCTGGTCCACTAAAATCCCTACACTCCATCCCCCTTTCACACTCTGGTATCCAAGCAGTGTGGCATCCCAACATCTTGGCATCTCAGCACCCCAATAGCCTGACATAACGGTACACCAGCATCCTGGTACCCTATCACCCTAAAACCCCAGCACCTTGTCACCCCCCACTTGGGCATCCTGCTCTCCAGAACCTCTTCACTCTGTCACCTTGACTCCCCAACACTCTGAAACCTCAGCAACCTGGCATCCCAATGCCTCAACAACACCCCAGCAACAACGGTGGGATTTTCCTCTGTTCTGGGCTGCTACAAGCCATGGAGTCTGGGAACAACACATTGCCATCACCGTCACTCCTGGAGGCCAATGGGACACAGAGAGGCAGGGCTAGACCCTAGGGATGAGGCACACAGGGGTGATCCCTACAGCAGGATCCCAGCTCTGCGTGGGGCACCCCACAGTGGCTATGGAAGCCCCACAGAGGGAGCGAGGCTGCTTGTGCTGGGTCAGGCTGAGCCAGATGATGGGGGAACCGAGGCACAAGGTTGGTGAGCTGTAACCAGAGCCCCCATGGCCTCAGCGATGTGGGGGGGTCTGAGATTACTATCAGGATTAATTTGGTTCCACTGTGCCCCACTGGCAGGATGTGATGGTGTCCCAATGGCAGACTGGAATGCTTCCATGGTAGGGGAGCTCTGACAGGGGTACTGGGCCAAGGGCAGGAGGCTTTGGGGCACTCTGTGAGTGCGGAGCAAGAGATGCACAGTGCTGGCATTTCCCCTCCTCTGGAAGCTCAGTGCTGATTTCACTCCAGCTACCAGGAAGAGGGAGGGAGGTGGCTTTGGAGTGGGGAGGACTCGCTTCAGCATCCATTTTTAATGAGATAGATATCTATTTTTCCCCGAGCTGGCTTCCCCCACATCGATCCCTGCTCCATCCTCCAGGCCTGTTTTCCTCTCTGTTGCAGTGGGGATGTGGTGGCTGAGCTTTCCCAGTACTGGGAACCTCCTGGCTCCCCAAATCCCACTTCTGGGGGTGCTGGGGTCCTTGTTCAAGCTGGGGCTGGGGATGGCATGTGGGAAGGCAAATGGGATAATAGGGTCCTCTGTTCCCTCCAGAGGAGCCGCCTCCATGTTGCACACCCCATGGGAACATGGCATGACAGAAGGGAGGCCAGGGCTCTTGGGAACCCATTGCTTTTGGGGCTAGTAGCTGTGCTCATGCTGTGCAGGCAGCAGAATGGAATGTGCAGGCAAGCGCAGATCCTTTGGCAGCTTCTTATCCATTCCGAGTCCCTGCCCACCCATCATGGGACTGCACACATTCTTCAGGTGCTCTGGGGATGGGAGAGCATTCAGGGAAAGGGCAGGAAAGCAGAAAAATGTTCCTGGGGTTTCTCTCTGCTGGAGCTTTGTCCAGCTCCTGGACAAGCAGGTGGTTCTGGGGCTGCCTCCTGGCCCCATCACACAGCGTCAACACTGATGGTTGGTGGGGAAATTGAGGCAGGTGGGTGAGAGGACATGGAGCACCGGGGCTGCGCTGCCTCCCCTCCTTGCAACAGGGCTGTGATGTTGGTCAGAGGCCAGAATCTAACAACTTTCTGAGTTTATGTCAGCACTGAGCAACTCCAGCACCCTGCAGCAGAAGTCCTGTGGCTCAGCACTGCCTCCCTGCCCTGATGTCCCACTAGTTCCCTCAGCACTATTCAGTCACGCTCTGCGTTCTCTCAGGTCCCGCAGTTCTGTGTCTGTGGCAGGGCTCAGGCTGGGCTGGTAGCCTTGGGAGAGGCTGATATTGGTGCTGGATTGGTGCTGGTCCCTTCCATCATGGGCACCTGTGGCCAAGACCTTCTCAGGGCCTCAGATCTGTGGTGCAGAGAGCTTCAGGATGTCACACTGGCCTGGCAAAAAGGCTTCACTGTGTGGTCATTGCCACGTCCAGAATGATGAACACGTCTGAAGGCCCTGGAAGAGGCACTTGTCCCAGCAGTACCAAGGAAGTGCACTGATGTCCCAGGAACAGCCACAGGTTGGCTCATCTCTCCTCTATGAGACCCTTAATCAGAACTCAGGGCCTTTCCTTTATGTCTGGGCACTCTGTTCCTGGGACAAAAAGGGGCAAGGAGCAGAGCTACAGCATGCCCAGCTCCCTCAAATGAGCACACTCTGGCTGTTACGCAACAGGAGCTGCTCTCCCAACACAACACCTTGGTTAATGGGGAGCAGGGAGAAACTTAGCTGAGGCACATGGAAGCATGAGCATCCTCCCTTCAGCAGTGAGGCCTGGTATTCCTGAAGGAGGCTGGAGGAGGTGAGCCCAGGTCAGCCACAGTCACCACCTGACTCTGTCCACATCTGTGCACATGTGCATAGAGG
This sequence comes from Tetrao urogallus, assembly GCF_951394365.1. Classification (NCBI taxonomy): domain Eukaryota; kingdom Metazoa; phylum Chordata; class Aves; order Galliformes; family Phasianidae; genus Tetrao; species Tetrao urogallus. The sequence goes on from NC_136828.1 coordinate 1,886,327, forward strand.
TTTGTTGACAACCATCACTGGATGTGGAGTCTGAGGCTCCTTGTGGAACACGGAGCTGCCTGGGATAGGAAGGAAGTCAATGCCTAATGTATTTGGGAGATTTGGGCCTCAGCAGCAGCGCACCACAAAGTTACATACTCCAGGCCATGCTCAGCTCTCCAAATTAACCAGACAAATCCCCACTCCTGGGGAAAATCATTGTGTGGAACAGCTATGGCCAGAACCAGTGCTGCTCCTTGCCTTCCTGGAGGCTTAGGATGGGCTGGCATAGAGTGGGGCTAGCATCACCTCCCACGCGGGCTGGGATCACGCTGAAGTGATAAACCCTGGGAAGAACGTGGGAAAAGTGTGTAGCAGCCAGAGGGGACCCTACTGCCTGCTGCAGGGAACTTTGGCCTTTGAGTGTTTTCCTAGGGCCCCCTGAACCTTTTTATCTACTGCAAGGTGGGATGAGCTCATTGGCATCACTGGGAGAGGAACAGGAGAGCTGCGCTATTCTCTCTAGTTTCTCAAGGACCTCTCAGGATAATCCTAGGAAGGAGTTTCCCAGCTCCCATCGTACAAGCAGGTCTCTGGGCCAAGCAACAGAGAGCAGAACACGGTCTTTTCCTCACCATGAATTCCTGGTTTATGCTGCAGCGTTCGTCCTGCAACACACGGTGCTGAGCTTGGAGCTGTGCTCTGAGCCTCTCTCCCAGCTGACGTGTGAGTCCTGAGCTCCAGAGCTCTGATCCACATGTGCACACGCAGATGTGCATGTACAGGCAGCCTCTCTGCATCTAAACACACTAGCTGCCCCTCCATCTCTAGGGGAGCAAGGGGCTCTTTGGGGGATTCAGTGCCTCCTCTACATTGCCAAGGTGATCCAAGCACACTGAGAGGACAGCCATGCATATGCCTGACTACACACTGCACGGACAGTGGGCTGAACTGATGCAGTCAAAGAGACAACTTGCACACTGCTGAACACTGCTGGGAAAGGCAATCTTTATAGAAGGATATCTTTATTATTACCATGTGCTTTGGTCTACAGGTTCTTCTGCCACCAAAGCAAGAGCCAGCATGGCATTGTTGGTTCAGGTTGTTGTGCACATTTGGTGGTTTGGGGCAGCTGTTACCCTTGATACCACTGGACAAAAGCTTTGGCTGTGTGTTCTGCCACAGCACTGTGTCTCGGGTGTGTTTTCTCTGCCTGTAGAGCAACTTGATTTGCTGCATTAGTAAAAATAGATGGGCTAATGAATTCAGCTGATGCAACCCTGCGTGAGTGTGTGTGTGCATGCGCTTATCTCTGTTTGTGTGTGTATATGTGCATGTATATGTGTGTCTCAGTACCAAGGCTCATGCAAGGTGCATCCACCAGCCCCTAGGGCTCTGATGTGTGTGTGTGTGCGTGTCCAAGCATATCTGTTTGTGTGTGTGTGTGCAGGAAGCCGTGAGCGATGGCTGCTTGCTGCCGAGCAACTCTCTGTCACCGAAGCAGTAGCTCTACAAAAATAATTTTGCATCAGCCTTGGATTCTGTCAATGCAATAAAAGGGCTGCAGGGAGGCTAGCAGGGCAGCAGGAGCCCTTCACAGGGGCCTGGTGGGGGAGCAGGAGGGGCTTCACAGGGAGTGGTGAGGAAGCAGGGGGGGGATAGCAAAGGGGAGATAGCGGGGGGGGGCAGCAGGGGGGATAACGGGGGATAGCAAAGGCAATAGGGGTCTGTCAGGCCGTTTTGAGGGGTGTTTCTGCAGGATGCTGCTGCCCCGAGGCCGGCGGGGCAGGCCGCTGTCCGCGGTGCTGAACGGGGGCCGGTGTCGCTGACCGCGGTGCTGAACGGGCCGGTGTCGCTGTCCGTGGTGCTGAATGGGGAGGCGAGCTGTGTGGCCGTGCGCGGTGCTGGCCGCTGCCAGGACCTCTGTCCGCAGTGCTGAACGGGACTCGGACCTCGACCCCGTCGATCTCCATGGACCACCGAGCCCTGCCAGCCCTGAGTCTCCGGTGTGCCCTGAGCTGCCCCGATGGCCCAGAGCTCACAGTGGCCATAAAATCTGGATGCAGCTGGACTGCAGTCTGACCTAGTGTATCTCTGCCACAGCCTGGGCTCTCTAAGTGAGCCCGTACGTACACGAGGGTGGCACTAGCAGGTGACTGTCCACCCCAGCTGTTTCTTGAGGTTCTCATCCCTCATCACTAACACGTGGAGACAGTAAATTCGCCAATGGTTTGGACAAGTGTTCTCTTCCTGGGTACTTTTGTCTTATCCTTCCCAGCTTCATCATCTGCGTAATGTTTGTAGTGACACACTCTTAGACCCCCTTCTTTCTTCTCTCTTCCTGCGTCAATTCCACCCCCCACAACTGCATCATCACTCATTGTGGATGAGAAAGCCCTCATGAATGGAGTGATTTCTCTGCAATAACATTTCCTGTGAAATGCGCACCCTGGAATGAATTTGTGAGACTAAAAGACCTTGCCCTTTGCTTTTGTCAAGTTTCCTTCCTCTGTGGATTGAGATTTGGTACAGCTGGCAGACACCTCCCTCCCTGAGGCCTGTGAGAGCAGAGGGGGCTTACACGAGGGTCTCTGAAGCTGAGTCCTTCTTGTGAAGTCCCAAAGTAAGAATGGTTATACCAAGCACTTAGTACTTCTTCTGAGAGAGGATGGAGGGCCAAATCTCTGCTCTTTCGCTGCTTTGGAGTAAAAGTAAAAAGCAAATATGTGCAGATATCTGCAGAACTGTGGGTGCATCAGAAGGGACAAAGGTGTCAAAAGTGGGGATTGAGAGTGCAGGACTCTGTACTGACTTTCCCAAGGCTGTCCAAGTGCATTAGAGGAAGGACCTTGGGAACGGCATGGTGTGCTCCGTGTGTCTCAGTGCACAGAAGCTCTGAAGGATGGACTTGCACTTTGTACACTGTACTTGCACTTCGTACAGTGGAGCAATGTGGCCTCCCCTCTGGGCCTGAGGAGCCTGTAGGGCTGCTGCTGGGGGCTTTTCAGTAGCAGTGAGGGGCGATTCAAGAGGCAATGGAGAAGTGATTATTAAGCCAACAAGCATCCCCAGCCTGTTCTCCCTGCCACCATCTCCAAGATGCTCTCTTACCCAGGCAAGGTCCTGATGCTTTCAGGCTGACAGAATCCCTGGTTGTCCGTTCTCCAGAGAGATGCAGCCATGTACAGTAAGCCTAGATGGACACAGCCACAACCCTGCCTGCCCAGCTTCCTGCTATCCATGCCTGAAACCTGCCTTTGTCCAGAAGGCCTCCATCCCTGTTGTATTTCTACTTGAAGTGACTTCCCAGCTCATTCATGGTTTGGAATATCTGTGAGACAGACAAGCAGCTTCAGTGCCTGGGGCAGGGGGAGCTATCTCATCTTCTCAAGGCAGAACTGTGAAAACCACCAAGCCCTGCCTTGAGGATGAGCCTCACTCTCAGCTGGTTGTAAATGCTGCCAACACCTCCCTCTGGCTGAATTACAGTCTGATTATCGACAGCATTTGTCTCCTCCCATGGCTGTCCCCTGTGGAAGCCCCCACCCCTGGTTTACCTTCTGATGTCTGGAGACCATGGGCTGCCCCACTCCCACCACCTGACCTCTCCCCAAAGGCAGCCAGCATGGTGAATTGCTCTCTGTGGGCTCTGTGCCGGAGTGACAGCCTTTCTGTGCTGTGCAGTAATTATCTGTTTTGATTTGTGTTGTAGCGCTGTGTTAGACACCCTGGTGCACGTTCTGTTTGCTTCCCTAATTGCTGCCAACCTCAGAGCTGCTGGTTTTAAGTTTCTTCCTTTTCCCCCTCCTCTTCCCCTGCTTTCAAGCAAATTTAGTCAAGCATCTGAGGCCTGAACCCTCTGTAGGGCAGTGTAAGTGAAGGCAGCAGAAGCTGCATCCAAGTGGGAAGTGGCGCCAGGCTGTCTGCTCAGGGCCAGATCCATTCCCGGAGGATGGGCTCTGGTGGTGCCAATGCCACTGTGCTGGGCTGCTGTGGAGAGGTGAGAGGCTTCACCACTGGCTTCTTCCCATCTGCAGGGTGAATGGGCAGAAAACTAGGTCTTAAAGAGAGGGGTAAAGTCTGGGAGAAAGCTGGTGGCGAGTCCTAGGTCTCTCAATTCAGGGGGCTGCTCCCCCACGCAGCAGGGCATGGGGATGATGGGAGGGTTGGAGTAATGGGCTGGGGGCAGCAGGGAGATCTCCAGCTGTGTCCTGGTGTTGTAGGGGCTGTCAGAGTGCAGCATAGAGTCTGGCTTTGGCCAGCACTGTCTCCAGGGTGGAACAGCCCCAAAGCCTGTGTACCTGGGCCACCAGCAACACATGTGGCTCACCAGCCAGCGTGCTACTCTCTTGGTGCCCCCAGTCACTTTCCTGGGGGCAGAAAGTAGGGACACAGCCACAGCCACATCTTGTTTCCTTTCTGCCAGGCTCCCCTCCTCCAGGTCTCAGCCATCCAAAGTATTTTCTCACTTCATTCTCAGCTTTTATTCTGCTTCCGAGGGGGAGCTTGTGACTGTGTTCTCAGGTCCCATTAGCAAGCACAAACTAATGTGCCACTCAGGCATGGCTGTCACTGAGCAGTCCCCATCCCTCAGGACCTGGGAGTGACAGCTCTGTCTCATCCCCACGGGCTCCATTTCTGCAGGCTCTAGCTCCTCCTATGCCCCTGGATGTTTTGGAAGCCCAGGCTCCTACGGCTCCATCTCAAGCTGGGCTCCAAAGGAGATGGGAACCTAGTCCTTTGCAGGGCTTGGTTTGGGTGAGCACTGTGTGCTGGGGCACAGGGTGTTGGCAGAATGGGTATGACACTGGCTCTGTGCCAGTCACTGGCTGGTGGGGGGGGGGGGGCAAGCCCCCATCAATTATTCACCTCTGTATTTATAGAGGGAAATGTAATTAATAATGCATGGTGGGGTGTGGCAGGGCTGTTTGAAAGCCTGTCTGGCTGCATCTGAAATATTTATTGGCTTGCTTTGATGTGGTGCCTCTGCAAGCTATGGCACCCGATCGGCACGGACTCACTGGACAGCATGGCACGTGTGGTCTCTGTCACCCAAGCCGTGCATCCCAGTGAGCCCAGTGCTGGCTGACATCTGCTTACTACCCCTATGTTGCAGAGAGACCCGTGGAAGATGTCGAACCCGAGAAACGGCGACACCAAGCCCCCATGTTTGCCTCGCAATGGACTGGTGAAGATCCCCACACAGCCCAACGGCCTCGGCTCTGCCAGCATCACCAAAGGCACCCCTGCCGTGAAAAACCGCCTGTGCCAGCCTTCCTCCGTGCCTGCCATCCTCAGCCCAGCCTTAGCCCCCCGCAGCGACCTGCCCATCCCCAGCCTGGCCTCGCCGCTGTCCCTGGCCGCTCTGGCTGGCGTCTCGTCCCCTCCCGGCACCTCCTTGGTGGCACTGAACTCGAGCGAGGCCATTCCAGGCTCTGAGCATCCCTCTCCAGAACGGCTGCCTGGCTCACCCTCAGAGAGGCAGCTGGTGGTGGATGAGAAGATCCTCAACCGCCTCTTCTGGTACTTTTCGGCTTGTGAGAAGTGCGTGTTGGCACAGGTGTGCAAGGCGTGGCGGCGAGTGCTCTACCAACCCAAATTTTGGGTGGGTCTGACACCTGTCCTCCACACCAAAGAGCTCTACAATGTCCTGCCTGGTGGCGAGAAGGAGTTTGTCAGCCTGCAGGGCTTTGCTGTGCGGGGTTTTGACGGTTTCTGCCTCGTGGGCGTCTCCGACCTGGACATTTGTGAGTTCATTGACAACTACCCCTTGTCCAAGAAGGGGGTCAAGTCTATGAGCCTTAAAAGGTCAACCATCACGGATGCAGGGCTGGAGGTAGGTGGCCTCAGCGCCAGTGAGGTTGCCAGGGACTGGGGTTGGGTTAGATGCCGGAAAGGTGGCACCATGGGTTGCTCTGAAGAGATGTCCCCATGAGTGCACCTAATGCTGTCTCCAGAGTCTGTTTGCACCCACGGTGAAGGCAAGGTTTGGGGGACAATGCTTGATTCCCTGCCACGTGGCAATGCTGCCAGGCTTTGGCACAACATGTCCAGATGTGTCAATCCACAAGCACTACGGCACCTGGAAACAAGCATGCTGCAGTCTGCATGAGCGAGAGCTTTCTCCTTCCCCAGCAAGGGCATGGCCCAGTCATCAGCAGGCAGACAACACCAGCACCCTACTTGTCCCTCTGCCCATGACCTGGGATCCAGGAGGGAGCAAGGCTGCTCTCCCAAGCTTTTGGGGAAGGATGTTCATCCCCATTACCCACGGGAACACCTACAGCCTTTACCTATCCCTTCCAGGAAGGAGCAGCTGTGTGAAGCTGTGGCTGGGCAGTGGGAAGAAGCAAAGAGCAATGGGATGACGCCTGATGAGCGATGAGGGAATGGCTTGGAGCTGAATCAGGGGAGGGTCATGGTGGGACTTAGGAAAATGTTCTTCACCAGAGGGTGCTGGGCATGCAACATGCTCCCCAAGGCAGTGGGGAGCTGCCAGAGTTCAAGAAGTGTTGGGATAGTGCTCTCAAACGTAGGGTTTGGGTGGCCATGTGTGGAGTCAGCAGTTGGACTCGGTGACCCTTGTGGGTCCCTTCCAATTCGGGATGTTCAGTGATTCTAGGATTCCGTGATTCTATGGTTCTCTGATTCTGTGCTGCCCCTGGCCAGGTGATGCTGGAGCAGATGCAGGGTGTGGTGCGGCTGGAGCTGTCAGGCTGCAACGACTTCACGGAGGCCGGGCTGTGGTCGAGCCTCAACGCCCGCATCACAGCGCTGAGCGTCAGCGACTGCATCAACGTGGCTGATGATGCCATCGCAGCCATCTCACAGCTCCTGCCCAACCTTGCCGAGCTCAACCTGCAAGCTTACCATGTGACGGACACGGCTCTCGCCTACTTCACCGCCAAGCAGGGTTACACCACGCATACCCTGCGCCTCAATTCCTGTTGGGAGATCACCAACCACGGCGTGGTCAACATGGTGCACAGCTTGCCCAACCTGAGTGTCCTCAGCCTCTCGGGCTGCTCCAAGGTGACAGATGATGGCGTGGAGCTGGTGGCTGAGAACCTGCGCAAGCTACGCAGCCTTGACCTGTCCTGGTGCCCTCGCATCACTGACATGGCCCTGGAGTACATCGCCTGTGACCTGCACAAGCTGGAGGAGCTGGTGCTCGACAGGTACAGGAGGGTGCCGAGGGTGATGGTGCAGCAGGGTGGCCGTGGGCTGGGGACAATTCATCTGCTTGTCCTATGTCTCCACAGGTGTGTGCGGATCACTGACACTGGTCTCAGCTACCTGTCCACCATGTCATCCCTGAGGAGCCTTTACCTGCGCTGGTGCTGCCAGGTAGGGGAGAACTAGGGCTGTGCTGCCCACACTGGGAGCCCATGATTGTGTCCACAGTGCTGGTGGCATCGGGCTGGGATGGGAGGGGAAATCAGGATGCTGCAATGGGTTTGCAGCAGAGCCCTGGGAAGACAGGTGATGTGGGGCTGAAAGTATGGGGAGAGATGCAGGACATCTGCAGGCTCAGCAGGGCTCAGCTCCATCATTCTGTTCCATCCCCCATTCCATCACTCTGCCCCACCGTCGTGTCCCACCATCATGTCCCACCACCATGTTCCACCTCCACATAGAATCATAGAATCACTCAGGTTGGAAAAGACCTTGAAGATCATCAAGTCCAACCATGACCTAACCATATTCCCTAACTAACAACCCTCTGCTAAATCGTGTCCCATCAATCACCTGCTCAGCTGCAAGGTCATCGAGTAGCACCCACCTGATGGGGAACAGCCCATCACCCTATTGCATTCCCCCATTCCATTACTCTAACCCAACATATTGCTCCACCACCCTACTCCATCACTCAGTCCCACCACTCTGCTCCACTCAGCCATGAGATCCATGGGTGCTGTACCCCATTTTTGGCACCTCTGCCTGTCTTCATCCTGGTCCCACTCCTGTTTCTTTTACAGGTGCAGGACTTTGGCCTGAAGCACCTCCTGGGCATGGGCAGCCTACGCCTCCTGTCTCTTGCTGGTGAGACCTGTGCATGAGGTGACGTGGGGCTGGGGGTGTCTGGGAATGGGGACAAGGACAGTCCCTGGGAACAGAAATGAGGGCCCCCATGATGGCAGGCTTCCCGCAGCCCAGGGAACCTCAAGTCCTGCGGCACCCACATGGGGGTACAGGGAAGGGGATGGGGACAAGGATGGGAACACCATGGTGACAGTGACATTGTCCACCTGCAGGCTGCCCCTTGTTGACCACCACGGGCCTCTCAGGGCTGGTACAGCTGCAGGAGCTGGAGGAGCTGGAGCTCACCAACTGCCCCGGAGCCACTCCAGAGCTCTTCAAGTACTTCTCCCAGCACCTGCCCTGCTGCATGGTCATCGAGTAGCGTCCACCTGATGGGGACCAGCCCCCCTAAACCCAGCTGCGGCGGCACCCAACCCATTTCTTCCCATCAGCAGGATTAGGGGGGGTGCAAAAGACGCTGCCCATTCAACTGACCCACATGTAAAGCCCCCGCCTCGACGACCTGGATGCCAGCACCCCCCCCCCCCCCCACTTGCCACCGAGGGGCCTGGGCGTGGCAAGAGGAGATCCCTGCTTTTTGGCACCCATGGGTGCTGCACGGATGGGAGCCTGGGACCCCCTGCACAGAGCCATGGGCACCCCCGGATGGGAGAAACAAGCCAACCCCCCCGTGCTGTGCGTCCCCCCTCACCCATCCATAGGATGCTTTCCTCCACCCTCGCATGCTCGCTTGCTTCAGTCTCGTGGCACAGCAGGGGGGACAGTGACAAGTGGCACCCGCCACCCTGCTGCCACCCAGCCCCTCCGCACAGCTCTCCTAGTTGGGCCGTGGTCTCCCTCCCCCCCTCAAACATCACTGTGCCCCATTTCCACTGGGGACAGTGGGGCAACATCCCCTTGATGCTAGGGGCTGCCATCCCTTTACTGCCTGGGGAACATGGAGGGATGTGGGGCCACCGCCGCTGTGGCCACTCAATGTCCAGAGGTAATTCATCTGTCTGGGATGGGTCCCACTGTCCCCATGGGGCTGGGGGTCCGGCCCTGTGCCCCGCTGCGGCTCGCAGGTGGCACGGGGACAGCGGGGTCACCGAGCGAAGGCGGGGGGACGTCACCTCGAGATGCAACGCCGCTTCTTCCAGACCTAAAGCCATCGCCTGGGTGCCACCAAACCGCCCCAACTGCAGGGCCCAGCCAGCACCTCGGGGTGCCCCACGTGTTGGGAGCTGGGGGCTGAGCCGGCACGGGGTATGGGCACGGACACGGGCACGGACACGGACACGCTTTCGGGTTGTTTTGCCTTTGTAACGGCCGGGAAGGAACTGCTGCACCACCCGCCGCCTCCGCTGGCTCCTTTTGTCCAAAACGCCCATTTCTGGTCCCAAAACAGCCTGAGGTTCTGGCCCTGAACGTGGGCTGGAGTGCTCCAGGTCAGGGTGGCACCCCTAAAACTGAGAGCACGTCACTATGGGAAGTGGGTGCTGGGCACCCAAAGGGGACAGGTGGGGATGTGTGTGGGGACTCCTTCTCACAGGACCGGGGCGAGCAGGGGCAGCCCCCAAAGGAAGATGGAAGTGGGGAGCAAAGCCACAGGTGAGGTAGGAGTGGGGTCTGAGGGTGCCCTGGGCTGGGAAAGCCAGCAGAGCTGGTCCCTCATCAGCACTCCCTGCAGTGCATCCCCTCAGTGTACCCCATCCTCCTCCTGTTCATCCACTCCCACATACCACTATGGCACGGTGCACCCCCACACTCCCCAGTGCACTCTCACACTCCGATTCCTCCCTATCTCCAGTGCAGCCCTATATCCTTCATCTCCCCAAACCTCTCAGTGTACCATTATACCCCCCATGTATGCCTGAGCTGCAGTGTGCCCCCATAACCCCAGTGCCTACCCATTTCCCCCAGCCCATCTGCCATACCTTCCCATAACCCCATGTCCCCTGTGCACCCTTGTACCCCCCCACATTCCCCTGCCCGTGTCTCCCCATATCTCCCAGCACACCCCTAGCTCTCTCCACACTTCCCACATCCCCGGCGCACATCCCCATTTTCAAATCCAGCCCCCTATAGGCCCCATATCCCACTGTACCCTCTCATATCCCCCACTGCACCCCCAAGAACATCCCAGAGCCATCCATATCCAGTGCCCCACATATCCCATATGCACCACTATATCCCCCCAAGCCTCCAGAACCCCCCCATAACACCCACATCTCCCTATAACCCCCGGCACGCCCTCACATCCCACATAGCTCCCATATCCCCCAGTGCACCCCCGCCCCCCCCACCGTGCCCCCATTCCCCACCACACCAAACGCACTCCGAGGCTTTTGTGTGGGCGCGGCCTAGATATGGGGCGTGGCTTGGTTAGAGGGGCGTGGTCTGGTTAGGGGGCGTGGCCTGATGGAGGGCGCGTCCTGACTAAGGGGTGTCGCTTGGTTAAGGGGCGTGGCCTGGCTAGGGGGCGTGACTCGACAGGATGTTGCCCCCTTTCCGTAGCGCCGGAAGGGGCGGGGCTTAGGGCCGGCAGGGCCGGCGGGGCCTGCGGGTCTCGTGCTGCCGGCGGGGCTGCGGTACGGGGGGCGATGGGAGGCTCCGAGGGGTGAACCCGTGGTGCGTAGAGGGTGACAGCGGGCTCCGAGAGCGTCCTGAGGGAGCTGTGGGTCGGGAGAAGGCTCTGAGGGGGTTCGGAGGAGGCTGTGGGGTGGCAGCAGGCCCTGGTGGGGCCCTGAGGGACTCAGAGGGGGCTGTCGGCCTGGTTGAGGGCCTGTGGGTGCTGTGAGGGGGCTCTGAGGGGGCTGTGGGCCACAGCAGGACATGATATGAGGGCATGCAGGCTCTGAGGGGCTCAGGGGGCCTGGCTGGATGGAGAGGGGCTGGGGGGGAGGTGTGCAGGCAGTCCCTGTGTCCCGCAGCAGCCCCTGACTCCACAGGGAGCTGTTCCTACACACAGAGGTAGCAGGGAGCCCTGGGGAGCACCCCAAGGAGCGGCCACTGATCCTGGCGTGAGCTCTGTCTCTCTCCTCACAGGTACCAAGCGAGCTTTAGCCTCTCTGCTTCCCACGCAGTTGATGCAAACCCAGAACACCCCGGAGCCGTGCCCACCCCTGACCAGCGCTGGCTGAGGGGACACGGGGCAGCCGCTGGGGCTTGGATGCAGCCTGCGGGGCTGCCAGTCTCCGAGCCCGCTCCCAGAGAGGGGACCCTGCGCCGAGGACGGCCATGGAGAAGATGGCCAGGGTGAGCACGGCCCTGGGGGGCAACACCCTGACAGGGCGCACCATGTTTTGTCACCTGGACGCCCCTGCCAACGCCATCAGCGTGTGCCGCGACGCAGCCCAGGTGGTGGTGGCCGGCCGTAACATCTTCAAGATCTACTCCATCGAAGAGGAGCAGTTTGTGGAGAAGCTGAACCTCCGCGTGGGCCGCAAGCCCTCGCTGAACTTCAGCTGCGCCGACGTGGTGTGGCACCAGATGGATGAGAACCTGCTGGCCACAGCCGCCACCAATGGCGTGGTGGTCACCTGGAACCTGGGCAAGCCGTCCCGCAATAAGCAGGACCAGCTGTTCACCGAGCACAAACGCACCGTCAACAAAGTCTGCTTCCACCCCACCGAGGTGTATATGCTGCTCAGCGGCTCCCAGGACGGCTACATGAAGTGCTTTGACCTGCGCAAGAAGGACTCTGTCAGCACCTTCTCTGGTATGAGCCCAATCTCTTGCTTGTTCCTCTGCCTGCCCAGAACCATGAGGAGGGTTGGAGTCAGCAGGGAGGGAGCCGAGAGGCTTTGGCCGCTCAGCGTGAGCTTAGTAAGGCTCATTGGGACTGCACCAGGCCCTCCTTCCCTCTTCTCAGGGCTGGGGGACTCCATGTCTCTCCTACAGCAATATTGCCAAGGTTTTTCAGTTCTTAGTTGTTAGCACTGCTGGAGCTGTGTCTCACTGCACCAAAACTTCTCTCCCCGCTCAGGCCAGTCGGAGAGTGTGCGTGATGTGCAGTTCAGCATCCGCGACTACTTCACCTTTGCTGCCACCTTTGAGAATGGCAACGTGCAGCTGTGGGACATCCGCCGGCCCGACCGCTATGAGAGGATGTTCACAGCCCACAACGGCCCCGTCTTCTGCTGTGACTGGCACCCCGAGGACCGGTGGGTACAGAGTCAGGCCCTGCCAGCTGCTCAAGCTTAGCAGCAGAGAGCCGTATAAATGGCTTGGGGCCTTCCAGAGCAAAGCAGGCTCTCTGACCCCAGCATCTTGCGTTGATGTTGGAAGATGGAAACAGGTTTTCTTGAGGATGGAGAAAGGAGTAGGGGGAGCAGGGAGCCTGTCAGTTGAGCTTGGTTTCAAAAGTGCAGGGCGTTACCCTGAGACAGGAGATAGGTGCTGTCTGACCTCGTCGTTTGAGAGGAGAGGCGTTAGGTCAGTGTGTGGGAGGATGCGATTGCAGCCCAGCTGCCTCCCGTGGTGTGGACAAGTCTCATGGGTACATCTGTGTTGTGGGCACCACCCGTCCCACTGTCCAGTGTGTCATCATCTTCCTTCATCCTTCTCACAGGGGCTGGCTGGCAACAGGCGGCCGGGATAAGATGGTGAAGGTTTGGGACATGAACACCACGCGGGCCAAGGAAATCTACTGCGTGCAGACCATCGCCTCCGTAGCCCGGGTGAAGTGGCGGCCAGAGTGCAAGCACCACATTGCCACCTGCTCCATGATGGTGGACCACAACATCTACGTGTGGGATGTGCGGCGGCCCTTCATCCCCTCTGCCATGTTTGAGGAGCACAAGGATGTCACCACGGGCATCGTGTGGCGTCACCTCCACGACCCCTACTTCCTCCTGTCCGGCTCCAAGGACAGCACCCTTTACCAGCACATCTTCAAGGATGCCAGCCAGCCCATCGACCGGGCCAACCCCGAGGGGCTGTGCTACAGCCTTTATGGAGACCTGGCCTTCGCAGCCAAGGAAAGTCTCATCTCCTCCGACTCCAACCGCAAGCCCTACATCGGGGACCGCCGCCACCCCATCTTCTTCAAGCGCAAGCTGGACCCCACAGAGCAGTTTGAGTACATCTCCTCCTCCAGTGCCCTCAGCGTCTTCGAGACGGACGTGGAAAGTGGCAGCATGGACTGGTTTGTGCACACTGCCAAGCAGTACGCACTGGCCGGCAGGCCCCTGGCCGAGCTCTGTGACCACAATGCCAAGGTGGCCAAGGGCTTGGACCGCAACCAGGTGAGCATGGCTGGAGGTACTGGCTCTGCTGTTTGGTCTCTTTGTCCCTTCTCTGCCCTGCAGCTGTCCTCAGAAGGTGTCACTCAGCCCTAGCACAGATCTGTAGTGCTGTTGCCTACAGCAAGCACAAATTTCTTTCTGTGCCCAGAAACGACGTCCCTGTGGGCCTTCTTAGCTTGGTAGATTGACAGATGATGGGAATCGGGCTGCTTTTTAAGAGGTGAAGTCTGACTGCAGCTCTCACACACAGGTGGCTCAAACGTGGACGATGCTCCGGATCATCTACTCCAGCCTTGGCACCGTGTCATCCACCAACCTCAATCACAGCATGGGGAAGGGCAGCACCACTCTCCCACTTATGAACAGGTAACAGAGCAGTTCCACAAGCAGCAGAGCAGAATCCCAGTCTCAGTCCCATGCTGCTATGTAGGATGGTATCATCTGAGTGCAGCTGTTTCCCATATAGGTATGAGAAGAGAGGGCCAGCCTGGCCTTGAGCCTTGTGGGCTTCTGCTGTTGTTTCCTTTGTCTGAAACAGGGTATGAAGCTGGCTGTGTTGGGGTTTGGAGATGCAGAATGCCCCTTTCCCCCCCGCTTCTTGCTGCAGTCAGAGAGGTCTTCCTCTTCTGAAGGGAGAGGACAGCTCCTCTGTTTGTAGTTCATGTGGTTTGGAATTTCATTGTGTACTGATGCAGCAGGAAAACTTGTTTTTCCTCTTCCAAATGACATATGAAAGTGAGGAGTGAGGGCTCCTAATTAGTTCTTACACCTGAAAGGGCTGGGCTCCCAGGATAAGCAGCAAAGACTCCAATAACTTCAAACATTGCCCTGCCACCAGCCAAGTTCTGCAGCCAGACAAGTCACTGCCATCACCTCAAAACCGCAGATCCAGACTGGAAAGCGTGGCTCTGCGTCAGCTCCTTTCAGTTCCTTTTCTGTCCTGGTGGAGCCCGTGAGCAGCGATGCGTAACAAATAGAGCATCATGCAGAGAGGCAGCTCTTATTTACCCACTTCTAAGCTGAATGTAAGCATCGAGAAATGGAGTCAAGTGTTTGCTCAGCTCTGAAGTTGCTTGAGGAGACGCCTCTGTGATGGGTGCACGGCGATGCCAGACAGGGAGAAAGGGCTGTGCTAACAATTGTGGTGGACTGAGATTTTTAGGGTATAAAGTGGGGACAGCTGACTTTGCCCTCAGCAAAATTACTGTGCCTTTTTGAAATGCCAGCTGGAGACATAAAGCCTGTCTGTATGCTGTGACTTTTAAATGAAGCAAGTGGCCTCTCTCACAGCTTTAACCTGAAGGACATCCCCTCTGGGCTGGGCAGCGAGTCGAGGCTGGATCGCAGCAAAGGAGAAAGCCGCACGGAAAATATCCTCATGGATTCCTCCTCCACCCTGATCAACAATGAGGGTAAGGTTTATGGGGTGGGCACAGTCCTGAGGCTGTTCCTCAGGTCATCACTGGTGGCACAAGTCCCAGCCACAGGTGGCTCTGCTATGGGATAGAGGGATGAATGTATCCATGTATCCTGTAAAGGGGGTTTGCTGATTCTTGAGCACATCCTTGGGGTGTGCTTCCCCCCGTGGCCAAGGGGGATGTGCTGATTTCTCTCTCCACAGACAACGAGGAGACAGAGGGCAGTGATGTCCCTGCAGACTACCTGCTGGGAGACGTGGAGGCGGATGAAGATGACCTGTATATGATGGACCACGAGAACCCACACGGTGAGCGAGAGCTGCTCCTGTCCTCTGTCCATCCAGCTGGATCTTCACCTGTCCTTCTGTACTCATACCCCATGGCTTTCCTTGCAGCAGAAGAGCAGGAGTACAGCCTTCCCCAGGAAGCCTTCCCCCTGCGTCACGAAATTGTGGACAACCCATCAGCCCTGGACCACTTGCAGGACAAGGCTGACTCCCCCCATGTCAGCGGCAACGAGGCCGAGACGGTGTCCCTGACACCCGTGGAGTCCTTCTCCCTCATCTCCATCTCCCACTCGCTCTATGAGAACCGCCTGCCCTCTGACTTCTTCAACCCCATTGTGCGTGACACACTGCTCTTCTACGCCGAGCAGGGGGATGTGCAGACAGCTGTGTCTGTGCTCATTGTGCTGGGAGACCGAATCCGCAAGGAGATCGATGAGCAGACCCAGGTACCCAAAGGAGGCCCCTCTGCAGCCCCTGGAGTGGGTGCCCTCTGCCTTTTCCTCACTGTTTTTAATCTGAGTCCTTTCCTGGAAGGCTCTTTCCAGCACTGCTGCAACAGCCTGCCAGTATGGGAACAAGCTGGGACTCTGCCTCTTGGTGCTGGGGTTGGGATGGTGTTGGGGAGCTGGCACTGAGCTGTGTGCATTCATCCCCAGGAGCACTGGTACACCTCCTACATCGACCTGCTGCAGCGCTTCCAGCTCTGGAACATCTCCAACGAGGTGATCAAGCTGAGCACTTGCCGTGCCATCAACTGCCTCAACCAAGCTTCCACCACCCTCCACATCAACTGCAGCAACTGCAAGCGGCCCATGAGCAACAGGGGGTGGATCTGTGACAGGTGAGGGCTCGGGAGCAAGGGAGACCGGGAGAATGGGGGGGCCACAGCATCAGGCTCTTTACTCACCCCTTCTCTCCGGCACAGGTGTCGGCAGTGTGCCAGCATGTGCGCCGTGTGCCACCACGTGGTGAAGGGGCTCTTTGTCTGGTGCCAGGGCTGCAGCCACGGCGGCCATCTGCAGCACATCATGAAGTGGCTGGAGACCAGCTCACACTGCCCGGCGGGCTGCGGCCACCTCTGCGAGTACACCTGAGCCCAACAGCAGCACGGGGGCAGCAGGACTGTGGGTGCTGGGGAGCAGGAAACGGTGCTGGGAGACTTCTGCTGCAGCAGTGCAGCCTTCAGCCCTCCCACCCCTCTCTTTGTATTTATTTCTGGAGGCAGCCATTTTGTACTGAATTAAACCCAAAGCTGAGCGCGGCTTCTTGTTGCTTTACGCCCTGCGGGGGCCACCTCCCATGGGCGCAGCTGTGGCCCCTTTAAGGCGTGGCCCCTTTAAGGCGTGGCCCCTTTAAGGCGTGGCCCCTTTAAGGCGTGGCCCCTTTAAGGCGTGGCCCTCACCGGATGCTGTAGCGTGGTACGGCGCGGTGCATGCCGGGAGCTGCAGTCCCGGGGCCACTGCCATGGCGGCAGCGTGGCGGGTATTGACGATACTGCTGCCCTTGGCCTGGGCCCGGGCCCGGCTCGCAGGCGATGCAGGCGGCTGGTAAGGGCGGCCGGTAAGGCGGCATGCTGCTGCTGCTGCTGCTGCTACTGCTGCTGCTGCTACCGGGGCCGGCACCGAGCGCGCTCCCGTTGCAGGCAGACGGGCGATGTGCCGGAGGAGCAGCGGTGCACGGTGTTGAGAACCGACGGCTCCATGAGCCCCGCTCTCTTCCTGCAGCGGTACGGGCGGCTCCGGGGTGGGGTAGGGGGAGATATAGCGGGGTGAGAGGGGCAGCCCCGCTGCCCTCGGGGGGGTCCCAGCTCCCGGTGCCCGCTGGGGACCCCGCCCGGTCGCGCTGCTCTCTGCCAGGTTCGCCTTCTCCCGGCCCGTCATCCTCCGCGGGGTCACCGACAACTCGGTGAGTGCTGGGAACGCTGGGTTGGGTGGCAGCGAGGTCAGCAGCGGCTGCGGGGTTGGTGACGATTTGGCCTGCAGGCTTTTCAGGCCCTCTGCACCCGCCAGAAGCTGCTTGCTGCCTTCGGGGAGCGCCTGGTGCGGCTCAGCACAGCCAACACGTACTCCTACCGCAAAGGTGAGGGCACAGAGGGGGCTGTCTGTCTCCATCCCGCTATCCCCGCAGCTCCCTGAGCTGTCCCTGTGCCCGCAGTGGATGTCCCCTTCCAGGAGTACGTGGAGCAGCTCCTGAAGCCACAGGACCCAGAAGCACTGGGCAGCGGTGGGTAGCACAGCCCCTACATGCACCCACCTCCAGCACCCGTCCCTCACTGCTCCCCACAGCTCCATGCCCTCCCCCCTGCATTTCCCACAGACACCCTCTATTTCTTCGGGGACAACAACTTCACCGAGTGGGGATCCCTTTTCCAGCACTACGTGCCCCCACCTTTCCGCATCCCGGGCACCAGCGGAGCCTACAGCTTTGGGATTGCAGGTGGGTGCCGGGCTGGGTGTGGGGTGTGGGCAGCTCAGGGTTGGCACAGCACACGTTTCACCCCTTAGGCTCAGGCTCTGGCGTTCCCTTCCACTGGCACGGCCCCGGTTACTCCGAGGTTATCTTTGGCAGGAAGGTGAGCAATTCCCATAGGGAAAATTGGGGTGCGTTGAGGGATCACTGAGGGCTGAGCCTCCTTGCTGCCTTCCTTCCAGCGCTGGTTCCTCTACCCACCCGATAAAACACCCCACTTCCACCCCAATGAGACCACGCTGGCCTGGCTCCAGCACACCTATCCCACGCTGCCACCAGAAGAACGCCCACTGGAGTGCACCATCCGGCCCGGGGAGGTGAGTCCTGCAGCGGCTCCGTGCCCTCCTCGCCCTGCTGTGAAGCACAGGAGGGCACAGGGCTGCCTTCCCAGTCCCAAAAGGCATTCTTGCTGTGCTCTCCTGCAGGTGCTGTATTTCCCCGACCGCTGGTGGCATGCCACGCTCAACTTGGATACCAGCGTCTTCATCTCCACCTTCCTGGGGTAGAGCCAGGTGCCCACATTCCACTGTGCCTGAGGACTGCCACCAGCATCCCTGTATCATCCCAGAGCATCCTGTGGGCTTGGGACCAAGGCAGTGCCAACAGGCCACCCCTCAAACCCTGGTTTTCGGACCAAGCACCAGAACTGTGGTTTTTAACTGGATTTCTCACACCCACTTGGATTAAACTTGACACACTGATGTAGTGCTGCAGGTGTTACACCATCCCTGTTGCCCGTAGCTGGGATGAACCTCAGCCCACCCCGGGAGGGTGGGTCAGGTGTGGGGGCTGCTGCTGCCCTTTGCTGTATACTGGAGCAGCTTTTGCTGGATGCAGGGGTGGCTGAACCTGTGCCTTGATGCCAGCACTGATCCCAAGGCAGCAAAAGGAGGATGGGAGCAAACAGTCCCAGCCACAAGTCAGTGGGCTGCTATGCATCTCTGCACCCCACTCACACACTTTCCAGTCTCATCTCTGGCATGCCAAAGGACTGGTTCAGGTTTACCCAGGCACAAAAAAGCTCAAATGCATCAGCACAAGCCCCCAGGACACGCCTGGGACAGCTGCCCCTCCAACTGGGCAGTGCACTGCTATCCCCAGCCCCCTGCAGAGAGTTTCCTGAAGCACTCGAGCTCTTTTCACATTTATTGCTGAATGTTTTTTGTTTCGTTTTGTTTTAATGACATTGGCAAACTGTCCAGAAAGCACTCAAAAGCCAGGCAGGCTGCAGGCCGACCACCCAGCAACGCCGATGCCACCCCACACTGCAGCCTCAGTCCAATGCAGGGTTGGTGGTTTTCTGTTCTGTTGTTTTTTTCTTCTCAAAAGGGATTTCATTAGAAGGAAAATGAATCTGGTCCCAGGAACCCCAGCCCCAGGGCTGGCAGGGGAGGTTATACACAGGCAGCCACCCCTTCCAGCCAGGGACACTAGTTTCCCAGAAGCCCCAGAGCAAGGCAGGAGACAGGCAGAGAAAACATCTCCCACCCCAGCACATGGCTATTTACAGGAACCAGTGAGACATGACTCTGTCCCCACAGGTGATGGAATGGGAAGAAAACCTATGTACATAGGGAGGGGATGTGGCCAGAGCAGTGCAGGGAGCACCAGCACTCGCCCCAGGCAGCTCCATGGGGCGTGACCATTGGAGATTGTCAGCATGGAGGGGTCCTGTCTCTTCCCTCGGAACTGTGATAACACTGTTGGGCCCTTCCTGGTCCCCTCCCACCGCAGCAGCCAGGGCTCCCCCAGCACCACGATCCTACCCAGCTGCTACGGTTCTGCAGGAAGGGGAGAAGGCGATGGACCCTCACTCAGCACTGCCGACAGGTCTCTGGGCACCCAGAGCAGAGGGGGACAGACAGACAGGGAGTAAGGCATGGTGCCAGCCCAGCACGAGCAGCCTGCAGCTGGGGAGAGCCCACGGGGGGTGGAAGGGAAGGGGAGCAGCAGCATCACCCCTCGGCCATCAGTAATCTTCCACCCAGCCGTTCTCCGAGATGAAGGCGTCGATCACCTCCTTCATGGCGAGGTTGGGGATGAGCTGGTCCTGGGTCAGGGGACTCCGCGTCACGGGATCGAAATGACCCACGCGCTGCAAGGGAGGTGGCCAGGAACCGGTTACACTGCGTGCCTGGCCCCAGGCCAGCAGCACAGGGGGGGGATGGGGCACAGCATCTGAGCCCAAAACTCCCGGTTGCTGCCAGGGGAGGAGGCAGCGGCGCAGGAGAGCCCACATCTCTGCAGTACCTGGAGGTGTTCCTCTATGTCCTTTCTGTCGTACGTGATCCCGCTGGGTGTGATGCAGGGCTCTCTCATCAGCTCGAAACTGATCTTCCCGCATAGGTAGTCAGGGATGTCGCGCTTCTGGCTCGAGTGAAGCAGAGCTGGGTTAGGTTTGCAGCAGCAAAAACAACAAAGGGCTGAGGGGTGGTGGTGAGGATGCAGCCGTGCAGCGCATCAGCTCAGATAGAGGGAGATTTTTAAGTCCACATTGGCAGCAGGGACTAAAGAGGGTCACAGCAAGCAGTGCTGGCTGGGGAGAGCAGGGAGCATGTGCAGGGGTACACTCACCTTCCTCTTCTCATCCACCTGAGAGAAGAGTTCATCCATGTCTGCCAGGTACTTGTCCTGGAAAAGGAACCTTTATTGAGTGGGGGCACAGCTCCATGTCAACAAGCTGCAGGCAGGGAGCAAGCCCACATCTTTGTGGCTGCTCTGAGCACTTATTGCCCACAGAAGGGACCAATCCCACAGCGTGGGCAGGGATCCAGCCACAGGTTCAGAGCCAGATTCTTTGTTTCACAGCCCCTGGTTCCCACCCCTCCAGGCCGAACTGCGTGGCAAAAATGATCCAGCTTAAAAATAACCGTCCTTTGCAGGGCTATTTTTATCCCAGGATTAGTCCCCTGCTCCAGGACACCACGCAGACCTACAGGCAGCCACGAGCTGCTCCCATTGCACAGCTGTCGAGGAATCACGGGCATGCAGCTGGCAGGGCACGAGCAGCAGCACCGCTGCCTGGCTGGGACAGGAGGGTGACAGCACAGGGAACAGGAGAACGCACAAGGGGGATGAAAATCCTGTGACAGGAGCTTGTGTGGAGCCAAGGATAGGAGGGAGCAGCACCAGGGAGGCTTTGGGGAGCCCTGCTTCCCTCCTGCCTGCTGTGCCCACACACAGCCACTCACGTGTTTGGCCTCAATGCCGGCCAGCTGAACACGGCCCCGGCTCTCATCCACGTTTTCTTCTTGCTGAGCTTTCCGGCACTCAGCCAGCTCCCTGTGACAGAGGCATTGGTGAAAGCATGGAGCAGCAGCAGCAACAAGACTGCTGCTGACCCAGCCCCAGGGTTCTGCACACTGCAGGCACAGGGGTGCTGCACTCAGAGCCTCGTGGCACTCTGAGATCCTCCCAGCAGCTCGCTCCTTCTCCCACCTCCTGTCTCACACATCACCCCCACCTTGGGGCTCAGGAAGCCAAGTGGAACAAGGGCTGCCATTACCTTTCCTTCTCGGCCATGATTAGCCTGGTCAGGTAAGAGTGCAGCTCGTTCTCTTGGTTGATCCTCTTCTCCTCAATGCTGTTCCAGCGCTTCTTCTTGGCGATGCGCAGCGCGCTGGGGATGTCATCCCCAAAATTCAGCCGCTGCTCCTTGGCGAGGTTATAGGCTGCAGTGGAAGGGGGGGGGAACAAAGCAGATGTGAGTCCTGCCACACCATGGGGACAGCCCCCTCCTGGCCGCCGCTCACCTCTCTGCAGGTTGGCGATGGCCTCGTCGTAGTTCTCCATCTCCATCTGGCACTGCCCCAGGAAGAAGTGAGCCTTGACCGACTGCCCATCCAGCTCCAGGGCCCGCTTGCAGTCGGCCAGCGCCTTGTCGTGCTGCTGCATCTTCAGGTAGCACAGCGCCCGGTTGGTGTAATACACGGCCACCAAAGGGTTCCGGTTCTGCGGGGCAACCACGCGTCACCTCCCTGCCCAAGGGGATGCCATGGGGAGCAGGACAAAGCGACGGGCGTGAGACAACAGGGTGCTGTCACCCAACCTTGGAACGCCAGCTCAGCAGGGAGGGGACAAGTTAGGAGCTGCAGCTCCATAGGGAGGTGTGGGGGGTAACCTGGCCCCACAGCCTTACAGCCACCGGTGGGGACAGGGCTGTGGGCAGGAGACAACAGGGATAACTACACGGCCCTGAGAACAGGGACCTCCGGGAGGGGACACCGGGAGGGGCAGACAGATAGAGCCTTGAGCAGGGGGATGCCAGGGGGTGAGGGGACAGGGCCTTGGGCAAGGGAACATCAGATAACAACAGGGCCCCGGACAGAGGGGCACCGGGGGGAAGGGGAACGATGACAGGGTCTTGGGCAGGGGGGCACCGGGGCGGGGGGGGGAGGACAGGGCCCTGGATAGGTGGGCATCGTTGGGGAGGACAGGGCCCGGGACAGGGGGGCACCGGGACGTCGGGACAAGGGAGGACCGGGTGGTGGGAGGAGGCGGGGAGGATCGGACCCGGGAGACACTCACGATGGCGCGGCCATAGGCGGCAGCGGCCTCGGGGTACTTGCGGCCGCCGAAGAGCCGGTTGCCCTGCTCCTTGTGCTCCTGCGCGCTGTGGCTCTTCTCGGGGCTGCCTCCCCCCGCTCCCGGCCCCGCGGCCCCCGGCCCGGCCGCACCGCCGCCGCCGCCGCCCTCCCGCTCCCGTTCCTCCTTCCCCTTCATGGCCCGGCCCGACCCGGCCTTTAGGGGCCGGCGGCTCCGCTGCCTCCGGCCGCGCACTGCGACAGCGCCGCCCCGCCCCTCCACTTCCGGGGCGTGGCGTCAACAGGGGGGCGTGGCCTTGATGGACTTTTTGTGGGCGTGGTTAGAGCAGAGGGCGTTCTTTGTTTGTGGGCGTGGCCTGCGAAGGGCGTTGTTCCTCTTAGTGGGCGTGGTCTGCGCGTTGTGGGCGGGGAAAGGGGCGGGGCTTGGTCTGG